>NC_138554.1:87357386-87957386 GCF_964273705.1 Natrix helvetica
CTGACTTTGTTTCAGTAAGTGGAATGATTGGTTGTGTGGGCTGGTTTCCAGATGTTTGGTAGGTGGGAGGTATCGTCACGTTTATTCATGTTGTGGGGGTGTTTCTCTACTTCGATAACTTTCCTTTTCCAGCACCTTAAAGCTACAGGACATGAAATTAATTTTGAAGGAACCAGGTTAATCTCCAAAACAGAACACTTCAACAAGAGAATAATTATGGAAGCTTATCGAAATAAAGAACCCTGACAACATGAATAAATGTGACAATACCTCCCGCCTACCAGACATCTGGAAACCAGCCCTAGTCAACAAATGAGCCCCACCCACCACCCAGGCCGTTACAACCCGAACCAACAATAGACACACAGCCAGCACCAATCAGCACCAATCTATCAATCATGATACAACCACACAACCAATCATTCCACTTACTGAAACAAAGCCAGCACTCCATACCCCCACCACCAAGATTTATAGAAAGATGGCAGCTCCGATCACACTTTAAGCCCCAAACCCAGCCTGAAGATGGCAAGTGGGACCTCACTGAAATGTTGCCAAGACAATCTCAATCTTACACGGGAAAAGATACGAATACAACAAGACCAGCATACCTACAACCATGAAAATCTACGAAAACATATACACACACACACACACACACACACACAGAGTTTTGTGGACTATTTTGGCAGGTGGAGATATTTTTCACTGTGGATATATATTTCTAAATTACCATATAAAAGCCACTACCCCACATATATGCAGGTTAACTATTTTTAGGAAAAACATCTCCATACTAAAAGGCTGCTATCAATTACTCAGAGCAAAACTTCCACCTCAGTGAAATATATTGTCTACATTCTCCACACTACAAGGCAAATAATAGCAATATTCTGGAGTGGGGAGAGAGAAACTAGATTGTCCCCTTTTCTATAGGATCAACTGTCCTATGAGAAGACTTACTACACTTCTTGATATATTGTTTTAATACATTATAATTAAACTTTGAAAAATCTGATTCCTGTAAAGGTGATATAAAATTAATTAGAACTAGATAAATATTCTAAATGCTAGGAATTCTTCAAATTTCAAAAGACAATACCTCCTATTTATGCAGAATATTCCACATCTATAAAAGTTTCATCATTCTTAAAATGAGACAACCACTACAACAGTAACAAGCATAGTGAGGGATTTTTTTCTATTTTGGGGGAGGGAGGGGGTCAGATGGTTTTAAATAAGAAAAATCAATAGCTACCTAGTTGGGTAAAGAAATACCTGCAAACAACCAAACACAGAAATATCAACGACTCAACCACTCAATCCAGAACTAACATATTTATCTTCTACATAAAATAAATAAAAAGTACATACCTCTAATTGTACATAATATTTTGCTTTGAGTTCAAAATAAGGCCTATAAAGATGGGAACATAACAGCATTATTACTGGTAGAACAATGCACTCCCTTTTAATCCCCATCCAATCAGCCATCTACCACCCTGTTGATATAAAAAAATCAGGCCATCCTATCACTTCAATATTTGGATTTTGGGAGCTTCCAGTTGTACTTCCGGCGCCTTCGGAAGTGTGGATCGCGAGCTCTGCAGACTCATTTCAACCTCTCCACATCAGAAGGCTCAAATTGATCCATAGCCACCCTGGAGGGATGGTGAAGTAAAGGGGGACCGCCTGGCAGGTTGAGGAGAGCCACATCTCTCCTCCCTGACTAGGAAAGCCCCCTCATTCAAAGACGAGGAGCAGTGGCAGCTAACATGGCTGCCATAAATTGTCAGCAATAACGCAGAGAGACTCTAGCAAGTTGAAGCTAGAGCGTCATCTGCTGCTAAAAGAAAAACTGTGCAATCTTGGGAATAATCATCTATATTTACTGGATTACAAATATCTACTTTAAAACCATTGGTGATTTATACATCAAATAATAACTTTAGCCAAGAGACCCCCAAATATTGTTGAACAAATAAAAGTGATTGGAAGAGATATGGATAACCCCTTGGTTTGCTTTCTAAATTGGATTGACTGCTTGTTGACTTGACATTTAAAATTGTGATTTTAATAATTTCTGGAAAAATTGACCCAAAAGGAGATTTGTTAAGCAAAGACATAATGCAAAGTGGAAGTAAGTGGAGATAACAGAATGGAGGTGATGTATCAAAATATTAAGGATTTTATAAAGGGACAACATAAGGAGATGATGCAAATATTAGATTGTATTGACCAAAACTGGAAAATATAATACAAGGAACAATGAACAAAGGCCAAGACAATGAGGAAAGAATGGAGATACCAGAAGAAGAGGAGGAGATAGCAGAACTGAGAAACCAACAAGGAGAAGACAACAATGAGGAGATATTATTGAAATTAATAGCGAATAGGGAATTAAAACGGGAGGAAAATATCTTAAAAGATTTGAAAAGGGAATGGGAGAAACCGGAAGATAGCTGGGGAAAAGAGACAGGGGTTATAACAAACAGCTTTAAAAATAGACAGTGAGCAAAGGTGGAGAGGGGAAAGAGCTAGACTGTATAGTTAAAATTAACGGCAGATGAAATAAAAGACTTAAAAGAGTTAAAAGAAGAGTATGGGAGGAACCCCCCCCCCCCCAAAAAAAAAAAAGACAACTGAAAATCTGGATGTGGGCAAGAGATGTTGGATAAAGGAAAAAGAAAGGGAAAGTAAAGTAAATATTTCATAAAATTATTTCAATAATGTGTACTAATATTAGAATTATATAAATATATGATAAGTAATGAAATGCTAGAATTAAACAAGGTGATTAGATAATGAAAGAATATATTTTAATGTGAACATGTGTATTAATAGTAGAATTATATGGATTAGATGATTGGAAAGAACATGAATAGATGTATGAATAAGAATTAAGTTGTAATTGAAAATTAGAGTTTGAATGATGGTATTAGAAAAAACATGAAATAGATATATTTTAAATGTTTTAAATGATTGTGATTGGTACCAGAAGTGACCTCAAGCAATAATCTTGCTGCTAATATAATTTGACTAAGATATGTTTTTAAACAATCCTTAAAGGCATTGCAAGCACAAGACAGTAGTAGCCCAAATTGATAAATGAAGCACCAAATATCAGGGCACAGCACGATTCGTCAAACGGGTCATTTTTACAGCGGCTAAGCCATACTGTAGTTTTCCTGTGGTTTTTCAGGCAATTGTTTTAAAAGCACGGTTAAACCACATCTTAAGCCTCATTGATGAAATAAGCCAATGATTAAAACCACAGGTCCAGATAAGTCATAGCTATTAATTTAGATTGAACAGAAGATTTATAAGGAACTCTAAGCAAGACTTCTTTAATCCCTACCTGGCAATGTCACATAAATGATTTGCTCTGAATCATACACTATACTGCTGAGTATATTTATTTCCACTATATTTATTTCCTATACGTGACTTCTGCATTTGTCTTGTATTGGACATTTGGAAGGAGTCGTTGACTCAAGGCTGCCTTTGACATTTCCCATGGTTTCTCATGGTTCTATTTACATATGCCAGAAAACCACTCAACAATCACAACATCACATGATCCCTTGAAAATTTAAACTTACTTGGATTTGTTAATAGCTCTTTTCAGCTTCTTCTCCAACTGTTTCATTCTGCCCATGGCAGCATTGTATTTGGCTGCTGTTTCTTTATGTACAAGTTCACTTCTAGTTTTTGTCTGCTCTGCTTCCATAACCTTAAAAAAGCATTATGAAAATGTTTTTGAATTTAAGATACTATATGCAAAGCTTGGTTTGTTTTTAGTGGCAATATTTCTCAAATGTCTAAGTAGTATCTGGCAAAATAGCACAACCACATTGAAAAAAGAGGACTCAGTAGAATCTGAGTTGTAAATATCTTGCTATAATTTATTAAGGTTAGCAACATGCCATTGGCTACTTGACTATACTTCTATCAGTGTTACAGAATGCAAAAAATGAGAAACTCCCATGTAAATTAAACTCAGTAACAGAATCATGGAATAATTGAATTTGAAGAGTCTGTTTAGATTAATGTCAAAGTTTTTCTAAAAAGACAATTACTTTTCTTTTTAACATTGGCTATTTTCCTACTAAAAAAAGCTACTTTCATGTAATCATAAATAATGCATAAAGTCTGTTTAATATTAAACAATGATTACAAATCAATCCACCTAGTTTTCTGAAGATAATCATAATGTTTGGAAAATGGAAAAAATGAGAAAACGATGACCAGCAGCAGCAGGTGGATAGACTTAGTTTTGCTGGCTTTTGATGAAAGATCTGAAGGAATAAGTTATGTGTCTTTAAATTAAAATGTTTATTTGTGCAGTGGTAGGCCCGTTATACATCATTCGTGGACAGATTCAGCCTTTTTCTACATGTTACTAATCTGTAATTGCTTTACCTGTTTTAGAAGTTAGAAAAGTTACACGCAAATAGTCTTGCTGCTTTTCTCCTGATATCTATGAATAAACTGTCCCTGAAATAAATGATAGAACCTGTGCAATATTCTGTAAAGTATTAATTCTGTCTCCTTGCCTAAAATGTTTAAAAACTTATGGAAAGAGTAGTAATACAACCTACCCGCTGGGTGGCATGATTGAGCATTTCTTGCCATGCAGAATCAAATTGACGTTTATCATCTTCCAGGAGCCTCTGTTCTGCAAGAGAAATGGTTTCCTTAGCAGCCCGTAGCACCTCTGTTGCTCTCTGAAAATCCTGTGTTGCTTTCTGAGCTTCTAGCTGAGCCTGCAATGAAAGATTAAATTAGTCTAGTACTTTAGAAGGATAAATAATATACAATGATTTCTTCTGATTTCATTTGCTCATCTTAAAATGTCAGTACAATAGATGCTAGTAGTGACTATATTGATTGAAGGATTATATCCTGCTTATATGTAACATTCCCCATTTCATAATATCATGAAGCAGATAACTGCTTACTTCAGTATTGTTGTCTCCAATATATATATAACTTATTATGTAGTTTCACTTCAACATATCCAAAGGACAATTCGTGTAGGATGTTATAAGTTAGGCCTGAACCATCTTCCCTTCACATTTTGATAATGGTTCCTTTTCTTCTCTCTATATGAGCAAATCATGGCTACAATTGCTTGCTCAAATAGTTTTGTTAATGTTTTTTTTAGATACCTTATATTATATCATTCAATTTTAAACCACTATTTTGCAACTATAAATGTTAGCTAATTAACCATTTGATGTTCCATTGGCACAAAAAGATATGTACCGTATTTTCCAGCGTATAAGGCGACTGGGTGTATAAGATGACCCCCTACTTTTCCAGTTAAAATATAGGGTTTGGGCTATACTCGATGTATAAGACTACCCCTCTTCCGAGGCACACCAAATAAAAATGTAAAAACATCAGATTTGATTTCAATGTGGTAATTTTAATTCAAGTGGTTATGACATGCAGGTATTTAGCAGGAAAACTGTCACTTATAAACATAAGGCTGTTTGTCATCAAAACATGTAATATAAAACATTGTAAGTGGATTAAACTTTTCCTAATTCACTCTAAAGCTGAAAGAAAGGATAAAATTGTCACTGCGTTAATTGGTTTGCTAGCTGTGCTGAAAATTTACTGTGCAGGTCACAGTTCTTATCTGCAAGTGATTTAGTATGCATGCTCCTTCACATTCCTTAACTTTCTCTTCTGATCTTCCGTTCGCCTGCCGAAAGAGACAGGCATATAGCTTTGCCAAAATGTAATTAATTCAATTAGCAAGTTTTGTATTTTTATTTTCTTTTATATTAAAAATGTTTTTATTAGATCTTACTTCGGGTTTATTTTTACTTATTTCAAAAGTATGCTACAAGGGATGCCAAGATCCACACCTCCTTAATTCAGGGCAGAATTCACACCCTAACAAAGATGATAAACCCAAGGGGGTGCCATGCTGTTTGTTTTCTAAGCTGTCAACCAAACTGGAACTGATGATGACAGGGGAAAGATGAGAAACAAGAGAGAGCTTCACCATGTCTTCCTTTGTCCCTCTTTTACCCTGCACTTCTCCAGAAGTAGTTTATTCATTATGTGGATTCAGCTGGCACTTCTTGCACATGGAAAGAAGCAGATGAGCAATAGCCAGGGAGTATTAATCCCAACCCCAATCACCTTTGCAAATCTTTTTCCTCACTAATCTCACTGTTTAAGATAAATGACTTAATAATGCAATAGCCCTGATCAACTACACTTTCCTTAAAATTAAATAATTTTGACACATAGGAACTGAACTTTCTTTTGGTTAGAATGTCCCTTCACATCACGGGTTGATGTCACAGAGTAAGAAAGAAAAACACATATATGATATGTATGTCATTTAGTTTATTTATTCCCCTGATAGAATAATTTCTTTAAGCTATCCAAACAAGAACCCCACTAGATAAGATCAAAAGATCATTTTGTTCAGAATCCTGTGAGCAAATGTTTTTAAACCTCCATTAAAGAGCAATTAGGATTCTTCCTACTGTCGTCTTTTCAGAGATATACTGTTTGTGTGGAGGGGGGTATTTATCACAACATCCCTTCCAAAAATCTATTCACAATCAGATTTTTTTTAAAGTCCTAGAGTTAAAATGTCAGAGAAGTGCTATGCTTTACCATCTTAATAGCATCCCAGCTCAGGCCCACTACAGAAACCACACTATTCCCTACTCTCCTGGAGCTGGGGTCTCCTAAATGTTATAATACTGTATTAAGTTGAACTCGAAAATACCGTATATAAATGACAAACCGAAAGGCCCATTTGCTAGGAGGCAACCGGTGACAGAATACTTCTGTATGGCCAACTTGTAAAATCTGGTGAAACTCATTTAACAAAGTTGTTGCTTAGCAACCAAAATTTTGGGCTCAATTGTGATCATAAGTTCTCTTTCTTTTTCTTTTTTTCTTCTTTCTTTCTTGTGTTTCTCTCTCTCTCTTTCTTTTCTTTCTCTTTCTCTCTTTGTATCTCTCTTTTTCCCCTTCCTTCCTTCCTTTCATTCTCTTACTCTTTCTCTTTCTCTCTCGCTCTCCTTCTTTTGCCCCTCACCCTCTCTCTCACACACACATACCTTCCAGTTGACAAAAAAATCTGTTTTGCCAGCTGGGAAGCTGGCAAAGAAGCTTCCTTTTCCCTGTCGCCCGTAGCTCTCGGAGGAAGGAGGCAGGGAAGCAAGCCCTAGGCCTCATCTCTGCCTCCTTCCTCAAGAGCTGGCTTCGGGGATGGCCAGCCAGCCTTTCCCATCACTGTGCCCTTCACTCGCCTTTCACCCGGAGGCTCTGTCAGCGGGGCGCCTCCCATTTCACCTCCCGAGAGAAGGACGCTAGACACCGGGGGGGAGTGGTGGTGACGCCTGCTGCTGCTCTCAGTAATGCAAGCTTTTTGGAGAGCATTAAGCTGCAGGCGCACCAATTCCAGCAGCTGCATCTTGCCTTGAAACTTGCTGTCCCAGCAACCCGAAGGGGACATTATCCCAGCAGCGTCTTAGGCAACTTTCTCTCTTGCCACGCAAGGAAGCAAAGCCAACTTTGTTTATTTATTTGGTTGGTTGGTTCCCGTACCTTGGGAGCAATCTTGTTATGTACTAGCCTCGGAGACGTGGCCACATCTCCGAGTCGCACCTATTGGTCAAGGCACAAGGCAAGAGCAAGAGAATTACTGAGCAGTGATTGGCTGCCCCGCGGACAGCTTGCTTATAAATAGCTGTCAAGCGGGAACTGTTCTATGCTTGTTGGTTCTGGAGTTGCTGTTGTGTTAGCTGTGTGTAATAAAGCCTTGTTATTTGAGTCACTGTCTCGCCTCCGTCATTGCCATCCATGGCACTTTTTATGCCCGCAGTGACCCATTTCATCGCTTGCGTCTCGCCCCATGGCTCTCACTCGAAACTGTGCTCAGCCGTACTAACTCCCTCCCAGCTAAAGATGGAAGCACCTGACGCTGGGAGAATGTCTCCTTCGGGTTGCTGGGACAGCAAATTTCAAGGCAAAATGCAGCTTCTAGAATTGGTGTGTTCAGTATTCCCAGCGTGTAAGACGACCCCCGATTTTTGAAATAATTTTTTGGGGTTAAAAGGTCATCCTATAAGCTGGAAAATATGATAGTTTTTTTTTTCAAAGTCATGCTTATTTACATAAGCAAGTCTTGTTGCTAAGATACCACACCGAGTGCAGAACATTTATTTCAAAACATCACTTTTCTAATAAATTAAAAGCAATATCTTCGACTTTTGGGATCCAGATTAGCTTTATTTAAAGCAGAACCAAAATATCAACAAGATTTAAGACATGTATTATTATTGAAATCCAATTTAGCTAATAATGTATAATCTTTAGAGCAGTTAATAATTCCTATTAACTACTTTAATAGCAAAAAATCTGATCCAGTCTTCTATCCTCTAATGAAAGTCGTTTGTAGAAATATATCATCCAAAAGTAAGCATATTTTACCACAAACCATCAATTTAATTACTTAGTAATTAAGGAGGCTTTTCACTAATGTAGGAGTCTGGAAATTTTGGCCCTCTTGTATCTATTGATAATATCATATCTTAATGAAATATTTCAAACAATAATTGTAACTGACATTTGCTGCAAATCTATATAAATTAATTCAGAGACTTAGTCTCCAACAAATCTCTCTCACACACACATAAGATAAATTGGGAAACACCCCATAATATTATTTGGAACAATACAAGGAAGCATTTCAGAATAATTCGCACCATAACAGCAGTTCATTCAGTTTATATAGTAATTTTCCTTTTTTAAAAAAAATCTTAGTTGTATAGAAAGGGTATAAAGACAATTTTTCCCACAAACAGAAGTTCATAGGTTATTGATGTAAGAGTTATCACAACTGACAAGAGGCAAAGGCTATTCATTAAAGTTACAAGTAAGAAACCAAATATTTGCTTATATGTTAGCAGCCTAGTCAATGTACAGTCATTCTTCCAAAGACTTAATTTTATTCACATGATTAGCAATAATACATTGATGGAGTTTTTTACTCCCAAATTACAGAAAAGCTGGTGCTAAATACACAAACGCACATACATACGCACGTGTGCACACAAAATACATATAGCATGAAAGAATATTTTGTAATACGTATTTCTTACCAGTATTAACTGATTCCTATCTTATGACTGCAACTATTATCTTATAAAATATTTTCCCTTGACAGTCCACATATACCTACATAATTTACTCACAATCAAGACTTGACTGAACATGAAAGAAGGCTCATAGGAAAATAATTTACAATAAAAAAGATGAAAACTGGAAATCAGGATAGTGAACTACGAAACAGAACATAATAAGATGATTCTTAAACAAATGCCACAGTCAAAACTTCTCTGAATCAAAGAAACAAACAGCTAAGTGATCTGGCCAGTATGAGAAACAATGCAAAATATTCAGCAGCTCATGCTTTCACAGAAATGAAGTCATTACTTCAATTTGATTCAACCCAGCTTAATATCCTTTTGTTAATTTTTATATACCGGTATTTGCTTAAAAAAATCATAACCAATATTTTTTTGTTTTTCAAATACACATTTTTAATATTGAATTCTGCTAAATAGGCATATCTGCAATATGGTTTCCATAATATAATACAATATTTTCATCAAATTTGTTTGTTTTCTTTTATTTTAATGCAGAACTGCATTGATAATTTGTTTGCTACATTTGGCAAAATTGAAATTTATTTCAGGACCTCTTACAAGATTGTGAGAATAGCCTCTGTTTGCAGAATAGCATGAGATTCTCACAAGGCTGTCTCTGTAGGAAAACTGAGTGTCAAGCGTGGAAAATCAGGAGTCCAATCAGTTCAAATGAATATAGGTTTATTGTATCCTAATGTTCTCCACAAGAATCAGAACTTAAACTGATTCGACTTCCGGTCCCTGTAGGCAACGGACGTTTTGTCTGTCGCTTGTCTTCTCAGTGGGCTCCATTCAGGAGCACAGGGGGCCTTGGAGGGGTCCCCTGCCGTAGGGCAGCTTGTTGGAGCCCCTAAGACTCGGCGGCAGCCGGTGGGGGGGGGTTCCAGCTTCGCCCCAGGAGCTGGGGAGCAGAAGGGGGGCATGCTTGCCCCTTCACGAATGGGTTCCAGGAGGAACAAGTCAATCAAAGGAAGTGTGGCTGAAATGTTGGTCCCTTTGCATCTGCATAAATTAAATTTATCTTTATATCCCATTTTTAACATATGTCGCTATCCCTTTTCTCTTTTCTTCTGCTGATGCTGCATATAATTTTCCTAATTTAGGACATTCCAGGTATTTTATATCTTGTTTTTTAATGTGCGTTTCCTGTAAGCATATTATATCTGCCTTTTGTTTTGTTAATTTTGCTCAGATACGCTTTCCTTTTGTTGGCGAATTTAAACCGTTAATATTTACTGACAATAATTGAATTTCTTCATCCATCCTCCTAATTCTCTGCCTGTCTTTATTTTTTATTAACTCTAGTTTCTTTTTTGGCTCCTTGTTTTTGGTCTCACTTCCTCCTCTCTCTGTTGCTCTTTCTCCTTCCTACTACTTTCTCCTTGTTCTCCTTCCATTGTTCTCTGTTGCTGTTCTTCCTGGCTTCTATATTCCAACTCCTCCTTACTGCTCTGTTCCTCTTCCGGGCCTACTAGTTGCTCATATAAATCTTGTGCCTTCTCCAGGTTGTCAACTTTAATCCTTTTCTCCTGCCACGTTACCAGCATCCCTTCAGGTATCAACCACCTAAATAGTATATCTCATTTAATCAGTTGTGTCACCAGAAATCGATAGTCTCTCTGTTGCTCCCTCACTGTTCGCGGGATTTGTTTCAGGGTTTGTATCTCTTTCCCTTTGTACAGCATTGGCTCGTCTCTTGTTATTCTATAAATTATATCTCTCACTTTTTTCTTCGCGAATCTAATGTGCACTTCTCTAGGCAATCGCTGTCTTCTGGCATAATTAGTGCTTACCCTGTATATATTGTCCAATTCATTTAGGATCTCATGCTTATCTCTTTGTAACATCTCTGCTATTAATTCCGACATTATCATTTGTAAATCTTCCTCTTTTGTCTCTGTTACATTCTGGAATCAGAGATAAAATGCTGCATGATCCATTTCCAGATGGATAAGGGAGTCTTCTAAGTTTTTGGTTGATGTTTTCATCTGCTGTTCAACTAAGTCTAGTTTCTTCTCTGTTTGTTCTGTTCTTTTTTCTACCGCTCTTATTGACTGTTCATTTTTTTCCAGTGTTTGTTGTACTATTCCCATTTTATCATCTAATTTCTATATGTCATTTTTAACTTCATTTTTCATTTCACTCATCTCTATTTTCATTTCATTTATCTCTATTTTCAATTCCCTGTGGTTTTTAGCTACTGCCTCTTGAAGCTTGGTCATAGTTTCTTGGATAGTTAGCAATGCTGCCTGCACATTTTCGATATTTGATCTGGAATCTGGTTTTTCCATTGTAGCCATTCCTTCTGTTGACCTTTGGGATGCTGGAGAAGCAGTCAATACCTTTGTCGCTGGATTTACAGTTGTCTTTTTCCCGGCTTTCAGTGATGTTGTTGTGATACTCGCCATCTCTTTTAAAATTTTATCTTGTTCTTTTAGTATATTATATATGTTGTCCCAAATTAGCATCCAATATCTTGACTGTTATTTTTATTTCAACTTATCTTTTTTTTAATCAATATTCTTTCCCCCCTCTTTTAATCACAATCTTAAATTTGCTACTAATAGGTTATACACTGTTACATTAGATATTACTGATAATATAATATATATGCTCTGCTGTTAAGTTTTTTTAAAAAATAATTCCTTAACTTAGCTTGTTCTATCTATAGTAATCCACAAAACAGTATTCCTAAAGCAGTATAAGCAACTTAAATAATGTCAATATATATCTCTAAATTATTCAATAACAACCGGTAATAATAAAGAAGAAAAAAAGCAAACAGAGAGAGAGAGGAGAGAGGAAGCCTCAGTACTCAGTGCTCATTTATACCAACAGTGCCAGTGGAGGGTTTTTGCCGGTCCTCACCGGTTTGCGTGAACCGGTTGGTGACCGGACCCGGAAGTAACTTCTGGGCCCTGGGAATCGGCACCGGCCCTGTCGCTTGCTCCCCCGCCCCTCCAGTCGCTGCTCGCTTGCTCCCCCCACCTGTCTCCGGACTTGCCTAAGATGCCTGGCCACCAGCAAGTATGGGTGCAGGGGTGGGGATGGCAGCAGGAGATTATGCGGTGTGACTGGCATCTTTGGCAAGTTTGGGGACCTTGCAAGATCTTTGCAAGGTCCCCAGACTTGCCCAGCAAAGCGCGGGGCGGCAGTAGCTTGCGTGTCGTGGCCTGGCTGCCAGCAAAGCATCTCCCCAGACTTGCCCAGCAAAGCACAGGGCGGCGGGGCGGCCCCTTGCTTTGACAGCCGCCTCGTTTCCAATTGGGATGGGGAAGAAATCCATCTTTTCTGTCCCTCTCCATGGATCCCTCCCAATTGGAAACGAGGGGGCTGTGAAAGACAAGGCAGCGGGCCCCACATGGCTGCTCAAGCAGCAAAAGAAGGAACAGGAGAGGAGTTCCACGTGGGGCTTTTTAAACAGCCAAACTCCCCTCCAGTTAATTCTTCTGTTTGAACAAGCCATGCAGGGTGCGCTCCCTTGCTTTGACAGCCGCCTCATTTCCAATGGGGAGAAATCCATGCGTTAGAGAGAGAGGAGAAATCTGGCTTCGGCAAAAGGGAAAAAAGCCCTCTCTGCCGCTCTGCTAAAAAGACGGGAACCAAGGCCAAGAGATAACAGGACGACTAACCATATTCGGTTAACCCCCAGAGCGTTAAGAGGCTGAATTGTGAGCTCTGTGAATTGGCTTGTAGGACACAGAATGCCATGATCATAGCATTTATCGGGCACCAGTTTTAATTCATAGAATATATCTACGAATCAACAAGCCTTCTGGAACTAGCCACCTGAACCAGATGTTTTTTTCATACAATTTTTTAGTTAGAAGGAAGAATTTCTTCCTCTTACCTCTTATTCTTTTTGGTATCTGTTTCAGAATGGTTATTTCTTTGTCCTTATATCTTAAAGGTTCCCCCCTTTGAACTCCTAGAATCTCATCTCTTGTAGTCTTTCTAAAAAATTTAACATGAACTTCCCTTGGAACATTGTGTGTTCTAGCATATGCTGAGTTGATTCGATATATCAGGTCAATATCCCATCCTAGCTGTTGTTTATCTCTTTTAATATAATCTGCTAGCATTCTTATCATAGTCTCCCTTAAATCTTAACCCTCCATTTCAGGTATATTTTGAAATCTAAGAAAGAAAGACATCCTTTCAAATTCCATTTTTTCCACATAATTCTCAATCCCAGCATTTTTTTTTTTTTTTTTTGTAAAGCCTTCATCTCTTCTCCCACCCCCACAGCACCCTCCTCCAGGGCGTTTATTTTCTGGCTATTTTGTAAAGTCTATTGTTGATTCTCTCTGTGTTGTTCCTTTAAGTCCGCCAACTGCTTTTTTATTTCATCCTGTCCCTTTAAGAGTGTCTGGAACATTTGATGAAACATTTCTTGAGACTGCTGTTCCCCCTCGGAGGCTTTTGGTTGTAAAAAGGCAGATAGTTGTGTTTGTTGGGGAACAAGACTTGAGACAGAAGAAGATGGAGCTGAGGCTGGTTTAGGAAGGGGGGGCCTTTTTCGCAGGCATTGCGAAGTTCAGAGAAAGTTATAAGTCCAGACAGAAAAGATGGCGTCTATAGGAGCGCGCCGTCAGGCGAGGTCTACAGGCAGGCAAAGTCCAATGTAGGATATCAGTCTTCAATACAGCTCCCCTCTAGTTGTAATCAATTTTTCCCAGTCCAAGGAAGATTGTACAAAGAGATTCCTCTAGGGTTCACCAGGGTTTTATAGTTCCAACCCAGAAGATTTTTCAACGATGACAGTTCATTTGTAACGGCAGTTAAAATGGGGGAAGAAATGCCATTTTGGCTCAGCCCTCTCAGGGGATCGGAGAGCAACCATTCAGAAAGTTTCCATTCATAGTTTATTAGGTCAGTTCACTTTCTTTCTTTCGCAATTGTTCAAAAGAGTCATTACCCCATTGCTTGAAAGAAGTGAATATCAAAGGTTTTTTTTCCAATTCTCTCTCTCTCCTCCGAGAGTGAGATCGTATCAAGCCGCTTTTCCAAGAGGGGGGGGGAGAAAACCCCCCTTCTCCAATCTTAACACTTTGCCAAGATCAAAGAGTCTTAAAAAAACTGCTAATCCTTATTTACTTAGTTGTTCAAGAAAGCAAGAAAAAAAAACCTGGGGGAATTCCCCCCTCACCGCATTTCTGCTGTTGCCTTCACATGGAGCGTTTTCTTCCGATCTCCTCAGGACAAAGGCGTGCATGGCAAGCGCACCCCCCAAAAGCCTCCCGGTGCCTAGGGCAAAGCTGGCAGCCACCCTGCGGCTGCCACCGCTCCAGGGGGCTCCAGCAAGCTGCCCCCTCAGCAGGACACCCCCACAAGGCACCCTGTGCCCCCCCCTGAGTCAGGGGGAGCCCATCAGGATGGCAAGCGGCGGACAGCATGCCTGTCATCCACAGAAACCGGAAGTGGGAGGGTGGTAGAGTGAGAATTAATACAGTGGTGGAGGCAGAAGCCTTCATGGAAAAACACAAGAACCTCCTAGATGAAACAAGAGACAGTGCACAAGACATGAAGGGGGGAGGAGCCATGGCTCAGCCAACAGACAGGGGAGAGGAGGCAGCAATGAGACTTAGGTCACAGAAATGAATTAAAAACACACTGCAATTGTTAATATAATGAAATGGTTAGAAGTGATATAAAGTATGATGAAGATGTTAAAGAATTTGAAGTAAATTTGAACTGCTAATATGTATGTAATAATGATATTCTGATATATATAAAATAAGAGAGAGATGTAAGATCCCGGGGAAGTACCACCTTCTGTATGATGTAGCTGTCAAAAAATTTCTCCACACTTATGTACCCTTTTCCCCAAAATATTTGAAAAAACCAATAAAACTTTTTAAAAAAAGAATATATCTACGAATATAATTGGAAGGGATGTGTTTGTGTGAGAGAGAGGAGGGAGAGAGAGAAAGAGAGAAAGAAAGGAAGGAAGGAAGTGGGAGATATACAAGGAAGGAAGGAAGGAAGGAAGGAAGGAAGGAAGGAAGGAAGGAAGGAAGGAAGGAAGGAAAGGAGGGAGAGGGAGAGAAAAAAAGAGAGAGAGAAAGACAGAAAGAAAAGGAGAGAAAGAAAAAGAGAAAGAAGGAAAGAGAAAGGAAGGAAGGAAGGAAGAAAGAAAGAAAAAAGAAATAAGTAAAGAAAAAAAGAAAGTGGGAGAGAGAGATGAAAGAAAGAAAGAAAGGAAAAGGGAGAGAAAGAAAAAAGGAAGGAAGGAACAAATGAAGGAAAGAAAGAAAGAGAACTTATGACCACAATTGAGCCCAAAATTTTGGTTATTAAGCAAGATCATTGTTAAGTGAATTTCACCACATTTTCCAAGTTGGCCACACCCACCCAGTCACACAACCGCCAAGCCACTCCCACAAAACAGACCACACCTACAGAATAGGTTCTAAAAATTTTTGAAACCCCCCACTGAACATGCAATTATTTCATTATATCCTTAGTGTAATTACTGCAATTAATTCAAATACATATTTATAACCATAGACATATATATATATAAGGATATCTACAAGCTTTCCACTTACTTGTTTATAAATATGAATATAGTTTTGAGTACGTTTATAGATATTATAAATATTATATATAAATATTATATATAATTGTAACTTATTTCTCTAAACTATTAATGCAGTCAATTCGTTCAACACCTTTTCTTTTACTTTTTTTTAAAGTTCTGGGTTGAATTACTTTTCTTTTCAGTCTTTGCAAAATTGTCCACGCTCTTCTGTTCTGAATAGTTCTAGATCATTTCAGCACAGCTGTTGCATCAGCCTTCCCCTTCCGTTTCGTTGTCCTCTTCTTTTTCCTAACTGCTATCTGTCAGCCACCGCCCCCGAGCATACCACTGTTCTCCAAGTCCTCCTTCTTTCTCGGTTTCTTTTCCACCACTTGAGTCTGTATGTCTTAGAGTCAGTTCGTGCTCTTTCTTGTTGTCTTCCCTATGATCGCTCACTTACACCAATTCGTTCTTTTGGGCCGGTCTTTGCCTCTAAAGATCTGCCGTTCACATTCCTACAGATGGCTGCTCGGTTATAGGGCTCTCACCTGATCTCTAGAGACTCACTGCTTTGCCCGTTCTTCTCTGCAATCTTCCTTTTCGGCCAACACTCACCGCTGTTTCCACTTGCAAGCCAATCCACTAATCCACTCGATGACACAATAGGTTGATTAAATTCTTCCTTCCCCTTTTAGATAGTTTGCCAAGACTTCAAGTCCACCATTGACAAGGCGCTTGCTCGTCGGATTAAATGAGTATACCCACGTCGTAGTCTGCCTCGTTAGTCCTAGGGTTTCCCTAGTCCTCCACGTCTCTCTCCAAGATCAGCATACCCCCGCAAGGGTCCTCCAAACGTGTAGATTGAGATAAGAAGTCAGAGCCCTGATTTCTTCCCCACACTCATCTCGACGTCACTACCCGGAACCTATGACCCTTATTTCTAACGTAGGTCTGGCATGCTCTATAGCAGTGATGGCAGGCCTTTTTCCCCTCAGGTGCCAAAAGCATGCTATCACATGTCCACACCCATAATTAAATGCCCCCCCAGGACCCCTCATGCATGCACAGATGGCTTTCTTAGAGCCTGGAGAAAGTGAAACAGCCTCCCCCTGTCCCCTCCAAGGCCCTCTGGAGGCCGAAACGACCCATTTCCTGACTTCCGGTGGGCCTGGTATGTCCATTTTTCACCCTCCCCAGACTACAGAGCCTTTCCTGGAGCCTGGGGAGGGCAAAAACAGCCTCCCCTGTCTCTCCTCAGAGGCCCTCTGGAAGTCGGAAACTTCCAACTTCCAGTGGGCCCGGAAGGTCCATTTTCCGTCCTCCTCAGGTCTCCTGAAGCCTGGGGAGGACAAAAAATGGACCTTCCGGGTCCCCTGGAAGTTGGAACTTTCCGAACTTCCGGTGGGCCTGTTGGGCCCATTCTTCACCATGGCCATGTTAATAATTTTTGATAACTCACAGGAAGCAATGGATTTGATTATCAAGAGACAACAGTTTTTCATTTCTCAATTTTTTTTAACTTGATTTAAAAAATTAATCATTAAAATGATTAAAATGTTTGATCATTAAAAATGATTAAAACTAAAAAGTCGAGTTATATATAAGTGTTAAACATCTTATTGCGAAAATGTACAAAGTTTTGTCAAAAATAAAAACAACAAGTTAAAGACTATAGGATAAGGTGGACTAAACATTTCATATTCACATCCACTCATTTGTATAGTATACAAATACAGCAGTGGGAGTATATGTAGACAAAGGGATTGAAATTTACATTGTGCCATAATCTTAAAAGAAAAAGTTTATAAAAAGATGCATAGATGATTGTCAAAACTTCAAATATAAACACCAAGAAGGGATATTTTACCACTTTTAGTGGACTTATAAAAAAGCTAAAAATGTTAGACTGAAATACATATGTTAACTTTTATTAGAGTTGATAGACAAACATTTGGAAAAATTGCATTTTACTTTGTTCTTTTATATGATAACAGCAGCAAGATTTCTATAACCCAACACTGAATGGATTCAATGATGTTGCAATAGAAGAATGGTTGGTAAAACTGATAGAGCTAGCTCGGATGGCAAAACTGATGGCTCAGATTAGAGAAAAAACATTAGCCATATTTAATATGCTCCCAAGGGGCAGCCCACCTGATGGATTATACTGTAAATCCATAAATCTTAGATTTTTCAGACAGGGCCTGGAGAGTACCAGATTTACAAAGGTTGCCTTAGCTTAAGAAAATTAAATCATGATTTAAGAAGATGTGATCATAGAAATAAAAATATCATATGAAAAAGACTGTCCAATCAACTGTATTGGCCACATTGTTGTAGTCTAATGAAATGTTTAACTCTATACATTACCACATCCAGTCCACCTATTTGCTATGCTGCAGTTTTAGTAAGTCAGTTTTCCTCAACAGTCTTGACAAAGCAATCATTTGTGATATCATTGCAACCATTCTAGTTTTTATTTGTATTACAGGTGGTCATTAAAAGTTTGTTGTAATACTAGATAACACTCTGACCTGTTTATTTAATTATCTAATTTATATAATCGCCCCTCTCACAAATGACACTGGCTGATCTATAATAAAACTTAAAAAAATCTTAAATCATTACTGTTAATAAGTACTGAAAATATTTTAATTTTTTTAAACTAAAAAACGTAAAACAGGAATAATAGATGGAAGGAAGTTAATAGTAATGGAGCCACTTCAATAGTTCACTCATCCCCTCCCATGCCGGATGACATAATCAGGGAACTTTGGAAACTTAGAAGCAATGAAGCCATCCTTACCTGGTGGTGGAGGGAAAATTTTTTACAGTGCAGGGACCATAGCAGAAAAGACCTGCCACCTACACGCCACCACATGTAGCTTCCTAGATGACAGAACGCATAACATGTCCATTTGTTAAATCTAATGGGACAGACAGATGAAACCAGGAAAAGATGGTTCCTCAAATAGCCCAGTCTCATGCTACGTAGCAACGCCAAAAACTTGAATTGGATCCAGAAACAAATGCAGCCTGCACAGTCTAGATGCAATGTGTGCTCTACCAGAAACATATAACTATTTATGCTGGTGAATTTTGTACCAGCTGAAGTTTCTGGATACTCTTCAAAATGAGCCGCATGTAGAGCACATTGCAGTTGTTGAACACAGAGCATGTGTGACTGAGTAGGTCCCTTGATCCAGAAATGGGCACAACTGAACAAATGAATTTATTTGCTTATTTCAGACATGAGCAAATTAATTCTTAATGGACCACCATGCATCCTTGCAACTTATGAAAAGAGCAACAAGGTCAAAACAGCTGAAAGAGAATAGACAATATGGATTAGACCAGGGGTGTCAAACGCAAGGCCCACAGCAGGATCCAGCCTGTGATTGGTTGGCCCACAATGCTTTGGCCTAGTCTACCCACATCACTTTGGCTCTATCTACCTGCGCTGCTTCAGCCTGATCTACTCAATGCGAAGAGAAAACATTAGGCCAGTGTGGCTTCAGCCCGGTCTATCCAATTCGAAGAGGAAACATGCCAGCAGTTTGGGAAATGGGGTCAAGATGGCTACTCCCACCTAGTCAGCCACACCCACCCAGTTGGCCATGGCTGGCTGGTCTCCCGAGGTCAACCACAGCCCTGATGTGGCCCTAAATGTATTAGACTTTAGCTTTGAAGAGATAAAGTAGAGAAAAGATCACACTTTCTCCCTTCTGCGGAGACCGCAGAAACATTGTTCTAAAATAAATAACAAATACAGAGCATAGTAAATCAACAATTCACAACTATATTAGTCAGTATTTCTAATTTATTTTAGAAGCAGATCCAGGGAGTAGCTTTTTAGAAAAATCTTCAAAAATAAGTCAATAATATGCTTACTTTGAAGGTTAACGTTCAGTCTGTGTCAGTTCAGTTTTTTGTCAGCTCAGTTGGAAGGCTGCAGTATTTTCAGACTATCTATCACAAGTTAGATGAACTTACCCACAATTCCACTGTATGAAAAAGAATCATCTAGGTCAGTGATGGCGAACCTTTTTTGGCTCGCGTGCCACAAGTGGGGGGAGCGCAGGGGGGTCGAGTGCGGGCGTGCCGCACCCATAATGCAATGCGCGACCTCCCCAGTGCGCATGCACGCAGAACACGCGACCCCCCCATTTTTACATGCTTTTTTCGCCCTCCCCAGGCTCCAGGGGCTTTATAGGAGCCTGGGGAGGGCGAAAGGAGCCTCCCCCGAACCCCCGGAGGCCCTCCGGAGGCTTCAGGGACCATCCAGAGGCTTCCCTGAAGCCTTCGGAGCGCTTAAAACCACCCTCCGAGCAAACCGGAAGTGACTTCCGGGTTGCTCGGAGGGTGGTTTTAAGCGCTCCGAAGGCATCAGGGAACCCTCGGACGGTCCCTGAAGCCTTCGGAGCGCTTAAAACCACCCTCCGAGCAAACCGGAAGTTGCTCGGAGGGTGGTTTTAAGCGTTCCAAAGGCTTCAGGGATGGTCCCTGAAGCCTCCGGGGGGGGGGAGGCTCTTTTCACCCACCCCAGGCTCCTATAAAGCCTCTGGAGCCTGGGGAAGGCGAAAAATAGCTTTTAAAAAGGTGAACTCTGTTAGCCAGCGCGCGGAGGGTGGTTTTAAGCGTTCCAAAGGCTTCAGGGATGGTCCCTGAAGCCTCCGGGGGGGAAGGCTCTTTTCGCCCACCCCAGGCTCCTATAAAGCCTCTGGAGCCTGGGGAAGGCGAAAAATAGCTTTTAAAAAGGTGAACTCAGTTAGCCAGCGCGCGCATGCGCGCTGGCCAGCTGACAAGGCAGCGCCTCGCGTACCCTGACAAATGGCTCCACGTGCCACTTGTGGCACGCGTGCCATAGGTTCGCCATCACTGATCTAGGTGATATCACCATTATTTTTTCCTTTTGTTTAGAGAAGGAAAAATCTACAATACAGCCAGAGGTGGGCTGCACATACTTTAACAACTGGTTCACCGAAAATATGAGCATGCACACGCCTTCCACATTTGCATACAATATCTAAAACAATGCTTTTTCGATGTGGGTGGCTTCCTGTACACCTGCTAGGTTAGCCCCAGTTAGTGGAGCGGGAGAGGCGTGCAAATCAGCTTGACTGCAGGGTAGGGCGAGTGAGCCAGTTAGATATTTAGGACCGGATAACATCAGGGTGGGTGGGTGGAGCCAATCAGTGCTCAGAACTACCGGTTCAGGCGAACCGATCCAAATCGGCAGCAACTCACCACTGAGTATAGCTTTCTATAAGTCATAATTGAAGAAAAAGAGAAATTCTAAGACTAATAATTGATTCTATTGTGATGCATTTACAATAACTGAAATGAAGAAGAATAAATGGATTACTAGAAATTTTTCCAAGATCATTAATAGTAGATAGTGAGAAAAAGAACAAACAAGACTTTTAATAGATAAGATCTGTGTGGGTGGTATTCATCACACTTGGAAAGAGAAAAAGGTCATTGTCTCATAGGAAGCACACAGTTGAAATACCCATCATAGCATGCAGATCATGTGCTATAAACAATACCATTGTGGTTTTATTGTGCCTCTATTAACTAAAGTTGTATTGCACAATGTTTTCCAATTGTATTCTTACCTGCCTGGCAACCCTTCGGGCTTCCCAGTAAGGCTTTGAATCTTCTACAGATTTTCCAATCTTCTTCACAAGTTCATCTAGTTTTATTGTAGCTTCCATCAGAACTGAACGGAATTTCTGACGTGCATCCTACAAAGAAAAACACAGCAAATCTGCTAATACATATTCTTCACCAATCACTAGCAACTAAGTCAATTTAGGTAAAACTAGGGTTAGTTACCTAGCAGAAAAATATTTGTGTAGCTGAATTTCAAACTTAATAGAAATCAATGAAAACTTGAGATGGTGTTAAACTTAATGTATTATACTTCCCAATTTTACTAAATTTCTAACACTTTCTGACACAACCTGATCTAAAAAGAGATAGACTTCATAAAAGATGTGATTTTTTTGTTTGTGTAATCAAGTAATCTTCATTGAGTTTTAATCTAAATAAAAAACAATACTGCACAACATCTGCTCTGCCCTGGGCTTCAACTTTTAATGCAGCATTGAGACCAACGTACATATACAACTTTTTATATTTTCAGGGAGGAAATATTTTGACTCTTCAGAAACAATAATCCTTTTCTAAATTCCTTAACAGGTTACTTTTTCCAAATGACTTCACTATTAATTAAAGGAAGGGGTGTGATATTTCATACCAATATCCAATCAATTAATAGCTTTGGTGAACAAAATTAATGTATTTTCAATCTTTTTTCTTCAATCACCCCTCTTCCTTGTTTTGTGTATTACTTCTTTTTCTTCAACTACCTAAAGTAGGAGCAAGTGATTATTCTTCAATTAGCCAGGATACTGCAATCTCATAAATACCACCAATGTTATAAATTTCCAACAGATGGCAGTACTGATACAGAAGAAGCTCTGTCATGTTCTTTAGCACCTATTCTTTCATTTCAGTTAGCAGAAAGCTGTACTATATTGCGGTAGTTTGTGAAATGAGCACCAAAAAAGTGTTTAATCATGCACCATGATTTTATTCTTGATTGAAGGACTTCCTTTATATAGAATTCATTGTCAACTGCACATGGTTTTCACTTATTACTATGTTGACATAAGCTCTGTATCAAAATAAATAAAAATGATGAAGCAGGAAGTTTATTTCTGTGATCAAGAACAAAGTGGATAAGCTGTGATAGCAACCAAAATGTTTCAACTAAGAAAGACTAATGAACTAATTAAGGACAATCAATAGATTGTTCAAAGGGTGATGCCCTTTTCATATGAATGTGTAGGTATCCTATTAATCTTCTTCAGTATCAGAAACTTTATGCAAGATGGGATCCTCACATGCAAAAATATGTTTAGGTGTTGAAATTTGCAAGCACTTGTTGTTAAAAGAATGCTAAAAGAATGAATAAGAAATTTTTCCCAGTACTGTGACAGCTGATGAAATATGAGTGCATCATTATGACCCAGAAATAAAGTGACAGTCCATGTAATATCATCACAAACTTCATCAGTAAAGCAAAAAATTTAAAAATGTCAGGAAAACTTACAGTAATGGGGATTTTTTTGGAAGTGGGTAATGTTATTTGATTTCTTTGAACCTGGCACCACACTCAGTTCAGAATGCTGCATGTTAACACTTGAAACTTTGAAACAATTGAGTAGAGTTCAAAAGCAACATACAATATGACAATGTTAGGCCTCACACCTCCTGGGTCACATAAGAAGCAGTTGCAAAGATGGATTTCACCATATAGTTCCTACTTGGCACTATGTGATTTCCAACTTTATCCAAATATATCATGGAAGTTTATTTGACCCAAATAAAAAGTTAGGAAGGACTGTCAGGACCTGGTTGAAGAAACAAAGCATAGGGTTCTTTCACGCCAGCTTTAAGAAGCTTGCCCAATGTTGCAAATGCAGATAATGATCATTAAAATTTATGACAGTGGTGAACGAAGAAGACTTGTGATTGGTCTCAAAGTTGCAGGCCATTATAGTATCTCCACAGTCAAGTGATCATGATTCAGGCAACCAGTTTTCAATTATGGCAGTTGCAATGTCCTATAGTCATATAATTGGGATTTGCAACATTCTCTGCTGGCATCCCACAAACAAAGTCAATAGGGAAGGCAGCAGAAGATTGAGGTTGCTCCTGCTCCCACTGCTTTTTCTCCCAGTGAGCCTGGGGGCAACATGGGAATCTCATACTCCACTGCAACCATCTGCCCACATTCCATAGCACCAGCCGATGACACCTGCCTGCCCACTGCATTCAGCAGCACTTGCCCTCCCATAGATCTGGCCTGTAGCTCTTACACACCAGTCTGCTTACATTTTTCTTTTCTTTTTTTAATAAAATCTTTATTTTCAGACACACGCAACACATATAACATAAAAGCTTCTTCAACTACACACAGTGTGTCGATTGGTTACAAGATTTTTCTGTGTCCTTTCCATAGTCATTACTTGAAGTTTATCAAAATTCACATATTGACAAACAAGATATCTTTGTATACATTGATATTATGCTTTCTCCTATTCTAAGTCATTCTATTATTTTAGCATTGATAATATTCTCTAATAATTTTCAATTCCATGTTTTTCCCCATTATTAGTATCATTGATCTAATATACATGTATACAAATTGTTATAATTATTAAACATCCATTAAGCCTAGCTATTATTACATCATTACAGCCTTGCCTCGTGAAAGCCGTGATCTGGTGTACACCACGTGGCTGAAAGCGGGTGGGCAGCGGCGGCAGGCTAGCCTTCGCAGCTTTCATGAGGGAAAGCCTTCAGGCCTTCCCTCGTGAAAGCCGTGAGCTGGCGTACGCCGCGTGGCTGAAAGCGGGTGGGCGGCGGCGACGGCAGACTAGTTTTCGCAAGGGTGGGTGGCGGCAGCAGCAGGCTAGCTTTCACGAGGGAAGCAGTGAGCTGGCGTACGCCACTTGGCCGAAAGTGGGTGGGCAGCGGCGGCAGGCTAGCCTTCGCAGCTTTCATGAGGGAAAGCCTTCAGGCCTTGCCTCGCAAAAGCAGTGAGCTGGCGTATGCCACTTGGCTGAAAGCGGATGGAGGGAGGCGGCAGGCTAGCTTTTGCGAGCTGGCGTATGCTGCATGGCTGAAAGCGGGTGGGTGGCAGGCTAGCCTTCGCAGCTTTCACGAGGGAAAGCCTTCAGGCCTTCCCCCGCAAATGTCACGAGCTGGCGTATGCCGCATGGCCGAAAACAGGTGGGCGGCGGTGGTAGGGGGACAGGCTAGCTTTTGCGAGGGAAGGCCTGAAGGCGAAAGCTGCGAGCTGGCATACACCGCATGGCCAAAAACAGGTGGGCGGCGGCGGTGGTGGCGGCAGGCTAGCTTTCGCGAAGGAAGGCCTGAAGGCCTTGCCTCGTGAAAGTCAGAAGCTGGTGTACGCCACGTGGCCGAAAGGCGCTGGTCGGCGCTGGCGCTGGTCATACGTTATCATTCATTATCATTATTAATCATTTATTTGACTATAGCTATTATTACATTGTACATAGCACTCAAAATTTAACTACATTTATGCAAGCCTTTTAAAATGAATGGATTAAGTTTCCTTCTTCTATTTTTTTTCTTCTACTGTTCTCTGAAATCTATGGACTAAAATTCTCCTCTTTCAATACTGTGGGTGTTTTTCTGACTCATTTAAGAATCAGACTTTTTTTTAACTTGAAATACAAAAAAGATTCAAAAAGAAACAAAGAAATACATTGTAACACTGCTGCTCGGAGGCTAGAGGTTTGTGTATTGGAAACAAAACACTTTTTTCACTGATTATCCTGGCTTGGCACTTCAAGGTCTCACAGCTTGTTTATAGAGAGTGATAAAAAGAGAAGCACACAGATGTTCCTTTGAAGTAAAGGTTAAATGTTATTGTGATGCTTAATTCTGTTAAAACCTTCTAAACTAGAGCAGCAATGCTTGTTAGCTAGATATAATGGCACAATTTCAACAGCAGAAAGAAGTTTTAAGTCTGCAAAAGATACTCGAAAAAATACAAAAATTATCAGATACACGTGAGAGGATATGTTTGTTTGTTTTTGTTTGTTTTATTGGATTTATATGCCGCCCTTCTCCCAAAGGACTCAGGGCGGCGTACAACATTAAAAAACACATATCACAAAAGTTAAAAGGAAATTAGATAAATATCCAAAAAAACAAACCCAATTAATATGACAATAACATTTTAAAAATTAGATAAAATTAACAGGCCAGGCCAGCTTGCTGGAAAAGCCAACTTTTTAGGGCGATAATCCCGGACCGGAGGTCTGGGATTATGCGAAGCTCTGGGGGCAGCTCATTCCAGAGGGGAGGCGCTCCCACAGAGAAGGCTCTCCCCCTGGGGATCACCAGCCGACACTGTCTGGGCGACGGCACTCTAAGGAGGCCAACTCTGTGGGATCGTACTGGACGATGGGAGGCTACTGCTGGTAGTAGGTGGTCTCGCAGGTACCCTGGGCCTAAGCCATGGAACGCTTTAAAGGTCATAATTAATACCTTGAATCGCACCCGGAAAACAACCGGCAACCAGTACAGGCCACCTAAAAGGGGCGTAACATGGGAGTACCTAGGTACCCCCATGATAACCCGTGCGGCCGCATTCTGGACCAGCTGACGCCTCCGGGTGCTCTTCAAGGGCAGCCCCATGTAGAGAGTGTTGCAGTAGTCCAGGCGAGAAAGGACGAGGGCATGTGTGACTGTGCATAGAGCATCCCGATCCAGGAAGGGGCGCAACTGACGTACCAGGCGAACCTGATAAAAGCCTCCCCTGGTCACGGTTGTCAGGTGTTCTTCTAAACTAAGCCGCATATCCAGGAGGACTCCCAGATTGCGTGCCCTCTCTGAGGGGGCTAAAATTTCTCCCCCTATCATCAAAGTTGGGACAAGATGCACAAATCGGGATGACGGAAACCACAGCCGCTCAGTCTTGGAAGGATTGAGCTTGAGCCTGTTCCTCCCCATCCAGATCTGCACAGCCTCCAGGCATCGGGACATCACATCAAGGGCATCGTTTGGGTGGTTTGGGGTAGAGATGAAAAGTTGGGTATCATCAGCATATTGATGATACCGTACCCCAAAACCACGGATGATCTCGCCCAGCGGTTTCATATATATGTTGAACAGGAGGGGTGAGAGAACCGACCCCTGGGGCACCCCACAAGTGACGCACCTGGGGGTTGAGCCCTCCAGTCAACACGAACTGTGACCGATTCGACAGGTAGGAGGAGAACCATCGTAAAACGGGATCCCCCACTTCCAACCCCCCAAGTCGTCACAGTAGGATACCATGGTCGATGGTATCGAAAGCCACCGAGAGATCTAATAGGACCGGGACAGAGGAGCAGCCCCTGTCCCGGGCCCTCCAGAGATCATCGACCAACGCGACCAATGCCGTCTCCATGCTGTACCCGGGCCTGAAACCCGACTGAAACGGATCCAGGTAGACAGCTTCATCCAGGTACTGGGGAAGCTGACGTGCTGCCACACTCTCGACAACCTTTGCTACAAAGCGAAGGTTGGAGACCGGACGATAGTTGGTTAAAGAAGCTGGGTCCAGGGAAGGCTTCTTAAGGAGGGACCTCACCACAGCCTCCTTCAAGGTGGTGGGAAAGAACACCCCCCCTCTCTCTTTTTGTTTGGCAAAAAGTTTTTATTGGTTTTAAAACATTTATAGGGAAAGGGTAATAGGGTACATAAAAAATGTTAGTAGCTCCCATGTTAGCAATAGAGATCCCCCCAAATCTCGCACTTTTACAATTTTAAAAATAACATGTAAAGGAAAGCATAAACAGAATTCTTACTTTATATCAACATGTTCAATCATCTCTTTCTTTGTCACTTTCTAATATATCAACAATTACAATAATATTTCAGATATATTTATTTTTGTGACCTGAGCCTTTTCGATATTGCTCCCTCCTCCCTGCCCCTGGGTGGAGCCATGCCCCCCCCTCCATATCTTGTACGTTGCTGCTTTTTTCCCCACTTCCGCTATCTTCGTCCTCTGGGAGAGAAAAATGTTTTTTTTAATAAAGGCATCTGCCTCATCCACTGTCTTAATTCTAACTCGGCTTCCCTCCCAGAAAATCAGCATGCCTTCTGGCAATAACCATCTGAACCAAATTCCTCTATTATATAATTTCTTTGATAAGGAAGAATACTTCCTCCTTTTTTCTCTAATCTTTTTTGGAATTTGCTTTAGAATGGTAATTTCTTTATCTTGGTATTTTAAGGGTCCCCCCCTTTGGGCCCCTAGTACCTCATCTCTTGTGGTCCTCCTGAGAAATTTAACATGTACCTGTCTTGGAACATTATGAATTCTGGCATATGCTGAATTAATTCTATAGACAAGGTCCATATCCCACCGCTCTTTATTTCTCTTAAGGTATTCTGCTAAAATTGTGCTCATAATATCTTTAAGATCTTCATTTTCTGTCTCTAGTAGATTCTGGAACCTGAGAAAAAAAGATATTCTTTCCAATTCTATTTTAGCCATAAAGTTTTCCAGTTCTAAATTTCCCCTTCGGACCTCCTTAACCCTTTCCTCCATCCCAGCTGCGCCTTCCTCCAATACCACCAATTCTCTGTTTATTCTCTGCTGTGTTATTTTGTATCCCTCTGAGTTCATTTTTGAGGTCTGCCACTTCCTTCCTCAGTTCGTTTTGACCTCTCATAATTTCCTGGAACATTTGGTTGACAGATAATTCTTTTGATGTTTCTCCAGCCGCTTCTTTTTGTAACAATGAAGTAATCTTCGGCTGTTGGGTGCTTGGGCTGGAAGTTGTTGATGTGGGAGCCACCACCCCCCCGCCCCTGCCCTGGGCTCTCGGCTGGTGAAACGCCCAGAAGCCTAGTGGGTATAGTTCGCTAAGGGGAACACCCCCCTCATGGCCCAACGAGGTCTCCGTAATGCACGCCAGGTCCCCTCTACCCTCTTGTATGAGGTCGTAAATGAGGGGAGCCTTATGTACCACGGACCTGGTGTTAAGTGACACCAGCCAGAGACTAGTGTCCTGTAATCCCGAGCACCCGGGGGTGCAAAAAGGGCGATGAGGGTCGGAATGTGCGATCACTCTTAAACAGCAAACCCTCCGAACATCATTTGGCCCTTGGCCCCCACCATATCTGCCTCTCCCACAAACAGTAGAGATGGTGAACCCCCCAATGGAATGCCTTAATGTCTCCCCCGGAATCCCAACCCTTCCCAGCACTCCCAACCCACGCCCATTAGTTAGCTCTGGCCTGTGCCCTGGCAGACTCCCCCCCCCAAGCCTGTCTGAGCCATCCAAATCAACCCACCCCTCCCCCCCTAAAAATTTGGTTTAAAAACCCCTGTAAAAAAAACCTAAGAAATCTCTTCTTCACATGCCACCTCTCGGGATCCCAGTATCCGTCATTAAGGAAGCGTCTTGATAGGCCAGAAGGCCATCCCTGGGAAAGGGGGAGTTCCCGGAGGGAATAAAGTTCTGTTGCAGTATAACATAGAGGAGTGTGGCATCAACCAAACGGGATGACATCATGGGGAGATGGAACGAGGAGATGACATGTCCACGGGGGGGGGGGGGCAGCCAGCAGTGTTCAAGGGGGTAGCAGGAAGCTTATATCCAACATAAAAATAGTCGGTGTTGAGGACAATATGTAAGAGTAACGGCCAGCTGTCAAAATTGCAGCAGATGCTAACTTGTGAGGTGGTGAAGCGGCCAGTGATGCCGGCAACGAGGACAGCGGCAGCATCGGCGGCTGCTCCAACTCCGACTCCAACAGCTAAGCTCCGCCCATGCCAGCCGCACTCATATCCATCACCAGGGCCGCACTCCATTGACCCAGTCCATAATATCACAGAAGGAGGGGCCAAATGGCCAAATGGCACAGTACGGTGGCCCAGGCAATAGGAGTGATATCGGGGGGGGGGGCAAAACAAAGGACCCACCCCACTCCAACCGCGCCCACACCAACTACCGAAACCATCTTCCGCTGGCGTTAATATCCATGCCAGCTGCCTCAGCCACTCCCCGCTGATCCAATTTATCATGTCCATAGCAAGGTGGAGGGGGGTGAGCAACCGGGATAACACCACGGCGTGGGGAGCGGCAGCTGCAGAGACCCCAGCCGGGCATCCCGCTGCAGCTGCTGAACACACCACACCGGCAGCCGCTGACACTCTCCATTCTCCTCTCACCGCCAACCGCCCCATTTCACTCACGATGTTCCGGCTACAAGGCAGGACATCGCAGCTCAAGGGTATCCCCGAGGTCCCAGGAAGTTCTCATAGCTGAACCTGGAATCAACGATGGGATAGGGTACCCCTGCAAGCCCCAAGAAGGACAATCATCTCCCCGAAGCTCTCCTCAAACGCAACAGGACACCATCTTGGGCATCCGTAGTAAGAGGATAGAGAAGAAGTTGAAAGTTTTAGTGCACCTAACAGCAAAATATGATGAAGAAGTTGAAGATGCTAATCAAATGGAAAAAGTGACAGTTAAAATCCTAAAAATTGAAGAGGAAAATGAATATAAAGAAATTAAAATTGCTGATATTTATGGCGATTGGTTTATCTCTGAAAAGGGAAAGAGTGGAATATTGAAAGAGGAATTAAATGGAGGGGAAATCTACCCCAGATGGCAAGATATAAAAGAAGGGAAAACGAAATAATTTATGGATTTAAAGAGAGAAAATTTATTAGCAATATCATTGATAACACTACCGACAATCAAAGATAAGCTGATTAAGGAAACAGAAGAAGGGCATCGAAATTACATGAGAGATTCTATAAGCAAAGAGTTGCTAAGTGGAGTCCATACAAAGTTGATTAAGGAGATGATTAGAGGATTGACACCGCAAATGGCAGAAGATATGAGACTGTTTTGCTACTGGAAAGATACAGGTTGATAGATGGAAGAGTATAATTTAAAACTAGCTAAACTTAGTGAAATTTAGTGAATATAGTTAAAGAAATAATTGATAATGATAACAATGTATACAAAGTGTAGTGTTATGATAAGTAATAACTGGATATGAATATTGAATGGTACCCATGAAAGGAAGATTAGAAACCCTTTTGGATTATATATAAAGGTTAATTAAAAAAAAGAATTAAGTTAGATTCAGTTAAGTCTTGATTATTAGGGGGAAAATGATATGATACAGGATATAGTCAAATAAAGGAGGGATAATGATAACAAATGTATACATATATATATGTATGTATGTATGTATGTATGTATGTATGTATGTATGTATGTATGTATGTGTATAACATAAGGAAATGGGATGTAAATTGTAAACAGTGATTTGGAAAGAAGGATAGAAAACTTTGTTATTAAGTATTATGGATGTTTAGCTAGAATAGGACATAAAGATTCAGTGTTATTGGAGGATTTTAGAAATAGTAAATGAAATGCCAGTATGTGTTATGTATTAAATCTTGGTATATTTTATGATGAAGGACATTTAAACAATTATAGTCAAATGAAAATGGAGGTATAATTACGCTAATATGTATAAATATCTGATTTAAAATACTTGAGTTAATATGAATTATGTTTGATGACTGTGGAAGAGATGCATGAAAGTCTTTTGTAGCCAACTGATACACTCTCTACAGTATGTAAAGAAGGAAGATTTTATGTGTTGTGTTTGTTTTGAAAATAAAAAATAAAAAAAACTTTTATAAAATTTTTGTAACTACATTTAACTAAAATTTATTGTGACATTTCATTTCATCATCCTGTATTCTTCCAGAGATAGTATGGTCCAATATCTCTTGCCATTTGTAAAGTCGGTATTCTAAGTGTTTTCTTGATAAGTCTTATGTGGACTTCTCTTAAGAACTTCTTGTTCATTGCATGTCTTACAAGAAATCAAAACCTTCTATCTGCTCTTTTTATCAGCTTAACTTTTGTTATCATTAGTGCGTCTACCGAGATTACTCCCATTATTTCTGCCAAATTTCTCTCCTTTCTTCATCTATTTTCTGACATCTGGAATAAAGTTCCGGTTCATCGATTTCTCCTTTCCGTATTTCACACTTGTTATTTCCCTCCACTCTCAGTTTGCTGTCAGTGTCAACAATTTTCTTATCACTTTCATATGTCTCTGTTATTTTTTCAGCTCTGTCCTCAAACTTCATCACTGTCCCCGTACTTTATATATTTTGATCTATAATTTCAAGTCTCTTTTCAATTTTCTCTGTAATTATTAAAACTTTTTTAATTTCTAAGAAAATTCTTTGCAAAGTTAGTGCCTCTTCTTCTTCACATTATGCCATTTTCTAAGTTATAAACACTGCCAAAGCATCCGAGGCTTTTTAGGTTTCAAACAAATTCGGTGGAGTTTTTCAAATCAAAGCTTTCTCTTTCCTGAAAGGAACACCTGTATAAACAAAACATTTTCTACTGAGCCTTTCAGTAAACAAAGCTTAGAGCTTTATCAGATATTGCCAATCCTCTAGCCGCTAGATGGCAGTGTAACCTCTTTTCCATCTGTTTCTGCCTCTCTCTGTAAATACCAAGTTCTGAGAGGTGTAAACAAAATGTTTACAAATTACGCTCCATCCAAACCTTATGAGAGAAGAAGCTTTTAATCCACGAGTACAAAAAATGGAAAAAGTATAGAGGAAGAAGGAAAAAAAGAGACCAAACTAGTTTAAAAGTAAGAGGCATTTGTAAAAAGTCCATCCATAAGAAACAAAAAAAGTTAAGGTAGAAAAGATAACACGATAGTCTTAAACCAGAATTAATTCACTGCTTATTTTCTTCTGTCTTCAATTTTATTTTAAATTCCAATTCTTTTGGCTTTTCCCTTCTCTAATAATAAAATTTTTTCTCACCATTTCTCACTCCTGTACTGCTTCTGTTTCAAAGGCTTGTCCCAACCTTCTGCAGCCATTTTGGCTGCTTCTCTTGTAGCTGGCAAAAAGAGCTTTCTCCTGGATCACTCAGGGGGTTTGCGATGCCCCTGAGATCAGCAGGACATGCTCTTCTCTATCACTGTTTCTTCAGAACAGTTTAGGTCCAAAAGGACCGTCCAGGAACAGAGATATCAACAGCAATCCTGGAGCCCCAAGATTGCATGTCGTGTCATTGTGACATCAAGCACCGCCCTCTCTGCTTACATTTTTCAATGCCTCTTCAGGCCATGACATGGTCACTTGGGTCCTCACCCACATGGTTCTCACCTATTGATGGCAATGAGAACTTCCAAGTTTGGCATTGCTAAGTGATGTGGTCACATGATGGCATATTACAACCACATTGTTTAATGAAAGAAATTCTGGGTCCAATTGCTATGGTAATCCAAGGATTATCTGTAAATGTAGATAACAAAAGAGTTGACTTCAAGATTATTTCCCTGCTTCATTAAAATATTCCCTATTTAAATTGAAATTATGGAAGTGTAGGCATTACTGTTCATTCAACCATCTTACATAATTGTAGGGTAGACTCTCAAGTTCATTTTTGTGTTTCTGCAAGCTTGATTACTTCTTCAAAAATAAAGTCTTGCAGTAGCCATTTCTACAAAATTACTGAAAGTTGGTTGGTGGTTTCTATTGGCTTCTAAATCAATAGTTTATTTTATTACTTATTTGTATTCTGCTTTTATTATTTTTACAAATAATTCAAGATGGCGAATATATCTAACATACCTTCCTCATCCTATTATCCCCACTACAATAATCCTGTGAGGCAAGCTGGATTGAGAGTGAGTAAGTAGCCCTAGGTCACCCAGCCAGCTTTCATAGCTAAGACAGGTCTTGAACTCATGACCTCCTGTTTTCTAGCCCGATGCTTTAAACACTAGACCAAATTGGTCTTTGTTGGGATGTTTGTGATGAAGACAACAGTCCAATACATCATGGGATGTCTCATTTAATGACCATGGTGATTTGCTTAACAATCATTTGTTGTGGGACTATCAAAACTGCTGACACTAACCAGGACCATCATGATTTTTTACTTAACAACCACTTCATTTAGATATGGAATTGACAATCCCAATTAGGCTTAAACAATGACTACCTGAACTACTAGTATTATTACCGTCTAAAGAATATTATGATAACATTAGAGATGAGTTGGTTGGGGCTGTAAAATATACTGTATGTGTTGTTTTATTTGTAGATGATACTATATTGTCGGTTCAGAATCCAAATAATTTGCAAAACACATTGCCTGATGCAATGTGCAGTATAGTTATGAAAATGCATACTTTCAAGGCCAAGGCACTTATATTTGACAGGGAAGTAAACAAGTCCAAGTTATTCATACATTGAAAAAATGCACTTGGTTCACGAGATTAATTCATGCATTCTGGTAAATAATTACAAAATATGGAGAAATTGCAAAATTTTAAGATATGCAGATACTGATAAAATGTGAATAATATGCAATCTTTTGTAAGTAATGAATATTTGTCAAAAGAAGCAATGTATAATATTGTGCTTCTGATTACTTTGCTATGTATATGTGAAAGTTGGATTTGCAGAGTGAAAAAATATAAACAGAAGTTAATTACCCATATATAAGAAACACTTTGTAGTAGTTTGGTCCTATAAAAAGAATGAATGAGAACAGAACTGTAAAATGTGAAGGAAAGAAAAATAGGACGAGAAGAAATCTAAGAAATTTGTAACTGGCTGGGGTTGATGAGATCCTAGAAATAGAGAATGAGAATCCCAAAGGGGCAACTGGATTTTCTAGTTTTTCTTTGAAGATGTTTCACTTCTCATACAAAACACTTCTTCAGCTTCTTTAGAGAAATGAGAAGTTTAACAAACAAAAGATATGAAGTGATATATGGATTTAATGGAAGTAAGGATGATTTGCAAGGGGACAGAAAAGTAAGGATGCAAGGGGACAGAAAAGTAAGGATTATGGATTTAATGGAAGTAAGGATGATTTGCAAGGGGACAGAAAAGTAAGGAAAGGTATTTTAAATAGTTTGGCATAGAGTAAACTTTACACTGCATGCTTCTATTATGCTTTTAATTTTTGTGCCCTTATTCCTTCTCTCATTCAGTAATAATATTGCTTACCCTGGAAGGAAATCATGATGGGAATTTGTGTTGGTATATGTTTTGTTAATAACTTCAAAGAGATAGGTTTCCTCAAAGCAAGTACCCAGTTTTTCTGTTTTACATGAATTGATCAGGATTTCACACATCGGCTTTTGATAATGGGAAACCAGCAATCAGGAACTGAGATGTAAAATCAAGGTGGCTGTGTGAAAAGCATTTAGCATAGGCATTTAAAGAGTTTCATGTTTGGCTTTTTAATTTGTGCTCTATATCCTATAACTCTGTCATGTGCACAATTAATGGCAAGTAATAGTTAAACCTTTGCTTGTTTGAAAGATAGGTCCAGTTCATCTGGCGCCCTTGCAAGTCTGGATCATATACAGGAGTTAAACATGAACCTTGGTTTAGCAACCATGGTAGCAAAGTTCAAATAATACTCTACCTCCCAAGGTAAGTAAATCACATTACAACTCAGCCGTATGCATGAACTTAGTAATATGTGACAAAGTAAAAATGTATGCCTAGCTTATGTATGTATGCCTAGCTTTCAGACTACATTGCTGAAAGAAATGACAATATAACCATCCAGAGGAATTGAATTTCAGACTAGTAATTTCCAGTGTTTATTGAGAACCATGGAGAATTCCAAGTATAGAAGGCTGTTAAGACTAACATAGACTTCAGTATTTGTGAGACACGGTAAGATGTTGTCATGGGATCTCTTCCTATGACCTCAAATCTTGTTCAGAACTTTTGACAAATATTTATTTGGCTTGAAAGGCCAAAGCTTTTCCCAGCTGGGAATTTCAGGACATCAAAAATATCAAGAGTCCTTTAACACTGAGTTAGGCTCTGTAAATTCAACTAATTTGGAAGTACTATCTTCCTACTTGATTCATATACAAACTTGTGAATAACAGAGAATAAATATTTTAAAGTGGAATTTAATTATCAGAAGTATTTGCAGCCTGAAGTAAACAAAAACAGAATTAGACTAATGGTGATAAAAAAGCACAATTGTGATACAGAACAGAAGGAAGTATTCATTGTCCATTGATGCAGAACAGCTGATCAAAGGCAGAGAGAACAGAGGAATAGCAAAAAACAGCTGTAAGTAATGACAGAATGACTCCAGAGCACTGAACTGATTAATGTGGTTCTTCATCTAGAGCATATTCATTTTACTGCCACTTCTGAGGATGTGATTTAAAAGCTATAACACTATTATGTCGCAATAGAATATAATGAATATTTTGCTTATCTGATTTGGTTAAGGAATAGAAAAACAAATAATAGTCTGGCCTGGCTGCTGTTTATATAATGACATTTGGGAAAAACAAATGTGACCAAAATTCGGCTAAAAATCCCAGGCATTGAGCAAAGTGGTCATTAAGCGAGGTGCTCACATAGCTGCTTTGCTCATTGACTCTAATCCTGGCACTCCCAGTTTTGGTTGTTAAGCAATCTTCTGGGTAGTTAAGAGGGCAGCATCCCAGGTAAGGAGCATGAAGTGCCTCTCAGGGAAAGATCCTGGGAGGAGGATCCATGGGGGAGAGGATCCTTGTTTGGCTGAAGAATGGAGCCAAATCTTTAGGATTTTAACTCTCTTCCTGGAGTCCATCACAGGATTTCACCATAGTGGTCAGAAGGGGAAAAACATCTTTCTTTGGGCTAAAAACTCAGTTATGGGTGGTACAGAGAGACAGAGCTGAGATTCCCCCAATAGACAACTCTTTCAGCCAGCCACTAAAGACTAGAGCAAGCCCTCTCAGTAGGCAGCAGCCGCTTGCAATTTCTCTTCTCTGAGAAACCCCCAGAGAAGATTACAAATGGTGATTACATGATGTTGAGGTGGTTGGCAACTGGTCATAAGTGCAAACATGCCTCCAAGCACCCATATTATGATCACAGGGCCATGGGGAGTGGCACAACACTTTATGACAGCTGGAAATACTTTAAGGACCCTCTCTGAACCTTAAATGCCCCGTGATAAATCAAGGACTATTTGTACATTAAAATTTTAGTACTTTGATTTCTGAAAACAGTGGAAGCAATCTTTGGTAAATAAAATTGAAGTTGTTCTTAATTAATTTCTAAAATTGAATTCGGATACGAAATTGTTGGGTAGAATGGATATACTGATTTGGTATTATTTGATAAGATCAACATTAGTAATGGCTACTTAATTTCAAAATACATTGTTGTTCATTAAGGGATTGATTCATTATTAACTAGATATCAACAGGGATATCTGAGCAAACTTATCTAGGCTTTGATGCTAATCAAGGTTGAGCCTGGCTAATATTTCAAAGAAAACCACCCTAGTAGACATTACAAATTGAAAAAACATCCTGGAAATAATTAATGGCAGATATTGTCAATAATATGGTCAGAAAAGCTGTATATATTGCATTTACATAGCTTCTAGACTAGATCTTATGCTTGACTTGAGCTTATCTTCTTATATCAACCACTATTCAAAGTGGTTGGAAGTTCCGGAACCTAAAGTGCAACATATTCAAGGTAGTGAATACTAGTGTAGGCTATTAATTTTGTTTTATCTTTTCTCATCTTGTCACAGACAAGGAATATTCTAGAAGTAGTTCTATCTCACTTTGGATATTTCCTCTTAATTTTGTTTTACCTGCATACTTCCTGCATTGCTTTTCTACCTGCCTTACAATGTAAAAAATATCTCCTATTTGTTTTTGTATTTGAGTGCATGTGTGTGTAGATGTAACTGTATCAGATCAATTTTTTTTGTATAAAAGTTTTTTTTAATTTTCAAAACAAACACATCCTTCTTTACATACTGTAGAAAGTGTATCAGTTGGTTGCAAAAAGGCTTACGTGCATCTCTTCCACAGTCAACAAACATAATTCATATTAACTCAAATATTTTAACTCAGATATTTATACATGTTACTATCATCATACCTCCATTTTCATTTAACTATAATTGTTTAAATGTCCTTCATCATAAAATATACCAAGATTTAATACATAACACATACTGGCATTTCATTTACTATTTCTAAAATCCTCCAATAACACTGAATCCTTATATCCTATTCTAGCTAAACATCCATAATATTTAATAACAAAGTTTTCTAATCCTTCTTTCCAAATCACTGTTTACAATTTACATCCAATTTGCTTATGTTATAACCATACATATATATAAATTGTTATCATTATCCCTCCTTTATTTGACTATATTCTGTATCATATCATTTCCCCCCTAATAATCAAGACTTAACTGTATCTAACTTAATTCTTTTTTCATTAACCTTTATATATAATCCAAAAGGATTTCTAATCTTCCTTTCACGTTTTCCATTTGATTAGCATCTTCAACTTCTTCATCATATTTTGCTGTTAGGTGCACTAAAACTTCCAACTTCTTCTCTATCCTCTCACGTGTATCTGATAATTTCTGTATTTCTGAGAATATATTTTGCAGACTTAAAACTTCTTTCTGCTGTTGAAATTGTGCCATTATCTCCAGCTAACAAACTGCTGCTCTAGCTTAGAAGGTTTTAACAGGATTAAGCATAGATTCACAATAACATTTCACCTTTCTCTGGTTAAAAATATACTTCAAAGGAACATCTGTGTGCTTTTCTTCTTATCACTCTCCATAAACAAGCTGTGAGACCTTGAAGTGCCAAGCCAGGATAATCAGTGAAAAAAAAGTGTTTCGTTTCCAATACGAAAACCTCCAGCCTCCGAGTAGCAGTGTTATTGTTGCAATTTTCTTTGTTTCTTTTTGTATCTTTTTTGTATTTCAAGTTTTAAAAAAGTCTGATTCTTAAATGAGTTAGAAAAACACCCACAGTAATGAAAGAGGAGAATTTTAAAAGAATAGTAAAAGAAAAAAATAGAAGAAGAAAACTTAATCCATTCGTTTTAAAAGGCTTGCATAAATTGAAGATAGCATTTAAAAACTAAGATAACCCACTGTCCAAAACCATTCCAAATTTAATTCTGCCGCTTATTTCTTCTGTTCTCCAATCTAAATTAATTTTAAGTTTTTATAGGCAGTCACTTTTAAAACAGTAAAAATTCTTCACCAGCTAGAAACACTTTCTCTTTCTATATCCTTCCGTTTTGGAGCCGCCCCGGCTTCATCAGCCAAATGGCTGGATTTTTTGTCACCGGCTTGAAGAACTTCTCTTGGATTAATCAGGAACTTTGCGATGTCCCTGAGATCAGCAAGACGTATTCTTCCTGTTCACCATCTCTGCGGGATGGTTTAGGTCCGTTTGGACCATCCAGTGGCAAAAGTATCAACTGCGATCTCAGAGCATTGAGATTGCACGTTGTCTCATCGCGATTTCGGCTCCTCCTTCTATCAGATCAATCTTGTGTACAGTGAGTACAATGTGTTTTATATTTAAGATGTTGTAACACAAACATTAAATATTTTACTATAATAAAAAAAGAATAATAAAAGAAAACAGAGTTGGGATATTGACAAAGAAAAATGTAAATGAAATATGTGCTGATACATGTAGCCTATTCATCCTGTTCCTCCTTATATTAATATAATAATGTAGCATTTGGTAAACTACAGAAGCTTGGCTTGTTTGTTTTTACAAGTTTTGGTTTATAAGCAGTGGTGGGATTCAATTTTTTTTTACTACCGGTTCTGTGGGTGTGGCTTGGTGGTCATGTGCCTGGGTGGATGTGGGTGGGTAGCATGGCCAACTCCACATCACTCACATCGAGGGTGTCTTGCCTCGCCCTGCTTGCCTGGCCTCCGGAACTCTTCTGGTCTTGGTGTATTAATTTGTCTACTACTACAGTATCTGGTTGATTATCTAATGCCTGCCTGTCCTTCTTGATCCGGAACTCCCACTGATTCTTAGCTCTATTATTCTCGACAATCTTCTGTGGAAACTCCTTGATGGCTGGCTGGAGAATTCTGGGAGTTAAAGTCCATACATCTTTCAGCTGAGAGACACTGATCAACCCCTTGGGTTCTATCTAGTGTGGTAAATCCCTGCTTCTATGGATCGGCTGCTTAGTGCTTGTTCTTGTGCTGTTATGAATAGTGATCAGTGCTGCCTTTTACACACACACCAGGAATAATTATAAAAATGATGATTTTTCACTCATTTCTATACTAATAATAGAAACAAAATGAGCAGCCATAAATGTAACTTAAAGTTTTATTTGGATTCCGAAGCATATTTATTGTTGTGAATGCTTTTGAAAAACAGTGGCTGGGAAGACTTGCCACAGATAAGTTTACAAAGTACTTATTTCAAATAACATTTCTTAATTGTGCATTCTTACTTGCCTCTTTTACTGTACCACTGCATTTTGGATTCAAATGCAAAAAAAATATTTTGGAGAGCACAGAGAAAGGAATGCTACAACTGTTTGCAATTATTTAAGGCAGCTGCATTTTCCCCTGGGATTATGCAGCTGCTTTCTGCCCCAGAAAAGGCTATATTTTGTTTAAAGAATTGCAGACAAATGCATCCCTGTCCACCATAGCAATGCACAGTCCTACACTTATAATTTTTCTGCTTTTTCAAGACATGTGGATGCACTTCTAAACAAAACACTGGCTGCAGATAGCTCTCTTTTTTACATTGCAGGAAAGTTCACAAATGGCTCGGTAAATTAACAACTGATTGGCTGATCTTGGGCCAGTCATTCTCCAGTCCAGCCTATCTCAGAGGACTGTGGTGGGGAAAATAGGAGGGATATTTGAAATGTTTGCTGCTTTGAATTACTCATATAAAGAAATAAATCATTTTTCTGGAGGATGGTGTTTTGCTTTGTGGCAAGTCAGCTTCCCATTTTAAAAAAAGTTTAAACATATTTTGAAGAATATATAAATACAGATGGAGTAATTTCCAAGCAACTAGTGAGGTATGTACAGGCATACATTGACCCTTTGGGTGGTACAAATGCGGACTGCAGGCCTCAAATAATTGGTAGAGCATATAGATCAGTCATTAAATCACCATTCTCTGTCTTCTTTTTTAATACTGCAAATCCACCCTTCTCAGATGACCCTTTCTTCAAATTCAGAGAGCCTATCAAAATAGTCAACATGAACAGTTTGTAGGAAAAGTTATCACATGAGCTTATTTAAATAATTGGAAAATACAGTATAAAGTAATTTTCATTCTTTTTTTTTTTCAAAAAGTTTTATTGGTTTTTTAAAACATTTATAAGGAAAAGGGTAAGTGGAATGGTTACAAATTTTGGCAGTTGCAAGTGTGGCAGATGCCCCCTCCCTCCAAACTCATAGGTTACATCTAGATATCAAACATTAATACATAATCATAAAAAATCAGCATATTAATTCTAGAAAAAATAGTTTTCAATCAATTTATATAGTTATGATATATAGTCTAGATATAATTTCATTATTACTTTCGGTATGTTTATAAAATTGTGGTTTTCTTATTCATTTTTGTGATCTGAGCTTTCTTGGTGTTGCCCCTTCACCCCCCACTGGCAGAGCTCCGGCCCCTCCCGTGTCCTATGTGACCATTGTGGTGTCTTCTGTTTTTTCTAGGTTCGCTTTATTTTTTTCCATAAAGGCCTGTGCCTCTATCGGTGTGTTGATTCTGATTCTTGTCTCCTCCCAGAATATCAGCATACCTTCAGGCATCAACCATCTAAACCACACCCCCTTCTGGTATAGTTTATTCGCCAATTGTGAATAGTTTTTCCTTTTCTCCCTAATTTTTTTGGGGATCTGCTTCAGAATGGTTATCTCCCTGTCATGGTATGTCAGTGTTTGCCCCCTTTGTACACCCAGAATTTCATCTCTTGTGCTTTTCCTAAGGAATTTAATATGAACCTCCCTGGGTACATTGTGTGTTCTGGCATATGCTGAATTCACTCTATAAACCAGATCTATCTCCCATTCCATCTGCTGTTTATCTTTGTGTATGTATTCAGCTAGAATATTAGTCATAATGTCCCTTATGTTTTCCCCATCTGCTTCTATTACATTTTGAAATCTAAGATAAAAGGACATTCTCTCAAACTCTGTTTTCATTTGTTGGATATCAAGTTCTTTGTTTCCCTTCTGTAAAGCCTCTACCCCCCCCTCTCGCCTCCGCCACCCCACCCTCCACAAGGTCCAGTCTCTGTGAGTTCTTATAAATTTGAGCTTGATTCTCTTTAATTTCATCTTTCATTTCCCTTAGCTGTTTCTTGATTTCCTCCTGGCCCTGTAAAATTTGTTGAAGCATTTGTTGAAGGTCCATCTCTGTAGTCTTAGGTTGCATCAGTTCTGTTATCTTTGACTGTGTGGCTGGACTAGATGTTGCAGATGTTGGAGCAGAAGTGGCAAAGCCAGGTTTTCCAGGAGGTGGTCTTTTTGGAGACATGGTTTATAAAACAAAGAAATCAGTCAGTGTAGAAACTGGGCAGCTGGAGAAGTAGAGCAGGCAGGCGAGTCCAGAAGGCAGAGGATCCAAACAGGTGGGAGTTTCTTTAGTCACTCTAGCAATAGATAAAAGTTTTTTCTCCAAAGAGTTCAGGAAATAACAATCCACAAGAGATTCCTCTGGGTGACTCGGAGACAAAGACCGGAAGCCTGAATTTTAAAGGTGGAGTCAGGTTTCACAGTTCATGAAGACAACGGAAGTGTGCCATCTTGCCCTGCCAACTTTGGGCTCAGAGGCATAGAGAAAATTTTAAAAGTTCAAAAAGTTCTCAGGTCATCAATAAGTTCTGGAACTAAGTCCCATGAAAAGCACTTTTACTGGGGTGAGGCATCGTTAGTTGGCTCTCCCCCCTCCTCCTTCCCCTGGGGGCGAGAGCAGAATTTTAACAAACCGCTTGTCCAAGGGGGGGGAATCCCCCTCCCCTCTAGCCACTCCTCAAAGAGTAAATCCGAAAGGTTAGCTTTTAAAATTACTGAAAAGTCTATCAATTCAAGAGTAAGGGGATGAAGAGAGGAAGCATCTCACCGCACCGCCGCTGCTTCCTTCAGTTTTGCATTCTCCGATCGGCATGGGGCGAGACGCAGGCGCGTCCTCCAAAACTGCTCCCCGGTGCCTGGAGCAAAGCGGAAAAGCCCCCACCAGCCGCCGCCAGTGCCAGAGCCTTCCGCGAGCCGCTCCTTCGGCAGGGCGCCTCTTCGGGGCGTCCTGTGCCCCCCCGAAGACGGGGGAAGCCCACCGAAGAGCGGGAGCGGGCAAAGTCCTTGCCCGTTGCCGTAGCCGCCGGAACCGGAAGAGAGGTAGTAATTTTCATTCTTAATTCTAATGTAGTGCTAGGGATAATGAACAGCAATTTCATCTCCTCCAAATTTCCCATCTCCTATTTATTCCTTTGTTAATAGAATGTATTTCTACTAAATAATAAAAGCAGTCTACCTATGTACTTATGCTACAAGTATGCAATTTAAATATTTCTAGTTGCGGAAAATATGGCATATAACATTTGGATACTTTATGATCAGACTGGTTTTTGTATGCTTTTCCTTCTAGATAAAACTTCTGTCCCACAGGGAATCCTCGCTTCTGACACCGGGCAGTGAGCAGGTGAGGGGGAAAAACATTCTCCCAGCCAGCACAGCCATGCAGATTCCCGACTGGGGGGGGGGGTGAGCATCCTCCCAGCCAGTGTAGCCATGCAGCTTTCCCCCCTACCAGGCAGGCAAGTCTCTCCTTGGCAAATGTGGCTATGTAGCCTCCCTACCAGGGGGGGGGGGAAACATTCTCCCAGCCAGTGTAACCATGTGGCTTCCCCGCCGGAGGGGTGAGCATCCTCCCAGCTAGTGGCCATGCAACTTCCCAGCCAGGCAGATGAGCCTCTTTCTGGCTACTGTGGTGATGCAGCCTCCCGGACTATATTTGTGAGAATTGAAAGAACTAGGTGGCAGTTTTTACTGCTCAATAAGATTTTTAATTTTTTTCTTTTTAAAAAAATAAACCTTAAATACAAAAATAAATAATTATTTCTTTCTTTAATCATATTTGTATTGAAGTCTTTAATTTTATAGAAAGTTCTTTTTAAAAAAAAAAAGCAGACATTGAACTGTTCCCATATTATTGCAGCTCCAAGGATTTGCAGGTGTGTTTGTGTCTTTTGTCATGATGCTCTAACCTATTTTCTGCAGGAGCTTAAGTTACAAAAATGGATGGTACCCATAAACACTATTATTCAGGTAACGCTAGAAATGGATAGGCTTTGGAGAGGTTAGATATAATTAAGATGTTTGCTTTATTGCTAAATGCATTCGATACTCAGCATTCAATGCCACCCTTTCAGTTATTCTTCCAACTAATTAAATCAGCTAGCAGTACCTGACCACACTTGTAAGTGGATCATAAGCTTCTTAACAAACAGGAAGCAGCAGGTGAAGCTAGGCAAAAAAAAAAAAACTTCAGATACCTATACAATTAGCACAGAGTCCCCGCAGGGCTGTGTGCTCTATCCAGTTCATTTCTCTCTATATACCAATGACTGCATCTCAAAGGATCCCTCTGTTAAAGTACCGAAGGTTGCAGAAGATACAACAGTGATTGGTATCATTTGAGACAACAACAAATCTGCATAGAGACGGGAGGTTGAACAACTAGCCTTGTGGTGCGACTAGAACAATTTTGAACTAAACATATCCAAGCCATAGAAATGGAGGCAGACTTTAGAAGAAACCCTCCCATACTATCACCTCTTACAATACTAGACAACACAGTATCAATAGTACAGACCTTCAAATTTCTAGGTTCTACCATATCTCAAGACTTAAAATGGACACCTAACATTAAAAACATCATCAAAAAAGCACAACAAAGGATGTTCTTTCTGCGCCAACTCAGAAAGTTCAGACTGCCCAAGGAGCTGCTGATTCTCTTCTACAGAGGAATTATTGAGTCTGTCATCTGCACCTCTATAACTGTCTGGTTTGGCTCTGCAACCAAACAAGACAGACACAGACTTCAGAGGATAATTAGAACTGCAGAAAAAACAATTGCTACCAATCTGCCCCAGGGGGCATGCAAGTGCTGGAAAATGAACTTCCAGTTTCAGGTGCACGCATGTGCACTAGCAAGCTAGTCTTCCAGTTTCTGGCATGCATGTGCACACAACAATCAGCTATCTGGTGCTCTTGCTCATGCCAGAAAATGGAAGACCAGCTCTTCCAGTTTCTGGCACTACCACACGCACAAAGGCCAGCTGATAATCATACACAAATACGCGCCAGAAACCCAGCAGAGGAACAGGCGACGCCACACATGTCAGGCGACTTGGCTCCATGTACCACTTCAGGCATGCGTGCCATAGGTTCACCATCACAGTTATAAAACATTGCACACCAGAACAACTAGACACAGTGTAGAGCAGCAAACTGCCATGCGACTTAGTAACCGATTTCCTCAACTATCTATGAGCTCACCTAATTAGTTGAACCAGGCACTACCAGGGAGTTATGTGAGATTCTATTCTGGCTGGGATGGTCTTAGAGATTGACAAGGAGAATAAGCCAATAAGATGTCGTTGCTACCTATGCTCTTGCTTTGCTTGTTGAAACTGTATAAAAGCCAATAAACTCTGCAGAGGCAGACAGACATTTTGGACACCTGCTCTGATGAATTTCTGAGTCCTACATCTGGCACCCGAACAGGGACAGGGACACCCTCCGGGGGAGCAACAGCCAACATATTTGCCTTTCATCTGGAATAGACCCCAAAGTGCACTTTAGTCCTACGGGACCCCTCAAAGGTAAGTATGGGTTGCAGTCTGTCTCTATACCAGCAACAACATGTAAAAGATTCTTGTTACAGAAATCAGGTGCTACAGCACCTGAGGCAGGCATAAGGAAGCTGGTAGAAGAGATAGGAAAACAATGTTCCTGGTATCTGGAACGAGTAACGCTTTGTTTATGTGACTGGACAAGGATAGGGAAAACTTTACATCTTGAACCCCGGGCTCAAGAAAAGATATTGCATCTATGGTCTCAGTACTGTCATGCAGTGGAAAAATTTGGCTCTAAAATTTTGGCAGGACAACAATTGACCACAAAACGTCCGCCTGATTATGATCAAGTAAAAATTATTCCCCTGAAATCATCTTCAATTGGACTTTCAGATCCTCATGGAGAGGTCAATTCTTTTGCTTCTCCACAGCCATAGTTCACCCACATGATGCAAATTTTAGAGGAACAATTAGCAAAAGAGGTGGTGGATATAAAAGATATGTTTTCTGTCTGTTTACTTTATTTGATTCCACAAGATCATGAAGTAATTGGCTTAAAGGATTGTTTTTCCTCTGTTCCCCTCGACCCCACTGATCAGGAAAAGTTTGTCTTCACTGTGCCTGCCGTTTTCTCTATCCCCCTCACCCCCCCCCCCATCAGGAAGAGTTTGTTTTTACTGTGCCTGTTTCTGGTAAGCCTCAGCTACTCTACTGAGCCTCATCCTGATTTTATTAACAGATTGCATGATGCTTTAAGACGACAGATAGACAATCCTGAGGCTCAGATGGAGTTGTTGATGAAATTAGCAAAGGAAAACGCTACTTCCAAATGCTGAAGGGCAATTATTGGTCTTCGGAAGAATCCTGATTTGGTAGATATGATTAAAGCATGTCAAGATATAGGAACAGCCTCTTGTCAAACTAATTTAATACAATAGTAGAGTTGGAAGGGACCTTGGAGGTCTTCTAGTCCAACCCCCTGCCTAGGCAGGAAACCCTATACCGTTTCAGACAAATAGCTATCCAACATCTTCTTAAAGACTTCCAGTGTTGGGGCATTCACAACTTCTGGAGGCAAGCTGTTCCACTGATTAATTGTTCTCACTGTCAGGAAATTTCTCCTCAGTTCTAAGTTGCTTCTCTCCTTGATTAGTTTCCACCCATTGCTTCTTGTTCTACCCTCAGGTGCTTTGGAGAATAGTTTGACTCCCTCTTCTTTGTGGCAACCTCTGAGATATTGGAATAATGCTATCATGTCTCCCCTAGTCCTTCTTTCTCTTAAGCTAAACATACCCAGTTCCTGCAACCGTTCTTCATATGTTTTAGTCTCCAGTCCCCTAATCATCTTTGTTGCTCTTCTCTGCACTCTTTCTAGAGTCTCCACATCTTTTTTACATCGTGGCGACCAGAACTGAATGCAGTATTCCAAGTGTGGCCTTACCAAGGCATTATAAAGTGGTATTAACACTTCACGTGATCTTGATTCTATCCCTCTGTTGATGCAGCCTAGAACTGTGTTGGCTTTTTTGGCAGCTGCTGCACACTGCTGGCTCATATTTAAATGGTTGTCCACTAGGACTCCAAGATCCCTTTCACAGTTACTACTACTGAGTAAGGTATCACCTATACTGTACCTGTGCATTCCGTTTTTGTTGCCTAAATGTAGAACCTTACTCTTTTCACCATTGAATTTCATTTTATTAGATAGTGCCCAATGTTCAAGTTTGTCAAGATCCTTCTGTATCTTAAGCCTATCTTCTGGAGTGTTGGCTATTCCTGCCAGCTTGGTATCATCTGCAAATTTGATGAGTTCCCCATTTATTCCCTCATCCAAATCATTGATGAAGATGTTGAAGAGTACTGGGCCTAAAACAGAGCCTTGGGGTACTCCACTGCATACTTCCCTCCATGTAGATGCAGTTCCATTGAGAACTACACGTTGAGTGCGGTTGGTCAGCCAGTTACCAATCCATCTGGTGGTGATGCTGTCTAACCCACATTCTTCTACTTTATCTAGTAGTAGGTTATGGTCTACCTTATCAAAAGCCTTACTGAAGTCCAAGTAAACTATATCAACGGCATTCCTCTGGTCCACTAATTTTGTCACATTATCAAAGAATGCAATAAGATTAGTCTGGCATGATCTGTTTTTGACAAATCCATGTTGGCTTTTGGCTATTACTTTGTTTGCTTCTAGGTGTTCGCAAATTCGTTGCTTGATTATTTTTTCCAGAATCTTTCCTGGTATTGAGGTAAGGCTGATAGGTCTGTAGTTTCCTGGATCTAATTTTTTCCCTTTTTTGAAGATGGGAACCACATCAGCTCTTTTCCAGTCCTCTGGTAGTTCCCCGGTGTTCCAGGATCTCTGAAAGATATAATTCAGTGGTTCTGAGATCTCGTCTGCTAGTTCCTTCAGAACTCTGGGGTGTAATCCATCCGGTCCTGGTGATTTGAACTCGTCTAGGGTAGACAGGTGCTCACTTACCATTTTCTTCCCTATTTCAATTTGTGTTCCTAATTTTGTGGTGCTGCTTTTGATAGGTTGGACTGTTTTATCCCTTTGTGTAAAGACAGATGCAAAACATGAGTGAAATAGTTCTGCTTTCTCCCTGTTGCTTGTCACCTTCTTGCCACTTTCTCCTAGCAATGGACCAATTGTTTCCTTAACTTTTTTCTTGTTTTTAACATGTTGGAAGAAGCTTTTTTTGTTAATTTTTACTTTTGTGGCAAGCCTTTCTTCATTGTGAGCCTTAGCTTTCCTCACTTCATCTTTACAGGCTCGGGCTATTTGCTGATATTCTGCCTTAGTTATGTCCCCCTCCTTCCACTTTTTATACTTACTTTTTTTGTCTTTCAGTTTGTCAGATAGTTGTTTATGCAGCCATGCTGGTTTCTTTTGGGAGCTGTTGTTTTTCTTCTTCATTGGTATTGTGTTAGACTGGGCTTTTCTAATCTCATTTTTCAAAATTTCCCAAGCTTCTTGAGTTGTTTTCCCCTCGAGGATTCTCATCCATGGAATTTTTCCCAAGCTCTCTCTAAGTTTATTGAAATTAGCTTTCTTAAAGTCCAAGACTCTAGTTTGACTTTGTTCTACTACTTGTGTTTGGATAATGTTGAATTCCAATATTGCATGGTCACTTGCCCCCAGGGTTCCTATGGCTTCAACACCTTCTATCATTTCCTCTCTGTTGGTGAGAATTAAGTCCAGTATGGCTGATCCCCTTGTTTCCTTCTCTACTTTTTGGAAAACAAAGTTGTCTGCTAGGTTTGTTAGGAACCTGTTGGATCTTCCACTTGGTGCAGAGTTTGTTTCCCAGTTGATGTCAGGGTAGTTAAAATCTCTCATTATTATTGTGGTGTGCTTCCTACATACCTTAGTTAGCTGACTAGCAAAAAGTTCATCTTCTTCCTCTGCTTGGTTGGGTGGCCTGTAGTATAGACCTATGGCAATGTCATTTCCCCCACAACCTTTAATATTGACCCAAATGCATTCAAGATAGTTCTCATTATTGTTGTGCTCTATTTCTGTAGAGACGTAGTTATTTCTTATATATAGTGCAACTCCACCTCCTCTTTTATTTGGTCTATTTCTTTTAAATAATTTAAATCCTTCTAGCTGTATGTTCCATTTGTCAGTTTCATCCCACCAAGTTTCTGTAATGGCAATAATATCATATCTGCCCTCTTTTACTTGAATTTCTAATTCTCCCTGTTTATTCCTCATACTCTGTGCATTGGTATATAGACATTTGAGTCCATTTTGATTGACCTTGTGTTTACTGTCTACATAACCTGTATTATGCCGGACTGCCCCTATTTTCTTGCCACTTGTGTGATTCATGCACATGGTATGACAATCACTATTACATGCTTGGTTTTGCTTGACAGCAGGAGTGATAATCTTACCCACACACACATCTATGTTACATGCATTTATAACCCTATGAATTTTAGTTTGCTGGGGACAGAGATGTTCTGTATCTATTAATTCTCTGTCCCCGCTCTTCAGTTTAAATGTTTATCAAGAAAATCTGTGAATTTAATGCCAAGTAACTCAGTTCCTTTCTTGGATGGGTGCAACCCATCTCTTTTGTACAGTTTTTCATTGGACCAGCTACAGGATTCATGACTAATAAAACCAAAGCCTTCCCTTTTACACCACTCCTTTAGCCAAACATTAAACTCTGCTACACGCTGGCCCTTCCCTTTTTGTTCCTTATATACAGGTAAAACCTCTGAAAAGATAAGCCTACAACCTATACTATTAAGTTCATACCACAAGTTCTGGAAATCATTCTGCACAGAAAGTACATCTTTCTGGGATAGATCATTAGTGCCAAGATGTATAATAGCATCAACGTCACAGTCCTTACTTGCATTCTTGACTATCTTAAGAATACGCCTCTTGTCTCTGCTGGCAGTAGCACCTGGCAGACACCTGACCTCTTTTAAAACCTCCGTATCCTCTCCTAAATTAACATCTCTTACGATTGAATCACCAACCAGAAGGTGACTTCTCTTTTTACATACCTTGATCTTCTTCTGCGACTGATGTGTGATACCTGGTTCCCCTTTTCGCCTTTCCGAAGAAAGTTCTTCGTTTTGGACCACGATCCCCTGCTTATTTGAGTCATCATTATTACAACTGCCTTGACCTATCTCTTTAGTGTCCCCATTAAGGTCAGCAAGGGCACTATATCTGTTTTGCTGGGTCACAGCAAAAGCTTTGGGTTTATGGTTCACAGCTCTCAACCTGCCAGATCCCACAGTTGTCCAGACTGCTCTTCTCCTGCAAGATCTTTGTGGTAGAGGGGGCTGATAGTGTGGCTTCGCCATAGAGTGGAATGGCTGACGTAGACACCTAGTTTCTGCTTGGAGAGCACAGATTACAGATTCTAGATAGGTAATCTGCCTATGTAGACTCGTAATTTGTTTACAAAGGGGACAGTATCCAAATTTGAAAAGAGTACTGCGAAAGACAGGTGCAAAACAGCTATTACATTGAACTAAGCCAGTCATTTTGAAATAAATAAAATCACAATCTCAAACACACTAATCCAGAATGTATTATTGCTATTTTGGTTTATAGATATATGATTCTGGGCCCCCACCTCAGTGTCTTTGTCTCTGTGACTCTCCCCCCCTTCTCTCCAGCAGCTCCAATCCTAGCTTCAGAAAGGTTCAAATGATATGGAGTTTAAGGGCCCCCACCTCAGTGTCTTTGTCTTGTGACTCACCCCCTCCTTCTCTCCAGCAGCTCCAATCCTAGCTTCAGGAAGGTTCAAATGATATTGGTGTCTGCTTTATCACAAGGCAGCAAGCCTCAAGGAAAGTGTTACAACTATGGTACACCTGGTCATTTTAAAAGGGAATGTCGAAATCGGGGGGGGGTATGTTTGCAACCTCCTGCAGCCATTTCCATCAAGGGTCAAAACCAAAAGCAAAATGTCCAAAGTTATTTCGTTGGTTGATTTACAAATTTACTTAGTCCTTCTTTGTGTCAGATTTATATTGCAGAATTGAATCCTTTTCGAAAGCGTTATCCATCGGCTTTGGTAAATCATTATATGAATATTTTAATTGGAGCCCCAAAGATACAACTTAATTGATTTTCAGAAATACAAAATTATTTAAGTGTCTATGGATTGCAAATTGCTCTGGAAAAAATACAACTGCAAGAAATGTTGCAATCTTTTCTTGCTCTGGTTTTTCTTTGTTTAACTGTACACAAAGGTACAGCAGTTGCTGGGGACCCTTACTTGGGATCGTCCGTATTCGTCTTTGCCAGTATATATACTTAGTCCTTTATTTGATTTATTGACCAAAGAAAAACACCCCAAAGATTTGATTCCTTCTGCAGCTACAGTTGAGATGATTAATAATATTTTGAGTATTCAGTTTGTGGATCATATTTCTTGTAGAGACTGTCAGCTAACTCTTTTGATGTTTTCTACTAGTAAGCTGCATACGGGAGTGTTAGCTGTATTAGAAGACAAAAAGACTCCATCCCAAAATGTTTTGCCATTTATCCTGGCAGTTGCTGAATTAATAACCTTGGGACGTACTCGAGCCTGTCGCAGAAATTGGACTGATTTGATTAATATTGTTCTTCCTATTCTAAAATCTGATTTTCAATTTTATTTGCAGAATAACTTATCTCTTCAGTGTGCTTTAACTGACTATGTGGGCTGTAGTGCACATCATTTGCCTAAAGATCCTCGGCTTGCATGTTTAATGACTTCTTCTTTTCCTGTTCATCCATTGCTTTCGTTTTCTCTGCTTTCATAAGCTTTTACTGTTTTTTCAGATGGAGGGCGAACTGGAGGAGCGATTGCTTACAAGGACTCTCATGATAATACCTGGAAATTGTCCTACGCAGCAATACAGTCGTCTCCACAATGTTCAGAATTAGCTGCTGCTATTTTAGCTTTCTATACCTTTTTTCAACAGCTTTTAACATAACTTCTGACTTTCATTATAAGTAAGTCTGTCAACTTATTTTTAATCTTCCAGGTGCTTATATTACACACAAGATTGACTTAATTTCATGGCTTTGTTTTTAATTTTTATAAGACTGAAAATATTTACAGTTTGTTTTTCACGTACGTAGTCATTTGTTTCTTCCAGGACCTCTTTCTTAAAGCAACATTTATGCGGATGTTGCTGTCTATGTTTTACCTACTCTCTTTTCAGATCCATTCTTTAGTCCCTTTTTTTTTTCCATCAGAATGCAAGGGGGCTGGCACAAGCTTGCCATATTCCACTAGATCAGGCCAAGCAGAGTTAATCCCGATGTTTTGGCCTCTAATCAGTGGTGGGTTTCAAAAAAATTTGGAACTTCTTCTGTAAGTGTGGCCTGCTTTGTGGGAGTGGCTTGCCGGCCATGTGACTGAGTGGGAGTGGCTTGCCGGCCATGTGACTGAGTGGGAGTGGCTTGCTGGCCATGTGACTGAATGGGAATGGCTTGCCGGCCATGTGATGAGTGGGAATGGCTTGCCGGCCATGTGACCAAGTGGGAGTGGCTTACCAGCCATGTGACCAGGTAGGAGTGGCTTGCCAGCCATGTGACAGGGTGGGATTGGCTTGGCAGTCATGTGATCGGATGGGAGTGGCCAAGACAATGTCACTGAATTCTTTGCCCCAATGGATGATCTACAAAAAGAAGATATAAAAAAGGAAATTTATTATTTTGTGCACTTACTACTTAAATAAGATTAAAATAAGTACACAAAACAATAAAAGAGCTACTTACAGAAGGTAAGTAGCTTACTATTTACTACTTGTATTTCAAAGGGAATACAATACATATTTAATTTTACACATGTTAACAGCTGCTGGAATTGTGTTTGCCCAACAGTGGAAAAAACAAAGATATGAAAATGAATAAATATTAGAATGTGCAGGAACGAATAAATAGACAATTAAAATCAAGAAGGCCTGCCCATAGAAAAGCAGCCACCTTGAGACACATAAACCATGCACAAACATGTACACTTAAAAACAACATATTGCATTACAAATAAAATATTTGCAAAAAGGAATAACATTTCTTATTATAGAATAACATTCTATAAACAATAAATAAATAAAAATTCCCTAAAAATAATTTAAAAAAAGATATTCTACACACAATAAATTAAATTAAAATAAAAACCATTAAAAATATTCTATACATAATAAATTAAAATAAAACCATTTTAAAATATTTTATACACAATAAATTAAAATAAAACCATTAAAAATATTTTATACAAAATAAATAAAATTTGAGATTGTGGAAATGTAATTCTAAGGCCGGTCATTGTGGAAGGTCCTGATGAGCAGTTTGTGATGCCCACGAGGAGGAGGCATATAAATTTAATAAATGAAGAAATAAATGCCCTGTGATCTCGATGGTTTGCTTGCAGATGTTTTATTGTCATTGGTGTGAGATATGTAGCTGGGTCATGAAATGTCTGCAAGAAAACCACCAAGCACCTTCCCGGAATTGATTTTCTGATCACGGGGAGACGGACAATACAAAATACCTTCCGTCTCCCCGTGCTCAGAACAGGAAGCCTGGGTAAGTCCTTAAATAGCAGGCAGGTTTTAGGATGCCTGCCACCACCGAAGCACCTTCCCGGAGTTGCTTTTCTGAGCACAGGGAGACAGACGGCGCAAAATACTGCCCGTCTTCCCGTGCTCAGAAAAAGAAGCCCACGTAAGTCCTTTGCTAGCAGGCAGGTTTTAGGACGCCTGCCACCACCAAAGCACCTTCCCAGAGTTGCTTTTCTGAGCACGGGAAAACGGATGGCACAAAATACCGCCCCTCTCCCTATGCTCAGAAAAGGAAGCCTGGGTAAGTTCTTTGCTAGCAGGCAGGTTCTAGGATGCCTGACGCCACCAAAGCACCTTCCCGGAGTTGTTTTTTTGAGCACGAGGAGCCGGATGGTAGTTTGCACAGTGCGGCTAGCGCTTAGGGGGTCCTAGACTGGCCGCACCACGTAAGCTCCTGCTGCTGTCCCCACCCCCACGCCCATGCTTTCTGGCGGCCATGCATCTTAGGCAAGTTCGGGGACCTTGCAAAGGCCTTGAGAGGTCCCCAAACTTGTCAAAGATGATGGCCACACCACGTAACCTCCGGCCACCCTCCCCACCCCCGCGACCATGCTTTCTGGCAGCCAGGTATCTTAGGCGAGTCCGGGGACGTTGCAAAGGCCTTGCGAGGTCCCTGAACTTGTCAAAGATGCCAGCCGCACCGCATAAGCTCCCACCGCCATCACCATCCCCGCCCCCATGCTTTCTGGCAGCCCTGCGCTATAAGCGAGCCTGGGATCCTTGCAAGGCCGCAAAAGGTCACCAGACTCTCTTATAGTGCAGGGCTGCAGCAGGGGGTCCCCGCCCCATGCTTAGTTGCAGTTTATTTACCTTCTCGGAGTCGGCAGGCAGCAATAGAGAGCCAAGTAGGAAAAAAGGTAAGTGGGTTTAGATAGGGTTCTTAGAGGCAGGTGGGGCAATTGGTGAGCCAGCCAATCAGTGAGTGGTGGGCAGGGCTAGGATAATGTGGATGGGCAGGGGGAGCGAGCAATGGAGCAGCTTCCGGACGGGCAGGGTTGAGTGAGCGAGCAACAGGGCCGGGCCAGGTGTTCTGGAACTTACTTCCAGGTCCACCGGTGGAACCTCTTCTAACCGGTTCGGTACATTTGACAAACCGGTCCTACCGAACCGGTGCAAACCGGTAGGAACCCACCTCTGCCTCTAATCAACTATGGCAAATGGATGTCACCTATGTTCCCTCTTTGGCTCCCTGGAAGTATATACATTTATCTATTGATACCTATTCAGGAGCACTTTGGGTCACCCCTCAATGAGGAGAAACAGCTAATCATGTTATTTCTCATCTTTTTTCAGCAATTACTGCTTTGGGTAAACCCTCCTCTTTAAAAACTGTTAATGGCCTACTCTTCATTGGCCTTTTTGCAATTTTATACAACTTGGAATATTGTTTTTACTCATGGGCCACCCTACAATTCCACAGGTCAAGGCATTGTGAAACGTGCTAATTGGTCATTTAAGGACTGTCTTCACAAACAACTAAAAAAAGAGGGCTCTCGGGTACCCAATTTGGCATACCCCTGTTGCGTGGGTAACACAACAGGTTAAAAAAGGTTTGCCTCCCCCTCTAGGGGGACGAAGATATGCTGTGCTTGCTTCTAGAGGGCCTTTGTGGATTCTAGCACATTGTGTTCATCCAGCTAAGAATGTTGTGGTACCAGTCCCCAAATCCAATTCCAGAAATGGCCCAGATGACTCTACAGACAGGACAGCGGCCAATACGATCTCGTTGGACCAGCTGTCCAGTGACATGGGGAGACGTGAAAAAAAAGCACAAGCAGTGTTGCAACAACAAGTGGAGCAAATCGCCGAGAATTTGTGCGCTGCCATTTTTGCGGTTTTAACTGCCAATTCCTTAGCAATCATTTGTTTATGTTTGATTGTTAATTGCTGCCCTTTAGCAACAACAGCCGTCACCTCACCCAATCGCTTGAACAATGAATGAAGCAAAACCTATGGGTGCAGCTAGCTAATATCACACATACTGATGTCTTTTGCTTATCTGAATCATATAACATGGAAAATTTACTTTCTACATGTTTGGTCCCTGTTTGTATCCTGCCTGCAGTAATTCAAAACTTCACTGGTTTGAGTAGATTGCTATTGAATGAAAACTTTAACTATAAGATTATATCTAGTTGAGGGTTGGCTGCCTATGATCCACCCCCTAATGCCATTGCTTTGTACACCCCAATAGTAGCAGTTACTGAGAATATAACATGTGCAAAAATAGTTAATTGTACATTTTCAAGTAAAAAACCTCAGTCTTCATATTAGTTCACTTGCTTTAAACTTTACAGCTTTTGAGGAGACTTCCTTTCATCTTGCTCATGTTTGGCTCCCGCAAGGATGGTTTTTTATATGTGGTCAAGAAACTTTTAATTATATTCCTGCTAATATTAGTGCTTTCCAAACAGAAACTTCACTCAAGCCGTTTTCGACATGGAGTCACACTAGACAGCACTTGTGACCCTGAGACAGCTTTACTTAATAAAGTAGAATATGTAGCATTGGCTGTATTTATAGTGAGTGTGCCAGCGCTTGCTGCTTGTGCTCATCTTAATATTAATGCTGTTGCGTGTAATTTGGCAAAAACAATTAATGATAGTTCTTTAGCTATTTTAGTAATAATGTGTTGTTTCAATTTTTCAGATGAATCACGAACCATCCAGCACCATCTCAATATTTTACACAATTTGGCCTCTGATTTGAAAATTGATACTTTAAAATCTTGGTGGGAAAGCTTTTAAGCTTGGTTGCCCACAGGCTTATTGGGAAATGTCCTACATTATTTAGTCATTATTTGTGCTATTTTGATTGATGGGTGCTGTTTTGTTCAGTGTCTTTCCTCCCTTTGCAATATATGTATCACAGCTTTTTGCCCTAAACTCCCTTCCATACTGCCTCAGGTTCAAGTATATGCCCTGTATAAGTAATTATGTTTCTCTTTTTATTATGATTCTTTTATTAATCCCTCTTACTATACCTTGTCTAACAAAATAAAAAAGAGTGAGATGTAGAGGTTATAAAAAGGTTACAGAGAGGCCGTGAGCAGCAAACTGCCATGCGCCTTAGTAACAGATTACCTCAACTATCTATGAGCTCACCTAATTAGTTGAACCAGGCACTACCAAGGAGTTATGTGAGATTCTATTCTGGCTGGGATGGTCTTAGAGATTGACAAGGAGAATAAGCCAATAAGATGCCGTTGCTACCTATGCTCTTGCTTTGCTTTTTGAAACTGTATAAAAGCCAAATAAACTCTGCAGAGGCAGACAGACATTTTGGACACCTGCTATGATGGATTTCTGAGTCCTACAACACAGGGACAGTTTTTTCCTGCATGACATCATTCTGCTAAACAACTACCATATTTTTCGGACTATAAGACGTACTGGAACATAAGACACACCAAGATTTTGAAGAAGTAAATTTAAAAAAAAAACTTTTTGCACTCTGCAGGCCTCCCAAACCACTGCACAGCTCATTTTTTGTGAAAAATGGGGCATACAGAGTTTGAGAGGCCTGCAAAGTGCTTCTGGAGCCGGAGGGGGGGGGAGCAAAACCGAGCAAAAAATGGGCCTGTTTTTGGCAAAGAAAAAACAGGTATGCATAGGCTTTGGGAGGCTTGTAGAGTGCTCCTGGGAGCTGGGGAGGGAACAAGCAAAAAAAAAGGGGCTGTTTTTGCTCGTTTTTGCCCTTCCCAGCCCCCAGGAACACTTTGCAGGTCTCCAAAACCCTCTGCACCTCTATTTTTGCAACAGGGGCAGGGTTTCGGGAGGCCAAAAATGCTGTATTCAGTGTATAAGATGCACCCAGATTTTCACCCTCTTTTGGGGAGCGAAAGGTGCTTCTTTTACTCCGAAAAATATGGTAATTCCCACAAGACTGTCCAATTATTTGTTAAGACTATATTACTATTATTCTTTTCATCCTTCCTATTACCTATCTCCTCCTACTTATAACCTTATTGCTTGTAACTTTACGATTTATACTGTTTTATTTAGTTTCCTAGTATGATTTGATTGCTTATTCTTAATGAATCTATTTTTATGTACACTGAGAACTTATGCAATGAAGATAAATTCCTTGTGTGTCCAATCACACTTGGCCAATAAAGAATTCTATTCTATTCTATTCTATTCTAGAAATAATTTCCTTTTTCTGGACAAAATAAATACTTTATATATTTAATTTTAACAATAAAGAAATAGTCTTGTTTCTCAAAACTGAAATTAAACAAGCTATGACTGCACACCAATCGCTTTCCAATAAAATGACAAAGTCATACATTATGCTTCTTTTATCCAAAGAACTGATGAAAAGCTATGTGTGTGGTATATAATGTATGTACATGCACACAAACTATCAATCACGTTTTTACATTTGCCTGGGTTTTTTTTACTATGTCTATATAGGGATGTATCCTTAAGCTATGTACTGGGGAGGAGTCCTTTTTCTAAACAAATATTCACTAAATTCTCATTCTCATTCCCACATCTCATTCTCGCCTTTCAACTCATTTAGCAAAATAACTTTTTATCCTGTTTTCAGTCATTCAAAATATGACATATTTTTGCAAAATTTATTGTGACACCTCCGTTATTATTATTTGACATCCAAACACTTCTATAGCATTTTGTAACATAATTCTTTTTACTCTCACAAGCAGATTTCACGCTCTCTTTTCTTTTTCTTATATCATATTTTAATTCATCCTCAAATGAACCTATCATTTACTTACTTTTATGCAGCTGAACTATTTTTATCTAGTTTATTTTTTCAAAGTAGCTAATCCCTTATTTCACCATTCCCTAGAATGAAACAACTATCTCCAACTATGGATTTCTACATTCATCCATCCATACAAACCATATAAAATGTATATTTTCTAACATACATTTCAGCCCTTTTATTCAGAATTAACCCATCACATCTCTGAACCTAATCAACAACTGCACTTCACAAGAACAGACTATTTTCATTCAAATATATTATATTGTTTCCTTTCTTTTATTTTAAAAGCACCAAACATAATTTTCTTTCTTTTATTTCATTTATTCATTGTACTCTTTTAGCATTTGCTCTCTTAAATTTGAAATTATAATTCTCTACATGCGACAACCATTATGTTAAACATTTCGTCCTGCTGCCTATTATACTTTCAGTTTATCGACACATTCAGATAATGCTTTTAACAAGATAAACAATATGTAAACTAGATTACCAGTTTTAGTTTTTTTCATACCATATGTAATATACCTAATTAATAAGAGTAGTATTGATCAGCCTTATCATATTTTTGCCAATACAACAACAAACATACCCCATATCTAGTTTTATCCCAAGCTTTCTATTCTGAAATGTTGCTCTAGAGTAGCAGTAGCAGAGATATATGCATTGTACTAATACATTCAGAATACAATATTTATTATTTCATAGTCTAATATAAAGATAGCAAAAAACTATCACTCTCTACGAGTTCACAGGTACAGGTCAAGAAATACCAGTAGCGAACCTTACTACATTAACAATTTGTCACAAACTGTTTATCTAAAAGACAGGTATGTTCTTTTAAAGCAGAAATGCTTCTTTTCAGCCTTTAATAATATGAACAAGGAATATATAAGGAATGTTTTGTATAACTTGTATACAAAAGGAATGCCAGAAAAGAAATCTGCAGAGGTTCATGAAAGTTTAAATAGAAAATATTTGATACACAATACACAAGCTCATACTACAATTTTCTCCCACACTATTTCCTAGATGTGTCTTTGTTCTCAGAGGTCATGCTGTACAAGCAATGTTCAAGTCAAGCTCCCAAGAAGAGCAATGGACTATATAAATATGGGTCATAGCTCACCCTCAATACATCATTAAATATTTGACACAAATGTTGGCAATTCCAAACTGTAAGCTCTCCAACCCCTTTCTTCACCACAAACTAACAACTGAGTTCTCATGTTGTGATGACCCCCAAATGTAAAATTGGTGTCTCGGTTCCTAAGACCATCGAAAATATGTGTTTTCTCATGGTCTTAGGTGACCCCTGTGAAAGGGTCATTCAACCCCCAAAGGGGTCCCATCCCACAGGTTGAGAACCACTGTCTTAGATATTGTCCACATCAACATGACAAACGTCACAGAATCTTTCTCACTCATTATCTAGGTCAGATGGTTCTGTTTAATGTATTTTCACAGCCCTCTACAATTCCAATTTTCTTCCCTCTTGTAAAAAGTTTGGGTCTTCTGCACTTTTTAAAAAAAAGATGCCCAGAAATTCCTGACAAGATTATTGTATAGTATCATGGAGAATTAGAAGGTATATTTTCATGTCTTAAGCATTTTAATTAGGAGTAGGTTTCCAACAAGTATTTATAAGGAACTTGAAAGCTAAATTACACATAACATTAATTGTGCATAATCAATATAAAATATTTAAGCTAAACTTTAAAAAATTTAAAAGTTGAAGTGGGAAAACAAGCAGGATCAGGAAATTATCCTTCGCCTGAAAGCTACTAAAAGCTATGTCTCAGCAGGGAACATAGCCAACAGTGTTTCCTTCCTGGGGTTAATCACCCCTTTTTTGAGGGGGGAGGATGTTACATGCAAAGGAAATAATTATAATTTCTTCCCTTGTATAATTGTCATGATTCCATTTATCCTTTCTACTAGAGCAGCAATTTTGGTCTTCAGTCTAAAAAAACACACATATTTTTCAAAATAAAATTTTAACGAAGTTAACAACATTTTAACCAAATTTACACTGTTACACTGGTCAGGCTGGCAGACAAATATGGATCTTTTAATCCAACATACCTTGGGAAGGTCATATTGGCAGAAGGCAACCTTATACAATTACCTTATATTTGATGTATGACTCCAGAAGTTGCAACTAAAAATCCTACGATTAACATTTTCAATCTACCATTTTCCAGAGAAGTTGACAAGTGACTTTCAAAATTTTCTTTTAGTATGGCTTTTGGTTTTTTAGCAAAGCTGGTTTTTATAGTTCCAACTCCTCTGGAGGATGGCATGTTTCGAAAATACTTCATTCCAGCAACCCGAGCTAGCAATCTGAAGTCATGATGAAAACGCCTTAATTTCACAGACTTACCCATAATTTAAACTGACAAACCATGAGCATCCTTCGCCAAGCTAAGTCCAAAAACATTAAGGAATTCCTAGAAACTTGGCAGTTCAGACAAATCAGCTATCAATAGGCACAAAGAATTAACACAACATTTACACATCATTCAGGAGAAAATGAAAAATCTAAAAAGGAAAATGTCTCTTCATTAGCAATCATCATCCACATAAACAGGGATTAATATCAGGGTTAATACCTGACCAATAATGAAGCAGTAAACAATACTCCACTCAAAGAACTACCAACTCAGACAAACAATCAATCAGTAAACAACAACCTATTCAAGGAACTACCAAGGGGAAAAAATTCTATCCACACTGGCAGGGAAAACCACTATATATAAATAAAATAAATCTCACTGAAGATGTTACCTAGTTCAACCGTTCCCAACCTTTTTAGCTCTGCAGACCACAGGCGGCAGCAGGAGCACTGCTTGCACAAATGCAACTTCATGTACTCATGCTGACCCACTGCTTCCATGGCCCAGTTCCCATCGGGCTGCAGCCCAGCACCAAGCCACAGCCCAGGCACTTGGGACTCCTGACCTAGTTGGAGAATGAAACATCAGCAAGAAAACAACCAAACTCAGAGAGCACCAAGGAATCTAAGCCACACCTCAACCAAAGCTAGCCTTGCCCAAAATGTATATTCTAATAACGATAGGGAGATGGCTTTTAGTTAACCATGATACTAAATTATTATAGACTAGTACTACCAAATTAAAAGAATCATATCTATATCTACAGATGAATAAAAACAAAATTTCTCCTGCTAAGTACAACAGTGTTCACTAACATTATTATTATTTCTCCTACTGTGTTTCCCAAAAATAAGACCAGGTCTTATATTTTTTAGGCAGCCAAAAAAGGCACCAGGTCTTATTTTCAGGGAGGTCTTATATTTTCCTCATTTTTTTGCATACTGGGAATGGGGTGCGGATGAGCTTCCCCGCCCGCCTAGTGCCTCCATGGCGTCCACTAAACAGATGATCTCCCACTTTTGGAGCCACCATGGCCTCCCCTAAACAGCTGAACTATTGTTGCTTTCGGAGCCTGAACAGCCTCCACAAAACATCTGATCTCAGCCTGCATGTTTTCGCTAAACATTTAATCTGCACTACTTTCGGAGCCTGCATTCTACATTAAACAGATCTGCTGCTGCTTTTGGAGCCTGAACAGCCTCCATTAAAAAATCTGATCTGAGCCTACATGTCTTTGCTAAGCAGTTGATTTGCTGCTGCTTTCGGAGCCTGCATGTCTTCACTAAACAGATCCGCTGTTGCTTTTGAAGCTTGAACAGCATCCGCAAAACAGCTGATCTGCCACCACTTTCGGAACCTGCATGTTTTTGCTAAACAGCAGATTCAGCTCCAAGTCATGCATTGGGAGGGTGTCACATGGTCACCATGAGAAGCTTGGCTCACCCCTACCAGTACTTTTTGCAACCTCCTGACAAGAAAAATCAATGGGGAACTTACAATGGGGGATTACCAGCTGGTTCACTTAACAACTGGCTAGAAAGGTTGTAAAATAAGACAAAACTCACAATTGCAAATCCAGGGGGATTCTACTTCCTGTTTCTGTGGACGGCGGACATGCTGTCCGCTGCTTGCAATCCCGGTGGGCCCCTCCTGGTCAAGGGGGGGGCACAAGATGCCCTGTAGGGGCGTCTTGCCGAGGGGGCGTCTTGCTGGAGCCCCCTGGAGCAGCGGCGGTTGCAGGGGGGCTGCTGGCTTTGCCGGAGGAGATCGGAAGAAAATGCTTTACTTGAAGGCAACAGCAGAAATGCGGTGAGGAGGGAACCCCCCACGGGGTCTTTTTTTTACTCCCTTTGAACAATTAGCTAAATGGATTAGCACTATTCTTAAGACTCTTTGATCTCCACGAAGTGCTAAGATTGGAGAGGGGGGGTTTTCTCCCCCCCTTCTCGGAAAAGCGGCTTTAAACTATCTCTCTTACAAAGAGAGAATTGGGGGGGGAAAACCTTTGATATTCACTTCTTTCAAGCAATGGGCTAATGATCTTCTTTAACAATTGCGGAAGAAAGAAAGTGTGTCGACCTTAAAAGTTACGAATAAACTTTCTAAATGACTGTTCTCCATTCCCTGGGGAAGGCTGAGCCAAAATGGCTTTTCATCCCGCGCTCGTGTTGTTGTTACAAATGAACTGCCGTCATTGAAAAATCTTTTGGGCTGGAATTTTAAAACCTGGGTGAATCCTAGAGGAATCTCTTTATACAATCCCTTGGATTGGGGAAAATTGAATATAATCAGAGGGGAGCTGTTTTGAAGATCGATATTCCACACTAGACTTTGTCTGTCTCCTGGTCCCGCCCGGCGGTACATCCCTACAGACGCCATTTTTTTCCTGCTTTAAATTATAACTTTTCCTGAACTTTGAAATGCCTCCAAAAAAGCCCCCACCCAAGCCAGCGTCGGCTCCATTGTCTGCTGCTTCAAGCCCGGTTCTCCCGCAAACGCAATTAACTTCCTTTTTGCAACCAAAAGCCCCTGAGAAGGAACAACCGTCTCAAGACATATTTCACCAAATGTTTCAGACACTCTTAAAGGGACAGGATGAAATAAAAAAGCAGCTGGCGGACTTAAAGGAAGAACTCAGACAGAATCAACAACAGACTGTACAAAATAGTCAAAAAATAAATGCTTTGGAGGAGAATGCTGTAGGGGTGGGAGAAGAGATGAAGGCTTTACAAAAAAAGTGTTGGGTTTGAGAGCTATTTGGAAAAAATGGAATTTGAAAGGATGTCTCTTTTTCTTAGGTTTCAAAATATATGTGAAACAGAGGGTGAGGACCTAGGAGAGATTATGATAACAATGTTAGCAGACTATACCAAAAGGGATAGGCAACAGCTGGGGTGGGATATTGACCTGATATATAGAATCAACTCAGCATATGCCAGAATACACAATGTTGCAAGGGAGGTTCATGTTAAATTTTTCAGAAAAACTACAAGAGATGAGATTCTAGGAGTTCAAAGGGGGGAACCTCTAAGATATAAGGACAAAGAAATTACCATTTTGAAACAGATACCAAAAAGAATAAGAGATAAGAGGAAGAAATTCCTCTTTATAACTAAAAAGTTATATGAAAACAATATCTGGTTTTGGTGGTTAATTCCAGAAGGCCTGTTGATCAAATGTGCACTTGCAACAAATGGCGTTGACTTTTCCTAATACCAACACTCCAACATGATTGGCATGGATGAAACTGCAGTGTTTACGGGCCAAGGGTGTCAAACCACAATTCATCAGAGGGGTACCATGTCAATCTACATTCCCTCTACCTGCATTTAGGCAATTCGTCTGGATGGAAACAAAGCTCCACTTCTAATAATCACTAAGGGCAGAAGAGAAAAAATTGAACATGTTTCAGGGACTTGTGTTCTTAAAAACTAAAAAGGCCTGGTGCATGCAAGGATTTATACAGAAGGGGGTTGATTTAATGCTACCACTTGTTGTGCGAGGTCATTCACAGCCAGTCACATGACCCCTGCCAAGCCATACCTGCCAAGCTATGCCCACAGAAGTGGAAGTAAAAAAAATTGAATCCCACCCGAGCGGCAGATCTGTTTAGCGAAGACATGCAGGCTCCAAAAACGGTGGCAAATCAGCTGTTTTGCGGAGGCATTCAGGCTCCAAAAGCAGCAGCAGATCTGTTTAGCAAAGACATGCAGGCTCTGAAAGCAGTGACACATCAGCTGTTTCCCGGTGGCACCTTAGGCAATTCTTCCCCCTTGCCTTCCCCCTCTACAACTCCTCACCTCGTGTCATGTTACTACAAGAACCAAAGGAAATGGCTGGCACCAGCTGTGATGGCACTTAAATAGGTCTTATTTTGGGGGGTTAGCCTGTATTTAGCACATGAACCAATAAGGTGATAGGGCTTACTTTTGGGGGAGGTCCTATTTTCAGGGAAACACGTTATTTCTCACATTACTTTTTGATTTTAAAAAAATCCACAAGAGGTAAAATATAAAATATAAACTTTGTCCATAATTTTAATTGGCGTACTCTGGATTTAAAGCAAGTGGCAATACCAGCTTTATAAAATAGACAGACTCAAATAATAATAAGATTATCTACTCCAAACTCCTATCTACACAGGATGTGCACTTCTACAGTATTCTAACAGGTAAGCATAAAGATAATAAAGATAACATTACCTCTGGCTATTAATTTCCATAAACACTCTACTGATCAAGTTACTGGCATATGCTGAAAAGTAGGTGAATGCTCCATAACACTCCTGCCTGATTCAAAAAGCCATATATGCAAAGCACCAGCCAGTAAAGTTGGACATATCCCTTGCTGCCCTTTGCACACATTAACATCGAGAGATCCTAGCAGAGGTTGCCTGATTGACACTGCAGTAGTTTCCCAGAATAGCTGCTTCCCCTTTGCCAAGACTCTGAATTTTGATCTGATGCTGGCTATGATGAACCAAAAGGAGTTTAAATGTGAAGGTGCAAGAAATTAATGTTAGGTAAACACAATTTTCCAACAGCTACACACGAAACAAGGTATAAATCACACAAACATATATGAAAGGGATCAGAAAATGATCTAAATGGTTTGGTTATCTATAATATTAAGGCAACATGTGGTTTTCTTGGATTTGTACCACAAAAACCAATGCCAAACAAATAGCATTTTTCTTTTATGGAAGCTATATCTTCTCCAATAAAAAATATTTCATTATGTGCCTTTACATTTTAGATGTAAAAATCTAAAAATGCTAGGCAATCAAATCCAAGCATCATCTCTAACAGCAGATAATAATTGTATTATTTTTTCATTATCCTAAGTTATATGAAAAAGCAGCAGGTTGATGAATGTGGCTAGTTGTATTTTATCTACTGATATGGTTGATACAGGAAAAGCTTATGACAACGTGACCCATGGCTTTGTTTTTCTTGTTATTATTTTTTGTTGTGAAAAATAAACCATATTCAGGGGGAAAAAACAAGCATTCTAAATTATTACTGGCTTATAGGCACATCTTGTTTGGACCAACCTAACCACAAGTCTATTATAGCTGTCTGCAACTTATTAGCATTACACACACAAAATTGGAAGTGAGAGGCTGAGTTACCCACCACCTTGCTAATTCATAGTAAGATAGGAATTCTGGATTATTGTTATGTCCAAATATAATTTATAATTGCTCTGGTATAACGTACGTTTTGAGTGTCACCAGGGCCGGATTTAGATGAAAAGAGGCCCTAGGCTATTCCACTTATGGGGCTCTTTCACCTCCCATTTTTAAGTTTGTAAATTACATGAGAGATAATAAAATACATCATTACTGTGATATATATCAATATATTAAATGAAACATGTTGTAATTGGTACTAACCTTTATAAAAAATGTGGCATGGATAAATAAAAGGCCCCTCTTGATCTTGAGGCCCTAGGCTAAAGCCTAGTTAGCCTATAGCCGTGATGGCGAACCTATGGCACGCGTGCCACAAGTGGCACGCAGAGCCATTTGTCAGGGCACGCGAGGCGCTGCCCTGTCAGCTGGCCAGCGCGCATGTGCGCGCTGGCCAGCTGAGTTCACCTTTTTAAAAGCTATTTTTCGCCTTCGCCAGGCTCCAAAGGCTTTATAGGAGCCTGCGGAGGGCGAAAAGAGCCTCCCCCGCCCCCCCCGGAGGCTTCAAGGACCGTCCCTGAAGCCTTCGGAACGCTTAAAACCACCCTCCGAGCAACCCGGAAGTCACTTCCGGTTTGCTCGGAGGGTGGTTTTAAGCGTTCCAAAGGCTTCAGGGAAGCCTCTGGACAGTCCCTGAAGCCTCCGGAAGGCCTCCGGGGGGTCGGGGGAGGCTCTTTTCGCCCTTCCCAGGCTCCTATAAAGCCCCTGGAGCCTGGGGAGGGCAAAAAACACATGTAAAAATGGGGTGGTTGCGCGTTTTGCGCGCATGCGCACTGGGGTGGTCACGCGTTGCATTATGGGTGCGGCATCCCCGCACTTGACCCTCCTGCGCTCCCTCCACTTGTGGCACGCGAGCCAAAAAAGGTTCGCCATCACTGGCCTATAGGAAAATCCGGCCCTGAGTGTCACATGGCTTTATATTCACAGAAAAGAAAGATCAGAAAATATATTTTCATGTGTTAAATTTATATTTACTGACAAAAAAAATAAAAGGAAATAAATATAAATTTAACACAAAAATAGTTAGTCACAAAAGTGACTGCCTGCAAAGGCCCTGGATTGGGGTTGAAAGGCAAAAGCGGAACAGTATGCTCCGTCCCATATTTGGGTAGACCAAGTTGCCCTGATTTAAAAATATATATATTTTCATGTGGTCTCAAATTAATTTGTTTGATAGTTGCATTGGTTGTGTTGTTTTTATGAATTTAGAAATACAATAATTTTGTTACTACTATATTTTTGTATATGTTTTAACATTTTTATTTTTAATAATCTATATAGTTTTGGGATAAATGAATTCTATTTATAAGTTTACTTTCCTGCTTTTTTCTAAGTTTTGTACCCTAAGAAAAGGTATGTTTGGTACCTTAAAAAAATAAAACAAGATTTTGAAACAACATTAATTGCCACATGGATTCCTAAGCAGGATTTTTTGGGTTGGCGTAAGATTAATAAACAAGATTAATGGAATCCATGGTACTATGCACAGAATGTTTCATCCAATTTCAGTATCAGAGATGGATATAGTTGACTTTCTTTTCCTTCATTCACTGATTTAATCCATACAAATGTTTTCATCAGTTTCTTTTCCAGCTGAAATGTAATAAATAAAAGAAATATAGCTGAATGTTTAGATAAAACAGTAAAGAAAAAGTATACCTCAAGTTCCGTTTCTCTCCGATTAATATAATCTGTAGATTGATTCAACTTTTCTAGTTCTCCCTAGAAGAAAGCCAAAATAATATGTTGAGTAATAAGACACTGAGGGAGCTGTGGGAGGAATCAAGTTATTAAGTGTCATCTGGCAATTCACAGAGAGGCCCCTAATGGAATGTTAAACGGAAACAGAAGGATAGAAAACATTTAAAAGTAAAACTGAACTTTACTTTAGCTAGGCTGTTTGAAAGGGCAGAAACAGAGACCAGACAGCTTTTGAAGTTTAATTTTTAACACAATTCTAATTTCAGTTTCAGGTTTTTTTTCTATTACTATTGAACTCTGCATAATTATTTAGTGTGGCACTATTAGCAAAATGACAAATGATCAAATAGACATAAGATTGGGAAAAAGTGGGATGACAAATACAACATATTCTCTTAGTTCTTGAAGGCCTAAGTGTTTGGTTCCAATAGTAAATAAAGAAATTCCATGCAAAAGTCATAGCATAAAATACTAACATATTTTTATATTTATTAAATGTTTGCCCTGTCATTCTTGCAAGGAGAATAAGACAATGTACATATTTTTCCCACCTTCTCACTAAAAATTTAGAGAGAATCTGAAGTACAGCTTTACTTTTAGTAAGAGAGAGATTTGACAAAGCTCATTTGGCTATCAAGGTTTTTGATTGAATTCCTTGCATGATGTCTATATGGCAGAGAAGGGGATATGTATGTTATATGTGTTATGAAGTCATGAATTATGTAATTTACATTATTTTCACAGTGATGTCACTATACATTTTATCATTCCTTGTATCAGATAGTTACATCAATATTATAACTAGTTTGCATCTATAGATTTTTAGTCCTCTGAGATTCGAAAAAAGAGGGAAAACAAAGATTTTCAGAGCTTCTCTTTCAATTGTTTACTAATTGTTACAATAGTATTATAGAGCAAACTAGCATAATTGTTCCACGTTCAGAAAGAGTGCCAATAATATAAACAAGGAGATGTTTGAACAGATAAACTTACTCAAAAGCTAGATTTTTATTTTTTGTGCTACTGCCAGTATCTATCTATAAAAAATATACAACCATTTTAAATTCACTTAAGAAATTTTAAAAACAGAAACAATTTTGTGTAGGGGTTAAGATGCTGACCTAAAAAACATGAGGCTGTGAGTTCTAATCAGGTTTGAAAGGTTAAGATATGGGTGACATTGAGCCCATTACTCTCTCTCAGTTCAACCCACCTCATAAGGTTACTATTGCAGGGAAAATAAGAGAAAGAAGGAGTACAGATAGTCTAAATTTACAACCATTCATTTAGTAACTGTTCAAGTTACAAAAGCAATGAAAACATTTAATTACAACCATTCCACTTTTATGACCATTGCAACATCCTTGCAGTCATATGATCAAAATTGAAGCACTTAGCAACTGGTGTGTATTTATGATGAATACAGCATCCTGGAGTCATGTGGTCACAATTTGGGACCTTCTCAGCTAGTTTGACAAGCCAATCAGGGAAGCTGAATTTGTTTAACCACCATATGGTTCACTTAATAACCATGGTAAAAGGTCAAATTGATTGCAACTCATTTAACCATCTTGCTTCTGATCTCAATTGTCTTAAGTCAAGGATAACTGGTATTCTGGCCTCAAGTTACTTATAAAGTAATAAAAGTTAAAGTTAAAAAATCAAATACATACATAACTAACTATAAAGGAACAAAGTCTCCTTCAAGTCAGGGACTGACAGGGAGGGAAGGAAAGGAAAAATAGCTTCTTCTTTCAAACGATGTTTTGGATCATTTGCAGTCCATTGCTTTTTATTTTAACTTTGCTTCCCTGTCTATGGAAAGGTATTATGAAACTCTACTGAAAGGAATACTTGCAGTGAATTGCCAATGTAATTGGCTGGTAAACATTTTCCATCCATGGCAATATCATGATTATTGTTACCAACCCCAATCTGACAAAATGAAGGAAACTCTTAAGTTTATTGGCATGAATCTCATAAGAATGAATATAACATTTTTTGTAATAAAAAAAGTGGACTGTAAAAGCAATCAGGATTTTATTCATAACAAAGTCCACTTAACTGTATTCCAAAGAGCTTAAGAAAAAATTAATGGGGAAAGCAAACACAATTCCAAAAAAATAAATCACAAAAATCACAGAAGTTACAAACCACTGCCAGCAAAATGAAACCAAGATCGAGACACTGGCATCACTGAATGAATCCATTTGTGCCAGACAACTGGCAATATAAATCTTTTAGTGGGCACCAGATCCACAGAAGAACCACATAGAGAAGGAATTTCGTAGAAAATGTGCAATGGCTATGGTATTTAAAAAGTGCCATTTCCTTAGTCACCAATAAATCTTTCTTCTGATTCCCAAACTACAAATTTCCACTACATTCACAAATTGGCCATGTTTGTAGTAGGGAAGGAGATGCTTCCTACAACTTTATCAGTTTTAGCAGCAATAGGGAAAGTGAGAGATTGTAACAGAATATATAACATCCCTTCCTATGTAAGCTGTCAACGTGGCACCAGTCTTTGTTAGATCAGGTAATGGAAAGGCACACTCAGGCTAAAGGCAACAACAGCTCTTTATTGTAACAGAACAAGTATGTACAATCCAGTGAAGGTTGAGTCTGACAGCAGCCCTTTTATAGGGAGCTGTCAGACCTTTCGACCAATGAGATTAAACCTCTGTTCCCGCCGGAACAGAGGACCTTGGTGGAAACCATTATAACTGTAGCTAGTATCTAACATCCCTCCCCTCTTAGATGGAATAATCCTACTAGTAACGTAGTCACACAGGTAGGCGGGCTTTTTAGTAGCTCTGCCAGACCTGCGCAGTTCAGTCGGAGGGTGTTCTTCGGACAGGTTGGATGGACCTGTTTGCTCCGCAGCTCTGCTTGATGGAAGCTCCTGGAACCTTTCGCAGGAATTCATAGAGTTCCCCCGGTGTAGTTGTGGACGTAAACTGAATCCCCTATGCTAAAATTCTGAATTTTGCTTGTTGAGTCAGGGGGCAATGCAGCATAATAGTTTGGGTGTAGCCGGTCTAAGTAGGACCTTAGCCGGCAACCCATGAGAAGCTCGGAGAGGCTTCCCCCTGTAGTGGCACTTGATGTGATGTGTTAAATTAGCAGATAATGGTCAACCCGTGTTTGCCAATCTCCCGCGCCCATCCTAGATAGGGCCTCTTTTGCAGATCTCACCATTCTCTCCGCCTGACAATGGAGGCCAGATGGAATGGCGCGACCAGGGCATGACTAATTCCCTGTGCTGCTCAGAAGGAGTCGAATTGCATGGCCGTGAATTGTCAGAGACCAGACGTCTAGCAGGCCGTGTGTGAAGAAAAGTCTCAGTAGTACCTTAATGACCACTTCTGCCGCAGTGGAGGTCATCTGGACTACCTCTAGCCATTTCAAGTTGGCGTTCACAACTACGAGGAATGTCTGGCCATGAACTGGGCCAGCAAAATCAATGTGCATCCTAGACCACAGTGCTTGAGGTCGCTCCCATTCCTTAGCAGGCCCCTCTGAGGGAGCTGGTCTGGACTCCTGGCATGGTGTGCAGGTAGCCACCCATTCTTCGATCTCCCTGTCCATGTCAGGTCACCACACGTAACTCCTGGCCAAAGACTTCATCCTGACAATTCCAGGATGCCCTACATGTAAAGCCTCTAATACTGCAATGTGCAGTTTGGGTGGAACAATGACCCAGTCCCTCCACAGCAAACAGCCATTAACAACAAATTCATCTCTCTTACAATAGTATATTTTGAAATTAGACCCTTGGGCCATCCCCTCCACACCCAGTTCAAAACCTGTTTGATCATGGAATCGCTTGCAGAGTGGCGGGCAATGTTACTAAGCGAGACGGGACCAGTCTCTAAACAGTCAATACGAAGGACTGGCGTCTCCAGGGTAGGGTCTGTGAATAGTTCGTCAGCGCTCTCGTTGATACCGGTCACTTCTAGGCCCAGGGCTTCGAACCAGTCAAGCCCCAGGAGGCTCTGCAGGTCACCGCTGATCACTGTCACTGGGAGCTGGCCGCTGAAGTTGTTGAAGTTCACCTGGAAGGTGCCCTGGCCCACGATGGGGACTTGGTTCCCCTGGTAATCGTGAAGGTAGATGTCAGGGGCGCGTAGATGTTGCTTCTTCAGGTTAGGGATAGCCTGCTTTAGTGTAGAGCATGGCATGATGGTCAATGATGACCCTGTGTCGATTTCCATCTCTCATGGAGAACCCTCAATGAGGACTGTGACCTTCAGCTTTTTTTACCGTCTTGTGCGGACTTAGCCGATTGAAGTGTGGTAGGTGACTCTGGTGTCACCCTCTGAGAGCCGTGGTGGTGGCTGCCATGCCCCTTGGTCGGGCCTCTGCTGGCGGTTAGGCTGGCTTCTTGGCTGCCAGGTCGTCATGGGGTGCTTGCTTCTGCAAACCTTGGCAATGTGCCCCTTTCGCTCGCAGCACTGGCAGATAGCGTCGCGGAAATGGCAAAACGATCTGGCATGGTCTCCTCCTCAGCTAGTGCAAGCCAGGAGACGCGGTTTGCATTTGCGGCTTGGTGCGGCTACTGCGTATGCAGTAGCTGTCATCTTCGTCTTCTGAGTTCTTGGCCTCTGCAGCCTTGTGTTGTGCGCATGCACTCTTCCGCGTGTCTAGCGGAGTGCTTTGGTTCTGCAGAGTTTCTGTAGACTTAATGGCCGATTTTGATGCCCTGGCTTCATCAAAGGTAATTTGCAGAGTGAGGTCAGATTTGGAAAGTAACCTCCTCTGTAAATTAATGTCCTGCACACCGTATATGATGCAGTCAAGAATAAGTTTGTCTAGGTCTCAGAACTCGCAGTACGCTGCAGCCTTTCGTAGCACCACGTGCTCGTTGATCGATTTGCTTTCCTTCTGGTTGCGAATATTAAATTCATGCTGGCGGACGTGCTTAGACGGCTTGAGAGCGTAGTGGGTCCTCAGCGTCTGTTGAAGCACTGACCAAGCAACCAATTGTAACGGTGTTGGCTCAGAGAGGTCTTTGGCAGTTTCAAACACTTCCTGCCCACAGTAACCGAGGAACATGTTCTTCTTGCGGCCTTCAGAAAGGCCCATGAGGTTGTTGGCTTTGAGGAAGCAGTCGAACCTTAGCACATACGAGTCCCAGTGCTCGGTGACTGGGTCATACGGAGTCGGTGGGGCGTGCGTAGTATTCTGAGGACGTTTTGAGTTTGCCGCTCAAAAATGGCTGCTCGAAGCCGCGTTGAGCTCTGGGCTGGATTTACTTGCTGGATTGCTACGCTCTTTTTGATTCGCCTAGTTGCCTTCCAATCCCACCTTTGTCGCCAGTGTTAGATCGGGTAATGGAAAGGCACACTCAGGCTAAAGGCAACAACAGCTCTTTATTGTAACAGAACAACTATATACAATCCAGCGAAGGTTGAGTCTGACAGCAACCCTTTTATAGGGAGATGTCAGACCCTTCGACCAATGAGATTAAACCTCTGTTCCCACCGGAACAGAGGACCTTGGTGGAAACCATTATAACTATAGCTAGTATCTAACAGTCTTTATGTTAACCTCCCCAATCTGAGTTAAATCTACATCTAGATATCTTTCCCTCAAGTCAAACTATCACAAATATACTTTTATTGGCAAGGATATGAAACTGATTTGCCACCCTCCTTTTTCTAGGATGATTTTTTTTTGTCTGTCTTTATGGCTTTGGGATTTCATAGCTGTTTTCCATCCATGTACCAACCCACTTTTCAAGATTAGCTGTATCCAGTTAAATGCTGTCGCCTGAGATCCGCAGACCAGCTTGGGGATGATCTGAACTACTACAACACATCAGAGTTTGGGGACATCCAGAGATGTACACTTACTTCATGACAGGGTCATGACATTTAGAGCAGGAGCTGGCATCATCTACTAACAACGATGAAGTACTGCCTTTTAATAGGACTACAGCAAGATCCTGTGGATTAAATTACCCCCAATGCCCTTTCCAATCTTTTCTAACTCGCCGCCAACCTTTTAGAGTTCTTCTAGCTCACGAGCGGCATCCCTTGGTGGTCTCCCATCTCCTTTTCGACCCACCTCCCGGTTCGCGTAACTAAAAGAACCTATAAAGATAAAAACGGATTGCGGAGAGGAGCTGAATTTATTTATTTTAATCCAGGAAACTGAATCCAGGAAACTGAAGCAAACTGGGAGAGGAAAGATCCGCCACGGGAAAGAAAATGTCGCTCCGTAGAGGAAGAATAAAGCCCCTTTAGAAACGGGAGCATCTTTCCTTTGAAATGAGTTTCTCCAGCCAGTTGTAGAAATTCTTCGGCGGAAATCTAATAAAGCCAAAGCCAAAAACAGGGGAGATGACCCACCACCATCAAAATAACGGATAGGAAAACGCCCGATTGAGAAAAAGCGAACGATATTCAGGATGATTCAAAGAACAAGGGCGTACAACGCGCGCTTACTTTGTAATTACAGACCTGCTCGCGCCCCGATCCTATCACCCCACCCACTTTCCACTATAATCGCGCTTCTGGGGCCATTCTCCCAAGGATCTCGGGTAGGGCGATCGGAGGCTCCGCTTACTTGAATCCTGGGGTCCACTTCTTCCTCGGGCTGCAACGGGCTCCCTTCCTCCGCCGCGGTCCTCTTAGAGTCAGGATCCATGTTGGCTGAGCGTGATTTGGCGATCCAGAGATGAGGGAACGGAGCCTACCCCTGCACTTTGGGAAGCCGAGGGGCCGCCGCCAAGCTGCTCCAGCAACCTAGGTTCCACTGGCAGAGGACTGCGCCGGCCCTGCGCGGTGATCTGACCCTTTTGCTCCTCGCCGCAAGGCTACGCCAGAAAGAACGCTTCTCCTTTAGCGAAAAGGGGAAGGAAATGTGCCTCGCCCCCTTGCCGCCGCCGCAACTGCTGTTATTAAAGCGGCGGCGGTGCTGTCACAGAGTGGATCTGTCCCTCCTTGACACCTATATGCGAGTCCCACTGTGTCAGGCGCCTCCTTCCCCAAAGCAATTAAAGCAAGGCCTCCGAATAAACAATACAGTAGCTGCAACAAAGCGGTTAAATGCGGTTAAGTAATACCCCGAGCCATTCGATTCTTTTAGGGCTGCAGAATTGCTCCCCTCTGCCTGGGATCGCTTCGGCAAACCTCACGTATCACCAGCCAGTTACCCCCGCGAACTAAGAGGCCCCAGACTCAGGCTCTCGAGTGTCCTGGGAAGCCATCCTCGCTGCTTTCTGGTGAACCCGCAAGGATATTGGTGGGGGCCTGACAGGTAAAGGACTCGAGATAGCCCGGAAGCTTTTGCTGAGGGCAGTTGCTTCAATAGGCACACAACTGATTGTCACCAGCTGATAGGTGTGCACTGCATGTAGGGAATGGATGTAGACCTACGGCAGGTAAACAGCCATTGATTGGTTGGTTGATATCAGGGTCGCAGAAATGCTACTCTGGGTAGCTTACAATAATGAATGCAAAATCACATCACACCAACACTGAAAAAGTCAACAAGAACAAAAGCCACAATTAGGGCACATCAAGAGGTACCCTCCCCCCAAGTCTTAAAGTCTTCTGAAGGCTAGGAGGAAGAGATCCTTCCACAGAACTATAAAAATAAGAGAGGAGTGTAATACATATACATACATACATACATACATACATACATACATACATACATACATACATACATACATGGTAACTATATTCCCATAGTATCCTAAATCATGCTTTGCTTAATAGTTTATGCCACACATAATTACCTTACTTAATGTAACCTAGTAAATAAAAATACAGTTTATAAAACACATCATATGAGTTCACATAGCATCGTAATAGTAATAAATCCAATTAATAGATTGGAAGAAATTATTCTAAATTAAGGTTTCCTGGGTTGTAAACATTCTTCATTTTAGATCATCTAGATCAGGGTGTCAAATTGGCAGTCCATGGGCCAGATATGTCACACACAGGCCCACCCTAGCTCCATAAAAGGGAAAAACATTGTGATACATCAAATAACGTCAACATGACGCCACAATTTTGATATCCATGATCTAGACTCTAAATGTAGTACACAACAGAGCCCTTCTCTGGTAACTAGAAAGGTGCAGAAAGACTGTGCATATGTGCTATACCAATTATTGAAGATATCATATACAATCTGTTTGATTACTTTTTCTGGAAAGCCATTTACTTAGATCTTTATTATAAAAATCTCAGAAATATTGGTGCATTCAGGATGAACTATTATATCTCTTGTAGAAAATGAATATGCATATTACCATGAAGACTATCATTTCCATATTAAAGACCATTTTGAAAAGAATTGGGTACAAAAAACAAGATTTGGACTGATTGGAGAAATGACAATTGTTATTGAATATGTCCTACTGTTTTTTTCTGTAATCTTTTTTTGCACCTTTTTGATATGGTCTGATAACTAAGTAATAAAATGTATTTTTATTATATTGTAGCACACAATAGAAATAGGACCTTGTAGGTCCTCTAGTCCAACCCTCTGCTCATGCAGGGGACCCTATGCCATTTCTGACAAGTGGCTGTCCAGTCTCTTCATTGCATCACATGTTCACGTGACATGCCAGCAGAGTCAAGGTAGGCATTTTTTGAATTTTTATCATGCTGAGTCCAAAAGGTTTGCCATCCTGGCCTAGTAGTAGTAGTAGATGGAGTGCACAAAATGGTGTTCAAGTATATAAAGTGAACTCCTCCCTCCTCCAAAAATATAAAAATATCATAAAAATATGGCATGCCAAGCTCCTTGTCAACTGAAGCACAATGTAATGCATTCTTTAGAATAAGCAGCACACATGTTCTTCGTGCTTTTTCCTGATTCATGTTCTTTCCTGAAGGACGAACCAACCCCTCTTTATTTGTTTAATCACTCTTTTTGTTATAACCATGTAATAAAGACAGAGCTACTACTTCTGAGCATGCTTTTTGTCTGGAATAATTAGCAAGATTGAAAAAATTGGAACAGCTAAAGCTGAATATAAGATGCCTCTATAACCGTGATGGCGAACACACGTGCCACTGGAGCTGGCACCCCAGCTAAGTTCCACCGTGAATGTGCAATGCCTCCCATGGGGTGCATGCACGATGCATATGCATGCATGCAAGAGGGTGTGGTGTGCATGGCTGATCGCAGATGTGCGTGCATGAACAGGGGCAGAGTAGCACAGGGAGTCACACAAATGCCTGGAGGATGGAAGAACAGAGGCGGGTGGCATGCACATGTGTGAGAGGTGCAGCGCTGCTCTATGATGACCTGTGGCTAAGGCATAGGTAACATTGTGAAGATATATTCTGTAAAATTGTAAACAAAACAGGATGTAATCTAAGCTGTAGATCTCAAATGTATTGTGTTCAGTTGCAAAGGTAATGCTACAGAATGAGTTTGTTTATCTAGATGTGATATCACTAAATCTAGCTGGATAGCAAATTGACCTTGATTGATTTTGAAAAGTTAAGAAGGATCAAATAATGATATAATATGATACCATACCACGCAGTACAATATGGTATACGACAGGATGCATTAAGTCCACTAGATATGATGTAATAGATCCATTGATATGATAGAAGACTATCGGAAAATCTTAGGGCTATAGGATGAGACTGGGGGGAAAAAATAATATCGGCAGATGGCAGGGACTAAGCAATTTCAAATACTTGCTAAGAAAACTTTCTGTATTTGTCCATGAAGTCTCCAGGATATAAGGAGACTTCATCTTCAACCTCACCAACATCAGTGGAGTTTATTCCTAAGGAGTGCTCATAAAAGCCTGCATAGATTAAGATAATTACCTCTCTTAGAGTAAGATATCACTAAGCCCTTTATGACTGAAATAGTTATGGCTGTTCCTGACCTGTCATGCAAATGTATTGTTTTATAGTTAGAAAGAAGAGAGAGATGGCAGTAGAAATGATAAACTGTTTTAAGAAAAAAATCTGGCAATATTATTTCAAGAGAATATATAATTGAACATCTATCTCGAAGTTAAACAGTTTTAGATACTGTGTTTCCCTCAAAATATGACCTGGTCTTATTTTCTTTTGACCCCTGAAAAAATGGCTAGGGCTTCTTTTCGGGGGTGTCTTAATTTTTTTTGTCCTACCTTTCAGGGCAGCTCAGCGTCCCACAGAAGCCAAAAATGGCACTTCGGCTCTGGTCTCTGCTGCTGCAAAAGACATTGCTGGCACTCTCTGAACATGCTTGAGGCCAGCGAGCAGGTGCGTTTGGAGGCACAGTTGCAGCTTCTTCCTGCTTTAGCTTTGCCCTGAGTTGGGAGCTGGCTGTTCGTGGTGAAAGGGTGGGTTAATTTGCTTGCGAGGTATTCCTAAAGCCTGAGCAGAGTCACTTGGGTGGTAGGCTGAGAAAGTGGGGAGAGTCACTTGGGTGGTAGACTGAGAAAGTGGGCTTAATACATGAGGTGTAGGTACAGAACTTGGCATTTCACCTTCCTGCCTTTTGCTAACTTTTGGCTACACACAAGGAAAGCAAAAGGAGAAGAGACCTAGCTTGTTTCTTTCCCCCAAACTCCACCAGAAATGAGTCTTTGTGAGGCTTGGCTTGTCGCGCAGCCTCTCACAGCAGGACACTGCAAGGCTTGTGTCATAGCGTGCGGCGGTGGTGGCATCGCCATTAGGTTTGTCATACCAGCACAGCCTCTTTGAGCAGGATGTCACAATATTTGTTGTGGTGCTGCATACATGGCCACAACAGGACTTTCAGAGTCCTGTTGCGAGAGGCCATGCCAGTATGACAAACTCGTGAAGACCCATTTCTGGTGGAGTTTGGGGAAAGAAACAAGCCAGGGTCTCTGTGATGAATCTTGTAGTGGTGTTGCCACTGTGTGCAATCCACAACAAGCCTTGCAGTGTCTTGCTCCAAGAGGCTGCACCGGTATGGCAAACCTAATGGTGCTACTGCTCCCATGCACAATGGCACAAAAAGCCTTGCAGTGTTCTGCCGTGAGAGGCTGCACGAGGAGCTGGCACGATGAGCCTCACAAAGACTCATTCTAGTGGAGTTTGGGGAAAAGAAACAAGCCACGGACTCTGCTGCTTTTGCTTTCTTTGTGTGCAGCCAAAAGTTCACAAAAGGCAGGAAGGTGAAATACCAAGTTTCCAAATGAGGGCAAAGCTAAAGCAGGAAAAAGCGGCCACTCAAGTCTTGCTGCAAGAGGCTGTGAGTGGCTGTAGAAGTTGGGTAGCCGCGTGACAGGGGTCAGGGCATGGGAGGGTTGGCCACAGCATTCCTAGGGTAAGTGGGTGCGGGGCACATGGGGCAGCTCCCCCTCCATCTGAGCTTGATTTTTAAGCCTGCACCTCAGCTCTTTTTGTACAGCTAGATGGTGGGTGGGGCTTAATTAGGGCTTATTTTGGGGGTAGGGCTTGTAATGAATCCTTTTCCAGATGAAGTGCATGGCAGAAATATTTTAAAAATAAACAAAGATAAATCAGCCTCATATGCAGGTGGATGACCACAATTGAGACCATAAATTTAATTAAGCAAAGTGATCACTATGTGAAACTGTAACTATACTTACTTCAGCTTTTCTTTGCTTTACAGATCTGCAGAAGCTGTAAACGCAAGGATTCATAATAAACTTATTTTTTCATCAGGACTATAGATATGAACAATTGCTAACCAAGCCACTCACAGAACAAGTCTGGGTATATTTTTCTCCATGCAATTACATATAAGATTGAGACTCCAATCTTTGTATTTAATTACATATTATTCTCCCCCCCCCCCTCCATTCCTTTTATTTTCACCAGCAGCAAGAAAGGAAAATATCATATGAATGCACAATTTTGTCATGATTGATTTCAAATATTATCACTTTGAGAAGAGCTAATATATATAAGTCTGAAGGCTTGGTCATCAGGTATTACTCTACCATTCAGGGCTGAAAACTTTGCCCAGAAAAAAAAAATCTTGGAAAATAGCTATTGAGAAGTGATATGAATATCTTATTCCCCAGAACCATTGCTCCTAATTCTCGCACAAACTGAATCAAAATAGCAAGTTTATGGGCCTTACGTTCCCATCCTGTTAAGAAATTGCCACCAATAGTGTTGCTTCCAGATTCAGGGAATCTGTTGTTTGAGATCTGATTCCAAGTGACAAAATCATCATTGAACTGGGCACCTTCCTAATTAGACATTGTGCAAAATAGTACAGATCTAGGCCACACTTTTCATGCTGAGAAGGAAAATATCAGCTCATAATTACTTAGGAGGAGAACATATACCTTCATCTTCCACATCTAGAGATTTGGAACCTACTATTGCTCAGATTTTGCTTTCAGTTGTTTTCAGTTGTTCCATATATGATCACTTCCAGGAGTTTCAATTCTTTTCCAGGCACCTCTGATTTCTCTGGTTTCTCTAAGTAGCTACATTTCAACATGTGCTCCAGGACAAACAAGATACTACACAGCCTATCCAAAGGCAGAGATGACTTATTTTTGTTTTATTGGAGTACAGATATTCCTAAAATTACATCTAAATTGGCATATTACTGTACACATTGTTTTTACATTTCTTTGCATTCAGAAGACCAAAATTGCCTATAATGGTTAATGTATGATTCCCAATTGAGCTACAAACCATACCTGTATGTATTTGCATACAAAATGCCTGTATGTATTTGCAAACACATGCCTGTATATATTTGCACATAGGCTTCATGAGTTTATAGACTATACAGATAGTCTTCAATTTATGACCACAATTAAGTCCAAAATTTCTGTTGCAAAGCGAGACATTTGTTGAGTGCATTTTGCCCCGTTTTATGATTTTTCTTGCTACAGTTGTTAAGTGAATCACTGCAATTGTTAAATTAATAACATGGTTGCTAAGTCAATCTGGCTTCCCCATTGACTTTGCTTGTCAGAAGTTTGCCACATGTGATTACATGATTCCAGACACTGCAATATGAACCAGTTGCCACACATATTGATTTTGATCATGTAGCAATGGAGATGCTACAACAGTCGTAAGTGTAAAAAATGGTCATGTCACTTTTTTCAGTACCATTTTAACTTTGAATGGTTACTAAATGAACAGTTATAAGTAGAGGACTACCTGTAGTTCTTATTTCTGCTGATGAAGAAGCTGGTGTTAGGAACAAAACAGAATATTTCTTTTTCTGGCCAACAGTTGTAACCAGATCTTATTATTTAGTTTTTTGCGATATGAACAAATAAGGAACTTAAGCAAGATGGAGTAGGTGGATATTGCTTTTTTAACCTAAATAGAATAGGTTCTGGGAGATCTATTGAGATGGTCTTATTTCCCCCCCACCCACTTACCATCTGCTTCCTCATTCACTGCCAGTCTTTCCTGGGACTTTGTTAACAGTGCAGGTGGTTTCCTATACATCTGACAATTTGCATAACCTTTTATTTCTGAACTTGCTCAACAAATACTTTCTTATCTGCATGGATTCTGATGACATCTATCTTATGATGTTTTTCTGTTACCAAGTCATTTTAGAGTTCTTCTCAGCCTTATCTGAACATTCTGTGCTATTCCTTTCTATTTCATCTTTGTCTTTGAAATCTTCAGCTCTCAGCTATAAATACTTGTGATTAGTTAAGCCAAATCTGAAAGCCAGTTTTGTGGTTAAGGAACTGAACTAGAAACTAGGAAACAGCTGGATGACCTTAGTCCAGTCACTTTCTCCTGACCATAAGATGGAAGCAATGACAAACTATCGTATTTGGGAAATCTTGCCAGAAAAACTTCAGAAACTTGTACAGGCAGTCACCAGGAGTCAATATTGACTCAACAGCACTATATGTATGTATGAAAGCCGAAGTAATTATTGATATACATCAGGCCAAAGGCTATAAAACATAGCATAGAACTAGAAATATCCTCTTGCTAGTTAACAAATTAGGGCATGAGTTCTCAAAGTGTGCAATATTGTAATCCCCAAATGATCAAATGAATTTAGTTTCATTTATTACTTTATGAATGAAAAAGAGCGTTGGTCCTTACCTGAACGCTTCTTTTCAGTGGCGAAGGTGGGAGGGGCTACAACAGGGTTTGTTACAGCCTGATTGGTCCAAAGACTGAGGGATTTTTCTTAAGTATCCTCCTTTCCCTCCTGGCTCCCAGTTCCTGAGGTCAAATGGAAAAGCTGATAGCAATATGTAAGGGAAAAAAACCAGACAACGGAACAGAACAGTACGAAAAAAACATCGACCACCCTGACCCCTGAACCCTAATCTAGGGCGGGAAAGTAGCCCCTCCCACCTTCGCCACTGAAAAGAAGCATTCAGGTAAGGACCAACGCTCTTTTTCCAGTGGCTTCGGTGGGAGGGGCTACAACAGGGACATACCCAAGCTAAGTCCCAGGGTGGGTCGGACACTCCGGGGGAGGGAGGTCGCTACCTGTTGGAGCACCCTACGGCCGAAAGCCGCGTCCCCGAAGCAAAATGGTCTAGACCCGTGATGGCGAACCTATGGCACGCGTGCCACAAGTGGCACGCGGAGCCATTTATCAGGGCACGCGAGGCGCTGCCCTGTCAGCTGGCCAGCTGAGTTCACCTTTTTAAAAGCTATTTTTCGCCTTCCCCAGGCTCCAGAGGCTTTATAGGAGCCTGGGGAGGGCGAAAAGAGCCTCCCCTGCCCCCCTGGAGGCTTCAGGGACCGTCCCTGAGGCCTTCGGAGCGCTTAAAACGACCCTCCGAGCAACCCGGAAGTCACTTCCGGTTTGCTCGGAGGGTGGTTTTAAGCACTCCGAAGGCTTCAGGGAAGCCTCTGGACAGTCCCTGAAGCCTCCGGAGGGCCTCCGGGGGGTCGGGGGAGGCTCTTTTCGTCCACTCCCAGCTCCTATAAAGCCCCTGGAGCCTGGGGAGGGCAAAAAAAACATGTAAAAATGGGGGTGGTCGCGCGTTTTGCATGCATGTACACTGGGGTGGTTGCGCGTTGCATTATGGGTGCGGCACACCCGCACTGGAGACCCCTGCATTCCCCCCACTTGTGGCATGCGAGCCAAAAAAGGTTTGCCATCACTGGTCTAGACAGTAGTGTCGAACAAAGGGGGAAGGGGAGGCCCAAGTGGCCGCCCTGCAGATATCTTCCAAAGGAGCCCTGGTAACCCAGGCGGTGGTAGTTGCTCCTAGTTGAGTGGGCAGTGATACCCTGAGGTGGAGTCTGATGAACCGTCTGGTAGGCCTCCGTGGTGGCCTGACGGACCCATCTACCAATAGTGGCGGAAGACACCCTAGCCCCAGGGCTCTGGGCAGGAAGGACAAAAACAAAGCCTCTGACCGTCTAAAAGTGCAGGTGTGCCTGAGATAAATGCGAAGCGCTTGGCGGACATCCAGCCAATGCCAACTGACTTCCCTCTCGTGGACAGGGGAAGGGCAAAAGTTGGGCAAGACGACCTCCTGCGATCTATGGAATAAGGCATTAATTTTAGGCAGGAAGGTCAGGTCCAGCCTCAGGACCACTCTGTCCTGATGGAACTGACACAAGTCCTTCTTGGACGACAAGGCACCCAACTCGGAGATGCGTCTGGCTGAGGTGACGGCAACAAGGAAAACCACTTTTAGGGTAAGGAATTTAAGATGCACCGTCCTCAGGGGCTCGAAAGGAGCCCCGTCAGAGCCCTAAGAACCAGGGCCAAATCCCATGTGGGAAACCTATGTACAGGAGGAGGACACATATTAGCTGCCCCTTTGAGGAAGCGCTTCACCAAAGGACTGGGTTAACGACCAAGGCCCCTCCCCCTCTAGAACCGAGGACAGGGCCGCTGTCTGTCTCTTTAACGTATTATGGGACAGCCCGCAGTCTAACACATGTTGTAGGAACTCGAGGACCTGAGCGACCGAAGCCGAGGTCGGGTCTATTCGGAACCACCCCCACCAGGATGCAAAGGTTGACCACATAGAGTTATAAATGCACCTGGTCGAGGGGCGCCTGGGCGCCTGGATGTGGATATGACCTTGGCGGAAAGGTTCGTGCCCCTCAGGAGGTGCCGTTCAATAGCCAGGCGGTCAGCTGAGGGATCCACCACTGACAGCTGGACAAGGTCTGCGAACCATGGGTGTCTCAGCCAAAACGGGGCCACCAGGATGACAAGGGCCCCCTCCAAAACTATCTTCCTCAGGGTGCCCTGGATCAGGGGAAGGGGAGGAAAGGCATAAAGCAGACTGGGAGGCCACGGACTCCTGAGGACGTCCATGCCCTCCGCGTTGTGAGCGGGAAAGCGGGAAAAAAGCAGGAAGCTGTGTGTTGCTCGGGCTGGCAAACAACTCCACCAGTGGATCGCCAAACCTGAGGCAGATCCTGTGGAATATCTCCGGGTCGAGCCGCCACTCGCCATGATCCACCGTCACCCAGCTCAGCCAGTTTGCCTGGTGATTGGCCACGCCCGAGATGTGATCTGACAGGATTGATGCCATGTTCTTTTCCGCCCATCTGCCCAACTTCCGAGCCTCCAGCCACAGTCTTCTGGAGTGGGTCCCCCCTTGACGGTTTATATGGGCCTTTGCTGCAATGTTGTCTGTCAGGAGGAGGACATGCTGGTTGGTGATCGAGGCCCGGAAATGAAGCAGAGCTAGGCGAGCTGCCTTCAGCTCCCGCCAATTGATGTGGCGCAGGTCAGACTTGGACCATCGCCCCTGCGCCAGGCTGGACTCTATCACTGCTCCCCATCCGAGGAGGCTCGCATCTGTCGTGATGGTAATGCAGTTTGGCTCCCAAAACTCAGCCCCACGGTTCAAGGACGGGGACAACCACCACTTCAGGGACCATCAGAGGTCCTGCGGGATCCGAATGGGGCGTGGAGAGTTGCTCAGTCTCCGTCTCTGGAACGGGATGAGAGTCCGCTGGAGTGTTCTGGAGTGTAGTCGTGCCCACGGCATGATCCCGATACACGACACCATCTTGCCCAATAATCGAGCTAATGTCAGGATGGAAGCGGACCGACTTGTGTTGATGTGTCGTGCGAGCTTCTGGAAACTTGCTAGTCATTCTGGGGAGAGACAAATCAGGCCTGACCTTGAGTCTATTACTGTACCCAAGTGAAGAATTGATGTTGAGGGTGAGAGATGGCTCTTGGGAAAGTTGATGGAGAAGCCCAGGGATTGCAGTGTCTGGATGGTGATCTGCAAGTCCTGTACCGCTTGCGCCCGGGATTGGGCGAGGACGAGCACGTCATCGAGGTAGCAATGAAGTCTCACCAGCCTTGACCGCAGGTGAGCCGCCATTGCTGCCAGGACCTTCGTGAATGTACAGGGGGCTGAGGCCAGACCGAAAGGAAATGCTCTGTATTGAAAATGTTGACCCCCATGGGAGAAACGGAGAAATTTGCGATGAGCCGGCCGAATTGGAATGTGTAAATATGCCTCTGTTAGATCTATTGATGCCATGAAGTCGCCCTGCCTGATACCTAGGAGAATTGATTTGAGGGAGGACATCTTGAAGCGCCGGTAGACCAGGAAGGAGTTGAGACAATTCAAGTCTGGGATCGCTTTCCATCCCCCGGAGCTCTTCGGGACGATGAACAGGTTGGAGTACACGCCTTGACCCCACTCCTCTCGGGGGACTGGTTCGACTGCCCGAATGTCCAGCAGGTGCTGGATTGCGAGGAGCATCAGGCGGCGTCTCTCCGGATCCCTGGAGGGGGGGAAAGTCCTGAAGAGCGTCGGGGGAGGGGCGTGGAGCTCCAGCTGGAGTCCCTCTCTGACTGTCGCCCTGACCCAGGCATCGGATGTTATCTGACCTCACTGGTCTGCGAAGGACGCCAGGCGGCCGCCTATGGGTAGACTCGGGTTTGAGTCACTTCCCCCTGCAGAAGGGATGGCCAACCCCCCCCCCCGGCGAAAGGGCCGTTTGGATTGACCCTGGTACCTGCTCCTATTCTGGTATAATTACGTTGGCTCTGCCTATCATACCTATAGGGAGTGTACCTCTGCTGTCGGTAGTCCTGATTCGAAGCCCTAAAGGAGGAGGACCTACGGTATGAGGGCGGACGGTTGTCCAGCTTCTTTGTGTTAGAAGGAAGGACTTTCTTCTTATCCTTGTTTTCCACAAGGATGGGGTCTAGGGAGGCCCCGAAGAGGTTGGGATCCGAGAAGGGCACCGCCGCCAGACTCCATTTGGACTTGTTGTCCATTTGCCAATTTCGGAGCCACAAGAGCCTCCGAGCCGTCACAGAGGTGGAAAGGGCTCTGGACGCGAATTTGATGGAGTCGAGGGTGGCGTCCGCCAAGAATTGAGTGGCCGAGATAATTTTGGTGAGGTCTTGGTGGAGATGCTCATCCTGAATTGGTATGCGGTCCTGCAATTGCTGGAGCCACATAACCGTTGTGCGATTAAAGTAGGAGGCTGCCGCAGCCGCTTTAATAGCCCAGGCAGAAGTGTTGAAGTTTTTACGCAGAGTGAGCTCTGCACGCTTATCCTCTGGTTTTAGCTTGTCGGCCACGTCACCCAAGACTACAGAGGAAGCGTTGGCCAGCAGGGCGACCGGAGCGTCCACTGTGGGGAGCTGTAGTGCCTGAGCAAAGGCTTGCTCCATGTTGTAGTAACATTTGTCGTTACCACCTGGGTTGGGCAGGGAAGAGGGCCTAGCCCACTGATTCTGAACCACCTCTAGGAATAGGGGAGGAGTAGGAACCTCCTCTTTATCCGTATTAGGATTTATGAACATGGCCAGATTTGGATCCCTATGTTGGGACACTGGGGGAGCCCCCGTACCAATTTGTGTGGTCTTCTTGGCCTTGCGTAACATAGGCTTGAAGGCCGGGGGAGGAAAGCGGCTCGGGAATACAGGGGCCTCGGGAGATGCAGCCTCCTCATCCTCCGAGAATCCCAGGTCTAGGTGAGCGGACTCTCCTAAGATCGAACCCTCGCTGACCACTGAGGGAGAGGGTGGTCTAGGATTATTGTGACCTCTGGCAACGGAGGGAGACCTGCCCCTGGCAGCCGCCGCAGGGCTAGGCCTATTCTGGGATGAATCCCTCTGAGCTAGGCCCAAGGAGATCCCTTTGTATATGGCAGTAGATATCAGTCTCCTGATGCTGGCAGGTAAGTTCTCTAAATCCTCAAGATCCTCCTCTGAGGGGTCTCTAATGGGCCCTCGTGGGGCTAATTGAGCTGGTGGTAAATAATCTCTGGATCCCCCCTTCTCCTGGGTCTTCCACTCTTGCCCTGTAATTTCTGGGTGAAATGGAAGGGGAGGGGGGGTCACCTCCCTCCTGGGCCTGGCCGTGGAAACTGAAGGTGAAGAAGGGCTGAAACCCCTAGTAGGTGAGTCGGATGCCTGAGACCGGGCCCCAAGGGGAGACTTGGACCTACTGGGAGAGTCAAGCCTAGATGCTTGTGCTCGCCTCTCTGCCCTGGCCACCTGTTTTTCCAGGGCCTTTTGTCTTCTGGACTCATCCCTGGCAGCAGCTCTGGAAGGGCGTTGCTCTGCCACAGGCTTAGAGGCTGCTGTTCTGGGCCTAAGCCTGCCCTGGGTCTCCTCCACCCCCTCTCCTTGGGCCTGTGCTTCTGAATTTGTGGAGGCCATGCCTCACTCACGTGTCTTGCTGGGGTGTCTGCCAGTCTCAGATTCAAGCCTCGCTGCCTTTGTTCCACAAGGCCTGCCATGCCTCTCACCAGCGGCTGTCCAGGCCTGTCCTAGCCACTTCTTGCACGTGGGGAGAGGCCGCCGCCCATGAGGTCGCACCAAAATGGCCATTGCGCCTTGTGGGTGAAGATCCAGGCTATCCGATTCAATACTGTATGGCTTTGAGGGGATTAGCCTTGCAACGAGCCGAATCGGAGGCTTCCTGTTGTCCCAGCTGCTCTCACAATTCTTCAGCCGCCTCGCCGACTGCGAGCGGCGCTTGTAGAACAGGTTTGACAAGTCGTGGCAGCCCTTTGAAGACACGGCAAGCGATTGGAGAGATAAGCGCTGCCGCAGGGCTTTGAAGTGCCGCTAAGCTCAGGGAGGCGTGAAAAACGCCGATTGCTGGCTCTCCGGCTAGCAGAGGCTGAAAAAAGCCTCAGAAAGCCGCCTGTTTTCGGAGCTAGAGTTAACTTAAAGCTCCGGAAGAGCCAAGGGCTCACAGGGAGCTCCTGGGAGCGTGGAGAAATTCCCCCTGCTCCCACAGCAGACAATACGTCCTTAACAATACTTTTGTAGAAATTTGGAAAATCCAATTAATCAGATTAATTTCTCATAAGAATAAAAAACGGCCTCACAGGAGCCACAGCTATTGCTTGGACCAAAGACTGAGGGAACTGGGAGCCAGGAGGGAAAGGAGGATACCTTAAGAAAAATCCCTCAGTCTTTGGACCAATCAGGCTGTAACAAACCCTGTTGTAGCCCCTCCCACCAAAGCCACTGGAAAATTATATAATCATATAACAAATAAAACAGCTGTAATTGATTTTGACAAATGCCTAAGCCAAGAGATCCCAGTCATAACCAAGAAGAAAACAATTGCAGCTAGTCTTGAATAATTATTATTTGGGAGGTTTGTTCTATTAATCTATTTTAAACTGGAGTTACAGTGTCTTTCTGCTAATTTACAATAGGATATTCAATCTCATTTGATTTGGGAATATGGGCAATCTTTGTTTTCCTTTTCTTAGGAGAAATCTGTTGGGAAATCTAGGGGTGTTCAAAAGTCAAGATGGCAGTTCCATGTTATCAAAGCCCAGCTTTTTTTTTGCTTTTTTTTTTTTTTGTAAATCACTGAAATAACCCAGAGCTACAACTAAGATTTGTACAACAAAGCATTTCATGCCAAAGCATCACCTTTTCAAATCAGTAATGCCATGCTCTTCAATGAGGTCTGTGTATGACCCAATATCTTTCACTAAGCTGTTTCAATCTCTTCTGCATAGTGAAATTGCTGGGCATCAGACTCAAGAGTGACACAAGTAAAGCAACACCATTTTGTTTTCTTTTATTTTTAGAAGGAAAGCAGCATTGCTTCATAAAGTATCTTTTGCACAAAATCTTGCACAAGCCATATTCCCTTTTCTCACAAGTACCATTTTTTCCCAGGAGTGGCATGCCAGTTCTTGCAGAGATTAGAATATCTGATATAGAGATTCTGAATTTAGGCTGCGGACCATAAGCTGCCCACTGCTGGTCAAGCCTCCACTGTTTCTTGACAAACCGTTGTTTACATTTTAAGGCACAAAATAGGAAAAACTTTAATAAGTATCACACTTTCCTGATAACTTCTAATGTTATGTGAACCTAGCCACCGTGGTCTGTAGTCCATGAGATGACTTGTGTATGAAATCACAAACTGAACTATGGTTTATAAGCTTCAGTGGTTAAGACAGAATCAAACCATATTATCTCTTAGAATCTTATGTGAACTAAAAGACTGTGTAAGCTGTAATCTTAATATTTGTTTTGATTTAGAATGTTACGAGAACAATGCCAGGGTTATAGTAACAATTTCTGAAAGTTTAGCATATAAAGAACCCTTGTGGGTGACTCAACAAATCACAAATTAGCACAATGTAATTCCAAATAATTTCCCAAACACAAATCAGATTCTGGTTTCCCAATGTTGAAAAGGAAAGAAAAAATATGAGTATTTTCTGTCTCTCTTACATAATAGAGAAATCAAAGTGAATATACTAATTTTGTAACCATGTTACAGAAAAGTGAACTAACTTGTGGTCATTTGATCAACTCACACTATCTGAGATATAAATGGATATACAGTATATGTATATTCTTATATCTTCTACATTTCAAATGAATGTAAATTCTTAGGGGAAATCCACTTTTGAAACCGCCATGTTTCCTCTGAGCTAGTTTTGCACTTTCTCAGTTTCTATATCTTCTCAATTTAGTTCCTGTCTACAAGTGCTTTTAAAATGTAGGCTTCCTTGTTTATGAAATTGACAGATTTATGGATAATATTCCCATCAGTTCCAAAGTTAGGACATGATTAAGTACCTTGAAGAACACCCTATTTGTATGTATACCAGTTACCATCACAACTACAAAAAGCTGCCACTTATATATTTGTCTTACAAATCAAAGATGCAGTGAATCTATTTCATCATCTAATCGATTTTTAAAAAAACATTGGCTTAATTCATACATTACACTAAGCAATAATATTGATTGTAGTTTAACTTGCTGCACTAATCAAGTCACTGTAGACTATAAACTGTGGTAAAAATAAAGTATGGTTTAGTAACTACCACCGTGTTTGCCTGATGTGCTACATTATAAATCTCACTGTACTGCAAAAATTGTCCTTAACATGGATATCATGAGGTACATAACCTATGGTGTAGTATACAGATTAAAACCATAAAAGATGACAGTATTTCAATGATTGACCCACAAAGTGAAACTGAACTGTCCTTTACAATACACATATGGAAGGCGAACTGAAATTCTTCAGTTTCAGAAGTTTAGCTCTCCATGGTTTCAGGTAGAAATTTGCTTGGTCCTAGGTGGAAAATGACTGGACTGAATCCACACCTATATGAAAAATACATTCTCAGTGATTGAGATACACTGTGCGCTAGAGGACATAGGAGTGAAAGATGATATTTTGTGCCCCAATGACTTTCATGAGGAAAAAAATGTATAATATCTCTGCAGGATATATGCACAGGCATGATGTAAAGAAGTAGAAAATAGGACATCTAGATCACACTGAAAAATGTTTGCTGCAAAAGTATTAAGAAAATCAATAAAGGTTTTCTACAGAGTAAAGACATTGGTATATATACCGAATTCCACAAAAGCCTTATGAGGGATTAAAAGTTTTCCAAAACAAATAGTCACCACGAATGCTTTCAGGAACATGTGACCACAATTCACAGCGCAAAAAAAATCATGCAACATTTTACCTAATTTGATTTCCCAACTTCATAATAAATACTTTTATTTTTAAAACAGTGATACTTAATATGTAATTTTGCAATTACTGTGTTACGGAGATTTGTATCATGTCTTGGCAAAGAGATATAATAAAGTAGTATTAGCAGAAGGTATGATCCTTTACAGAAGAGAAGATACTTTTTTGATATCAAAGTTAAGGAAATTGTGGGAAGTTCCAATTCCCAAAGTGGTACTACTTACTTTGAGTCAGGGATCATAGAGTAAGCAGCACAGTGTAAGGATCCATTTCTAATGGTAGAACAAAAAAACCCCAAACAATTACTTAGTCAGCCCACTTTATTTCGGATCTTCTGAATGATGAAATATAACTCTTAGATCACTATTGTGGTCTAATTAAGAAATATCTTAACAGCAAAAATGGGATTGTCCAGTAATTATCTTTTTTCTCTCTTGTTACAATATAATTTTAGACAGCCACTCTTAACATTATATAACAATACAGAAGAAGTTTATGAGCCTCTGATCCAGTTGTGTATACGCCAGACAGAAGAATCAATTATGAATTTCTTTTTATAACTTTAGTAACAAATAATAAGGCATGTGGATGAAAGTAAACTTGAAGACATAAGCAAAACAAGAACTGATCCATGTAGCAGAAATGTAGAAAAATTGGTTATGTCATAATGTTGCACAGAGATTTGCTGCATAGACTGGTGATATCACAGGAACCCAGTGAGACTATCTCTTAATTTGTTTTAAAAACAGTTACTAAGTAATCATCATAACAACATATTGGGCAAGTACATTCCAACCTATCAGTACCACATTTTTACCTGCCTTCTTCGGTGCTATAAAACTATAAAGGTATGTATTATACCTTTATGTGTTAGTTGTTCCCAACTCTAGGGGACAGTGCTATAATGTCCTTTTTACCAATTAACTTTTAAATCATTCAAAAATAAATTGAAAATATTCAAATATTAAATTTAGTAACAGATCAATATATTCCAGTCTAAGCCATTGTTTGGTTTTAAACATGGTTTCTTAACTTATAATATCAGTGTTCATACACTAAGTCATGGTTTCCTTAACCCAAGTATAATAGCTGATGCGATGCAGCTTTCCTCATACAAGTTTTTGTGCCGCCAGCAATAAATAAAGAGAAGGTATCTACCCTATTCTTCTAATCTCTTGTGACTTATAAGTTTCATAAAATGAAAATGAGGAACATAACTCAAGAATGAAAGATTAGCTTTTCAGCCCATCACCATGACCTGACTGAAACTTGGTTTTCCCGCTAACTGGTTTTAAGCCTGAATGAGCATTGTGATTTTATAGGATTATGTGATAGGGAAAGCATAGTCTACAGCAGGGCTGTCAAACTCCCAGCCCATGGGCCGGATGCATCATGCGCTGCCCACGCCCACCTCCATTTTAGAAAAGGGGGAAAAGTCCCAATACGTCATGTGACGTTGCCGTGACGACGTGAGTTTGACACTCCTGGCCTAGAGTGAACACAGCCACCTTTTCCCTTACTCTTTTTCTGCCCTGTTGTTTTTTTTACATCTGCTTCTCTCTCCCTCCCTCTCATTTCCTGCCTAATGGGCTGCCAGCACAAGAGGCAGATTGTTTTGATCCAAGTCATAATGATTACTAGGAGAATGATTTTGCAATTTGGTCAAAGGCCACATGACCCAGATTTCCCATCTATTTGGGCCAAGAAAACATCAAGAATTTCCTATCAGACCTCTCAACTCATGTCTAATCCAACATTTTTGTTATTCAATAGCACAAAGGTTAAGCCAATAGCAGTTTGGTCAATTAATCATAGTTAAACAAATATTTCATGTAGTAAGAGAGCCAAGCTTTTGCAACATTAAATATATAGTTGCCTAACATAGGACATAATTTGGGCTCATTGCACTCTGGATGCAAGAAGTTGTAATACCAACATTAATGGAATGTTTCAAACCCAGCCTGCTTAGTTCCTATTACCTATTGCCAGAAAACTGAAGACACTGAAGTCTGTTTTTATTAGAACAGAAATAGCCATTTTCCTTTTAACAATTTCTCCTATTGCAAGTGGAAAGAACATTCTGAAACACGCATAAATTTAGCCTATTCTAATAGGTTGAACCAAACCAATATCAATGACTATACCTTCATTTGGGTTTGTGTCTTAGTGCACTGTTATTTTAGCCAGTACGATCTATGCTTCAATGTTTTTTTGAACATTGACAACTGACAATGGTTCACTTAAAACTGGTTAATGAGTTGTGTGAACATAGCTAGGTTTCCAAATGAGCATGTCAAGTCAATATAATCCAATAATGCTACCTACCAGAATTTCTAACTTCGTCCCAGCTCTATCAATCAAACTATGTCTTGTTTTCCTGTCTGATGGCAGACAACTGCCTTCTGCATTCAAGGAAGCATTTGCGTGTTCCTCCAATTTACAATATTCAGTTCAATGGCAATGGAACCAAAATTGCTATCACTATGATGCAGTCATAAAGTGTAATGTCACATGACCATGTTATATAACAAGAGAAATTCTTGTTATATAGCTAATATTTTAAAGTGAGGACTACATGGATTATTAAGGGAGAACCGCATATCACTAGAACTTCTGACTTCCTGCTGGTTTCCTTGTTGTGTTTGACTGTAGCAGAGTATTTCAAAATATATGAGCAAGATATATGTGTATGAACAGCTATCTTTCAGGGGTATCCTAATTTTGGCATCCAGTGTACCTATCTAACATTAGCTGAGTTCAGACTCTATCTATCTATCTATCTATCTATCTATCTATCTATCTATCTATCTATCTATCTATCTATCTATCTATCTATCTATCATCTATCAATCATCTATCTATCTATCTATCTATCTATCTATCTATCTATCTATCTATCTTGTCTGTCTATCTATCTGTCTGTCTGTCTGTCTGTCTACACACACACACACACACATATACATACATACTCTCCATCTATTTCCTGCCTTTATTATTTTTACAAATAAATCAAGATACAAACATATTCAATACACCTTCCTCCTCCTATTTTTCCCAGAACAATAACTCTTGGAAGTGAGTTCAGCTGAGATAAGAATGACTGGCCCAAGATCAGATCACCCAGCTGGCTTTCATTTTGATGAACTACAATTTATTTAACAATGAATTAAAAGAATCACCATTAGCTGGGATTGATCAAAATATTAAATCACAATTTAAGATTCACAAAAGGGGCTCATAATCAACAAACTAAACTACAGGCTTAGTGACGTACTATATTTCTACAACTATGACTACAATGGGTTAACAAAACAAAAAGGGTGTTGGTAACTTACTGATACGCCTCTTCTAATAAGGTGGAGATAGCATCTATGCATGGGTTGACACTGTCCGTGCTCTGATTAGACTGAGTCTGATTACTAATTAATTAACCACTATATAACCCACCTCCATGAGTGGTACCACCCAGTTTCCGGCGAAGAGAAAAAAAGACAGACTCCATGTGTTATTCAAACAAATTTCAACTTTACTGATCCAAAGAACATCACCAATATGTCAATACAAACATCTGAAATTAGAACAAAAACAGTCCTGGAAAGACAAAGGAACAGTCAAAATAAGGGCCAGGGCTGGATGCTATCTCCACCTTATTAGAAGAGGCGCATCAGGTAAGTTACCAACGTCCTTTCTCAATAAGGGTGGAGATAGCATCCATGCATGGGACATACCCAAGCCGTACAACCCTCAAGGGCAGGCAATGGACTGTTCCGAAACTGACTCAACTGACTGAACGGTCTGCAGCACTCTTCTTCCGAAAGCCGCATCTGCTGATGAAAATTTATCAAGTTTGTAATTTTGTATGAAAGGGGATGGGGAGGCCCATGCAAATCTCATCCAGAGAAGCCTATGTCGCCCATGCTGTCGTGGTAGCAGAGCTCCTCGTAGAGTGGGCCGTTACCCCTGCTGGCCTCAGTTCCCGGCGTGAGTCATACGCTGCTGCGATGCAATGCCTGATCCACTGTCCAATGGTTGCTACTGAAACCCTTTGCCCAAGGGAAGAAGACTGGACGAAACAAAGAGGGCCTCTGAGTGTCTGTGACCCACCGTGCAATCAATGTAAACTCTTATTGCCCAACACACATTTAACTTGTGCCAACGACGTCCCAATTCATGTCTGAGTGAGGGACAAAAATTTGGCAACACTACCTCCTGTGTGCAGTGAAACCAAGACCCCACCTTTGGCATAAAGGAAGGATCCAGTCTGAGGACCACCCAGTCCTCATGGAACCTACAGAGATCATCCCACACAGACAAGGCAGTTCGGATATACGCCTCTCTGACGTCACGGCCACCAGGAATGCTACCTTCCAGGTAAGAAATTGTAAGGATACTTCCCGAAGGGGCTCAAACAGTGGATCTATCAGGGCCTCCAGAACTTTAGCCAGATCCCAGGTTGGATATCTATGCAACTCTGGGGGCTTTAGATTAATCACCCCTTTCAAGAACCCTCGGACATTGGGATGATGTGCTAACAACTGTCCCCCACCCCAGGTAAGTACGCTACTGAGGGCAGCCACCTGTCGCCTAAGAGTGTTGGGAGATAACACCTTCTCCAAACCATCCTGTAGAAATTCCAGCACCTGAGGAATGGTAGACTGAACTTGGCAAGATATGCTTGGTTGCACACCAACAAGAAAATTTTTTCCAGGTGGCATTATAAATGCAGACCGTCGATGGTCTCCTGGATGCCTGTATGGTGGAAATGACCCTGTCCGAGAGATTGCCTTCCCTCAGTGCAAGCTGCTCAACCGCCATACAGTCAGCTGCAGCCACTGAGGTTTTGAGTGTTCCAGAGACCCCTGGGTGAGGACAACCTTGTCTGGCGGAATCCTCCAAGGTCTCTTCACTGACAGTGAAAACAGATCGGCGAACCAGGGGCGACCCGGCCAGTGAGGCGCCAGAAGGATGATCTCTGCTCTGATGCAGATGACCCTGTGGATGACCTTGGGGAGAAGAGGAATCGAGGGGAACGCATAAAGTAGGCCCCTGTGCCAGGGGCAGCAAAATGCATCCACTGCTCCCACTCCAAGTGAGTTGAACTGTGTGAAAAACCTCGGTAGCTGGGAGTTGTCCATGGTGACAAACAGGCCGACGATCGGGAGACTGAAACACTGTGTTATCTCCTGAAAAAGACAAGGGTGCAGATGCCATTCGGCTTGGTCAACCGTAGCCCTGCTAAGCCAATCAGCAGTGACATTACTGATGCCCGAGATATGCTCTGCTGAAATGGACCCAAGATTCTCCTCCACCCAGGAAAACAGGACATTCGCTTCTGCCATAAGATCACCTGATCTAGTAACCCCATTTATTAATGTGGGCTTTGGCCGCCATATTGTCAGTCAGAACAAGTATATGTTGTCCGGAGACAGAATCCTGAAAACTCAATAAGGCCAATCTCATGGCTCGTAATTCCAACCAGTTAAATGCTCTCCACCTTCTCTTGTGACCATGGGCCTTGTGCCATTTGCATCCCCATATGGGGCCCCCAACCGTACAGACTGGCATCTGTAGTAACTGTCACCCTACTGAAAACTCTAAAATGACTGGTGACCTCCACCAGTGGAAAGAGTGGTGAGCCTCCCTAGGTAATGGTACCTTAGTCAAGGAGACACTGCAATTAGACTTCTGGTAGGGAAGAAGGAACCATTGCAACTCCCTCGTGTGTAATCTAGGCAGGGCACAATGGAAATAGTAGAAACCATCTTCCCCAACAATTTGGATAGAGTGGCCAGGGATACCTGGTGACTGCGTAACACCTCTGTTACTATATGTCTAAGGCTGTGGAGGCAGTCCTCAGAAAGGAAAATCTGACCCGTCTCTATATCTATCCAAGCTCCCAAATGTAAGATACGAGTTGTGGGTATAAAATGGCTTTTGGCTTCATTGATGGAAAAAACATTCTCCCTCAATACATCTAACGTGAAGCGAAGGTCGTCCACCACCCTGTCCCTGGAACTTGATTGTACCAATATATAATCTAGATAAAGTTGTACCCTGACAGGAATGGAGCCCAGATGGGCCGCCAAGACCGCCAATACTTTGATGAAAACCCAGGGCGCGGAAGAAAGGCCAAAGGATAATGCCCTGTACTGATAATGACGTGACATGTAACAGAAGCCCAAGAACTGTTGATATTCCCTCCGTATGGGCACATGCAGGTACGCCTCCGTGGGGTCAATTGAGGTGAGAAAATCACTTTCTCAAATACCTTCCAGAATAGTGATTAAGGAATGCATTTTAAAACGTCTGAATTTGACAAACTTGTTTAAGCGTTTCAAATCAAGGATGGCCCTCCACCCTCCAGAGGCCTTAGGTATCACAGATAGAACAGAGTAGAAACCACAGCCGGCTTGATCAGCTGGCACCTCCTATATAGTGTAATCTCGACCAAATGCTGTATAGTGGACTGCACAAGGCACCTCCTCTGGGGGTTGTCAGAAACAGGGCAACGAAGAAAGAACTTTGGGGGTGTGGAAACCAATTCCAAGGCCAGACCGAACCTGACCGTGGCCCTAACCCAGGCATCAGTAGTTGTGGCCTCCCATTGGTCAGCGAAAAAACACAATCTGCCTCCAATGGGGAACTGTTCCTGAGAGGGATTAAGGTCTGTAGTAGTATCGGTTACTGCCTCCCCGAAAGGGACGCTTAGATTGGTTATCCCTTGGCTGCCGATACTGTTGTTGCCTAGACTGCTAAAAGAACCCTCCCTGTGGGCAATAACCCAAAGGAGAGTACTCCGGCTGTCGGGTGGGCCCCCCATACTCTTGATTACAAAATGGCTGCATTCTAGTGTAAGGAGCCAGGCATGCGAACCTCTTCATGGATTGGAGGGGAGGATTTTGCGTTTATCCTTACCCTCAATCAATAGGAGAGTGAGTGAATCCCAAAGAGTGTGCTCCCCATTTATGGCTCAAATGCCAGGCGCCATTTATTTGACATTCGTCTGCCACTTTCGCAGCCACAAAAGTCTGTGTGAGGCTACCGATGACGCCACTGCCCTGGAGGTGAACTGGGTAGCGCTCAAAGTGGCATTCGCGGTGAACTGTACAGCAGCTACAATCTTGTTCAAGTCCTGATGGGCCCTTGAGTCCCTGACCGGGATCCGCCCCTGCAGCTGTTGTAGTCAGCTAAGGCTTGAGAGGGAGAAGAAGGAAGCCGCTGTCGAGGCCCGCACCACCCAGGTGGCCGCCTGGTGGCCCCACTGGATGACCTGGTCAGCCCATCTATCCTCTGGTTTGAGGATGTCCCCCTACGCCCCCGGCATTGTGGTCTTGGTGTACAGGGCTGCAACGGGCGGGTCAATCGTTGGCCACAACAGCGCCTTGTTGAGGTCGTCATCAACGTTATAGAAACGTCTATTGTTGGTTGATGGTGCTGGGCCAGACGTCGGAGTGGACCACTGATGCTGAATAGTGTCGACAAACAACTATGGGGCCGGAATGTTGTTGGTCTCCAGCTTGTGCTCAGTAAACCAAACACTGATTGACTGGGGCTGTGATGGGGATTCCTTCACTGTTTGAGTTCCAAGCTCAGAAGCCGCCTTGGCCGTGCATAACAAGGGGGTGAACAAGTTAGATGGAAAAAGGCCTGTGTAGGAGGGTTTATCGGTGATGGGCCCCACCTCATCTGACAGATTGGTATCCCTGATTTCACCCTCTTCCAAGGCGTGAGAGGGGCTGCGGTCGGGTTCTGGTAGCTGAGAAGGAGCTGCAGGTGCTGGCGCCCCCCCCTGCTTGGGATGTGACCGAGGGGCCTCAGCCTGTGGCCCCAAGGCCCCCTCTTTTAGCCCAGCCGCAATCCCTTGTTTTATACCTTCTGCTATAAAGTCCTGGTAACTGAAGGGCATGGCTGGCATGGCGGCAGGGGCATACAAGGCTGGCGATGGAGTCACGTGTTCTGCCGGGCAAAGACCAGCCGCAGTCGGGGTGAAGGTGGCCTCCATGCTCCTACCCTGGAAATGAGGCCCAGTGGTCCCCCAAAGCCCCGATGTGTTAATTGGTAACATCGGGCTAAATGGACCCTGATTTAAATCAAGCTGCAGTGGTGGCAGTGGGCTTGGCTGCGGCGGTGCCCGTGCCTCCTTCTCAGATCGGTGTTGGGAGGAGGTATTTGAATGCTTACTACTGGAAGAGGCCTTGGATGCCTTCTTAGTCTTTGAGCTTTTACTGCTTGAAGACGAGCTCTTGTGGGAGGCCTTAGCCTGAGATAAGGCTGCCCCGACAGGGGAAAGAGAAGCCTCCACCGTAGCAAGAGACCAGGGTCAGATTCAGCGATCTTCCTGCCAGCGCCCAAGGCGGGCTCAGGCACACCGTCGTCGGCCATGCTGTCACCAAGGCAAAAAACGGCAGAAAATGGTGTCCGCAGTTCTTTGCGGGCACTCTGGGCTCGGCCCCTTTTTCAAAATGACATTTGAACTCTTTTTCGCGCAGCCGAGGCATCTCAGAGCGGCACCGAACCTCCATAGAAGCGCTCAGCCGCCTTTGTAATTTTCGGATTGATCGGGCGCTCGTGATCATCCTGGGCTCTCCCTGTCGGCGTGCTGCTCCTTTAAAGCGAGAGCAGCCTCGCACACACCGTCGGAGCCGCGTCGGCAATTGGTGCGCTGCTCAGCCGCTGCACAGTGTTCCGGGCTCTCCCCATCTCCGTGGCTGTCAGTTTTAAAAGGAACAGCACCCCACCCGCTTTTCTCTGCCTCCCAGATGCGCCGTTTAAACTAGGCAGGGAGCCGACACTCCTTGTGCTACTCAGGGGGGAGGTGCGGGGCCTGTGGACAGCAACCCTGTGGCCTCAAGCATTCAGAGCCCAACGTTTGGATCCAGGATACTCACAGTTACTGTAAGAATCAACAGTTCTGAAACTATCAAATTTTTGACCAATTAAGGTAGAGATAAGGATAACACGACTGTCCCAGAATGGACTGAGTTGGAAACTGGGTGGTACCACTCATGGAGGCAGGTTATATAGTGGTTAATTAATTAGTAATCAGACTCAGTCCAATCAGAGCACGGACAGTGTCAACCCATGCATGGATGCTATCTCCACCCTTATTGAGAAGCTGCCGGTTTAAAAATTGCAGTGAATTGTAAACTAACTAACCAAACTGGCTAGGTAAAGTACATGTAGTAAGCTAGTACTGACTCACTATGCTATATCAACAAAGCTGTCATGTGAACTCAGGCACTGCTTATATATGAGGTTAGCCACACTTCTAGAATCTGCTTGGCAATAAGCATTCTCAAGTCTTGCCAAGGAAAGCTTTGTGATCCTGAATTATAAATCTGAAAGCTGGTAATTTAATCCCAAGATTATTGAATTATACTTAGAAGCAGAGGCTTCCGCTCTCTTCAGGATTGTATCAATAGAAGAGGACTAGGCAAGTGCTAGGCTTATTTTGTCCCACAGGCCTGATATAAAACTTGGTTTAAATTGAGTAACATAAGAAAATAGCCTTGAACTTCAACTGCCCAACAATTTATCAGCAAAAATTTATTTCTGAGGCTTTCGAAATTTGCTTTGGAGAAAAACTCTTGGCACACATACATTTTCTTTTTTGTTCAGAGTTTCTCGAAACACATATTCATTGACTATTTCTTCATATCCCACAGACAGGAAAAGTTCTGCCAAAAATTCTAGAAGGAAAAATATTTTTAAGAAATTTGCATTAAAGTACAAAGACGAAATGATACAAATCCTAAATAGGCAGTCTATTCTTTCAAAACAAAAAATGAAAAATTGTTTTGTTAATTGTTTAAAAAGAGATAGGCATCAATACAGAAAATGATGCAATATTCAAAGTCAGATTTTCCTTCCATTTGCCCAAGAAAGCTGCTAAGTATGGATTGTTCCTTTACGAGGTACTTAAGATATATCCTTTAAATAATAATCTAAGTATAATTAACAGTCAATATAGTTTTTTAAATTAAGTATTTTTTGAGAAAACTTGGAGATTATTTGAGGCAGCAGGGCTCAGCTTCAAAGATATCTCAATAGAAGCTCTTACTGAAATTGGGCAATTATCAAATCCCTTTGCAGCTGGTTATAAAATAGAAATATCTCTGGTGGGTTATATTTTATGTATTTATTAAATTTCTATGCCACTCGTTTCCTCTATAAGTTAACTCTTGGCATCTTACAAATTATTAATATATAAGATTGCCCTCATATTCTTTACCTTTTATCACCATTTGACAATTAAGAGTCAATAACATTTTTAATTTCTTCGAAAAGTGAGAGTAGGTTGTCCTACATGGGGCTTTCCTATGCACCTGCCCAGCCATGGTGAGCAAGAAGCTGGACTAAACTTTTTAATATAATTTAATCCAGTGTTTTTCAACATCAGCAGCTTTCAGATATGTGGACTTCAAATCCTATTAGTCTGAGAGCTGGAATCAGCATATCTGAAAGCTACAAAGATTGAGCAATGCTGAATAGCATTGCAATGTTCAATCTTAAGAAAGAAGAAATCCTTAAATCCTTAACTGATGAAATTGGACATAAAAGGAATGTTGGAGGACATACAATTTCTTTAAGTTTATACTTATAGTGACTATTATTAAATTTGGAGTTACACAAACTTACATTATTAGAATAGGATTATATACATACCAAAATGAATGTTCACAATTGTTAAATAACGTTTTACGATGCTGAGGCTGCTGTTTGCAGCTTTTTGATGTTTAAACATATCTACTTTCCTTTATTGTCAAACAAATGATTTTCTGCATCAGTACATTTGTACTGTAGAAAACCTTTCAATACAAATACCTTGGATTTATTTATAAATTACTATAAATACATTGTATTTTTGTTCTGACAGATTTTTGTTTTGTAAACTTTTCCTATTTTCAGTATGTGTTGGGTGTTTAGTATAACAACACACACACCATAGTTTTCGAACTATATGACGCACCAGAGTATAAGACGCATCATGATATTGAACAGATAAATTAAAAAAAAAGTTTTTGCACTCTGCAGGCCTCCCAAACCCTCTGCACACATTTTTTGCAAAAAAAACAAAACAAAAACCCATACTGAGCCTTGGGAGGCTTGTAGAGTGCTCCTGGGTGATTGGGAGGGGGGACAAAAATGAGAAAAAATGGACTGTTTTTTGCAAAAATTGGCTGTTGTTTTTTTTTGAAAAAAAAAAGGGGCATGCAGAGTTTTGGGAGACTTGTAGAATGGTCCTGGGGGCTGGGGGAGGTGCAAAAATAGCTCGTTATTTGCTCATTTTTGCCCTCCCCAGCCCCCAGGAACACTTTGCAGGCCTCCCAAACCCTCTGCACGTCCATTTTTGCAAAGAGGGCGGGGTTTCGGTAGGCCAAAAATGCTATATTAAGTGTATAAGACGACCCAGATTTTCACGCTCTTTTTGGAGGGGGGGGAAGGTGTATCTTATACTCCGAAAATTGTGTTGTATGTGTGTATACATATATGAAATATTTTAGGTAATAATAATCAATATTAAGATATAATATCTTAATTAAGATCTCACCATCAGAAAAAAAGTATGATCTGGTTCCATCTTGTCGTACGTAGAAGTTTTCTTCCAATTTGCAAGCAGATTTAAACCTCAGCATTGCATGATCATGAAGGCCATAATCTCTGAATAGGACATATTTACCTGGTTTTAATACCTGAGAAAAATATGAAACATATTAAGTTGGACTTAATTAATACATAAAATCATGCGATGATAAAAGTGGAACATTTTGCGCCACTTTGGCTTGGCCCTGTTAAGCAGACTTCATACAATTTCATTTCATTATGAAAGGGTTTGAAAGGGTGACTTTTATTCAAATATCATTCCATATTAATTATAATAGCACTAGAAAAATAAATTTCACAGTTGTCATAAAACACGTTTCAAGCTTGAATCAGTTACCATTATTTGCTTGAACCTGAGAACCTTAGTTTGCATTTAAGACATTTAAGACAATTATCTCATAGATAATTGTATTACAACTTTTCAAAGCAGAAATACATACTTATAGCAAAAAACATTATTATAGTCCTGCAGACTTGCCTTATAAATATTGTTCAAAACTAAATGCATCTTTTCAGGATGAATGGCAGAAAGTACAAATATTAACATAATCACATCCACTGACTCTAATGGTACATTTTCCACAAGATCATCTTTGGTCAGGTCACACAGGAATACTTTGCACCTTTTGGCATCATATAGAGGATTTTGCTGTGAAATGAACATACAAACATTTGGCACAATTTTATTTAAGTTCTTATTTTGAAACCTGAAGCTAGCATATAAATCATACAGAAGACTAGAATGCAGAATAATACAGAATACGGCATTTCGGCTAGAGAATTCTGGGAGCTGAAATCTTTATACTTAAAATTACCAGGTTTGGAAAATACTGGTTTAGATAGTGGATATTTTGAAGCTATTCATTATAATCTCACTCAATGTTGAACTGAAGACAAGCAAGCAGAAGAGCAGATAATAAATTGAATACCTTTCCCAAACTAGTATTTTTAGATAACCTTTTCAAATTCAGCAACTTTAAGATGCATGGACTTCAAATCCACTCTTCTTAATGTTGCTGATATTATTTTGTTTATGCACATGCAGAAGAAATTTTTCAATTTTTTCTGCATACACGTTTTCCATTCTGTTCAACTTAGTATAAGACAGAAAAAGCAAACCTGATTATTATAATATATAAAATTGTATATATCTATTTCTTCCAGCTTTTGGGTGTGGACCTTTTACAGTATTAGGTATTTGTTTTTACCATGGGTGGCCTTACAAAATTTTAAAATAAGTCATTTAGATGCTGTTCCATAATCTTCTGAGTAATATTTAATTACTAAGCACAAAACTCAAATTCCAGGTTAAGATAATTTAATGAATTACTATATCAAATTAAACAAATGGGTAAATAGGTAATTCAAATGTAAAAGTACTACTTCCTAAATGACCTAAATACAGACTCTGACATTGCTATGCATAGATAATAAAAATAGGATTTCAGGTAATATCTAATTCTAATTAATTTTAGCAGAGCTAAAGCAATATAATGATACCAAGTCTTGATGTTATTTTTGCTTTCTCTTCATTTATTTTTAAAGACACTTATCTTTCAAAAGCATGTATTCACTTAACGGAATAAAAAAATGACAAATATTTTACTAACTTTTACATATTCCACTGCTCGGGGAGAGAAGTCACAAGCATAAGCAAACATATTCAAATCTTCTTCTAGAAGTGGAAATAAACAGTTCCCAACACCACAACCTGCTTCCAGAATTGTCAATTTTTGATCTTCAAACTAAAAACATGAGAAAATAATTGTTGTAATTGTCTGATCCTTTCAAAGTGAATTAATTTTTGGATTAACATTGGCTTTTAGAATCAAATTTATTACAGTGAACCTCCATTCACTGGATCCCACACAACAGATTATCCAATCACCACAAAGATGTATTCCCAAATTAATGACCGAAAATAAAAGGTGGTTTTATTATACTCCCATTAAGTAGTGGTTGTATTGAAAAGCAAGAAAACCTTCATTTAAAAGCCATTAAAACTAACACCTATTGTGATTCTAGTCATATAATATATCTTGATACATACAGCAGATGGAATCATCTAGTGAATTAGAAGCATAAGATTAGTCAAAGATAATTTATTGAAATTAAAGATACAAAACAGAATTCATGATATTTTTGTATTTTATATGAAAATGAATTATTACTTAATCATGGAAGTTACTTTATCAACAAACTGGTCACAATTGCACAGAAATCATATCATCCTTTTGATGTGTCACTCTGAATAGAGACCAACATTTACCACTTAGCTGATCCTTACTGTTTTTGATAGTGACAAAATGTTAAGAATATAATTCAGGAACTCCATTTGTTCATTGAATGTGTACTTGTTTCAAACAGGACAACACCACCCCCATCTTTTTGGGAATTGGGACCAGATTCACCACTAGAAAAATTAATCCTTTTCAATCAAATTGATACCAAGGAACTGACTGATGTTAATATTAACATTTCCATCTCAAATTTTATCATGGAATGTGCAAAACAAATATATTGCACCAGCCTAGCCTGAATTTTATAACATGCATAACATAAGATCAGCTTAGACATAGGGGGGTCAAACTGGCAGCCAGCGGGCTGGATGCATCACATGCAGGCCACACCCACCCCAGCTCCACGAAGGGGAAAAACATTGCAATATGTCACATGATGGCAATGTAACATCGTGAGTTTGACCCCCGTGAGTTAGAGGCTTCCAATTCAGAGATTTTTCTATAGTGGTTCTTCATTGCCCTCTGGTGACAGAGAATGTGAAACTCACTTTACGGCAGGCTTTTAATTCTTCAAACTCTCTAGTTGTCCAGTGTCTGTCCTTGAAAAAATTGGTGCTGTTCCTTTTGTAGAATAGATCCCAGTTTTTTTGTGCTTCTTTCTCAAGTTTCTGTTGCTTGAAGTCAGATACTAAGACCTGATTTTGGGCTAATTGTTTTGTTTCTTCAGGACCTAGAATTCTTGTCTTCTGCTCTGTTTTTTGGAAAGATCCATCTTCACAAGGAATTATTACCTCATCAGTATGAAGAATAGATGAGTGACTTTTCAGAATTTTGGATTTAATCATCTTAATTAATGGACAAAGCAGATTCAAAGCTGCATTAATTCTTAATTAAATAATTGCCGAAATCACATATCCTATAAGACCTAGATGCAAATACACAATTAAAAAAAGTTACTATTTCACAATTTTCTCTGGATACCAAATGATAAAAACATGTCAACAATACCATCATTTCCCTTACTTTCATCTTTTAAAAGCATATTTTAATTAATATATAAAGAGCATACTCTGCATGAACTGACAGGTCACAAAGAGAAATACAGTTCTTCACTACTGAATAAACCACCAAGGCCTAGAGAACATTAATTTGATTCTTATATCACCCTAAGCCCAGATGTAAATTGAGTTTCAGTTTAATTTGATGTGTAAACCCTGGTGGAGTTATTCTGAGGTTAGAAGCAAGCAGAGGCAATCCTCCAAAGTGAGGCCTGTTTAGTTCTGAATAAAGAAACTACCAGTCTAAACTAGAGGTAGTTCTCAACTTATGATCAAAGTTGAGCCAAAAATTTCTGTTGCTAAGTGAGACATTTGTTAAATGAGTTTTGCCCCATTTTACGACTTTTCTTGCCTCAGTTATTAAGTGAGTCACTCAAGTTCTTAAGTTAATAACAGTTGTTAAGTGAATCTGGCTCCCTCATTGACTTTGATTCTATAGTACAGTATAGCCTTTATTGTCATTGTACAAAATAAATACAACAAAATTGGTTAGAAGAAATTGTCTGAATTATACTCATATGACCAAGGACGATCTGTAGCAGCAACCTGAAAAAAGGCAATAGCCAATCACTTACGTTCTGTAACCAAATCAAGTATTCAAATCTGAAATTACCAAGAGATGAATTCTCCTGGTAAGAAGCCTTCAGTTTTTTGCTTAAAAATAATTAAGTAGAAAAACTATTGACCTAATAGAACCTCAATACAACTTTTTAAATTCCTGTTTTCCAAGAGAAAAAAACAGAAAGTGTCCTCAGCTGAATTCTCGCTCAGCTCCGAGGAACAACGTATCAGGCAGAAAGGTCCAATTATAGAGCTGGATTAAATCTGCCGGTTCTGAGAGCTGCTATCAATTCAAGAACCTTTGCAGATGAGGCGAAATGCGTCAATCTTTCCCCCAGTGCTACCACCTTCCTATCTACCTACCTACCTACCTGATCGGGGCCGGTAACACCTTCCTGGTCCCGCCACCCGCACGCCATTCTTCCCCCTCAAAAAATTCCCGGATGCCCCCCCCCCGCCCCCTGTCCAAAAACCACGAGGACACCTTACAGTACCGCCAAGCTGCGTGGTCCCTCTCGATCGGCTCCCCCAGAGAGGGAGTGTTTTCCCAGTTGCACGCTGCTCCGAGCCCGGAAGAGAAGGCGGCCAGGCGGGGCGGGGCGGCTACGGGGGTTCTTGTTGTTCTCGGCGGGCGCCGCGGTAGCCATGAACGGCGTGGCAAACCCGCTGCTGGACAAGGAGGAGCATCCTCTGCAGCTGGGCGAAAGCTTCGAGCGGCACCCTAAAGCCTCTTTCCACACCATTCGCTGTGAGTGCCCCGGCAGAGGCGGCGCTTATGGGCCAGGCCCGCGACCCCAAAACATCGGCTTGGTTTAGCTGGCTTGGCCCCGTGTCAAAAGAGGGCCGTAACCGCGGTAGCCTATGCCTGCCTAACCGAAAACAGGCTCCACTGAGTTCAGTGTGACTTACTCCCAGGTAAGTGGGTAAAGCAGCCTTCCCCAGCCTGGTTCATTCCTAAAGTTTGGATTACAAGCTCCATCATCCTCAGACAATCGGTAGCCGCGTGCTGGGATTCAATACTTTGGAGTGCACTATGTTGGGGTAGGCCAGTGTTTCTCAAACTTGGCAACTTGAAGATGTCCGGACTTCAACTCCCAGAATTCCCCAGCCAGCGTGCTGGCTGGGGAATTCTGGGAGTTGAAGTCCGGACATCTTCAAGTTGCCAAGTTTGAGAAACACTGGGGTAGGCATACCTACACTTCTGTGGGAGTAAGCCCAATTGAACTTGCTTTGTGTGCTTTCTTAAGCTCTCAAAGGGCAAGCTAAAATTTATAAATACATTTAATAGCACAGGACATTGATTAATATCTATTTGGAGCACCAGGAAAGAACAGTTATTTCCAGAAAAAAGGTGATACTGTTGACCACTTGCAGAGTTGTTAAAAAAAAAACTGGCCTTGTAGATGAACTTCAAAAAAAAATGGATGAAGGAAATTTTAAAAAATTAAGGCTTTTCATTTTTATTTTTTGTAGCAGATACTAGATATAGCAGATTAAGAAATGAAGATGCTGTGTTAGAGTTTTTTGCGTTATTGGCTAACAAAGAATGAATATTAGCAGAAGAACATTATAAGGTGATAATTCAATTTAATTCCTATTCTGCACATTCACTCTACTAAGCTGGCTCCAAAATTATTTGAATGCCAATGAAAAGAATAAAATAAATAAATGTTTCTAAATAAATACTATAAAACATCCTTTATAACATGATGTATATTTAATATCAGTTATTGTATCCTCTAGATGATTTTAAACCAGCATCTATAGATACGTCTTGTGAAGGAGAGCTTCAAGTTGGTAAAGGAGATGAAGTCACAATTACATTACCACATATTCCTGTAAGTTCACTATATCTCACATTGCAGATTTGCCTTCTATGTCAAGTTCTTACAAGCTTTGCTCTGAATTTTTCATATACTTCATAAAAACAATTTGTGGAAACTAACACTTGTTTAAGAGAATGCCATTTTTAACAACTGTCTGTCAAATGTTCTGTGCATACTTTGAGAATAATTGCAAAAAAATATTTTGCTCTGACTACAAATACAACTTGTTACTGTATCATTGAAATAAGCACTTCTGATTTCCAGGCAACCTTGAAGAAAGGTGCTGCTGCATTAATGAATCAAATCATCAGTATAATGCATCTTTATATAGGGTTTACAGTACTTTTGTCAGGTCCACTTAGGGATGCTGCCATTCTGAGTGGGAGGGGGCAAGTTGTTGGAGCTGAATTCTTTGCATGCTTTTGTTTTTGCTGTAATGCGTGGGATTTAGGGAGGGGGCAATGGATGGGCTTCACTTCCTCCCAGCTGGTTCTAGCTCTCCAAGATCACAGCACCCTGAGTGTGAACTGCTATCAAGCTAACGTCTTGGAATTCTCAAAACTCCTTTGCGAGATATTGGCTACTTGTAGACTGGGAAATCAAGGTGGGGTTTGAAGAGGGAAAAACAGCTTAACACTTGCATGGAAACTTCATATTCTGCTGATGTCTCTGCAATCACTTTTTCTCAGTAAAAGTTTCCTTTTGAACTACCACTGTTTCAAGAGTTCTGCTTTCCTGAGAAAATAGCTGAGGCAGGTCCTTACAACTTTTTTTTCAGGCTTGTTTGAATCTGTATTAAGATTAGTGTGTGTACTTATGAGATTTGTAATGGTCTGATGTTTCATAGCATGCACACCTGCGATAATCTAAGGCAAATATATCTGTGAGTCGCTTTCAATTGCTGGCAACTTTCTATATAGATATTATATTGGATTTTTTTTCATTGCCTAATATTATTTTGGCTATGTATGAATTCTAATGTGCATTGAAGGATTCATAAAATAATATTTCTGAATTCTCTAGAACTATATTAAGTTCTTTAATTTTATTTCTGATATAGGATATAAATAATATTGGTGATATATTTCAGGGATGTCAAACTGGATTTCTTCAAGGGCTGCATCAGCATTGTAGTTCTCCGTGGCTGGCCAGGGGTGGGTAGGAGGTAGGAGACAGGACGAACACCACTTGCAGCACCCTGCTGACCAAAACAGAGCACAGGGGCCCATGTCTCTCCCCCCCCCATGCCCTGTTTTTGGCCTGGACGGCCTCCTGTAGCACCCTGCTGACCAAAATGAGGTGTGAGGGGATGCGGTCCTCCCCACAGCCTGTTTTGGCTGCCAGAGGCATCGCAGGGCGGTTCTTTGCTATTTCCAGACTGGCCCCGGGGCCAGATTTAAGCATCCTGTGAGATGGATCCGGCCTATGGGCCTTGAGTTTGACAACCCTCTGTTTGAGATATTGAAGTATAACTAAACTTTCTGTTTGATTGCTTTATAAACTATATTCTGAACTATAGAATATAAACTATAAAATATTATGTTGCATTGTCTATCTGCATAGACAAAATATTTAATATGAAGTGTTTATAGTGACAAAGTTAGCCATATTAGTCTGTTGTAGAAAAATCAACAAATATTTTATTTACTGGTTAATGAGCATTGTCATTCTAATTTCAGATATTTCTTCCTTGTAGCAGACATAGTATACAGACAATTGTTTTTTTTTTAAGATTAGCAAATTAATAAAATCATTTTTGCAAATAGCAAGTTCTATATTAGTGATGGCTAACCTTTTTATCTTCACGTGCTGAAAGGATGGACAACATAAAGCAATGTGCATATGACACCCACCCCCACATGCCTCCCAGACCCCCCCCATGTGTGCCACACCCCTGCACATCGCTCATGACCCCACACATGCACATGCTGCCCCCTGCGCTCCCCCCATGCATGCACACATTGTCTCCCGCATGCACGGCAGTGCCATAGGTTTGTCATCATGGGTATATATAGTAATTTTGCCAAAGTTCATGTGGTTTCTTTCTTGCATATAAAAATATTGTAATGACTATCATAGAACAAATATTAAGAAAATACCAATCAAAGCATAATCTTCTGAGTTGGATTTTAGACTTTGATTATGCTATTCCATTATATCTGATTACCTTGACCTGCACATAAATACTTGTTTATATTTAATTATATTATTTACTTTTCTTGAAAATCAGGGTTCCACACCTCCAATGACTGTATTCAAAGGAAACAAAAGGCCTTACCAAAAAGACTGTGTACTTATTATCAACCATGACACTGGGGAATATGTGCTTGAAAAGCTAAGCAGCAGCATTCAAGTCAAAAAGACAAGGTAAACATGGGCACAAACATGTGAGGCCAATATCGATTAGCACAAAGTATAATTCCTCCTGAAGTAAACTGTTCAGGAACAGACTTCCAGTTTGCGCGTTGGGCTGCTTTTTGTCCTCCGGAGGCTTTAGGGAAACATTTCCTTAAGCCTCCCAAGGGAGAAAAACGGCCCAATGGGCAACCCAGAAATCTGTTCCCGAACTTGCGGTTTGCGTGTTGGGCCTTTTTTCACCCTCCCCAGGTTCTTAGAAAGTCTCCGGAGCCTGGGGAGGGTGAAAAACGGACCTACTGGGCCCACCGGAAGTCTGAAAATGGGCCACTTCTGGCTTCTGGAGAGCCTTCAGGGGGATGAGGGAGGTCGTTTTCACCCTCTCCAGGCTCCAAGAAAGCCATGAATGCATGCACAGGACAGCAGGGGAAAGGGGGAGGTGATGCACAGGACAGCAGCGGGGTTGAAAGGTGAGGTGCACATGTGCAGGAGGCACACTGCGGGGAGCATTATATTATTGGAGTGGGCACGCATGCATGCGTGATAACATGCACACGTGCTTTTGGCACCCAAGGCAAAAAAGGTTCTCTATCACTGTGAAGCTATGTAAAGCAATTACATATTATACAAGTTATCTGTTTTAAACATTTCCTTTCAGAGCTGAAGGCAGCAGTAAAATCCAAGCACGGATAGAACAGCAATCTGCTCGAGCTGCACAATCTTCCACCCAGTTCAGAGCTCCAACAAAGCCTGCAGCTGGACCTAAAACTTCACCACTGAAAGACAATCCTTCACCAGAACCTCAATTGGATGATATTAAAAGAGGTAGAACACTTATTATAGCCTACCTACTGTTTGAGATGGGAAGAAAATCTATTACTCCCCCACACAAGTTTTCTTCAGTATATATTTTCAATGGCAGCACCGCTTATAACCTTTACCAGCCAGCCACCTCACAATTATATTAGTTGAAACCAAATCTAATTTAATTAAGACTGTTACATCTCTTAAAACATGGACTATCTGGGCTAAATAATTGAGAGCCAATGGGGCACTATAGTTAGAATCTCAGTCCTAGGGCAAAATCAGCCATACAGAGAATTAGAATTGAAGGGACAAGTGCTATCTATATGACCTTGAATTTCTTAAGAAAACTCAGGCTATATTTTTAATGAATAAATAAACTTTTAAAAATGACCCTCCTATTTTTACTCTAGAGCTAAGAGCTGAAGTTGAAATTATTGAGCAGATGAGTAGCAGTAGTGACAGCAGTTCATCTGAATCCGAGAGTTCCTCTGGGAGTGGTGATGAAACTTCCAGCAGTGATGGGGGTGAAACTGCACATCCTTCTCCTTCTCAGCAGTGTAACAACAAGAATGTAGTTGCCAATGGTACTGGCAGGGCACAAGGCAACAATCAACTCATGAATACTCTCAGTAAGTTTATTTTCATTAAGTATCATACAACATAAGTCATACAACATAAATGCAACCTGGAAATTATGAGAACTATAGACCAAGATTTCATGAGGGCATTATGCTCAGGAAGGCTGCTCTAAGTACAAGTTGTCCTCATTCCTGGGCAATAATAACAGTGAAATAACAAGATCTTTCCTTTATGGGAATTGAGTAATGTACGAGAATCTGTGGTTGACTTCCCATAGGAGTTGTCTGTATAATGATCTCTACTCACTCGTCTTTCATGTCCAATTGAAATGTATCCCATTGGATCAACTCAGGAAGGCTCCATGTGGTGCCCTTTGGGCAATTAGCCTCTTCAAGTGACTTACTGTGGGAACAGTCTGCAAGCAGCACTAGCATTCAGAAGCCACATAAAATGGTGATGCTACCTACAATCTGCTTGCATTAATTTCTGTAAGGTTGCTAGATGTTAATGCTGCCTACACATTATGGAACTCAGTTATTTATAAAGTATATGTGGAGAAGATGAGCATCAAGTGGCACATTCAAGAGGTTGTCCATAGAGATCCTGAAACAACTCAGGCAGTGGAGAAGCCAGCATAAGCCATATAGTATAAGACTGGCAGCTCCCATCATCAGCCAGGAAAGCAATTTGAAAGGAGATGAAAGTCACAAAGAAGCTATTTAGACCTCACAATCAAGTTGCTATTAAGTGAGAAGGAAGAAGGAGTATAGGCATCTTGCTTAGATGATACAATCCTTTCAAAATACATTTTATACATCCACAAAAACTTATCTACTTTTTTGCCATGTGTAACATTTGCATCTTTTTGCAGATACAAAAATATTTGTAGGCTTCGTTTATTTATTTATTTTTGGATTTGATATTGCAGATAAGTGGCACTGTGCACATTACTCACAAACACACTTATTTTCTGTTGAGTCCTTGCTGCTCTCTAAATTGGTTGATTGATTGCAGATGTTTAATTATTTGGCTAAGTAATAGCAATAGCAATGACATTTAAACTTGTATCACACTCAGTAGTGCTTTACAACACTTTCTAGATCAGTGATGGGTAACCTTTTTGTCGTCGTGCCAAAAGCATGCCCACACCCATAATGCAATGCATGTGAGACACCCTACCCCATGAGCTCTCCACACAACCCCACTGTGTATGCACGAACGCCTCACACACCTTGTTTTGGGCCTAGCAGGCCTCCCTTCAGTCTCCTGGGGCTAAAATAGGGCTATAGGAGGAGGGCACACCACACCTCCCCGCACCCTGTTTTGGACCTAGCAGGCCTCCCTGAAGCCTCCTGGGACCAAAAACAGGCCGGGGGGACACCATCACAATATAGAAGTGTTATTTGCATATTGTCCCCAAAAATCTAGTTCCTCATTTTACCAACCTTAGAAGAATGGAATGCTGAGTCAATCTTGAGCCCTATCAGGCTCAAATTCCAGGCTGTGTACAGAGTTTGCCTACAATACTTCACTTTAACCACTGCACCATTGAGGCTTTTTATCATAAGATCATGAACTTGTCTAGATATTGCTTTATGCTTGATTGATTGTCTGGTATTAATCCCTGCTTTTCTGGGTACAGGCTGCTGGAGAGGATGTGTTCTGGTCTTTTTGTTTCCTTCTTAGGTGTTTTACTATCTCTCTTGAATTATTTGTGAATGTGATTCTCTGTATATATCTTTAATGGCTGATTTGTCAGAATGCTAAGCTTCCAGGAATTCCCTAGATATTGGATTTAGCTTGGTCTAGGACAGTGATGGCAAACCTTTTTGGCTTCGCGTGCCAAAAGGGGGGGAGGGCAGGGGGGCCAAACCCATAATCCTATGCGTGCAGACCCCAATGCGCATGTGCATGTAACTACCACCACCACCCGGGCATGCGCGTGCGAACCCCGCCCTCCCCCTTTTGTTACGTGATGGTCCCGTTTTTTTACCCTTCCCAGGCTCCAGAGGATTTCTAAGGCCTGGGGAGGGTGAAAACGCCCCCACGCAGGCCCTCCGGAGGCTTCCAGCATGTTCCACTCACACCCGCAGGACCTGTCGTACCCTGCCGCCTTTAGAGCGCTGGCCTTGGCAGCAGGAAACTGAGCTTGGATAACTAATTGGAGGTGGCATGTGCTCTTCCTCCCTCCCTGCCTCTCTCTCCAGGCATACTGCAATTTGAGAAGGGGGAAAGGGGGCTTTCTTTCCCCTCAAGTCCATGGAAGGAGCAGCGCTGCGCTGAGGTGTTCCACCAGCCGTTTTGATTCTGAAGGAAATCTCCCTCCGTGGACTTGAGAAAAAGGGAGGGAGTGTGTGCGCTCACTCTCGCCTCCCGGATGGCTTTTCTGGCAGAGTTCCCAATGGGGGAGATGGGGTTCCCTCCTCCTCCTGCAGCCCATTATGAAGGAGAAGCCCTGGCAGCCACGATGGGCGAGGAGGAATATGTGCCGGGGCGATTGCTGCTTCCTCCCCCCCCCCTTCCAGCTCGCCTGTCTCTTTAAATCGCGCCTCTTTGCCTAAAGTGCCGGAGCGGGACAAAGCAATTGGGAAAGGATTTGTTTGTGTGTGTGTGTGAGTGAGAGATAGAGAGAGAGATGGTGGGTGGGCGGAGGAGAATAAAACAAGGAGGAAGAATGGAGGCATTTTTGCTCGCCTCCCGGACTCTGTGTCCCTCCGCAGCACGCCCATGGGCTTCATGGGTGTGCTGCTCCTGGGCTCATCAGCCTCCGGACAGACATCAGATTCCTACCCTCCAGCACCAGTTCAGGGAGGAAAAGGCAGGGCATCCCAACACAGGAACCTCTGCTATTCGGGAGGTGAGAGCGAGCCGAGAAGCCTCTGTCCTTCCTCCTTACCTTATTTCCCCCAGCCCAAAACACACACAAACCTTTCCCAATTGCTTTCTACTGAGGATGAGGTCATTTCAGGGGGAGACAAAGAGGCGTGAATTAAAGAGACAGGCGAGGCGGGGTGGGAGAGACTGTTTCATGAGCTTTTTAGCCCCGCAAATGATGGCGAGAAACGGCACCCTCACAGGTCAGCTGCTCTTGGCCCAGCAGAGGGGGGGGGGGTTTCACAAGCTACCCCACCAAGAAAAGCGGCTGCCTCCAAAGGCGGCAGGGTGCAGCTGCTGTGGATGGAAGGTGCTGGGCATCGGGGCCGCCATGGTTTGCAACAGCGCTGAGAAAGCCGCAAGCTTAAAGGTGCCCTCGCTCCTGTGTGCAAGCCGGGATCTCCTCACCCCCTCGGCTGCCTCTTTACCCCTCCTGTGGCTCCTGACCAGCGCTCTCTCTTCTATCTCCCCTTCGCCTCCCCACACTTGTTTACTCATCCCAGAAAGCTTGGGCTACCCCTCCCTCTGACCCTGCCGGCATCGCTCCTGAGCAAACTCCCTCCGACCTCACGGCTGTTGCAAAGCACAACCCAACATGCAAACTGGAAGTCCGTTCCCAAAGTTCCGGTTTCTGTGTTGGGTTGTTTTTTGCCCTCTGGAGGCGGGCGAAAAACGGCCAAAAATGAAGGCCAAAGTCAGCTGGCTATTGCGCATGCGCACTGGAGCTGACAGGGCAACCCCTCGCGTGCCCTAAGAAATGGCTTCGCGTGCCACCTGTGGCACGCGTGCCATAGGTTCGCCATCACGGGTCTAGGATGTTCACAGTTTCTAATTTGAAGCTATGATTGAGTGTCCATATGTTGTGAGATTAATGAGTGTCTTCTGACTATCAGTTGGTATTCATGCATGCACTCTGCTGGTCTTCTTATCTGTCCATCATAGTGGCTATTATAGCTGCAAGTAAACAATCAAACTCAGAGAATATCACAGACTCCACAGTTCAACCCTAAGCTAAATGTATTTCCTTCTGTTGGAAACACACATTTTCCTTTTCCAAGACATACTTCATTTATACACTTAACAGTTAATATTAATATCACAATTTTTTTATAGGCAGTACTGACTTGCATTATTCAGCATGGCCTCATAACTTAGAGCAGTTGGTCTGACTGATTCAGATCTAATCTAAAGAAATTGATGCTAGCACTGCATACAGTTTCTTCAGTTCATATTTGTTCAAAGTCCCATTATTGGATCAAATCTGTGATGGAGCAAATAAAAAACCCTAAACTCTATTAAAGAAAGCTTCAAGTTTAGTGATTTCCACAGGAATCATTGTAACATTTGGGCTTCTCATGAATCATGCCAAAGAATACTAGGAACAGAGAAATAATAGAATATCAAAAACTAAATCCACTTGGAGTAAACTCTTTAATGGTCTTTTAAAATTGCTACCTATTTTTGCTCTTGGTGTCTGATAGCTAACATTTCATAATTCATCAATGTAGAATTTAATTGGAAATTAAAATAATTCTCTTTTTTTAACAACAGGAAATGACTTGCAGTTGAGTGAATCTGGGAGTGACAGCGACGATTAAATTACATTTGCTGCTTTGGTTTCGTATCAAATAAAAATATAGATTTAATGAACAATAATACAAAAGTGGTAACTGACCTACTGGAACCCATCTATATAAATAGAATTGTTAACATTATGCGACCTGAAGGAAACAACAAATGTTCTTGGATAGAACTGTCCTCTCTTCATTCTATGTATAAATTAAACCTGTTGTAGTATAATCTAACTTTTTTCCAGTAGGTGTGAATAATTTTAATCTAAAACTGAAATCTATCTTCAAAGATGTCATATACTATGTATTCTGATAAGATTGTTGCTTGAGTTTCTTGAAAATTTAAAGCAAAAGTTATTTGTAAGCTATATGTCAGCGATGGAGAACCTTTTTTGGCTCGCGTGCCACAAGTGGGGGGAGCGCAGGGAGGTCGTGTGCGGGCGTGCCGCACCCATAATGCAATGTGTGACCCCCCTATTTTTACATGCTTTTTTCGCCCTCCCCAGGCTCCAGAGGCTTTATAGGAGCCTGGGGAGGGCGAAAAGAGCCTCCCCTGCCCCCCCCAGAGGCCCTCCGGAGGCTTCAGGGACCGTCCGGAGGCTTCCCTGAAGCCTTCGGAACGCTTAAAACTACTCTCCGAGCAAACCGGAAGTGCTCGGAGGGTGGTTTTAAGCGTTCCAAAGGCTTCAGGGAAGCCTCCGGACGGTCCCTGAAGCCTCCGGGGGGGAGCAGGGGAGGCTCTTTTCGCCCTCCCCAGGCTCTTATAAAGCCTCTGGAGCCTGGGGAGGGCGAAAAATAGCTTTTAAAAAGGTGAACTCAGCTGGCCAGCGCGCTCATGCTGGAATGCTGCCGCCACCTATCACTGTCTATTGCTGCCGCGGCAGCCCGTTTGCCGCCAATTGGTGGCAAATGCTCAAGGCAAATGGCCCACAGTGGTGGTGGCAACTACCCAATTTTTTTCTTGTTTTACTCCTCTAAAGCTAATGTGCGTCTTATAGTCCAAAAAATACAGTAATTTGATATTCAATGAGATATCAGAATAAGAATGATAGGACCTAGATTTCATAAGTTTAAGGCAGGGGCACTAAATTACAAAAGTGGATATTAGTGGTGAATAAAAATTCCCTTGTGACAAGAAAAGTTTAATCATCTTGCCCTGCTATTTTTTTTCAGGCTTTCCTGAAAATATTTTACACTATAAAACACTTGCCAAAGGTATGTATGAACAGGCTGATGAACATAATTTCTCAAAAACTAATTGTGAACTTAGCTGTAAGGATTTACTAGGGTTTTTTTTTTATTTTTGCAGGGAATTTATATGGTCATTTGTGCACAAATGGCCATTTGTGTGCAAATAAAAAAACATATAATGCCAACTTATGCAAGTATTTCATATTGTGCATATATATCTGCTGTCTAAATATTGAAGAAGTCAGTATTGTTTAGTGCTCCACACCCCCAAGCACAATTAAATTAACATTACAATATGCGTGTGATAAATAAAATTTCTGTGAATAGAAATAATTGTAAGATTTTCTTGTTTACGAATATTTAATGCATATAGCATGGAATGATAAGGTCTGAAACTTCAGATGAGATAACAGAAATACTGTTTCATATCTATCTTGGAACAATTGTTAGCCATGACATACAATATTTTTGTTTCAAACACTGATCAGTCATCTGTCAAGCTACTTTGGTTGTAAGAAGAAACAACCCTTCACATTGTTTCCTAATGAAGTATTTTAAACTTCATACATGCTTTGTACTACATACCAGGTAACCCAGTTATACAATAATTTGAAATTTAAAAAAAACAATGCAGAAAACTTTCACCACTAAAATACTATTTCTTGAGAATATCAGTTGAGTCAATTTAAATGAATTTTTCGTAGACTGCTTTTCTAGAGCTAACAAATAAATGGAGGAGCTGAGCAGTGTTGTACATTCTAGGAAATAAGATAATTATCTTTTTTGAGGGGGAGTGAGAGCAATACACTTTAAACTCACCATCAGAGTTATGACCCTTTCATCACTGCCCAAATTCAGAATGAGGGGGATGTTTATTCATTGTTGTTTTGAATGACACATTGTATACCATTAAGGCTGTAAAAATTAAGTTTCAATGAAATCTCAGAACAGTATTCACTTTTTTCCATAGCATTGCAAGATGAAATCATGGTACTTATATAATTTTGACTAAAGCAAGATAAATTGTTCTCGTTATTAAATATATAAATATTAATATTGCTGCAAGGCTACAGTATTATATGTGCTTCTTCCAATTTAGCTTAATTGAGGCTTTTTTAAAAATGAACTTTATCATGGAATTTCAATGATTTTATAGAGGCATGCAAATAATAACCTGAACGAAAAGAATACTCCAACAGGTGGGAGTGGGCTTCCAAACTGTTCATGGTCCATAATATTTGCACAGGAGATGTTGTTTTAATTCCTAAAGGGAATTCTTCTGATTCATATGGCCAAAAAAGCAGGACTATTGAGACAACTGAAGTCTTCAACTGTTCAAGTATTAAAGGAATAAAAAGAAATCTAAGTATGATGCATTATTTTTTATGCAATTTTGCCTCAGATATACTTGTATCATCAATCTATATTTGTTTATATTTCTGTAATTTATATTTTATTATTTGTAATATTTTGTAGTTTTTCTTTTAAAAATTTATTTAAATAAATAAAAAAGCTTCAGCACAAACATTGTAACAGAGATTTCTCTCCTATTAGAATTTATCTAACCTGTTAGAAATTACTGTATTTTTCGAGGACGACTTCCGGTTCCTGCTGGCGATGGACGTGTTGTCCGCTGCTTGTCTCCCCGGTTGGCTCTGTAAGGAGCACAGGGGGCCTTGGAGGGGTCCCCTGCCGAAGGGCGGCTTGCTGAAGCCCCCCGGAATCGGCAGCAGCTGGTGGGGGTGCTTTTCAGCTTTGCCTAGGAGCTGGGGAGCAGAAGGGGGGTGCGGGACAGCTTTGGGCTGTCTGCCCTTTCGCTGAATGGCTCCGGAGGAAGAAGTTTATCTGGAGAAATGCGGCTGGATCCTGGTGGTGGGGGATTCATCCTGATCTCTTCGATCCCCATTAAAAGAAAAGCAGCAGACTTCTATAAATTTGTGTTCAATTTACTTGAATGGAGATTAGAGGGGGGTGTTTTCTTTCTCTACCCCCTTCAGATTAAACGGCTTATGAACTATCTCCCTCTATATTAGAATGGAGAGAGAACAAAGGCTGACTCGTCACTTGAACTAACTAAGTGAGAAAGATCGTTATCACAATTACTAGAGATGATTGCTGAGCTGTTTTCCTTTGAAAAGCTTTATAGAGATCTCTGTTTCTTCTCCCTGTGAAAAGAGGAGCCAAGATGGCGTCTGCCCTTCTTTGTTTTTGTATTTACAAATGAAGTCTGCCTTTTGAAACTATCTTAAAAAAAAAACCTCCTTTGGAACTGTTTCATTACTTTCCCTGAGGGAGACCGGGACACCCCCTCCCCCCCGTTACATGGTCTTCCTGGACTTTGACTATCTGATTTTCTTCTTTCTGGTTTGCCTTGGTGCCTTGGAACTGTGAAGGAGAGTTAACTCTTCGCATTCGGATTTGCTTGCCTCAGGATCGGCTCAGCTGCGCAATCCTCGGATGCCATCTTCTTTGAAAAGACTTATACACATCTCTGAATTTTAGACAAATGGGGCCTAAAAAACCACCAGCGGGCAAGTCATTTTCGGCTCCCGCATCTGCCACCTCCAGTCCAAGTATCCAGCAAACGAAAATTACTTCATTGTTACAGCAAGAAGGGACTGGAGGGGGCGCAAAAGAACTATCTGTCTCCCAAATGTTTCAAGAAATCATGAGGGGACAAAATGAGTTGAAAAAAGAAGTGACAGAGCTTAAAGAGGAACTCAGAGACCTTAAACATCATATTGCAGAAAATAAACAGAATTGTGGTGTTGGAGGAGGGAGTGGCTGGGCTCGGGGAAGAGGTTAAAACAATCCGGAAGGGAAATGTAGATCTGGAAAACTTTTTGGCAAAAATAGAATTTGAAAGAATGTCCTTTTTTCTCAGATTCCAGAACCTACCAGAGACAGAAAATGAAGACCTTAAGGATATTATGAGTACAATTTTAGCAAAATATATCAAGAGAGATAAAAAGCAGTTGTGGTGGGACATGGATCTGGTTTATAGGATTAATTCAACATATGCTAGAAGTCATAATGTTCCAAGGGAGGTGCATGTTAAATTCTCAGGAGGACCACAAGGGATGAGGTGCTTGGGGCCCAAAGGGAGAGACCACTGAAATATAAAGATGAAGAAATTACCATTCTTAAGCAGATTCCGAAAAAGATAAGAGAGAAGGAGGAAGTATTTTACATGCTTTTTTCGCCCTCCCCAAGCTCCAGAGGCTTATAAATTTTCCATAGAATTCTGGGTAAACCAAGTTGAACTGTAACTGGGTTAATTATCTTCACTATTGGGAATGGACATAGAAATTATGGGCCAAATTTCTTGCTAGGCATTCTTAATCTGAGTTATTTGGTAGATACAAAAACTTTGTCCCACACACGGAAGGGGGGTTGGAGTGAGCGGTGGTCCAGAACTCAGATCCGCAGCGAGTGGGTCCCCTGCAGTGGCCTAGGAGGGACGCCAGAGGCGAGTCTTGAGGGACCATCTTGGGAGGAGTTTGACTGTTACTGCCGAAGATATGGACAGGTTGCGTGGTCGACTGCGAGCCACCACATGTTTACTGGACACGTGTCCCTCCTGGCTTGTACTGACATCCTGGGAGGTCACACGAGGCTGGCTCCAGGAGTTAGTCAACGCCTCCTTGAGAGAGGGGTTCTTGCCAGCCGTCTTAAAAGAGGCAGTGGTGAGGCCCCTACTCAAGAAGCCTTCCCTGGATCCAGCTATATTAGCTAACTATCGTCCTGTCTCCAACCTCTGCTTTTTGGCAAAGGTTGTAGAGAGTGTGGTGGCACAACAGTTCCCACGCCACTTGGATGAAATTGATTATCTAGACCCGCGCCAGTCCAGTTTCCGGCCCGGCCACAGCACGAAGACGGCTTTGGTCGCGTTGGTGGATGATCTCTGGAGGGCCAGAGATGGGGGTTGTTCCTCCATCCTGGTCCTATTAGATCTCTCGGCTGCTTTTGATACCATCGACCATGGTATCCTATTGCGCCGTCTAGAGGGGTTGGGGGTGAGGGGTTACCGTTTTGCGGTGGTTCTCCTCCTGCCTCTCTGGCCGAGCGCAATGTGTGCTGACGGGGGGGCAGAGGTCGACCCTGAGGCTGCTCATTTGTGGGGTGCCGCAGGGGTTGGTCCTCTCGCCTCTCCTGTTTAACATATATATGAAGCCGCTGGGTGAGATCATTCGCGGTTTTGGGGTTGAGTACCATCTGTATGCTGATGATACTCAGCTGTACATATCTACCCCAAACCACCCCAACGAGGCCGTCGAAATGATGTCCCGGTGCCTGGAGGCCGTACAGGTCTGGATGGGCAGCAACGGACTCAAACTCAACCCCTCCAAGACGGAGTGGCTGTGGTTACCGGCACCCCGGTTCAACCAGTGGGCTCCATCACTGGCCATTGGGGGCGAACAGCTGGCCCCCGTGGAGCGGGCGCGCAATTTGGGCGTCCTCCTGGATGCCCGGCTGTCAATGGATGATCATGTGACGGCCGTGGCAAGGGGGGCGTTCCACCAGGTTCGCTTGGTGCGCCAATTGCGCCCCCTATTGGACCGGGGCGCCCTGCGCACACTCACTCATGCACTGGTGACGTCCCGACTGGACTATTGCAATGCTCTCTACATGGGGCTTCCCTTGAGATGCACCCGAAGGCTGCAGTTGGTCCAGAATGCAGCCGTGCGGGCAATTATGGGAGGTACCAGATACTCCCATGTAACACCTCTCCTGCGCGGGCTGCACTGGCTACCTGTGGCTTTTCGGGTGTGTTTCAAGGTATTGACTATCATCTTTAAAGCGCTCCATGGCTCAGGACCTAGCTACCTGCGGGATCGCATCCTGCCCCATACATCCCTGCGGCTGATTCGCTCTCACAGGGAGGGACTCCTCCGGGTGCCGTCCACTAGGCAGTGCCAGCGGGCGACGTCCAGGAGTAGGGCCTTCTCTGTGATGGGCCCGACCCTCTGGAATGACCTCCCCCCCGACATTAGAATAACGACCGATCTCCGCTCTTTCCGTAACAAACTAAAGACCCACCTGTTTAATTTAGCTGGCCTGGCGTAACTGTAACTTTTGTGTCCCTCTAGCCTGTATTTTTTAAATTTTAAATGTTTAGAGATAAATTTTATAGGTTATTTTAATTTTTAACTATAATGTACAGCCTACCATATAATTTGTTTTAATGGGTATTTATAATTATCTAAGTTTGTATATTGTTTTATTGTGGTCTGTACACCGCCCCAAGTCCCTTTGGGGAGAGGGGGCGGTCTATAAATTAAATAAATTAAATTAAATAAATTAAATTAAATTAAATTAAATTAAATTAAGTCCAGACCTTGAATGGCACATTCCCCCCTTCCAGGAAATGTCTCCAAGTGAGCAGGGCCCACCTGACCGCATATTCTTCTTTCTCCCAAATGCCCCACCTCCTTTCAATGGTGGTGAGTTTTTTGGAGACATAAGCGCATGGCAAGAGATGCCCTTCTTTATTCTTTGGCAGTAGCACTGCCACTACAGCTACCTCACTGGCATCTGTCTGGATTATGAATTGCTGTTTTGGGTCAGGGTGTTGCAGTATGGGTTCTTGGCAAAGAGCCATTTTAATTTCTCAAATGCTTTTTGACAGTCCAGTGTCCAGTCCAGTGTCCATTTTAGGGGTTGGTTTGCTTTTGGCTTTGTTGGGGAAGGCCCCCTTTTTAATAATTCAGTCAATAGGAGGGCAATCTCTGTGAAAGCCGAAATGAACTGCCTGTAGAAATTGGCAATTCCAAGAAAGCTCTGTTGCTGTCTCCAAGTACTTGGAGGTTTCCAGTCTACCACAGCTTTCACCTTTCCTGGGTCCATCTCTATCCCCTTGTTGGAGATGCAATAGCCAAGGTAATCTAGTGAGGTTTTGTGGAACTCACACTTTGATAACTTTGCATATAGTTTGGCGGCTAGAAGTTTTTCCAGGACTTGCTGTACCAGCTTCACGTGTTCTTCCAGGGTTTCAGAGAAGACCAAGATGTCAATGAGATAAATGAGGACTGCGTGATACAGGTGCTCTTGAAGCACCTCATTTATGTACTGCATGAAGACTGTGGGTGCTCCTTGTAGTCCAAAAGGCATGACTTTGAATTGAAAGCTGCCAAGGGGGCATTAAAAGTGGTCTTCCATTCATCTCCCTCTCTGATTCGTATGCGGTAATACGCCTCTCTCAAGTCAAGCTTGGTAAACACCTTCCCTTTAGCCAAGTGTTCAACATATCTTTCATGAGGGGTAGGTGATAGGTGTTCTTCATGCATACGGCGTTCAAACCCCACAGATCAATACAGAGATGAACCCTGCCATCTTTCTTTTCTCTGAAGAGCACTGGGGCTGCTACTTTTGACTTCGCTGGTTCAATAAAGCCCTGCTTCAAATTGATGTCAATGTACATCCTCAATTCAATCATCTCCTTGGGAGTCATGGAGTACATTTTCAGCTTTGGTAGGGTAGCCCCAGGTATGAATTCTATTGTGCAATCTGTGGGCTGATGAGAGGGAAGATAGTTGCAATCTTTCTCACTGAACACCTCCACCAAGTCCCAGTAGTCTTTTGGTACTTGCTGGATCCCTGGGGTTTTTAGGTTTTAGGTTTTATTAAATTTATAGACCGCCCCCTCTCCCCGTAGGGACTCGGGGCGGTGTACAGACCGTTCGTGTGTAAAACAACAAAACATAACATAAAACATCAGACAAAACAACGCAAACATACCGTCTGTATATACAACCCAAACTAATTAAATAATTAAAAACAATTCTAAAACCAATTTAAAACCCCAAAATTTAAAATTTAAAAAGCCATCCAGGAAGGTCAGTAGTGGGTGTTCCCTGTAAGTACAATTACAGTTACAATTAGGCCAGGCCGGCTAATCGAAACAGGTGAGTCTTGAGTTTCTTGCGGAAGGAGCGGAGGTCCAAGGTGGTTCTAATATCGGGGGGGAGGTCGTTCCAGAGGGTTGGGCCCATCACAGAGAAGGCCCTATTCCTAGGCACCGCCCGCCCGCACTGCTTAGCGGAAGGTACCCGGAGGAGTCCCTCTCTGTGAGAGCGGATTGGTCGCAGGGAAGTGTGGGGTAGAATGCGATCCCGCAGGTAACTAGGTCCCGAGCCATGGAGCGCTTTAAAGATGACAATCAACACCTTGAAACGCACCCAAAAAGCCACAGGCAGCCAGTGCAGCTCACGCAGGAAAGGTGTTACATGGGAGTACCTAGTACTCCCCATAATAACCCGCGCGGCTGCATTCTGAACCAGCTGGAGCCTTCGGGTGCATCTCAAGGGGAGCCCCATGTAGAGAGCATTGCAGTAATCAAGATGGGAAGTCACCAGGGCATGAGTGACTGTGCGAAGGGCGTCCCACTCTAGTAGGGGGCGCAATTGGCGCACCAGGCGAACCTGGTGGAACGCCCCCCTAGCCAAGGCTGTCACATGATCATCTAGCGACAGCCGGGAATCTAGGAGGATGCCCAAATTGCGTGCCCTCTCCACCGGGGGCAGTTGTTCCCCCCCCCCCGATGGCCAGAGATGGAACACATTGGCTAAAGCAGGGCGCCGGTAGCCACAGCCACTCCGTCTTGGAAGGGTTGAGCTTGAGTCTGTTGTCACCCATCCAGACCCGCACGGCTTCCAGACACCGGGACATCACCTCGACTGCTTCGTTGGGGTGGTTCGGGGTAGAGATAGATAGCTGAGTGTCATCTGCATACAGATGGCACTCAACCCCGAATCCTCGAATGATCTCGCCCAGCGGTTTCATGTATGTGTTGAACAGGAGAGGTGAGAGGACCGACCCCTGTGGCACTCCGCACGTGAGCGGCCTCAGGGTCGACCTCTGCTCCCCCGCCAACACACATTGTGTCCGACCGGAGAGGAAGGAGGAGAACCACCGCAAAATGGTGCCCCTCACCCCCATCCCCTCCAGCCGACGCAGTAGGATACCATGGTCGATGGTATCGAAAGCCGCTGAGAGATGTAACAGGACTAGGATGGAGGAACAACCCCCATCCTTCGCCCTCCAGAGATCATCCAGCAACGCGACCAAAGCCGTCTCAGTGCTGTGGCCGGGTCGAAAACCGGACTGGCGCGGATCTAGATAAGTAATTTCCTCCAGGTGTCGAGGGAACTGTTGCGCCACCACACTCTCAACAACCTTCACTAAGAAGGGAAGGTTGGAGACAGGACGATAATTGGCTAACTCTACTGGGTCCAGGGAAGGCCTCTTAAGTAGGGGCCTCACCACCGCCTCTTTCAAGGCGGCTGGTAGGAACCCCTCCCTCAGCGAGGCGTTCACCAGCCCCAGGAGCCAGTCTCCTGTAGCCTCCCAGGCTGCCAGTACAAGCCAGGAGGGACACGGGTCCAATAAACATGTGGTGGCCCGCAGTCGCCCGCGTAGCCTGTCCATATCCTCGGCGGCAACAGAGTCAAACTCCTCCCAGAGTGGTACCTCAAGACTCGCCTCCGGTGTCTCCCCAAGATCACTGAGGGGGACCCATTCACTCCGGATCTGAGCGATTTTGTCCTGCAGATATTCCCCAAATTCCTCTGCCCTGCCCTGCAAAGGGGCTTCCCGCAGCCTCTGTGAAAGAAGGGAGTGGGTCACCCGAAACAGGGCGGCAGGGCGGTTTTCTGCGGACGCAATAAGGGTGGCGCAATATCAACGTTTAGCCACCCTTAGTGCCACCAGGTAGGTCCGTAAATGGGCTCTTACCTGTGTTCGGTCAGATTCGGCACGAGAGGATCTCCATCTGCTCTCTAGGCATCTCTTGTGGCACTTCATCACCCTCAGCTCCTCGGTGAACCAAGGGGCCAGGGTGGTTCGCTGCCACCGGAGAGGCCACAAGGGCGCCACCCGGTCCAAGGCCCCGGCAGCCGCACTGTTCCATGCGGCCACCAGGTCCTCCATCCGGGAGCGGGTCAGGGCTACAGGAAGTGGCCCAAGCTCCATCTGGAACCTATCTGGTTCCATCAGTCACCTGGGGCGGAACCATCTAAGATCTTCTGGTTCCGCCCCCCCGCGATGGGGGGTAGCGTCAGGGAAGTCAAGTCGGAGAAGCGAGTGATCTGACCATGACAGGGGAGTAATAACCAGATCCCCTATTCCCAGATCACTCTTCCATCGACCAGAGATAAAAACAAGGTCCAGCATGTGGCCTCCCTCGTGTGTGGGGCCCTGAATTATTTGGGTCAGGTCCAAGGCTGTCATGGAAGCCATGAACTCCTGAGCTACCTCGGATGATTCACCCGTCGATGGCAGGTTGAAGTCCCCCATAACTAATAGTCTGGGGGTCTCAACCGCCACCTCCGCAATCACCTCGAGGGGCTCTGGCAGGGCCGCTGTTTTTGCTTCTGCTGCAGGTGCTGCAGGTTCTGGGCGGTCTGGGCAACTGGGTCCAATTATCCCTGGGTGGCCCTTTGGCTCCACCGTGGTAATGGCCGATTCCAATTTAATAAGTCAGACATCTTAGCACATCTGTGGAATTCCAACTCTGATTTGCTTCTTGGAATTCCACCCAGTTGAAAGTTCATGATCTTATGCCCACACCCATAATCCCATCACATGGTCCAATCTTCTTCTTCCATGCTGGCATCTACACCCCTCTGCTTCCGGTCAGGTGTCGAGGTGCGGAGACAAAAGATGACCTTGGGCTTCTAGAAAAAATGACAACACATTCCAAAATCTACTCCTTTCTATTTCCCCCTCCCAACGACTACACTAATGAAACAGCATAGGAAAATAATAGAAAGTGTGGCAGGCCAAAGATCCTAAAAGGAACATAACTACAGGTCTGACAGGCAGCCTCTCCTCAGAAGAAAAACGTTTCCTGTAAAGAGAATAACATCAAAGTTAACATAGCACAATTAACCACCTCTTCTCCCCCCAGGGGAACCCTTTGGCTTATCGTCAAACTTCTCATGGAATTGTTTTACTAACTTCTCCACTTTTAGGTTCCCACCGTTCACCCAAGTAGCTTCAGACAAGGATAACCCTTCCAGTAGACTAAGTACGGTAAACGACCCATATTCAGCCTGGAGTCTATGATTTTTTCCACCTCAGATTGTGTTTCCCCTTCTATCATTACAGGAGGAGAGAAAGCTTGGGTGGACGCTCTTATGTTAGACCCAATTACTGGTTTCAACAAGCTAGAATGAAATTCTGGGTCAATTTTCCCTAGACTTTTGGGTAGACTGAGTCGAACTGTAACTGGGTTTACTATCTTCACTATTGGGAATGGATCTAGAAATTTTGGACCAAATTCCTTGCTAGGCATTCTTAATCTCATGTATTTGGTAGATACAAAAACTTTGTCCCTCACATGAAAGGCGGTTTCTAGAGCCTTCTTCGTATTCTCCCATCCTTTCTTTAGCGTGTCCATCCATTCATTCAAAGATATGGAGGAGGGAGGTTCTCTAGGCAACTCAGGCATGACAACAAATTCCATGCCACTGGTAATCTGGAAAGGAGTTAATTCAGTGCTGCTGTGGACCGCGTCGTTATACGCCACTTCGGTGAAGGGTAGCAAGTCCGACCAGTTATCTTGCTGATAGTCCGCAAAACACCGGATGTATTGTTCCACCAACACATTGGCTCTCTCTGCTGTGCAGTTCATACTGGGATGAACTTCTGAGTTCAGTTCTTGTGTGGACCCATTGGATCTCAGGACCTCTCTACAGAACTTGGTGGTGAACTGGACTCTGCGGTCTGAAATGATCCTCTTGGGTACTCCGTGCAGGCGATAAATGTGTTTCACAAACATTTTTGCCAATTTGTTTGCAGATGGCAATCCTGAGCAAGCAATGAAGTGCGCCTGCTTGGAAACCAAATCAATAACTGTCCAGATTACTCTGTTCCCACTGCTGTCTGGGAGTTCCACAATGAAGTCCATTGCGACCTCTTCCCATGGTTGGTTAGGGCTGGCCACTCATTGTAGCAGTCCAGGGGACTTCTCTGGCAGTTGTTTGGGCTTTTCCTCCTCTGAGGCCTCCCCCTTGGTAGGACTCTTCTTCACCTTGAGTTGGGGATCCTCTTCCAGAGATTGTTTGCCCTTTTCCTCCTCCGGTGGTAGCGGCTCAACCACAATCATCAATTTCCTACCACCGTCTTCCCACTTTATCGTAGGCTTCCACTTGTCAAGCCATGCAAGCCCCAAGATTATTTTTTCCAACCTGTCTGGAGCCACAATGAATCTGAGAAGCTCATAGTGGCGGCCAACTTGTAACTTCACCAGTTCAGTTATTAGCGTGGCTGGGGCCCCTCCAATTAGCATTCCATCTACCTGTTCAACCCGAATGGGACAGGCTAGAGGTCTTGTGCGTATGCCTAGTTGTTTGACAATCGACATGCTGATTAAGCATCGAGTGTAACCGGTGTCCACAATTGCTTCAACTTCCCCTTCCACCCCCCTCTCAGGTACTTGGAGGTTGACTTGGAAGGCAAAGGGGTGTATGGGTGCACTCACCATTGGGTCATCTTCGGCATTTTCCTTCTCCAAGACCTCCCCCTTGGTAGGACTCTTCATCACCTTAGGTTGGGGATCCTCTTCCAGAGGTTGTTTGCCCTTTTCCCCCTTCCGAGACCACCTCCTTGGTAGGACTTTTCATCACCTTAAGTTGGGGATCCTCTTCCAGAGGTTGTTGGCCCAGATGACATTTTTCTGATGGCATCTGGGGCCTTCTCTTTACTGCTGTGGCAGTTGGTGTGGACGTTTGTGGCATTAGGGCTGGAGCCAAGCACTCTGATGCTCTGTGGCCAGGTTGACAGCAAGGGTGGCATTTTATTGCCCCCCCCCCCCCCGAAGGAAGGAGCCTAGTTACATCTCTAAACTTAGGAACCGCCTCTACACATTGTTCTGTTATCCATCCTGCAGGCTTCCCCTCATTCATCCCTTCTTCCATTGTTGAGAACTCTTCTCTGTAGGAAGGTGGGGTAAGAACCTGTTGGGGCATTGCAGGTGCACATTGTCCTGCCATCGATCCTGCAGATCTCCCTTTGGTAATCCCTTCTTCCATTGTTGAGAACTCTTCTCTGTAGGAAGGTGGGGTAAGAACCTGTTGGGGCATTGCAGGGGAGACTGGAACCGGTGGGGAGATCAATCCCTCAGTTGGCCACTGCCCGGTTATCTGCCATGGTGCCATCTACTGAGGGAGGGCAGGTGCCCACTGGCATCCCTTCCATCCATGACCTGGGGTTAAGACCCATCCCGGGATTGCCTGATTCACAGGTTGCAGTTCAACCAACGACGGCTGGCTAGGGGGGTTTATGTGCCAAGGACCCCTCTGCTGGCTTGGAGGATTTTCCCATGCTGATGGCCACGGATTTGCCCACTGGAATCTTTGCCATCCATGCCCTGGGAAGAAAGCCCAATTTGGTGGTGCTTCATTCACAAACTGCAGCCCAATTTGCGGTGGCTGGCAAGTGAAAGATGCTGGCCAAATCCGTTATTGCTGTCTGGTTGAATTTCCCATTTTGATAGGGAATCTGTCTTCAACTCAGTTGCAAGGTAATTTATCACTGTTTGGAAGGAGTCAAAATCTCCACTCCAGTTTTTTTTCCAAGGCTTGCTTCCAAGCTGGGGGGAAGGAGGGGGAGCATGCACTCACGTATAGTTGCTCGAAATGGTCCGGGAAGTCAATCAGAGATGATTGCGTGAGGGTGGCTGGGATCTCCATTCATTAGATCTTCTGGCCATCCTCTAGTCGGATGTAGAAAAAGCCTTTCCAGCCCCCTCTGTTCCATCCCCCTCAGGCTGTGCCTCTTCCCAGATGCTATAAATCTTAAACAGGAATTCCTTCACCTTTGGAGATTTGCAGAGAAGCGTCTCATCTCAGCTTCTTATCTCAAAAAGCTTACTCATAATTGTTCACTGATATTTTATGCTGTCCCGGTCAGCGTTGGGAATTCAGCACCCCCACACCAGCCCCCCCATGCGAGGGGGGGTGCTGGTGTTTTATTTTAAAGGGAGAGTTGGAATAATGTCAGCGTTCCAAGTATCATGCAGAATTAAATCAGAGGCCAAGGCAAAACTTTCCTTAAAGCTCCAATTTAATAAGACAGACATGTTAGCATTGTGCTATGAAATCCCAAATCTGATTTGCTTCCTGGGATTCCACCCAGTTGAAAGTTCATGATTTTATCCCCACACCCACAATCCATCACATGGTCCATTCTTTTTCTTCCACGCTGGCATCTACACCCCTCTGCTTCTGGTCAGGTGTCGAGGTGCGGAGACAAAAGATGACCTTGGGCTTCTAGAAAGAATGACAACAACAAATTCCAAAATCTACTCCTTTCTATTTCCCCCTCCCAATACTACACTAATGAAACAGCATAGGAAAATAATAGAAAGTGTGGTAGGCCAAAGATCCTAAAAGGAACATAACTACAGGCCTGACAGGCAGCCTATTTGTAACTTTACCAATTCAGTAATTTGCGTGGCTGCCTCCCCCCCCCCCCCCAATTAGCTTTCCATCCACCTGCTCAAACCAAATGGGATGGGCTAGGGGTCTTGTGCGTATGCCTATGTGCTCCACAATAGACATGTGATTAAGCATCAGGTGCAGCTGGTGTCCATGATTGCCCCAACTTCCCCTTCCATCCCCATTTCTGGCACTTGGAGTTTGGATTTGATGGTAAAGAGGAAAATGGGTGCACTCACCATTGGGTCGCCTTCAGTATTCTCTTCCTCCTCATCCAAAGTGGAAAGAGCTTAATCAGTGGCTGGACTCTCTGTCTCCTTAGGTTGGAGATCATGCTTCTCAGGTTGTTGTACCAGATGACTCTTTTTTGGTGGCTTTTGGGGTTTTTCTTTGTCACGCTGGCGGACGGTGTGCACGCTTGTGGAACTGAGGCTGGAGCCAGGCATTCTGATGCTCTGTGGCCAAGCTGACCGCATCGATAGCATTTTATTGCACCCACCCACCGAGGGAAGGGGGATGGAGGCTTCTCAGCTTGCTGCGTCTGTGTTCGGCGGCCCAAAGGCCTTTTAGCAGGTTTTTCTGCAGCAGGCTTTTGATGAGAGTGAAGATCGTGGTCCAGTACAATTGCAGTGGTGTACCAATTCTGGATTTGTTCTGGGACACACACACACACCTTATGCTGCAAGTTTGCCTCAGTTTAGGATCTAAGGTGTTTTTGAACATGTGGACCAGGAGTCTTTCTGGCCAGTCTCTTAGTCTTCCAGCTACTCTTCTACTTCCATGTGTTGGGCCACATTGCTAAATCGGGCATGCATCAGTTGGATGAACCCAATTGCATCTTCTAGCTCAGGAGCTGCCTCCTTGTGGAGCTCTGCTATCCAGTGTGCAGCTTCCCCTTCTGCTATTTCTTGAATCAATTCTCTGTCGGAAGGGTACTGTACTCCAACCTGATCAATGTAAGGTGATCAATGCCCAGACTCAATTCAGCAAGTAAGCTAGCTTCTCTGGAGTCCCATCAAATGTTGCCCAGAACTGTGGGGGCATGGGAGCCAGCGGGGCTGGTGGTTGAATTTGAGCAGGCTGTTGGCTAGCTGCTTGGGGTGGTAGGCCCTCTTGTTGAACCGCTCCCAGCGGCGGAAGTTGGGCAAAAGCCTGTTGAGGTATTGCTGGTGGGGCTGGAACTGGTGAGGGAGGGCAGACCCTGGGGCTGCCCTGGGCCAGTTATCTGAAATGGCATCATCTGCTGAGGAGGGGCAGGCGCCCATTGATGGGAGCCAGCGGGGCTGATGGTTAAATTTGAGTGGGCCATTGGCCAGCTGCCTGGAGTGGTAGGCCCCCTTGTTGAGCTATTCCCAGTGGTGGAGGTTGGGCAAAAGCCTGTTGAGGCATTGCTGGTGGGGCTGAAACCGGTGAGGGGAGACAGCCCCTGGGGCTGCCCCAGGCCAGTTATCTGAAATGGCATCATCTGCTGAGGACGCCCATGGTATTGGGCCAATCCATGACGCGGGAAGAAAGTCCACCCTGGGCCCATCCATGATCCTTGGGCCCATCCATGACCTGGGAAGAAAACCCATCCTAGTGGTACTTGATCCACAGGTTCCAAACATTGGTGGCTGGTTAAGGGGAGGTGTGCCCCAGGCCCCTTTCTGCTGGATGGATTGAATTCCCCTTTTCGGTGGAGGGCCCATCTGCGGTCTGGGAGGGAGGGGCACTGATGTTGGCTTTGCCCCAGCAGCAAGGGATTGGGTCAACTTGCTGGTTGCTGTGTGGAAGGAGCCAATATTCAGTGTGTTGCAGAGTCTCTGCTAGGGAAGGAGAATGAGCTAAAGAGGGGTTGATTCCACTCACATTTAGCTGACCGAATTGGTCTGGGAGGCCAGTCAGAGAATGACTGCATGAGGGTGGCTGGGATCTCCATTCATCGGATCTGCTAGCCGGTGTCTGTTCTGCTCTGACCTCCTTCAGTCATGTGTCGGAGCTTTCCTAGCACCCCCTGTCTTTCCAGCAGAAATTCCTTAGAGGTGATAAATCCCAAGGCTTCGTCTTGCAGAGCTAACTCCATCTGTGAGGGAGGCCTAGGGATTGGTTCCTTGTACCTGGCCCCCATTGACACTCCCTTCCTGCGGCCTCTGCTGCCTCTGCTACCTCGACAGCTTTAGAAAGGACATAAATGGTCTCGACATAGATAGGCCATCATCTGTAGCCTTCTCTGCAGCTTTCTTTTCTTCCTCCATCTTCACTGAATTTTTGCACTGCCCAGGGTCAGTACTGGGACTCAGTACCTCTAACTGCTTCCCAATCCTGGGACAGCTGATGAAGTATTTTAAGGGAAATTCAGGTTAATGTCAGGATTCCAAATAGCATCCAAAATTAAACCAGAGTCCAAGGCAAAGTATTGCTCAAAGTTCCAATTTATTAGGAGAGCCATGTTGGCACATCTGGGAAAACCTGAAACTGAAAGCTTCCTGGTTTTCCCCACCCAGTTGAAAGTTCAGGATCTTGCCCCCACACTCACAAATTCATCACATGATCCAATCTTCCATTGCCATGCTGGCAGTTCCACCCAACCAGTTCCGGTCAGGTGCAGAGGTATAGAGACAAAGGATGAACTTGGATTCTAGAAAGGAATTTTATTTTGGCTACATAGCATTTAACTCCGTATCATCCCCTCTCCCATTTTCCCACAATAGAAATGGCATAGTAGAATACTAGAAAGTGTGGTAGGCCAAAGATCCAAAAGGGAATATGGCTGCAGGCTTGACACTCCCCTGTTTGATCCTGAAACAACCGCCTAATGATAAGATCTGCTTGCTTAACCAAAAATGTGCTTTCTCTAAAAATCAGCACCCATTGGACTGAAAAATTGGATACTGGAGTTCATTAGCTCTCAAGAAGGAGAAATTGCTTTTATTTTAAAAATGATCAGTGCTAAAAAATAAATTAATGTGCATATTTATAAACAATTAATGCATTGCTAATCTTGACACTCCATTCAATCAACACATTTAAAGCTATTATGAAAATATAGCAAAGGAAAAATAGCATTTAGATAATCTGTATGTTTATGAGAGTAATGGGTAATTGAATTTTATTCTAACAAATTTTCTCAGTTACTAAAGCTAAAAAAAATTACAAGCACCTGTAAATTAACACTTGATTTTTTTGGTTCCAGAGATAATAAGGACACTAGTAAATAAAAGGATTTTAAGCTTTGTTATAGTTCAAGCAAACAGAATTGAAAGCATACATAACAAGCAAGATAACACCCAAATCTCTTAAAGGCTGCCAAGTTCCTTTAAAAAGTCAGCACAGATGTTATCAACAGTACCTAGTGCTAGGTTCCATTGCGAAGCTCCCCAATTAACAACAGTCCTAAAGATTTTATCAAAACTTGACACTGTGATTTCATGGCACCATGTTCAGGAGACTGGAAGACCTGACCTTGACTGATTGGCACATGAATCTGGGATGACAATCAAAAGTCTGAGATTTTCACAGCAAGAGAAGCTTTAAAGCTACATAAAGATTTCTCCCCCTTCTCCTTTATTCCGCGAGCAAGAGTGGAAGAGAAACAGGCCAGTTCTAAATTAGATTAAATATGAAGGAGAAATCAAAATGTCAGTAACTTTTCAAAATAATAATGCTCTTCCCACATTGCTACTACATTTGACCTCTGATATATTGCAATTTCTCTCCCTAGTTTTGCTTTGCATGAATTCCAAGTCTCCAAGTAATAAATGGTACATTTACATACAGTCATTTAACTTTAACATATAGAATACATATCGACATAGCTATTAGAAAAATAATTATTGGATGCTATGCCAAATTTAAAATATTGACCATAGTTTGGTTCCATTCTAAAATACTTTGCAAGCAGTCCTTAACTTACAACCATAATTGAGCCCAACTTTTCTGCTGCTAAGCAAGACATTTGTTAAGTGAGTTTTGCCCCATTTTACAATATTTCTTGCCACAGGTATTAAGTGAATCACTGAAATTAAATTGATAAGATGGTTTTAACTGAATCTGGCTTCTCCATTGACTCTGCTTTACAGAAGATCGCAAAAGGTAATCACATGATCCTGGAACACTGCAACCATCATGAGTCAATTGGCAAGTGTCTGAATTTTGTTCACATGACCATGGGGATGCTGCAATGGTCATACGTGTGAAAATGGTCATAAATCACTTTTTTCAGGGCCACTTCGAATGATCACTAAAGAAACTGTTGCAAGTTTAGGACTACCTGTATTAAACTTCTCCAGCAACATCTGGAATTATGATGGCCTTGTTTGGTTTTCTTCAACTGTGGATGCAAAATGAACAGACAGCATTCTTGCTTAATGACGCCTGTTCCTCCCTAGGTGATAGCAGATGGAGGGCCCAATTACTGATAGGACATCAGCAATTGTGTTCAAGGACTAATGCTCATGTACCCGTAAATTAGAACAAATCCAATTATTTTAACAATAATTTATTGAGTCATACTCATGTTAGATATCTTTGTGACCCCAATTATCTCCAAAAGCCATTGCCATCCAAAATATACACAACAGCTTCAAAGAGAATATTTTTCTTTCTCTTCAAAGAGAAGATAGAAAACAATTGGAAATAATTGCAGATTTACTATTAGCACTTCTTTGCTAGTTCACCATCTGGTTTTCTATATCAGCCTTTTTTTCTGTGGATGTACGGTAAATCAACACTGATCCATTAAGGTATTATTATCTAGCCTATCGCTCCCATTTACTGGGCAAAAGTAGCTTTTGAAAAATATATTGCTGTCCCTTTATTATGTAGACAACCTAAAGTTCTCTTCTGTAATCTGGATTCACCCCAACACCTGGATTCATTTCTAGACAAATGAGACCAGGAACAATCCAGTCCTGATATAGCTATACTACAGATCTACAGGTCCAGAGATGTAGCCCAATTGCTTTTTTTAGTGCTCTGTTAGACATGTGTACATTAAAGTCAAAATGAGGGCATCAAAATAATTTGTAAAGGAGAGGGCAAATATATTTTACCAACTACTTTTCTCAATCAATTAGTATTTTCCAGGGGATCCTTGGAAGAGTGGGCTTGTTATTAACCTCTTCCAGGAATGTGACAGGTCTTCAGGTTACCATTTGTTCAATAGTGATAAAGTGAGCAACTTTTTTGTTATAAAAAAGCTTTTTATTTCACCAAAGCAGAGACTTAAATTGACTTTAACCTCCTTTTTTCTGTTTTAGAGTCACTTATCCACCCCTACATTGGGTGCTGTTTTAATTGTGCTTGGGTTGATTTCTACAACTATATTTTGTAGTGTATAGTAGGCTATCAGCAATTGCTTTTTCAATAGGGAATACCATACTTCTGTACTTTTGAACAGCTGTAACCAAAACTCTATAGGGCACTTTTTCTGATTAGAGTTTTTGCCACAGATTCCATGATGGTTATCCTCTATGACTCCTGCTGTCAGTTCAAAAAGTTTCACTTGATCTGGAATTTATACAGACACAGATTATTGGATTACACATTTTACTTCATTGAAATCATCTTTCCAATTCCATACCATCCTTTTCTTTTTACACCATTTGAGGAAGGGGAAAGTGTTGTAGCTTGTTAACCATGATATAATGGAGAACAGACTGTTGGAAGAAATGTCCTTCTGGGTTCAGCTCCAAGTGGGGAAAAAGACACTGGAGACATGGAGGCTGCTTGGAAAGATAGTTTAATGGTGGACAGGATTGCATGGCTTGAGGTCCTAATCAGAAAAGGTGATCACATGCTTCCAAATGTTAGGTGAAGAAGAGTGAGAAGGGCTGAAAATTCCTAGCTTTATACTCTCTGTTCGGCCCCACCTCTCTGTTTCCTGTTTCTGTGTAAGAAAATGTATTATGATTGGTTGTCAGACTCCCATGGGGCCATGCAGGGGCAACTCTCTAGGTTGTCTTTTGAGTCCAGGTTTGGTTGATTTCCCAGATGCCATGTGGTGAGTTGGGTAAAGGGCTAATACTATCATGCCTTAATCCCATCACCCTGGAACTGAAGGGAGGAAACTTTTTGTTATGTAGAATAGACTGGGCATTTTAATAACCCATTAAGGAAAGTGGGGTCTATTAAGAGTGAGTCTGTTTCCTGTCTAAAAACATGTTTCTCCATTTCTGATCCAGGAAAATATGTTCTGCCTTTTCAATATTTCCCAGGATATTTCATTTTTTTAGGAGAGGGCTGGGTGCTAACTTCCTACAAGACCATAGTACTCCTATTTTTTATTTTTTTTTAAAGAATTTTACTGATTTTTAAAATTTATGGGAAAAGGGTAGGTGGATATACAAAAAATTTTTTGGCAACTCCATCATGCTAGAGGTAGAAATCTCTCCAATTCTCACAACTTTTACAGAAAGGAAAAAACAATAGATAAAGGATAAGCAGAAACAGCATCTTATTATACATTGTATCAACCATGTATTCAATCATCTCTTTTGCCATTTTCTAATATATCAACAATTACAATGATATTCCAGATATATTTATTTTTGTGACCTGAGTCTTTCCAATATTGTTCCCTCCCCCCTGTCCCCAGGCGGAGCTACAGCCTGTCCCTCCTTCATGTCTTGTGTATTGTCGCCTTTTTCACTACCTCATATATTTTTGTCCTCTAGGAGGGCACTATGTTTTTTAATGAAGACCTCTGCCTCCACAACTGTGTTAATTCTAATTCTGTTTCCCTCCCAGAAGATCAACATTCCTTCTGGCAATAATCATCTAAACCAAATTCCTTTATTATATAATTTCTTTGATAAGGAGGAATACTTTCTCCTCTTATCTTTTATTTTTTTCGGAATTTGCTTAAGAATGGCAATTTCTTTATCTTTATATTTTAGTGGTCCCCCCCCCTTTGAGCCCCTAGAATCTCATCCCTCATGGTCTTCCAAAGAAATTTAACATGTACTTCCCTTGGAACATTATGTGTTCTGACATATGCTGAATTAATCCTGTAAACCAGATCTATATCCCACCACAACTGCTCTTTATCTCTTTTAATATATTCTGCTAAAATTGTACTCATGATATCCTTAAGATCTTCATCTTCTGTCTCCGGTAGGTTCTGGAATCTGAGAAAGAAGGACATTTTCAAGTTCTATCTTTGCCATAAAATTTTCCAATTCTATATTCCCCTTCTGGACTGCCTTAACCTCCTCCCCCAACCCGACCACACCCTCCTCCAGCACACCAATTCTCTGTTTATTTTCTGTTATTTGTTGCTGTACACTTTTAAGCTCTTCTCTAAAATCTGCCATCTCCTTTTTCAACTCATTTTGTCCCTGCATAAGAGTCTGGAACATTTGAGTAACAGATAAATCTTTTGAACTCTCTCCAGTCCTTTCTTGTTGTGAAAACAATGAAATTTTTGTCTGTTGAATCGTTGGGCTGGATGTAGAAGAAATAGGTGCCGAGGCTGCTTTGCCTGAAGGTGGTTTTCTGGCCCCCATTGTCTGAGTTCAGAGATGAGTAAAATCTTTTACAAAACAAATGGCGTCTGTGAAGCACACAGCCGAGCGAGTCCAAGAAGATAGGCAAATCCAAAAGTGAAAGTTAATCCTCAGTCACAGTTCCAAGCCAAGAAGTCACACACACACACACAAAATCAAATAATCCAAATCCAGTAAGACCACATAACAGGAGAAGCTCCAGGAGTCCTTCAGGGGGGGAGGGTAATATAAAGCCAGACTTTCTTCAAAAGTAGTTTCAAAAGGCAGACTTCATTTATAAGTGCGAAGAAGAAGATGGAAGCAGGCCATCTTAGCTGCCCCTTTCACAGGGAACCAGGAGGGGAACATCAAAAATTTCCATAAAGTTTTCAAAACAACTCAACAATCACTTCTTGCAATTGTGATATAAATCTTTTCACATAGTTAGTTCAAGTGACTAATTCAACTTTTTGCTCTCTCTCTCTCCATTCCAAGATTGAGAGATAGTCCAAATGCCGCTTTGCCTGAGAGGGGTAGAAAAAAAAAGAAACCCCCCTCCAATCTTCCAACTTCAAACAGATTGAATCCACAATTTACAAAAAGCTGCTGCTCATCAATTAAAAGGGATTAAGGAGAGTGGAGCAAACTTCTCACCTCCAGCACTTCAGCCGCTGCATGTAATTAGTTATTTCCTTCCAGAATCCATTTAGCGAAGGTGCTGCTATGCACCTCCTATGCTCCCCGGCTCCTCAGGCAAAACTGGAAGCCTCCCCCCCCCCATGGCTGCTGCCTATCCGGGGGGTTCCAGCAAGCCTCCCTATGGCAGGTGGTCCCTCCAAGACCGCCTGTGCTCCTAAAAGGAGCCCACCGGAGAAGCGAACAGTGGACCAACGTCCGTCGCCTTTGGAAGTTGGAAGCGATCTCAGTACTCCTAAATTTTTTATGGGTGTCTGGTTCGTGGATTCACCAGGATTAACTGCCCACTCTCAGGTGGGCAAGTCAAATACTCTGCAGTGCAGATAAATAATCAAAGATTGCATAATTGCAACAATACCTTTCAGGGTATGGCTGAATGCAAGCAACCTTGAGGCAAAGCTCATTCTGTACTTAAATAAAGTTAATATTATATAATTCAGCTGCAAAAATTCAAAAGCATTTAGACTTATATATCTCTTCACAGTGCTTTACAGCCCTCAAAGCGGTTTAGAGTCAGCATATTGCCCTAACACTCTGGGTCCTCATTTTACCGACCTTGGAGGGCTCCCAATATTTCCCCAACAACTTTTGAAAATCAAAAGCTGGAAGGAAAATGTATACATATTTAGTACTTAAACTGCTTCCATAATCAAAAGCTGTTTTAAAATGTTCAGTTAGACCATATTAATCCATGGAGGCTGTATCAAACATGTCTTAGATAGATTTTATTTTCCATTTTATTCATCATCTGCTGTGCTGAGGGACAAATGAAATCAAATAAACTTCTATAATCCATGTAAAGTTTAAAAACTAAAGTATATGAAGCTATCATCCCTTTTTTCTTTCTGATCACCTGGATTTAATATCAGTGAAAACTTTTTTCTCTTCACTTTAAAACATACTGAACTTTCCTCCTCATTGTTTGGGACATTTTTCTCCCCGGTCAGTGATTTACTTTCCTAATTCCCTTTTACTGCTGCCATAAGCAGAAGCACTTGTAATTTAAATTTCATTTCTTCTAGATCCAGCCTCTTTGTCTTTTCTGTCTCTCTCTTGCACATTGGTGTAAAACGGGGGGGGGGGGGATTATTGCTTCTCAAAGATTGCCTAGGTCTCCTCAAGAGGAACAACTTTTTCTTAGCAATAACAATTGTAGGAAAATTATAAAATCACTTAAAATTAATATGTTACTCTAATAAAGAATTTAAAATCTAGCCTAAGTATTGCAATCATTTTTACACTAGAGTAGCAAACGATGTTCTCCCAACCTCCAAATTTAACAAACTAAAATATTTTCTTTAGGCCTCCTGCTCTGTTATTTCCAGGGAACTAAAAACCCCAAACTATCAACATAAGCTGTGGGTTCCTAAAATTTGCAGAATTTGATGCACAAAGGTATACTCAGTTACTGTTTCCACATTATTTTCTGCCATTGTTTTTAATTTGTCCAATGAATGGTTAATTTAATATAAAACATCTGGTCCCCTAGAGCAGTGGTCCCCAACCTTTTTATCGCCGCGGACCAGTCAACATTTGATAATTTTACCGCAGCCCGCTGAAGGGGGGACATTAATTGTTTATATTTTAGATTGTTTTGATTTAATAATTTTAATTTAATTGTATTTAAACATGCCTTCAAAATAAAATACAGTTACACCAAAAAATGAATATAAAGTGATTTAACATTTTAACTCATTAGAACCCTAAATCAATGAGAACCCTGAGCTTGTTTCTTTGCAACAAGATGGTTCCATTTGGGGGTAATAGGAGACAATGACACTTGAAGTGTGTTGCTTATGTCCAGTTTATTCCGTTGTTTTGTTTTGGTTGCTGTCACTGCAGAAAATCCCGCTTCACACAGATAGGATGTCAGATATGGCAATAGGGATTTAAGTGCTGTGGTAGTAATCTCAGGGTATTCCGCCATAACTTTAATCCAGAACACCGGCAGAGTTGTCTCAAATGTAGTTTTAAGGCCGCCATCATTTGCAATCTCCAGCAGTTGATCTTCTTCTTGCACAGACATGCTAGATTCGCCTAGTTTGTTGACAAATGTGTCACGGATCCATTCCTTACCAGTTCGTGGGTCTTTTGTGGTTGGGAAGTAGCGCTCGAACTCTTTTAAAAGCAAAGACAGATGGTTGTGCACCAACTGGGAAAGTGAATGCTCAGGCTCAGTCTCGCCTAAAATCCCCGCTAATGTCTGAAACATGTCCCAAATGCCTCTGTTCACGTGTCATCCCCACAACTCCAGTTTGGCTTTAAATGCAGCTACTTTGTCTGCCAACTTGAAAACAGTTGTCATTTTCCCCTGAAGGGACAGATTGAGTTCATTGAGCAGGCTGAATATGTCACACAGGTAAGCCAGTTTTGCGACCCATACCTTGTCACTGAAATGTGCTGGCAAAAGTGACTTCTTTTCTGAGAGAAATATTTGCAATGGCTCTTGTAATTCAAATACTCTGGTTAGCGATTTTCCTCTGGATAACCATCTTATTTCTGTGTATAAGAGAAGGCATCTGTGCTCTGCGTCCATCTCCTCACAAAGTTGCTCAAACAGGCGCGAGTTAAGGGCGTGTGCTTTGATGTGGTTAATAACTTTAACGACATCAATCAATACGCTGTTACATTCTGGTGACATTTTTCAGCTTGCCAGCATTTCCCTGTGAATGATACAATGCGTAGATTCACTCTCAGGTGCCACCTCCTTAATCCGAGCAGTTAAACTAGACAGTCGTCCAGTCGTGGCAGCAGCTCCATCTGTGCATATGCTGACACAAAAAGACCATTTTAGTTGTCCTGATATATAACCATCCAGTGACTTGAACAGTTCTGCCCCTGTGGTGTTGGTTGGCAAAGATAGTGCACATAAGAAATCCTCATGCACATCCTCCTGATATAGATATCGCACATAAATAAGTAATATTGCCTTGTTGTCGATATCTGTAGATTCGTCAACCTGGAGTGTGTAGCATGATGACATATTAATCCTTTCCAACAATTGGGTCTCAATGTCTTTAGCTATTTCCTCAATGAGCCTAGTCACAGTGCTAGCCGACAAAGGCACATGTGCTATCTTTTCCACAGCAGCCTCTCCTAGAAGTTCATGGCAAATGTCTTTAGTGTAGGGCAAGATCAATTCACCACCCTTAGTGAATGGCTTTTTAGCCTTAGCAATACGGTTAGCCACCAAATATGATGCTCTCAGTGCATTCTCCTTTATTGATGTGGTGGCCCTCATAAATTTCTTCTTTCCTTCGTGTTCCCGTTTTTTTCTTTCAAAATACTCCAGGGGCTTGTCTTTTAATCCAGGGTGTTTGGCGTTCAAATGGCGAAGCAGTTTTGAAGGTTTCATTGCCTCATTAGAGAGCTGGTCACTGCAAACTATGCAGAGTGGGGTTGGTGTGTGGGAATCACCTGTCCCAATAAATCCATATTTCAAGTAGGACTCATGGTATTGTCTGTTAAAAGTTTTATGTTTCTTTGATGTTGAAGGCTCTTCTTCTGTCTCCTCACTGGGCCTTTTCTTTTTCCCAAGGAAACTTTCTAACAACGTCTGTTTCGTATTCATTTTTGCTAATTTGTGGGTTAAATTTGAGCAAACACAATATACACGTACACCAAGCACTGTTAAACATGAGAAAATACCGGTGAACAGAGAGAAGAGCCCCCCGATATCATGATATTTTGCGCATGCGTGGTATTGGTGCAGCTTTAGGTGACGTCTCTCAGCTCCCAGTTAACCTCTCATCCATGGAAAGTCGAACAAACCCGAGAGAAATACACCACAGTAAATAACATGGAAATAATTTAATGTTCCTTGGGCGGCCTGGTACCATTTGATCCACAGACCAGTACTGGTCCATGGCCCGGAGGTTGGGGACCACTGCCCTAGAGTAATCCCTACAGATTTACTTTGATCACCACTTCCATATTTTTTTGCAAAACTGCATTATTTGACTTGTCTTTTTTTTCTTTCAGTGTGGTTATAGTTAATAGGTCCTATAAACTTACAGTTTACTTGCATGGGTTCTCAGTAAATTGATTTAATTTACCAAGAAAATGATTAAGTCACAAATGCTACAGAAAACAAGAACTAGAAAACTGGAATATAAAGGCAAGGAGATTGTAGTTCTGAAATGAATTTCAAGAAGAATGAGAGAGACGAGAAGAGAATAACAATTCCTGACTAAGATCTTACTCAAAAAAGGCGTCAATTATAGATGGCTTATACCAGAAGGTTTAATTTTTGTATGGCAAGGACAAAGATATAGAATAGATACAACTGAAAAAGCAGAAACATTTTATATGGAACACCTGGGAGGGAAGGCTGAGAAGGCTGGAAAACAAGAATTATTGGTAGATCTCCAAGAGGCACCCACAGCTGAGACCGAGAAAGTAGTAGGTGCTGTAGGTGGGATCGAAACAGAAGGAGGTGCTGTAGGAGGTGTAGACATCAGAGAACCATGAGAACTGAGATCAACTAGAGCTATAAATCCTACTTATAAAATATAAACATGGAAAAGAAAAAAATGATTACAATCAATATAAATGGACTTAATTCAGCAATTAAAAGAAGAATAATATTTCACAAATTAGAAAAATTAAAATTGGACATAATTTGTCTACAAGAAGCGCATTTTCAAAAACAACATGAACACTATGAGAATATATTAAGAGAGACAAAGAACAGTTGTGGTGTGATATGGATCTGGTTTACAGGATTAATTCAGCATATGCTAGAACACATAATGTTCCAAGGGAGGTATATGTTAAATTTCTTAGGAGGACCACGAGGGATGAGGTGCTAGGGGCTCAAAGGGGGGGGGGAACCACTAAAATATAAAGACAAAGAAATTACCATTCTTAAACAAATTCCGAAAAAAATAAGAGAGAAAAGGAGGAAGTACTCCTCCTTATCAAAGAAATTATATAATAAAGGAGTTTGGTTTAGATGGTTATTGCCAGAGGGAATGTTGATCTTTTGGGAGGGAAACAGAATTAGAATTAATACAGTGGGGGGGGGGGGCTGAAGCCATTAAAAACACAGTTCTCTCCTAGAGGACGAAAATATGGGAGGTAGTGAAAAAGGTAGTACAAGATATGAAGGAGGGAGGAGGTGTGGCTCCATCTGGGGACAGGGAGGAAGGAGCAATATCAAAAAGGCTCAGGTCACAAAAATAAATGCATTTGAAATATTACTGTAATTGTTGATATACTAGAAAGTGACAAAAAAGAGATGATTGAACACATGGTTGATATAATGTAGAACAAGATTCTGTTTTTGCTTATCTTTTATACGTTGTCTTTAACATTGTAAAAATTGTGAGATTTGGAGAGATTTCTACCACTAGCATGGGAGCTGCCAAAATTTTCTATGTACCCTTTATCTTTCCCCATAAATGTTTAAAAACCAATAAAATTCTTTAAAAAAAAACATGAACACTTATTCGTACAGCCAAAACTTGGGAAAATGTTTACCCTCAGATGCTCAAAGAAACTGAAACAATATTAGAAGGCAAAATAAGTATGATGGAGCTAACTGAAGCATTTAAATATCATTGAGACAAAAGGAAGAATTGGCGGAAACTTTAGAGATTCAAGTTACAAATAAGGTTAAATATTTGGGGATATATTTAACTGCTAGATGCGGTACACTTAAAGAGAAGAGCCTTTTTGATATTGCTCCTTTCTCCCTGTCCCCAGATGGAGCCACACCCCCTCCCTCCTTCATATCAGAAACACCCCAGGCCCAGACGGCTTACCAGTAGAATTTTACAAGACATTTCAGGAAATCGTTGTCCCTCCCATTAGTAGAAGTTATGAATGAGGTGATGTCTGAGAGCAAGATACCCAAATCATGGTTAGTAGCATATATTACACTTCTGCCAAAAGAGGAGGCTGATCTAACACAAATCAAGAACTACAGACCCATCTCTCCTTGTTAAACTCAGATTATAAGCTATTTGCTTCGATATTAGCAGAACGACTTAAAAAATATCTAAACAGTTTTATCCACTCTGATCAAAATGGGTTTTTACCAAAGAGACAAATTAAAGATAATATGAGAATAATTTTGGACACATTGGAGTACTATGAGGTGCACCTCCCAAAACAAGTGGCTTGGATGTTCTTAGACGCACAGAAAGCATTTGACAATATGAACTGGCGATTTATGTTTCTACAACTGGAACAGATGAATTTTGGTAAGAAATTTACCCAAGCCATACAAACCATATTCCACAAACCAACAGTAAAGATAATGATAAATGGAGAACTGACAGATTCTATCGAAATAAAGAGAGGAATGAGATAAGGCTGCCCACTATCACCTTTACTTTTTGTCTTAACATTGGAAGTTTTAAATAGAAAGATTAGAGAATAGAAAGAAATAAAAGGAATGAAAATTAAAAAAGAAGAATATAAACTACAAGCATTTGCAGATGATTTGGTTTTTATCCTTGAGGACCAATTAGAAACTGCATCAAAATTGATAGAAAGCATAGAGGAATATGGAAAAGTAGCAGGCTTGAAAATAAATAAAGATAAAATGAAGATTCTGACAAAGAACTCCTTGGTCTGACAGCAGCCCTTTTATAGGGAGCTGTCAGACTTCCCAACCAATAGGATTCAATCTCTGTTCCCGCCAGAACAGAGGATCTTGGTGGAAACCATGGTAGTTAGAGTGAATATCTAACACCCCTCCCCTCTTAGTTGGGATGTTTCTATTGATCACGTAATCACACAGGTAGGCGGGTTTTTGTTTAGTCCTACCAGACCTGCGCAGTTCATTTGGAACCGGTTCTTTGGGCAGGTTGGATGGACCTGTCTGCTCTCCAGCTCTTCTCGGTGGAACCTCCTGGAACTTTTCCCAGGCCGCGGCTGGAGCTTCTGGGATTTGCTCGTCTGGATCTCTGTGGGCCTGCAACAAATTCAGATAAGTCCCCCATACTCTCGGGCTTGAGCTGGCTGTAGGAGTGAGTGTTTGCTCCTTTTGGGTAGGGCTTTGGCTGATTTGTTCAAGAGTTGCATCTGGTGTTCTAAGTGTGGAGTTGGAGAGGCGGCCACGGAGTTGGTCAATATGCCTCCTCCAGTTTCTACCATCCTTGAGCTCTAAGAGATAAGAGCGAGGCCCGATGATGCCTATCACCGTGGCAGGGATCCAGAGAGTTCCCCCGGTGTAGTTGTGGGCATATACTGAGTCCCCTATGCTAAACTTCTGAATTTTGCTTGTGAAGTCAGGGGGCGATGTGGCAGAATAGCTTGGGTGTAGCCGGTCTAGGTGGGACCTTAGCCTGCGACCCATGAGAAGCTCGGAGGGGCTTCTTCCAGTAGTGGCACTTGGCGTGATGTGTTGGATTAACAAATAGTTATCAACCCATGTTTGCCAATCCCCCGGGCCCATTCTAGTGAGGGCCTCTTTTGCAGATCGCACCATTCTCTCCGGCTAACCATTGGAAGCCGGATGAAATGGAGCGACCAGGACATGCCTGATTCCCTGACTTGCTAAGTAGGTCTCGAATTGAATGGCCATGAATTGGGGCCCATTGTCGGAGACCAAGACGTTGGGCAGGCCGTGTGTGGAGAGAAATTTCCATAGCACCTTGATGACCGCTTCTGCCATGGTGGAGGTCATCAAGACTACCTCTAACCACTTCGAGTAAGCATCCACAACTATGAGGAAAGTTTCGCTATGAACTGGGCCAGCAAAGTCAATGTGCACCCTAGACAAGGGTGCTTGAGGACGCTCCCATTCCTTAGTGGGCGCCTCTGGGGGAGCTGCTCTGGATTCCTGGCACGGTGTGCAGGTAGCCATCCATTCTTCGATCTTCCTGTCCATGTTAGGCCACCAAACATAACTCCTAACCAAAGACTTCGTCCTTACAATGCCAGGATGCCCCACATGTAAAGCCTCCAATACTGCCCTGCGCAATTTGTTTGGAATAACCACTCGGTCCCCCCACAGTAGATAGCCATTAATTACCGACAACTCATTGCGTTTTGCAACATACAATTTACAATTAGCCCCAACAGGCCCTTTGGTCCACCCCCTCCACACCCAAAATTTGTTTGATGGTGGAGTCCTTTGCAGAATGGCGGGCAACGTCATTGGACGAGACAGGTCCAGTGTCCAAGCAGTCAATGAGCAGGTCCGGTGTCTCGGGAGTGGGGTCAGCCAGAAGTCCTGGTAGGGGACAGCGGCTCAATGCATCTGCGTGTCCCAATGTGGAGCCAGGGCAGTGGATTAGTTTGTAGGAGTAGGCAACCAGGAAAATAGTCCACCTGGTCATGCGAGGAGATAACGACACTGGGGTAGGTCAGTCCTCAGCCAATAGTCCCAACAACAGCTTGTGGTCGGTCACAAGTTCGAAATCCTGGCCATAAAGGTACTCATGGAACCTTTTGACTCCCGCCACTGCAGCCAGAGCCTCGCGGTCCATCTGGCTGTAGTTTGTTTCCGCTGAAGACAAGGTTCACGACTAAAAAGCAATAGGGGATTCTGTGCAGTTGGGCATGCAGTGGCTGAGGACAACACCAACGCCGAATGGAGATGCATCGTAGGTTAACACCAATGGCAGGGCCTGGCTGTATTGGACTAGAAGGGAATCAGCTGTCAGTAGTCGCTTGACCACGGCAAATGCGGCAGCCTCGGCTCTGCCCCAGGACCACTTGGCATTCTTGCCAGGAGATGGTGAAGCGGTTCAGCAATGGTGGCTTTCTGTTTGAGAAAGACACTGTAGAAATTAAGGAGCCCGAAGAATGCCTGCAGCTCAGTTTGAGTGTGGGGTGTGGGGGCTTCCTGGATTGCTTTTATTTTTTGTGATGTCGGGTGAATTCCAGAGCCATTGATCATGTACCCCAGGAACTCAACCATTGGTACATTAATTTTGCATTTTTCTTTTTTAAGCCAGAGGCCCTTTTCTCTAATTCTGACCAAAACCATTCAAACTCATTTTAAAAGTTGCGCCTCATTTGCAGCCTATACCAAGATGTCGTCAAAATAGGGGATGACTCCTGGTATCCCCTGCAAAAGCCGTTCCATGATGCTTTGGAACAGTCCAGGGGCAATACTAACTCCAAATTGCAGGCGGTGGCATTTGAATGCACCCCTGCATTCAATGGTTTGAGCCTCCGCTGTAGTGCCATCTACAGGCAACTGTTGGTATGCCTGCGCCACATCTAATTTAACAAAGATTTTTCCTGGGCCTAAGTGCTGTACAATGGGTACAGGGTATGCGCTTTGTTGTAGCGTGTTGTTAATTGTACATTTATAGTCCGCGCAGATGCGGACTGACCCATCAGGCTTGACCAGGGTCACAATAGGGATCTCCCAGCGAGCATGGTTGACTGATTCTAGGATTCCCTGGCTCATGAGCTTGTCAATTTCCCTGTCAATTTTAGGGCGGAGAGCGAAAGGCACTCTTCTGAATTTCAGCCTAATTGGCGCTATGTTGGGGTCCAAGCTAAAGGAGATTGGCGTCCCCACATACTTACTGAGACCAGTACCAAAGATGTCCTCGAACTCCTTAAAGATGGCCTCTGCACCGTCTTCCTTCACGGAGTTGATTCCGGTCACCTCCAAGGCTTGGAACCAATCGAGCCCTAGGAGGCTCTGCAGGTTGTTGCTGGCCACAGTCACGGGGAGATTAGCGTAGAATTCTTTGAACCTCACACAGAAGGCACCCTGGCTGACGATGAGGACTTGGTGCCCCTGATAGTCTCACAGGCTGATGTCAGGGGTGCAAAGGTGCAGCTTTTTCAAGCTCGGAATGGCTTGCTTCAGGGTCGACCAAGACAGAATCGTTAATGATGATCCAGTGTCTATTTCAAGCTCACCAGGGGCATCCTATATGAGGACAGTGATTTTCAGGTTTTTTTGCTGCCTAGTGCAGACTTGTCCTATCGCAGTGTGATAGGTAACGTTTGCTTCTCTCTCTGGGCGCCCTTGCAATTTCTGCCAGGCCCCTGGTGTGGGCCTCTGTTGGCGGTTAGGAGTATCTTTGGGCTGCCATGTAGTGGCAGGGAATTTGCTCCGGCACACTTTGGCAATGTGACCCTTTCGTTCGCAACGCTGACAGGTTGCATCTCAGAATCGACAAGTAGACCGGGCATGGTCTCGTCCACAGCTTGTGCAAGGTGGCAAACACGAATTGAATTTTCGTGCTGGCTACTGCGCATGCGGTAGCTGTCATCTTCTTCGCTGTCAGATTGCTCGGGCCCTGCAGCCTCGTGGTGAACATGCATTTGTTTCTGCGCAGCTTGTGGCATGTTTTGTTGCCGCTGCAGGTCTCCATTGACTTGTCTGCTGACTCGGACGCTCTTGCTTGGTCAAGCGTGATCTGCAGAGACAGATTTGATCTGGCAAGCAATCTTCTCTGCAGATTAATGTCCCGCACACCGCAGATAATGCGGTCCAATATTAAATTGTCCAGGTCACAGAACTCGCAATAGGTGGTTGTCTGTGTGTGTGTGTGTGTCTCTTTGTCTCTCTCCCTCCCTCCCTCTCTGTCATTCTCTCTGTGTCTGTCTGTCTGTCTGTCAATCTTGTCTCTCTCTCAGTATCTCTCTCCTCCCTCCCTGTGTGTGTCTGTCACTCTCTCTGTGTCTCTCTCCCTCTTTCTCTGTCTGTCTGTCTGTCTGCTCTCTCTCTCTCTCTCTCTCTCACACACACACACACACACACACACACACACACACACTGTGTTCATCTTGCTGAGTGTTCCGATCACATTTGAAACACTCAACAACTGGCCTGTATTTATGGTTTTTTGCAGCATTCTGCAGTAATAGGGCCAAAATATATGGTTAAAAGTAGTTGGCAGCAGCGTTTTTCTCTGGGGGGCTGCACAGAACATCCCAATACAGATGCCCCCCCAACTGCCCTCTTTGGGGTCAGGTCCTCTTCAGAAGGATGAGGCCACACTGGTCCCCCTCGCATTCCTCATCTTCCGGCCGTGGCCCCACACCATGGAAAAGATAGGTGTGCACATGCCCTGCACAATTATAGGCCCGGAGAGGAAGCCTCTGCACAAGCCCGGCCGAGTGATAACAAGTTCCCGCTGTTACGAAGGCTCTGGGATGAGGGACAGAATCTTCGCCGCAGGACAGTATAGCTCTGTCTGCCAGAGGCAGCAGGACCAAAGCCCCTCTCCCAACTGGCCCCTCCTCCTTCTGAGGGTAAGGGACCCAGCTGTCCTGCTGCCTCTGGCTTCCCTTCGAGAGTCTCTGAACTCCAGGACTGTAATTGTGCAGTGTGCGCGCGCGCAGCTTTGTTTTACATGGTGGGTTGCGGATGGCCTCTGGAGTCACTCCATGCTATGGGGGATGGGTTTTTAACCAGGCAGTTGTCAGAGAGAAGAGGGCAGCGGGCGCCTATGGGCTTGTGCAACAGCCAAATCCTTGCCTCCTGTTCCTTTTTCCACTGCTGCACAAGCACATGTGGCGTGCACTGCCCTCTTCTCTCTGACAGCCGTCTCGTTTCCAATTGGGAGGGGGGAGAAATCCATCTTTTATGTCCCTCTCCATGGATCCCTGCCCCAATTGGAAATGAGGCGGCTGTCAGAGACAAGGGAGTGTGACCCGCATGGCATGTACAAACAGCAAAAGGAACAGGAGAGGAGTTCGGCTGTTTGAAAAGTCCCGCATGGAACTCCTCTCCTGTTCCTTCTTTTGCTGTTTGTACACGCCATGCGGGGTGCACTGCCTTGTCTTTCACAGGTGCCTCGTTTCCAATTGGGGTGGGGATCTATGGAGAGGGACAGAAAAGATGGATTTCTCCCCCCCACAATTGGAAATGAGGCGGCTGTCAGAGACAAGGGAGCGCGACCCGTGTGTCATGTACAAACAGCAAAAGAAGGAACAGAAGAGGAGTTTGACTGTTTGAAAGCCCCGTATGGAACTCCTCTCATGTTCCTTCTTTTTCTGTTTGTACATGGCAGCAGAAAAAGGAACAGGAGGGGAGGATTTGTTGGACAAGCCCACGGGCACGAGCTGCTCTCTTCTCTGACAGCCGCCTCATTTCCAATGAAGGGGGTGGGGAATCCAGGCAATTTCCTCCCTCTGCAATTCCCCATCCTTCCTCCGCCCACCCACCAGCCAAAACCTCCTGGAAGGCTTTTGCTGGCGGGCGAGCAGGGGGATGGACGGACAGGCCAGGGGAGGGACCGTTCCGGTACGGAAGGCATGCCAAATTATTTCAACCAGTATACGGGTACCGGACAGAACCAGCTGAAATCCACCTCTGCTTCTGCCCCAGTTACAATAACCAGTCTATGACAATTTATCGCAGCCCACTCACCATAGCAACTCACCATGGGTCAACTCATCATGGGACAACTCACTATGGGGCAAGAGTTACATTAAAATTAAAGAAATGGTGGAATAGAATAATTAAAGAAAGAATGGAAAAGAAGGAACAAAATGAAATGTGAATGACAAAATAATAATTTTAAATAATTAAATTGAATTGTTAAATTGTCCTGTGGCAAGTTGTCCTGCGGCAAGTTGGTCATAGTGTATTGGTAGCAAAGAATTGGCCCCAGCAAATTGGCTGTGGTGAATTGTCCGATTCCAACAGTAATTGTATGCATTTAAGCATTGCATTGGGAACTGAATCTCCGAATTGTACCAACCCCTGCTGGCATGAGACAGGTGGGATTGCCTGATTTAATATTTGAGTCACTGGTCCTAAACACTTGTTCTTGGACAACTAAGGATATAATTAGGACTACTAGCACCATGCCTAGCAGATATCCTTTCCCAGAAGCGGTGCATTATCACCAGATTCCACCTTCATCCCAATTATATTTTGCCAATTGTCAGGGCAATGATCAATTTCTTAGGCAATTGGTTCTTTTGGACCCAAAGACAATAAATACCCCAATAAATAAAAGAATTTTAAGCTTTATTATTAGCTCAAGTAAACAGAGTTGAAAGCATAACACAACAAGCATTCATAATAAGCAAGATCATGCCCAACGTTTCTACAGGCTTCCAAGAGTTATTTAATACCAATAACAGAGATACACCATGGGTAGCCAGTATTCACAGGACCTAGTATTAGACTCCCTGCAGAAGCCTCCTATAAAACAGTTTTTAAATCAAAACCTGTCATGATGATTTCATGGCTCTGCTATTTTCAGGAGATTGCACATGACTCTGAAATGGGAATTGCTAATCTGAGATTTTTACAGAGGACAAAGCTGTAAAGTTTCATGAAAATTCCTCCCCCTTCTTTATTTAACAAGCAAGAGTGGAAAACAAACAGGCTAGCTTAGAATGAACTTTAAACTTCTAGACTTTTTTTAATATGAAAGAGAAACCAAAATGGTAACGTCTCAGCAAGGGAACAAGTGTTGATTTAGAGTAAAATAAACTGCATAATCTGTATTACTCTGCATATGCTGTAATTAATGCAAAGAGCGTTAATATAAAAAAGAAAAGAATTTTATTTATAGTGCATTCTTTGCTTAAAAATGATCCAATTACAGTAAAAAACCTAAGAAAAATTAAATAGCAATGAAGCTGTAGCTACATGAACTCACAGCTTATAAATTGCCTATCCCTGAAAAAAATATGGCAATGAAAATAAGGAAAACATTTTTAAAAACTTATTGCTCAATATCTAGTTTATTCAAGAAATACTTTAGCAAAAATAACCTGAGACCAAAATACTGGAGTGACAAGTAAAATATTTATAAACCACAATAAATATAATCCCAGACTAGAGGATAAAGCCACAGTAGCATTTTTTAAAATAGCAGTCTTTTTCTGTTACATTCATTTGGTGAAATGGAGATATATCAAACAACTAAGTGAAAGTTCAACAGATAAATATGGAAAATATAGTCCATAAATTGATTATAGATAAATGGCAGCTCTATGATCTGTAACATAGAACTATGTAGAGCAGAGTGTAAATGCCACTAAAATTAATAGGACATGCTTCCCCCCCCCCCCGATGCGTATGGAAACTAGTGACAATTCTACACCACTCCTACTTCATTTGATTATATACATTGAAAAGGCTGTCATACATCCTGAATATGAGGCCTAACTCAGCGACCCCCAACTTTTGAGCACCAGGAATTGGTTTTGTGGAGATTTTTCAGTGGACCAGAAGGGGTGTAGTTTCACGAGCTGCCTGGACCCTGTGGCTTTGCTTGTTTGTGCAACCCGGTTTCTGGCATACTGTGGCCTGGTACCAGAGGTGGGTTCCGACCGGTTAGCACCAGTTCGATAGTGCCAGTTCGTCAAATCTACCGAACCAGTTAGAAGAAGTTCCACCGGTGGACCTGGAAGTAAGTTCCAGAACTCCTGCCCCTGCCCTATTGCTCGCTCGCCCTGCCCGTTCCGTCGCAGCTTGCTCGCTCCCCTGACCGTCCGCACTAAACTAGCCTAGCCCGCCGATCACTGATTGACTGGAGTCCAGCCAATCAGTGAGCAGGCTGGAGGCTGGAGTCAACCCGCCCGCTTCTAACACCCGTTTAAAAGTGGGGTGGGTCCTCACTTCATTTCTTTGTGTTTCGCTTCGCCTTCCAGCAGCTTGCTGCTTCCCTCAGGTAAGCAACTAAGTGAAAGGAGGGGCAGCGGGGGTGGCGGGGGTGGCGGGAGTGGCAGGAGGCTAGCTTATGCCAGCTCATGCCAGCTCACAGTTTTCATGAGGGAAGGCCTTCAGGCCTTGCCTCGCGAAAGCTGCGAGCTGGCGTATGCCACGTGGCACAAAGGGGGCGCGCCTAGCTTATACCAGCTGAAGGCCTTGCCTCACAAAAGGTATGAGCTGGCGTACGCCACGTGGCCAAAAGGAGGAGGTGAAAGGAGGAGATGGGTGGCAGGAGGCTAGCTTACGCCAGCTCACGGCTGAAAGGAAGTGGGTGGCGGTGGTGGCGGTGGCAGCAGGGGGGATGAGCTGACATGTGCTGCCGCTGGTGGCGTGTGCTGCCGCTGCCACTAGTGGCCGTAATGGGGGGCAAGGTGGTGGCGGCAGCGGCGGCAGCGGGGAGCCAAGTTGGCGTGCACCAAGGGCAGTGGCAGGATAGCTTATGCCAGCTCACGGCTTTCGCGAGGGAAGGCCTTCAGGCCTTGCCTCGCGAAAGCTGCGAGCTGGCGTATGCCAGGTGGCAGAAAGGAGATGGGCAGCGTCGGAAAGAAGGTGAGATGGCATGCGGCATTGGGGGGCGGTGGCAGTGGTGGCTCGTGGCTTTCACCACGTGGCCGAAAGAAGGTGGGCAGCGTTGGCGAGGAGGCGAGATGGCATGTGGCGTCGGGGGGGCGGTGGCAGTGACGGCTCGTGGCTTTCACTGCATGGCCGAAAGGAGGTGGGCGGCGGCAGCAGCGGTGGGAGTGGGGGGGCGACCTGGCGTGCGGTGGCAGAAGGGGGTGAGCTGATGTGCAGCAGGGGCTGCAGCAGGGGCAGGGGCGGTGGCAGGAGGCTAACTTACACCAGCTCGCGGGTTTCGCAAGGGAAGGCCTTCAGGCCTTGCCTCGCGAAAGCCGCGAGCTGGCGTACGCTGTGTGGCCCAAAGGGGGTTTCTTGCTACCCCCCACGCCCCGCCCGTCTCCAGACTCGCCTGGCTGGCTAAGGCGGCGGGCCTAGCTGACCCAGGTGTCCCTTGTCCCTTCAGTCCAGCTTACCTGCTGCCTCATTTCCTGCCTGCTCCCTGCTGCATCCATCGCATCGGAGAGCTGCTGATTCTGCCTGCTGGTAAGTGACCCATTTTTTTTCTTTTATTCTTTTAATGTTTTTTAAAAGAATATTTTATTTATTATGCATAGAATTTTTTTAAATCATTTTACTTAAAAGTATTGAGTATAGAATTTTTTTAAATGGTTTATTTTAAGTTATTGTGTGTAGATTCTTTTTTTAAACTGTCTTAGACTATTTTAAAAAAGATTCTATCAAAAATAAATTAAAATAAACCATTTAAAAAAATTATATACTCAATACTCTTAAATGTATTGTCTATAGAATATTTTAAATGGTTTTATTCTAATTTATTGTGTATGGAATATTTTTAATGGTTTCATTTTAAATTATTGTGTGTGGAATACTTTGAAATGGTTTCATTTTAAATTATTGTGCGTGGAATCTTTTTAAAAATTGTGTTAGACTATTTTTTTAAAAAAAATTCTATCAACAATAAATTAAAATAAACCATTTAAAAATATTCTATACTCAATACATTTAAAAGTATTGTGGATAGAATATTTTAAAATGGTTTTATTGTAATTTATTTTGTATAGAATATTTTAATGGTTTTATTTTAATTTATTGTGTGTAGAATATCTTTTTTAAAATTATTTTAGGGAATTTTTATTCATTGTTTGTAGAATATGTTTATTACAAGAAATGTTATTCCTTTTTGCAAATGGTTTATTTGTGATGCAATATGTTGCTTTTAAGTGTGCAGGTTGGTGCATTGTTTATGAGTCTCAAAATGGCTGCTTTTCTATGGGCAGGCCAGGTTGGTGCAAGGCAACTTTGCCAGATTTTGTGTGTTTCTGTGTGATACTTGGTTGTTTAGGTAATTGTGAGGTGATTGCTGATTCTGTGAGCTTCCTGGCATTGTCCTTTATAATTTCCCACAATGCCTTGATGGTTTTTATTCCAGTGGCTTTGTCTTTCCTGTCCTTAGGGTTAGGGAAATAAACTGGTTTCATCTGCAGTCTTTTTGGGAGAAATTGTTATTGTTTGGTGTTTTCCTGGCACTGTCATAGTTTGTGGTTGTGTAATGTCCGCAGTTATCTACACATTAATAATGATCAAGTACTAATAATATTTCCTTATACATTTTAGTGACCTTTCCTTACATAATTGGTGTTTTCTTTCATACTTTTATATTTCTAATTTCTGTTTCTGTTAGTTAGCAATTGCTAAAACAAATCCCAGATGAAAAAGTATTCAAAGCCTTCTCGATTTTAATTGTCAATTTATTTATTCCTGTACGTTCTAATATTTATTCATTTTCATATCTGTCTTTTCACTGTTGTGCAAACACAATTCCAGCAGCTGCTAACATGTGTAAAATTAAATATGTATTGTATTCCCTTTCAAATAACCAACAAAATATTTCTGGTTTTAATTCCATATCTTGCTTTACCATTGCTTCTAACCACTAACTCTTGAACAGCTACTTGGTCTGCCCTAAGTACTGAACCTAATTCATATATTTCTGTTTTTTTGAACTGAGAACTAAATTTCAGAAAAATAAATCTGTATTGCTTTGTGAATCTACCTATGACATTCATTCTTGATCTAACTTCTTGGATGAAAGACTATATCTTTCCCGTTTGTTGGGGGACATCCTTCCTGAAAAGACTGTACATTTTTGGGTGAAAACAGAGGTCCCTTCTGTTACCTGTAGTGTAATCCTCAGCTTACAACCACAATTGAGTCCAATATGGTTTTATTTCTTCTGCAGTTAGTATTATTTAACAAGATGAAGAGGCAACAGAGTATGACCGCTAGGACAGTCATCTTTCCTATGTAAGTAGCTGTTTTATTGCTTTGTGTGCTTGTTTCATCCTTAATATTGTAGTGCAAGCTATTAAAGTCTTCCTTTCTGTATCTCTTTGTGCAGGCCATTCATTGGAGCAAGATGGTCAGTGGGTGACTTCAACACACAAAAGGACAGTAACCTTCCTTTTCTATTATTTTGTGTGCTTGTTTCATTCTAATGCAGTGCATGTGATTAAAGTCCTCCTTTCTGTGTCTCTTCTTTGTGCAGGTTATTGGAGCAAGGTGGTGAGGTGATGGTGTGCAGAAGACCCGGCAAGACAGTAATCTTCCCTCTGTAAGTAGCTGTCTTTATTGTTTTGTGTGCTTGTTTCATCCTATGCTCTTTTCTTCTGCCCTCCAAGTTGCCTCTCTGGTGAGTTTTCCTGCTTGAGCACAGGACATGTAAATGTAAACTAGAAAAAACTCAGGCATGTAATTTTTAATAAGAAATGATTCATAGAGGGACAAACATCTGCTTTTTCCATGAGCAAATCTAATTGGAATATAATTCACCCTTAAATATTTGACACCAAATTCTTTTCAATTTAGGATAGAACTTATATGGGGGCTAAGCCTTGGAACAATTTATCCAGTTTTGGCTAAATAGGTGGTTTGTAAACATGATTCATGGCTTAGATTCATAATTCAAGATAATAGTGGGTTATTCAGCAACCCATGTTCAACAATCCATGATTCAAGACTAAATGGAGTTAAGAGTGTGGATTTTTATACCTTCTTTGGACTTTACACTTCAACTTCCTGCTCCTGTGCAGGAACATGCATTCCATTGGCTGTTGTCAGATTCCTTTGGGGTCATGTAGGGGTTATGTAAGGGTCATAGTTGGCTCTATAAGCAAAAGAGGAAATACAAATCCAAGGTGTTTGTCTGAGCTGTCAGGTTTGGTTGAAGTTTGTGGTGATGCAATGAAGGGGCTTGTGTTCTGAAAGGGTGTTGGGCAATTTCTATTGTTGCTTAGTGGCTTTTTCCAGTGTTGGAGCTTAGGTGATGGCTATGTCTAATCCTACCATTCTGCCTTTGTTTCAAAATATTCTGTCTTCAATGGATTGCCAAATCTGCATTTCTAAAAGCTACCCCCTCAGTATCTGTTGGGGCTATTAAGAAAGACTTGGAAGCTGCTTTCTGTCTCCAAGAGCATGTTTCTCCATTTCTCTTTTAGGGAAATATAATATTCTGCCCTTTTTAATATTCCTCAAAATATTTCATTCTTATAGGAGGGTGGATGCTGACTTTCAACAAAATAAATAGAGACTACCATTTGTTGTCTCCAGGAAAGATAAATGAAATTAATTTTTGTTAATATTATTAGATAATCCCTAACCTGCCTAGAATTCAAATGATGACCTGCAGGAACTGAGTTGCTCTGATTAGAAAATGAGGCTTGAAAAGTATAAAGTCCCGTCTAATTTAGAAAATATCCTCTGCCTGAGCAGCAATCCAGCCCGAGCCGTTTAAATATAATAAAGGATAACAAGAGTGGACAGAAACCTTTAACAGTTAAGCACAATGACACGTGATTGACCACAGCACACCCAGACAAACTTCCTCATCAGTATATGTTTACTTTATATATAATTAATATGGTCAATTTTTTTCTAAATTTTTAGCTACAGAAATCATTTGCCAGAAACAAATATATACAATTTATTTGCTGTTCTTTCTATTTTGACAATGTATATCTGCTTTCTTTGACTGAAAATCACACAAAAAATTGTCTAGCTTATATATAAGTTACAGCAGCTATGGTCAGATAACCAATGAACCTGGTTTGTGGAAACTTCTAGATTCACATTATCACCTGATACCGTATATTGTTGGCTTGTTGAAAGAGCCACTAGAGGTCACTGCACAGATTTATTTTATAAATCCTAATAAGAGGACAGTAATTCATGGAATAATAGTTTTCAAGAGAAAATTTATAGTATGAACAGTATACAGATGTTTAATCAATAGTCTGCAAGCTTCATGCTGTACAGGTAATCCATAGAAAAGTTGCAATATAATGAAGAACCTACATTCACATTTTTTTTCTAATAATGGAGAACAAAAGCATTTTAACCAGGCTACATTAAGTAGATGAATTAGACTTCCGGTGGCGCCACTGTCCTTGGAAGATGCTCCCTCGGGAACGCCAGCCCGTGTTTGAGTAACAAGCTGTTAGGATAGCATAAATCAGCTGTCCAGCAGTTTGAAAACCTCGGGAAAAGGGGGGGAGGTGAGCAGTCTGGCAGAGGGTAGAGCTGCCCAGCAGCCCCAGAAGCAATTCTGTGGCGTGAAAGGTGCGAACTCCTCAGGAAGCCTGACAATCTCCTCATCACGGGACGCCTCTGTCTTTGCAGAACAAAAGGCAGCGTCCACACCTGCAATTTCAAGTTTATTTTACATCTGAATAAGAAGCAGGCAGAGCAAACCAGGAGGTCAACAAATTGCAAGTACAAGCCTTAACTCCGTAGATTATATCTCTTTCTGTAAACTTAAAAGGAACTTTTTTTTAAAAAAAAAATGGCGCCGGAGTAATAAAGGGTGTGTTGAAAACGAAAATGAAGCAGAAAACTGATTAGCACTTGTTAAGTGCCTGTTAGTGTTGCCGGAAGACTTCAAAGAATAGCTGGACTTTTTGGACTGAATAATTTGGCTGTTTAAAAGCTTGATTTGAACATTTTGAAATGGCCTCTAAGCAGGCAAAATTCAATACTTTGAAAAGTGCGGGCAGTTCGCCAGTGCAATCTTCTAAATTGCAATCTTTATTACCTCCAGTGGAAACACAACCACAAACCTTGACACTGGAGGCTCTACAAAATAACTTACAAAATGCATTAAAAGAGCAGGCAGTTGTTCTCCTTTGGACCTGCTTGTTTGGCGATCCCTGCCGGCTGTGCTCTCCCACAGACGCCATCTCTTTGTACAGAATAACAATTAACTCTGAGCCTTATGATGGGTCCTAAGAAATTGCCACCTGGTAAGGCCTCGTCGGCCCCAACATCTTCAACGTCCAGCCCTGCATACCAGTCACAAATGGGATCTTTCCTACAACCTAAAGCCTCTGAAGAGAGTGCAAAAGATCTGTCTACTCAGCAGATGCTTCAAAACATCTTAAAGGGACAGGACGAAATTAAAAAACAATTGCAGGACTTAAAGGAAGAGCTCAGAGAGACGAACCAGCAAACTACACAGAATGAACAGATTGGTGTGCTGGAGGAGGGGGCGGTTGGGATTAGAGATGAGATGAAGACAATCCAGAGGGGAAGTTCAGAATTTGGGAATCAGATGTTAAAAATGGAATTTGAAAGGATGTCTTTCTTTCTTAGGTTCCAAAATTTGCCAGAAGCTGAGAATGAAGATCTCAAGGAGACTATGACCACAATACTAGCAGAGTATATTAATAGAGATAAACAACAGCTTTGGTGGGACATTGACTTGATTTATAGGGTTAATTCGGCCTATGCAAGAACACACAACGTTCCAAGGGAAGTTCATATTAAATTTCTTAGAAAAACTACAAGAGATGAGGTTCTAGGAGCTCAAAGGGGAGGACCACTAAAATATAAAGACAAAGAAATAACCATTCTTAAACAGATCCCCCCCAAAAAGTAAGAGATAATAGAAGGAAATATTCCTTCTTAGCAAAAAAATTATATAATAATGGGGTCTGGTTTAGATGGCTATTTGCAGAAGGCATGCTGATTTTTTGGGAGGGCAGCAGAATTAGAATCCACACACCTGTGGAAGCAGAGGCTTTTGCTAAAAAACACAGTGCTCTTTTAGGTAAAATGGGGGATGTTACAAAAGAAACAAGGGGGGAGGGGCTGAGGCTCAGCTGGTGGATGGGAGAGAGGATGCAACAGCTAGAAGACTCAGATCACAAAAGTGACTTGGAACACTATTGCAATTGTTGCTACAATGTATTTTTATGGAAGTGATACAAAACAAATGATTGAAACATACCGTTGATTTTGTGTTAAATTTAAAACTGCTAATACTTAGGTAAATGCTGATATTTTTCTATCATTGTTTGTAAAAGTTGCAAGACCTGGGGGGGCTTCTCCCCACCGCACGATGTAGCTGTCAAAATGTTTTATAACCCTATAACCCTTTTTCCTTGGAAATTTTTTTAAAAACCAATAAAAATTTGAATTAAAAAAAAAGAACAGGCAGTTGTCTTGGAGGGGAAAATTACAAGTGCCTTTAAAGATGTCTCTGATGAAGTATCTGGAATTAAGGATTTAATCCAAACACGTAACCAAGAGATAAGGGAGGATATAGTTGAGGCACTTAAAGGAATATTTGGCTACGTGGCATCTCTCGATGAGAAGGTGGAAGAAATTAATGAGGCTAATACAAAGTTGGACAACAAATTTGTGGAGGCACAAATTAAAATTGATGTCAGAGGCGGAGCTTATGATGATGCAATATAGAACAATGGAATTTGCCTTGAGGATAAGAGGGTTGAAGGAACATACTCAAGAAGACTTAAGAGAGATTTTTGCAAACACTTTTGTCCAATTAACTGGGGAGCCAAAGGCCGAATGCCTCCGGCAAATTGACAAAATTTACCACGTTAATTCATGGATTGCCAGACAAAGACAACTGCCAAGAGATATCATAATCTATTTTGTCAACAGGAAAATTAGGAATGAAATATTGCAAGCAACCTATAAAAACAAACTGCAAGTGGCAGGTCAAGATGTGATAGTACTGAAGGAAATCCCCCCCAAAATGTTGAGATCTAGAAAGGATTATGCATTTCTAGTGGACAAACTTAGAAAGTGCCAGATTCAATACAGATGGGAGACCCCAGCCGGATTGGTGGTGAATTACATGGGAGAAAGACATCGCCTCAACTCTGTCTGGAAGGCAAAAGATTTCTATAGCATAGTACTAAAGGCAGGACGCCCTCCATCTCCAGGTCCTAAATAAAGAAAAGAGACAGAGGACCCCAGGCAGCAAGATAACCAGGCACAAATTGGGGTTGTGAGTTTGCTGCAGGAAACAGAAGAAATTATGGAACAGAGACAAACCCGCACGGCTACCAAAGGTAAAGAACAAGAATTAATGTCTCAACAAGCCCAGATGGCAATTCGAGATAATATAAACATGAGCACAGAAGCAGTGGGAGGAGCTAGACCGAAGGTGAAAGATTTCCAGGCAGCTCTTAAAAAGCTTCAGTGTGATAAAGATGACAACTAAATTCCTAATATGGAATGTCAATGGCTTAAATTCACCACAAAAAAGGAAAAAAATATTTCACTACTTGAAACAATTTAAAAATGATGTAATTTGCTTACAAGTAACACACATTAAAACACAGGACCAGAAATATTTGATGAACGCAAGACTGGGATCGCATTTTGTAGCATCTGCTCCGGAGAAGAAAAACGGTATAGTTATATATTTAAGAAAAGACTTAAAGGCTGAATTAATTGAAGCAATTGCAATATATCAAGGTAGATATATTGCAATTGAACTATTAATAGAACGAAAGAAAATACTCTTAACAGGAATATATGCTCCCAATCAACAAGAAAAATTTTATAAGTTGCTTCACACCAAACTAACACAATGGGGTTACAGATCCTGCGTTTTACTGGGCGATTTGAATGGAGTACTGGATCCTGTAAGGGGATATCAATGGAAATGGTTTGGGATGCAAGTAAAGCATATATGAGAGGCGTTTTAATAAATCTGAACAATGTTTATAGGCACAAACAAAGGGAGAAACAAAGGGAATTAGAGGAAGAGATTAAAAAAAAGAACAGGAGTTAATGTCTAAACCAGATGATAAGAAGACAAAAGAGATAATTACTTTATTGCGAGGTCAGTTCAATATGTTAATGTCGGACCAGATAGCCACTAATTTTCTATATGCTAAACATAACAGTTTTTGTAATGCCAATAAACCAGGTCGATGGCTAGCATATATGTTAAGGAAAAAACAAAGATTCCTTAATATAGAGAAAGTAGAATATAAAGGGAAAGAAGTTTTCCAACAGGATATGATTAAAAAGACCTTTTTAGAATTTTACACCAGTCTATACGCTAGTGACAAAATACAAGGGTTAGATATAGACTGATATTTGGAGAAAGAGAAAATTCCTATACTTACAGATGAGCAAAGGGGAAAATTGAATCAACTTGTAACTGCAGAGGAAATCCTCCTGGCAATTAAGCAGTTAAAAATTGGCAAAGCGCCTGGCACAGATGGCCTGACAGCAGTTTATTATAAAAAGTTACAACTAGAAATGATGGAACCTCTTAGGGAACTATTTAATAAAATTCAAATGGAAGGCAGGGTCCCACCTTTTTGGAAAACAGCTTTTATTTCATTGATTCCAAAAGAGGAACAGGATCTTACCCAGCCAAAAAACTACAGGCCTATTTCATTACTTAATACAGACTACAAAATGTTTGCTAAAATATTGGTAAATAGGTTAATGTCAATTGCGCAACAAACGATTCACAACGATCAGTCTGGTTTTATACAGGGAAGGCAAATGAAAAGTAATGTAAGACAAATCATTAATATAATGGAATACTTGGGAAAGTATAACTAAGTCCTGGCAGTGCTTCTATTTTTAGATGTGGAGAAAGCATTCGACCAAGTCAATTGGCAATTTTTAATAAAAATACTACAAAAGATGCAATTCAGAGAGCATTTCATGCAATCTATCAAAGCAATATACCAGAAACAGACAGCACAAATTATAGTTAATGGAGGCTTAACAGAATCTTTTAAAATTGAAAAAGGAACAAGACAGGGGTGTCCCTTGTCTCCATTATTGTTTATCTTAACCCTGGAATTGTTATTGAACAGAATATGTGGGTCTGATGAACTACAAAGAATTAAGATTAGGCACTACGAATATAGAGTGAGAGCATTTGCGAAAGACTTGGTTGTAACTTTAACTCAGCCGGGGGAATCAGTTATAGGTCTAATGAATATATTATTAATGGTCAAGCATCTGGGTTCAAAGTAAATCTAGGGAAGACAAAGATGATAGCTAAAAATATGACTACAAACCAAAAAAAAAAAAAAAAAAGAATAGAAAGAGTAACAGGATGTGAGATAGTAAAAAAGATTAAATATTTAGGAATTTATACTACAACCTCAAATGGGAAATTATATAAGTACAATTATGAACCATTATGGCATAAAATACAGAGAGAAATGAATAATTGGAAAAAACTACAATTGTCTTTGCTGGGAAGGATAGCAGCAGTCAAAATGAATGTTTTGCCTAAGTTTCTGTTCCTCTTTCAAATGATACCAATACTTTAAAAAGACGCAAATTTAGAAGAATGGCAGAAAGGTATTAACAACTTTGTTTGGGCAGGAAAGAAACCGAGAATAAAACTTAAAATAATGCAAGATATACGTGAAAGAGGAGGCTTAAAAATGCCTAACTTAAAATTATACTATGAAGCAGTAGTTTTAGCAACAATTAGCGATTGGATTAACCTAACAGAGGATAGAATATTGAATATTGAGGGTTATGATTTGGTATATGGCTGGCATGCTTATTTAATATACGACAAGAAGGCCGACAAGATCTTTAAAAGTCATATTCTAAGGAATGCCTTACTGCGTGTTTGGAAAAAATATCAAAATAGGTTAAACAACAAAATACCTATGTGGGGGGTGCCCAGACATGCTATAGAGAATATAAATATAGAACAAAAACAAGATCGAACTACATATGCAGAACTCCTTAGTATGGATAGAGGTGCACTGCAGTTGAAATCTTTGAATACATTAAGAGATGAAAGGATAATTCAAACCTGGTTCCAGTATGGTCAGTTACAGGCTAGATGGAAAAAAGACCAGAAATTCGGTATTATTCAAAATGAGGATAACTTGGTAAAACAAATCAGGGACCAGGATCAAATGCACATAAAAAGGTTGTATAATGTATTGATAGAAATAGACTCAGAAACAGAATTAGTTAAAGATTGTATGATAAAATGGGCACAAAATTTTGAAGAACCAATAATGATGGAAACATGGGAAGAGATTTGGGTAAGAAATGTAAAATTTACACAAGCTCAGAACTTGAGAGAGAATTTCTACAAGATGTTGTACAGATGGCATTTAGATCCAAAAAGGCTAGCCTGTATGTCTCCGAACCCACAATCTAAACATTGGAGATGTGACTGTGCTGATGCCACGTACTACCATATTTGGTGGACTTGTAAAAAAGTTAAAGCATTTTGGATAAAAATATGGTGGGTTATTCAAAATCTTTTGAAAAAGAGGATAAAGTTCACACCCCAGTTGTTTTTGTTAGGCATAGTTTCAGACTGTACTGTCATAGAGACTAATCTGATCTTGAACCTAACGACAGCAGCAAGATTGTTGGTGGCGCAATACTGGAAGAAGGAAGAGTTGCCCACTATCGAAGAATGGATGTTAAAAGTAGTAAACTTAGCAGAGATGGTCAAAATTTCAGCGTATTTGAAGGATCACTCAGATGAGAAGTACAAGCTGGACTGGAGAAGATGGATTGACTATATTCAAAACAAATACCGGACTAAAAAAATTCAGTTATCTTATGAATGAAGGCATAAAGAATGTTACAATTTATTCAGTTAGTTTAATAAAGGGGGAGTTAAAGCACAAGAATAGTAACATGTTAAAATTAGTTAGCTTATGTTAGCGTATGGTTGTTAAATGTTTATACCCTGTATTTTGCTCTGGGAGGTCAGGGGGAGGGAGGAGGGGAGGGTAAGGGGGGTGATAATTGTAAAATTTATTAGACATTTTAATAATAATAAAAAAGAAGTAGATGAATTAGACCTTCCCACAAGGCCAATCATTTCATTAATAAATTGGTTTTGATACTGAGATTAAAGAGATAATTAGTATAAAATTATCCTTTGCTGTGAAGGCTGCTTCTTTGTTCCAATGAGAAAAAAATAGCACAAAGACAATGTGATGCTGTGGTGGTTTAGTAGCTATAAAACAGGGAAAACACCAAGAGGTATGATAAGGCAGTCATTTCTCCCACCAAAACTCTGCTACCTTCAAGCATTAACTGCAGAAATGTATTCCAATAATTTATGTTGTGTTGGAGCCAGAAATGAATTGGGTGTGTTGCTCACAAAAATGGTGGCATGTAAGTAAACAAATGCACTATCAGAGGTGACCTCTTTTTCCAAGTATTTTTGGGAACAGAGCAAATGGCTATCAGAAAGGCTGTAATGTGTTGCTGAACAATGGGGAAGAGGAGATTCAAGAATCATTAAATTAATAAAATTCAATCTAGAGACCAAATACACGAAATCACACAGACAGATTTTTGCTCATATTAAGATGGAAAAAGTCCAAGAAAGACAATTCAAAATGTCCCTTCAAGTATATTATGGTTCTGAACAGTCTAAAATTATTTCTGCCTAGTAAGAGTGTCCAGTTATAGAGGTTATTCATCCAGTAGTTTTTTAAATCACACAATGATAAAAAAACCTCTGGTGATTAATATAAGAAAGGACATAAAACATATTATAAAACAATAATAAACACCTACTGTACAAAGCATCACGATCATACTTTGATGGCTAAAAGGAACATTGCTATGTGCCTTCTGATCACACAAGATCTTGAGGGGGTGGTGGAGAGGGGTAGATAGGTTTTTCACTTACACAGGTTGCCTTCCAATTTAGTAATCATTACATGCTAGTCAGACAAAGAGACTTCTGTGTAAAACATAAGGCCAGACTGCCCATATTTTTCAAGACTGGAATTAAAAAAATAAATAAACTACTGAAATGTAACTAAAGACCACTCTTACACTTTTAGTTTTGAAATTAATCAAAGGCAGATCTTAATATTCGAAAATGCAAGTTCCACTTTTATATATATGCGTGCTGGTAGAATATTTCAAAAATTACTATCTTATGAGTTGGTAGGAGGGGCCTTCAAGCAGGTAGAGAGGTGGATGCGCCTCGCGAGCTTAACAGAAAGACTCGGGTTTGAGAAGAAACGGATGGATCCTTTAAAATCCAAGTAGGATCCGGCAAAATCCAGCTTTTACCCATACCCGCTAATTGACCCCCACACAAAACTTAGCGCAGCTGCCCTGAGCCTATATTAGGCGGCCGCTAAAGAGGAAAAGGCGGCGGCAGGAGGCGGGGAAGAGACAGTGAGCCAGCGAGCGACAGAGCCAAGCAGCCCTCTACACTCAGTATGTAAACAATATATGGAAGTTATCAAGTAGTGTTAAGCTAGTACGCAGCAACAATCACCCAGAGTGCAAAGGAGGCCTCTGACCTGAAGCTCCCCCCCCCCAAGTAACCTTTCCTTTTCCCTGCCCACAGAAGGGCCGACTGCCCGGTTTCCTAGTGGGCGAGAGGAGCAGAATCGGATACAGTCACACACCGAGGAAGGAGAGACTGAAGGCAGCAGCCAGTACAGAAGAGGATGGATTTCCAGCAGCTGGCTGACGTTGCGGATAAATGGTGCTCCAACACCCCCTTCGAGCTTATTGCCACGGAGGAGACCGAGAGGAGAATGGATTTCTACGCAGACCCAGGCATTTCTTTTTATGTCTTGTGCCCGGAGAACGGATGCGAAGACAATTTTGTAAGTGGAGGAAGAGGAGGTGGGCGAGTGAATGGGTGAGCGGGGAACCATCGTTTTTTGGCCGGGCAAAAGGCTGGAGCGGGGAGGCTGCTCGCGATTTTTGATTTCGTCCAAGTTCTATTCCTCCTTTCCCCGCTCGTTTGCGGAGATGGCGGAGAAGAGACGTTTTTCCCTTCCTTCCCCCACACCGGGTGGAAGGAAGATGGAAGAGTCTTTCGTGGGTGAGGAGGACCGCCATCCTGTTTATTCTGGATCTCTTTTCGGGAAGTCTAGCAAGGCATTATTCCACTCTTTCCTCCCCCCTCCTCCCCATAACATAGTGGAAATGTCACCTGCGTTTTTTATTCATGTTGGTCCTAGAAGGTTAAATGGTGAAGTGTGTGTTTTGGTGTGGTATACATCATGGCCTATTGTGGCAGCTTAACAATAACCATTTACTGTGATTTCTCCCACTCTCTCTATTCAGCATGCGAAATACAACCTTTGCTTATTTGCTAAGGACTGTTGCTTCTCTCAGAAGATATCCTAAATTCTGGTTAGCATTTGTCTCCCCTCAGGGCTATGCTTGTGCTCTGGAACTTTCAGAGTACCAGAAAAGGACCTCTGGGGTTATGTAGAGTATGTAACTGTATGTAATTTGAGCTTTGGAAATAGAATCACATCTAGGTTATCTTGAGAACAGGTATTTCAAATACTGATTGAGTTCACCACAGTTTGGTAAGGAACCCAAAGTTTATTCTGGTTATCTAAACCTTTGCTTGAAAATAAATGGACTTCTGCTCCCAGAGTTCCTCAGCATGACTGAATGAGGAATTCTGGGAATTGAAGTCCACATACTGTCAAGATTGAGAAACACTACTTTATTCTGTTAACCAAGTACTGTGTTACCCTGTTTCCATAACACTTTCAACCATGTGGCATTGGTTTTGTACAAAGGCCTGGGCCAAACTGTTTGGCTAGCTGTTATTGGTTTAGTATGTCATGGAAGCATTAGTAGGAAATATGATTAGTTATCAAGAATATTGAATATTATCTGAAGAGCCAAGAGTTCCCCAGTATTACTCGATACATGGGTTTCCCCCTTTGCAGTTATCTATAGCAACCTCCTTTTTTTATTTTCATCTGATGCCTAGCACATAACTGTGGTAGTTTTAAGCTTTTCTTAAATATTAAAATAAGAGTGTTCTCCCCAAATAGGTTTTGCCATGGATACAATCTAGCACATTTTACTAATAAATGTGATCAGCCTGGCACTTATTGGTCACATTAGATTAGCATGAATTCACATTCTCCACTTCAAATCCTGGGTACTGTTTTCAAGGGTCTGCTTTTGATAGGGAGCAAGTCTGGGCCTTTCAAATTCAGCTTATCCTGTTTGAATCACTACCGGTAGGTCTCAAACTAATTGTTGGGGCAGAGAACTGGATCAGCCTGAAAAGCAGCTGATCAGTGATTATAGTGGGATTGTATAGTAGACCAAAGAAAGAGAAAATTCACTTTTCCTATGCTCTCATGGAACAATTATTTCCATGCCAGTTTTCACACTACTTTTGAATGGTGGTTATGTCACGTTCAGTGGTGGGATTCCAAATCTTTTACTACTGGATCTATGAGAGCGTGCTTTGGGCATCTGTGTGCAGCACTCAAAGACCAGTTCAGGCAAATCTGTTGCAGAAAGTTTGAGTAGTTCAGAGAATTGGCAAATATCACCTCTGGTTGGCCTTGGTTCAGCGCTGGTGAGCTGAGTTGTTTTTTTAGCTCAGCTGAGGTGTGGCGATCTACTCTGCTGCACAAATCAGCTGAGCTAAAAAAGATGGGAATATAGGACAGGAAATGAGAGGGTGGGGCCAACCAGAGGTGGTATTTGCCAGTTCTCCGAACTACTCAAACTTTCTGCAACAGGTTCGCCCGAACTGGTCTGAACCAGCTGAATACCACCTCTGGTTGCATTGAATACAGCTGCCCAAAATATTTCAGCAAGACGAGAGACGTTTTGCCAGAAAGCTAAACCACACAATCTAGTCATCTATTGAAACCTACCTCCTGTTCCTGCTCAAGACCGCATTAAGAAGATGGTAGATATCCCCCCCCAACACATCAGTTGGGTGGCTTTTGGTGGAGAGGGAAGGAATATTCCCCCTCCACCTCCCAAGATTTTTCTGAAGAAGCATTGGAAGAAAGCCATTGATTTGCTGCCTTTAGTAATTTAAACAAGCAAATGGTTTTAGGATGGGACATACCTTCCTCAACCAAGTCTGCCTGCCAGTAGAACATGACACAAGCAGGAGATAGCTACTTTCTGTCAACAGCATGTTTTTGTTTGCCAAAACAGCAAGTGTCTCACCCTTTCTCTTAGTAATAATAGAGATAAAAAGCAAATCTAGTTTGGTTGATCATAAGGGGAAAAGGCAATTTGTGTTATTTTATTCCATAACTACTAACCTACTCATTAACTCAAATTTTCCAGTTAAATTAGAAAATTAAAATATAAAACCTGTACTCCACTAACTCAGGATCACAAAATAGTGTGCAAGCTTTGATTTACCAGAACTATTCTTTCGGGAGGGGTAAAAAGAAAAGGGTTGCTATTATGGTTATTAGTCTGCCTTTAATTTCAGCTGCATGTTCCAGTTCAGAGGCTAAGTATAATCTTTATAATAAAAACCATTAAGGGTCTGAATTGGAAAATAGAAAAGTCCCAAAGGTGCTTTTCCAAAGCTTTTTGGATGAGAAGCAAAATGTTTTCAAGGAAAAAATCCAAGAAAGTCCAGTTGCCTTTTTGAAAAAGCACCTTTGGTATTACCATGACCTGGATGATTGGCAATCTCCATAAACATATAGACTTTGAAAACTGGATACCTAGATATTGCTGCAAATATAAATGTAATCCAGTGTTGTTGTTTTTTATACTTAAGTTTTTCCTCCTACCTTGAATGATAGTGGAATGGTCAGTTTTGAAGGGTGTATTATAATACTAAGAGGGTTGCAAGTTCTTGGTATAAATCAATTTAGGTGTCAGTTTTAGATGCAATCTCACAAATCCACTTTAATGACAAAGGTGTTTTTTTTAAGTCACTATCCTCCCACTTATTGGATATAATTGCCAAAAAATCTCCAAAGACTTCAAGAATTTTAGTCTTTGTTGTAAAAAGAGATAAAGATTATTAGATGACTTGAGCTATTGCCTTCTAAAAATGTTTCTAATTTTCAATCTAGTTAAATATAAATTTTGTTGCATACCATTGCTTGCTTTTTTAAGTGCAACCATTGACATGGCAATAAAAAGGCCAAGTCTGGCCCTAAGATTAAGGGAAATTCAAGATCTATTGAAACAAATGCAGATCAATAAAAATGTAAAAAAGGAAAACCTAATAGTTAAATAGTATTATTTTAAAAATTTTGTAACAGGTAGGGAGAAAATAATGATTAAATAATTTGACCTGGCTCTGACTTGTTGACCTTTAGTGTAATTTGTGGCCTTGCATATTAATTTAACAATAGTGTTAAACTTCTTAAATTCTAAAAAGAAATTTATTTATCTGTGGAATTGTGTATTACAGTGAAAAATATTATGATAATATTCTCAATGATTTGGAACTTTTGAAAGGTAATGGAGCAGAGCATATATAGAATTTAAAATAGTGAGTGTCATCATAGTATGATTTATCTAGTGAGTGCTTCTTAGTGAGCTTCTGTTTGGAAATATGGAACTAGCTAATGGAAATCACTCTAGCTGAATTCTAGCTGAGGGTGTTATGCTTCTCTGGGGTAGCCTGCTTCTCAAATAAAAATATCAGAATCTGGGAGAAACAGTGAGTTAATCTTTGGGTTAGGAGGGGTAGAACTTGTTAGAGGCCTAGTGGATCCACAGTGATGTATATAATTTTTTATTTGTTTTGGGAAGGTTTGAGTGAGTGCGGTAGTACCTTCTTCAAAGGAGTGTGGCATGAAACTGCTTTGTTTAGTACAGTTTTGTTTTTAACTGAGGGAAAAAATTAACCTTGCTTACTCTTTTTTAGCTGCTATCATGGAAGCAAAAACCATTACCCCCTCTTTCCCCCCCCTCTTTGTTAGCTAGCAACCTTATATATTTAACAAGGTACATACCATTACTTCAATAAAAGCACTACTTTCTACTCTTAATATTAAAGCAGCACCTAACTGTTTTTGACTGTTCTTGAAAAATTCATATTGGATTGACCTTAAGTGCTACCAGTATTTGGATAGGAGGCCTTGAAGAAATCTCAAGGCTGTAGAATTAGATAGGAAAACCAGAAAACACTGTGGGCATCAGCACAATCACCTTTTAACCTTTAATTAAGGATAATTATTTAAATACTTTTTATCTCAGTGCTGAATCACAGAGGAAGTGTTGTATATATTGATTTTATCTCTCCAAGACTTTATTAACATTCGATTAATTCTGTAAAACAAACTAATTCTACACATATTTAACATAGTGCTATTTCAAGAATTTTTCATTCTTGCAGCATCTGCAAATATGTTAACCCTTGTACATTTATCATCTTCTTATCTCATTCACTGTTAGTTTGCAGGTTTTCATCCTTCTTTTCACAATCCATGATGCTTCTTTTTCATTTTCCTGTTCCAGAACTTGAGTGCTATGTTTCTGGTATATTAAGAAACAAATCTTGAACTGCAGCTTAAGTTCACGATGAGATTCTAGCTATTAACCACTATAAAACACAGCTTTTGATTTAGGAAAATATGGAATTTCTCCTTTATCAAACTAAGATTTCCACTCGCAACACCTTACAGTAGGAGGGAAGGAAGGAATTCATGGCTTTAGTTTCATTCAGTTTAGTTTATGAACCTTTAAATATATGTCCAAATATACAATTTAGATGGTGTAGTAGTAGAATTTATGCCCTTGTTTTTATCTGGGAATCCAGATGATTTACTCTTAACCCTTTGAATTATCCAGTTCTGCATGTTATTGTTTTTCTTCCTCTTCAAGTATAGATTAATTACTATTTTTTCTTTTCAGCTTACTACAGTGGAATCTTTTCCAATGTGAATTTTTATTCATTCATCCGTCAATGGGCTTTATGAAGCATAAAAAGACAATCCCTGTCTGAGGATCTTACAATCTAAAATTCAATAGATTGGGAAAGATAACAGAAAGGAAAGGGCAATGAAAGATTGAACAACAACAACAAAAAGCAACCATGCCTTTATTTTATTTGAACATACTTAGTTCTGCTGTTTTTCTTGGTGTAGATGAGCAATCAATGATTATTCAACAGATTTTATTCTATTCACTCCTAATGGTTCTAGGCACTTTATAAACATAATGAGGATAATAAAATTTTATATACCAATATGCACAGAATAGAAACTCTAGAAAGTCCGCTTAAAATATTTACGCTCCATTGTGAACTGGATAGCAAATGCATAATATTGTATAGATCCCATCACAGGAAAACAACGATAGCAGGCTGTAATAGAATAATCTTGTAACTTTTATTGTTCCTTCTGCTCCTCTATTTTTATACAAATCATTATCAGTTGAGATATTCTGTTTATTGCACACACACTTTTTGCCAAGCTAGACTACTGAACAATCCAACCAAAATGCTCCATTTACTGTCATCTGGAAGATCTCTTGAATGTTGAAATTGCTTCCACAGATGAATCTTATTTTTTTAAAGTGATGCCAGGTGGTGAGAAAGCTTGGCCTCCCTCATGATGCATATTAATAAGTCCTCCTTTGATATTCCAGACATTAAGTGATATAGAGTGTCTGAACTTTTATTAGATTGATAAAGCCCGTAAAGAATGCAGACACACTGAGAGGCACTGTACTTGCTCTCTAGCTCTAGGATTCAGTGGTTCCTATGGTCTGCCAAAGCTTGGCTTGATCATCTTCTGTCAGATTTATTTATTTGGATAATCATTTAGAAACAAGATTACTCACACTAAAGAATCTTAATCTGAGGTGTTATTTGATGTATACATAAAATGGATTGATACAAGATCTGAAAACAATTTTGTTAAACTATATTTTTTTAGGGTTTGGAAACATAATATGCAAAAATTCCTAGCCAGTATATTTAATCATCCAACATATTTGAAGGTCCTAGTTTAGGAAGGGAGGATCTTATTGACAATACTTAATCCCCAATTTGACTGAGTAGGTTCATTTTTTAAACTTGGATTAAGGCTTTGAAAATTTGTGCCTTTAAGATCTGCCTCTATTGGTGCCCATCACATTTACTGCCATGCCTGGCATTTTAGATTTTTTTTTTAAATTAGAAGTTGAACAATTGCAAGTTCAAACTAAGATTGTGGAGCTTTCCTAAAAAAATAAAAAAATATGGCAATTGTAGTCCAATATTTGAAGTGTGAGTAATTGCTAAGAAAATGACAAAAGTGAATGGCAATTAGAGTTATGATGAGTGGAATAGTAAATCATCTTCTGATAAATTGATGCTTTGTAACTAATATTGGCCCAAAATCAGTTTGTTGTGAATAGACAAAATCTCTTAGCAGTGCACTGGCATAGGAGGGTTTATGGACCCTTCCCCCCCTCTACCTTGCTCTACCTGCAAGTGTAATCTAATTAACTATTCCAGTTAATTGCATTATTCGTTACTTAAAGTTGATTTGCACTTTTTGCTTAATGGAGACTAAATGGAAAGGCAAGGAAAAATATCAAAACTGTTATAACTTGTTCACCCAGGACATGCATGCAGCTCTAAGAACAGAAGCAGCAGCAACAGGTTCAAGAGGCTCTGGAGTTTGTCTGAAAGCTCTTGGTAATTGCTTGACAATGCCAATGTTGTGCATTGAATCTAGTAATTTTCTGTCCATCTGCTATGTTATGGGCAAGGAGCTTGCATGTTGCATAAGTGAAAGGTATAAGTTTTCTTGTCACATAATAGCCTACATGCGCAGGGATATCTTTTTGGTATTTCCTGTGTCTATATGGCAGATGTTATTCATGGAAAAGGTACAGTTGTGGGTTATGACCAGTACACCCCGGTACGGGTGTACCGGTGCCTACTGAGAGTACCAGGTACCATTCCGGTACGGTACTCTGGGGGGCCCATCCGTGCTCCTTACCAGTATTTGAGGTTTTTGGGGCTTATGTGCTCGGAGCGTACGACGCCTGCGTGATGCTCTGCCAGGCAGTTGGAACGTCGCCGAGATGTCGCGGAATGTTGCGGGTGGTAAGTACGCATACACACACTGCACACATTAATGTGCTGGATGCCCGGCCCTGTTGCACCCTACCGGTTGCAACAGCATCCGGAACCCACCACTGAAAAGGTAGTACTTAAATGTAACTATAATACAGTAAAAGTAAACTAGAAAAGGTTGGATTTGGGGTGGGCATTCATAGTGCTGGGTATTAACTTCTTCCTTCTTGATACTCTCCAAGATTGGAACCCATTGTCTTCCAGATATTACTAAAAAACAGCTTCCAGCATCTCTTACAATTGGGCATGCTAACTAGAGTTAGTGGGACCTGTAGTTCAGCAACATCTGGAGCATCAGAATATTATCTTCCTCTTTCAAAGTTTCAAATAACATTTGTATGTTAGCATTTTTCATTTCTGGTTGGTTACCCTTACCTTGTCTTTCAGCATGTCTGGAGTGAAAGTGAGGACTGCTTGCCCTTTCTTCAGTTGGCTCAGGACTACATATCTTCTTGTGGTAAAAAGACACTACATGAAATCCTGGAAAAAGTCTTCAAATCATTTAGACCTGTAAGTGCACTTTTTTTTCTGGTGGTTTGGATCCAATACACTAGATGAATATGATACATTTCTTCTAATGTCTCATAAGCTGTCTGGCAAAGCACAAAGAAATAAATGTTTATTTTCATCAGCCTCAGTTTATTTTCTCCATCTCTGAACTGCCATTTTGCAGACTCCCTGCTGGGACAAAGATGGACCATACTGACTCCCCAGCCAAATGAGAAATTATGTGAGGCTTGATATTTAAATGTTGGATCTGAAGTACTATGGGGAGGATGTCTATATTGATTTCTATGATGGAACTATTTTCTACTACTTTTTATGGAATTTCACAATGTAGATGTATTGACTTTCACGAGTAGGAATAGATGATCAAGCACTCTTCTTTTTCCTCGCAAACTGAAAAAAAATGTATCCTGTTAAAAAAGTTTACTAAAGTTGTCTCTAAAACAACTTAACATTATAAATCTGTTTATGGTTTATTTATTCCAAAACTAATAAAACCCTCTCCATATACAAATAGCATGGAAGGTAAGTATTGTTATAATTCCACAGATGATCCAATGCGTATTAGTAGATTGGTGTGAGATAGGCAAATGCAGGAAAATAAACTTTGGCCCTGAAAGTGTAACTTTTAGATATGAATTTATGATTCAAAATTATATAAATTACTTAAGCAATACTTCAAACACTTGTCAATATAGACATAACTATTTATAAGCATATTTACTTGAAAGTGGTTTTTATGTAAATACAAACATCAGCTTCATTTAAAAAGAACAAGAAACATTGGGATGCCTAATCTGCTGTCATTCGTACAAAAGAAGGCAAGACTGAAAAATCAACAACACTAATTTGTATTGTTCATTTTTTAGTCATGGCTTCTTTTTTACATGAATGAATTCAGTTGCATTTTATGCACATTACTAATATATACTTTTTGCTGTTTTCAATTTTAATACTTAAAAACACACATTTTCTATATATTTGCAAAATGTAGTCATGCATTTTTGCAATTATGTTTTGAGTTCCAAATTACTTCACAAATATAAGTTAGATGTTGATATCAGAATATTCACATATACTGATTTTCATGGAAAACTTAAAAATTCAAGTAGAATACATTTGTACCTCTCAGCAGAACAATAGATTAAATTTTTGTTCCCCAGCTCAAAATATATGTAGCGCTCTTATGAAGAATTAAATTATTAGACAAATATAGTTTTAATGTGATAATTTCAATGTTTTTTCAGGAATATTTATTTTAAGGGATGTTTCCATCTAGAGGTTTTCTGATGCTGTCATTGAAAAACATTTGTGTATTATTTCTTCAGTTGAATTTTAATTTAAAAATATAGAATCAAAAAAGTTATAGTGCTGGGCTTCTTATTTTTTATAACTATACTATTAAACATATATTCCACCTTTTTTCTTATATTACAAACAAATACCAATGATTATAATTTGAATAATTCTAAAGCCAATTACCCATCTTTCATCTAGAAATGCTCATATTTCTCTTGATACCTGAACCCCCTTCAGATTTACCAATAATTGAGCTGCAATAGGTTTATAAATCTGTTGCACTTTTTCATATGGCGATTTTTAAAATTTTAAATTTTAGAATGTACAAATTAAGAACAAACAAGTGTGTTTGCAGACGTAAGTATTTTACATAGAATGTCTGAGAACTGGCTGCAGCTTCTAAATAAGAAATATTTTAAAATTCTTTATAACAGGTGAAATTCTTGAGTGAGATGAGTGAATGAGATGAAGCACAGTGATAAAATTATGCTGTAACTAGTCATTTAATAAATTATCTGTTTTCTTGCAAACATCCATCATCATGCCAGCTTTGCTTTCTTTCCCAGCTAGCTTTTTCTGAAACAGATGAAACAAGAGTTAGATTTTAAAAACCTTGATTCACTAATAGATGTTAAAAATTTGTGAGCAAGTTCATGGTTCTGTCTGATGCTTTTCTACCACTTGTGACTTAGCTAGTTCTATGTTGTCTTTCATCTTTCTATTGAAAAGAGATCAAAAACTGGTCAAAATAGTTTTCATTTTTTATTGAAAGCTAGATTCAGAGAGAGAAAGGGCTATTTGACTGGAAGTGCCTTTAAATAGAATCTAGTCTAGTTTTGTTTCTTATATATGAAAAAAGTATTATACCAGTGCCACTTGACACGTTTTTTCATTTTAAATTGAAATATATTATTCCACAAATATTTTTTTCAGGTTTGTTCCTGAATATAAATTATATTTCTCTCATGTCATTATTTCATATTAAACTTACAGTTTATTTCTTCCTTCTTTACAAATAGCTATTGGGGCTTCCAGATGTAGACGATGCCTTCGAAGAATATCATGCAGATGTGGAAGAAGACGAGGCCGAAGCTGATCCCCAGCAGATGGGTGTCAGTCAGCAGTAATATTCAGAGGAATTAATATATATATTATCTTACCAGGTGGGGTCTTATGCTTCCGCGTTAGCGTTTTTGAATTAGCACATCATACTGGAAAACCTGACACCCAAACCCAAAGTTTAAAAATAAAACAGCAATATTATTTTTGAAAGTCTGTGATGAGCTTTGCTAAGATGTGATGTGACTTAACTCCTGCTTCAGTTAAGATTTTATGATGTTGTCTTGGTAGCATTCTGCCATTGTTAACTTATTTTTTTTCCTCTCACAGGCTTGTCTTTTTTTGTTGTTGATATTATCATTTTTGTTTATATAGAAGAAGGATTAACATTTCACTGATCTGAATGTGATTTGAATGTTGAACTGGTTGGTGTGTTAAATACTTGCAGGCCCTTATTGAGGACCATCCATGCAGAGAATAAATGCAATCAGCACTTTTGGTTCCCCCCCTCTCTCTGTGTGTCTCTCTCACTTTTGTTTTTAAACAAATATTACAGATTAAGGGTCATGTTTCAAATGGATAGCATGCCATCAAATAATGCATTCCCAAGTCTCCCTAACTTTTGTTGGAAATATTTAAATAGGTATTTATTTTTATTAAAATCTATATTTGAGGCACAATCGTCCAAAAATGTGTGTGTCCTCCAGGTCATCTTTTTTTTAAAAAAAAAATCTGCCTACAGTGATCATGATTGCTGAAAAATGAAAGTGGTTTCCCAGATTCCTTCCTAATAGGCTCTTCTTAAATTCTACAGTGCTTGGCTCACCAACAACAACAAAGTTGCCCATGTTGCCAGTTCCTAAAAACCTTGGGAGATGCCATATACACCTTTATCCATCTCCTGCAAACTTCTTCCTTTCCTTCCTATATTTTGGTTTAACACTGATTTAGTATTATAACTCTGGTCATGTTTCCTTGTGATTGGCTTCTAAATTATTTGCAACCTTTGTTAAAATTTCAAGGTCATGGTTAGAAATAGTCCAGGGTACAACATTTACATCTGTTACACCTTCCATTGTGTTGGTTGCAATTACAATAATTGCCCAATGATCATGGACTCTGGCTGGAAAATACTGAAAGTTGCAATAACATTAATCCATTGGACTAATGAAGGCTACACTGATTATAGTTGGGACTAACAAATGGATGGAGACGAGTATTAGTGTGGGTAGGGAACAAGTGTTATATCCAATGCCTAATTATTTATTTGATTTTGGCCAGAATATTCAATAGATAATCAGTCATAATTATTGCAGAAAAATCCTTATATATTAAAAATATCATGAATACTACTTAAATATTGTGCCGGTTTTTGTTAAAATAAGAATTTTCTGAATTTTTAAATTTAAGGAGAAGGGGTAAAATAGAACTGACATTATCGATCTGTTTTATATATTTTTGTTATCAAATACACACTCAAATCTTGCTTTAACAAACAATACAAGTAAATTAAAAATATAGACGTAATCCTTATCTTCTTTATTAATACAAGAGGTGGTGGTGAGTGAAAACTATCCTTTGTGACTGCTTTGCCTGAGGAAACTGTTACTGGTTTGTCTTTTAGTAAATATCAAGGTCGAAGAAATCATAATATAGACCTTTTCAGTATCTAATGTCAGAAGCAGATAACAGACTTCCTGGGAATCTTTCTATTAGAGCAATGTCATCAACTTGCCTTCTGGTAAATGGGTGTTTAGTGACCAAACATTGTGATTTTATGGGAGATTCATAGTGTGTTTTCCAACTTCCAAATATGGTCATTGGCCCCCAAAGGTTGTCAGATTATCCCCCCCCCCCCCAGATCCAGCCATTTTCTAAAGAGTAGAATGTCTATAAATTAATTGCAGGTCTGGGAGTCCTCTACTGAACTGATGTTGAACCCCATGTAGGGCATAACCAATGAAAACTTTCATGAATAATAGTGTAATTGGCAGCATTCCTTATACTACATCATTTCCTTGCATTGTGACACCATTTAGAAGCAGCTCTCTATCTTTTGTCTACCTTTCCGAATTTACTGACCTAGCTAATCAAATAAGCTATCCCTCAATGTTTAAATGCTTCTTGTTTGGCTTCTTACCTTTCACCTTCTAATATATAAGAGGGGCTTCCCTCTTCTGGATGGCAGCATAAATCCAGATATATATCTTTGGCTTAGGGAGCTCCAACAGTTTTATCTGTTTTTTAAGGCTTAGATTTGATTTCTGCATTTCAGTTTGCATAACTGATACTCCATGTCAATGTTACATTCATAATCCCTGTTTATAACCACTTTGTTCAAAGCTCTAGGAGATTTGATGTCAACATTTACAAAATGTAAACTATTTTTAAAGTTATATCTCTATAGCTTTCTGTGTAAATTAACTTACCAACAATTAAAAGCAGTATTCCATATTAAAAAGGATAAAAATAGTTGATCAAAATTTTATCCATAAATTCACTTCTATATCCAAATGTAACCTACAGCTGGGTTCCTAAATAAAATAAGCATAGCTGTTCATCTCTAAGATTTTTCAAGAAGAAAAATAATATTCTTAAGTGCAGTTTATTTTTTACAGAACAAAGATATATTTTAAATATCTTTAATAAAGGAATAACTTTATAATTTCTAATGATTGATATCATTGTCTCTGCCAAGACTATTTCCAAAGAAAGGGTTTTTTGGGATAGTATTTTCTCCTGGAATTTGTGGCTGCCGAAGATTTCTTTGAAGATTATTATCATTATCCTCATCTTTTTATATATAATTCAAAGCAGTGAATATTCATAATACTCCTGTCTCCTGTTTTCTTCATAACAATCACTCTGTGAGGTGGATTGGGCTGAGAGAGAATCAAGGGCTGAAAATATCAAAATAAAATGTATCACACTGCTTTCTGCTTCTGTCTTCAACACTGTTTATATTCCATGTCTGGTCTCTAAAACAACTTAACATTATAAATCTGCAGATTTATACAGGAAGTAAGTCCTACTTAATGTAATAAGACTTACTTCTAAGTATGTAGACCTTGATCACAATGTAGAATATGTAGGGCTTGCATTATTAAATGCAACCTACACATTCAGCTAAGAATAATGTCTCAGATTATGTTAAGCAAGCTTTCAGGTAGGGAACACTATTACAATAGGAATCCTCTATGTTACCTGATTCTTTTATAAAAAAAATATAGTACTGATTGGGTTCACGTTGCAGTAAGCTATGGTTTGTATAACCATGGTTTATAAACAGTAACTTGGCTAAACTAAACGTAAGAGTATTGTAGTTCAGCATGATTTGTGAATCATGCCACTGTCAATTTGTATGTGTTTGTCTACAACTGTGCAGTCAGGACAAGTGTATCATTTGAACAAAGCCAGTATGGAAATAAGTTCTTACCGAGCTTTCTGCTTATCTGCTATATATTCTCAACATTCAGTTATATGGTACTATCAAATCTGGTCTATGAAAAACCAGATATCTACTAGATCATAGCTAAGAGAGCATCTGGATTTTTGTAGCCTAGATCTGGTGGCTTCAGATATACGTGACCAAAAATAGAATCAAGAGCGCAAAGATAAAGATAAAAGAGAGATTTGATAATCGGGATGGATGCACCAAAAACTGGAAACATTTTTGTTTGTCTCATTTTAATTTCTCATTATATTTGCATTCATTTTAAGAATGAAAAAAGTGACATACAGGTAGTCTTTGACTTACAAACATTATGCCCATTATGGTCATAAGTCATGACAGTCCTAAAGCAGGTTGCCCAAGTGACTTACCCAATTTTACAGCCTTTTTTGTTGCAATTGTTAGGCGAATCAAGGCAAACCCATTGTTCACTAGGGGGTGTTTTTGCCCAAAATTGGAAGTAAATGCTTTTACAAAAATGTAAATCACGGTTCTGTGATTTATGTTTTTGTGCAGTTACATGATTTGGAGTTGGGTTGCTGTCAGAACTTAAGAACCAGGTCATAAGTAGCTTTTGGAGGGTCTGTCATAACTTTGGTCACTAAACAACCAGTCCTAAGTCAAAGACTTCCTTTACAGTATTTGAAAATTATATTGCAAAATATGTTCAATCATTAACTGAAAGATTTCCTGAGTTGTGATATTTTATCCATCATTGATACCAATCAGTATTGCATAATAGCCTGAGGTGATAAGTAAATGAGCCAAGGATTTTTACAAAATGGGAAGGTAAGGGTTTTTTTTGAAGGGAGCTTGCAGAAGAAAATCCTGACAAAGTACAAGTTCCAGCTTTCTATGATCTAATTCTTATTCAAAGCCAGATTCTTCAAATTGCGGATTGTTAAATATATATAGGTTTTATATTTGAGCACTGCATTTATTGAAGAAAAGACTAGATAATAGGAGTAGAAGAAAAAAAAACTCTGTGTAGCAAATGTGAGCTAATATGAATTTCTATTAATACCAAGGCATGAGAGAATCCAATGACCTTTCCTTATACTGATTTTGAGTTTCCTCGATATCTCAAGGTTTTGTAGTTAGATGTCAACTAAAAATAATTTTCTTATCCCAGTGCCCTTTAACTATGTTGCATTACAATTCTCATCTAGAAGTAATGTAAGTAAACTAGCTAATTGTGAGAAATGATCAATATAGGAACATGGAACATTCTCCCACCCCCACAGGGTGAGATCTGTCCCCACCCTTCTTTGGCCTGGGAATCCAATGAGGAAATTCCACATTGCAGGTGGCTGCTGGATTGATAGCATGCCCCACCTGCTCTGCATTTCCTGCTTCACTCCAGACCAACTTTTCATAATATTGCATTTTCATTATTGTTTCATTATTTTGCTACTGTTGTGTTTACACTTCTGTTCATTTCTGTTTTTACTATTGTAAGCTGCCCAGAGTAGTCTCATGGTGAGATAGTCAGCAAATAAATTTAACAAATAAATAAAATATCTGTAGAACAACAGCCTGAGAAACTTAATACTATATAACACATCCTTTCTCACAGCTGTTACAGAAACATGAAAAAGTGTGTGTATCTCCTTTTCTGATGTGTGTGTGTGTTCTCAGTGTAGTGATTGCATTCACACAGCTTTCTAGTTCTGGCTCTTGAATTTTTTAAATGTTACTTTATTGTATATTGTTTGTTAGAATATTGAACTATGGTCTTTAGCCAAAAAGCTTCCAAAGCAATTTCATATGCACACACCAATTCAATAGGTACATAAGGGTAATTGGTAAACAATCTGAAAGATTCATGACCAAGGAAAAGGAATGCAGAGGGAGAAGAAAACCTTTGATTCAGTTACCCTACTGAACAAGCATACCTGTCTGCCTGTCTAAGCTTGGATTTGAACTACATTTTATTCTCTGCTTGGGTTGGCCTGTTCTTTTTTAGCTTAGTCTTTGATTTTTCTCTTCTCTTGCTTCCTGTTCTTGAGGCAGAACTTAATTTACTTTCCCACTTCCTTTTGCTTTTTCCCATGAGGGAGGGAATAGTCACCACAGAGACCTAATACTTCTCATGTTGTTTCTTCACTAATGCTTAATAAGATTCATCAGAAGCCCTTTTTTCAGAAATATGTTTTATTTGGCAATTATTTGGAAGCCATTTATAATGGTGCTGTGCCTCTTTCTCTTGTTCAATGGTTCATCCAAGAAAGAAAAGGTTCCAAGAAGGAGCAACTCAGATGTCTTTGGGCAATGCTGGCTCAGAAGATCCAATTCTCTGTCAAACTACATTTTTATGCTAGTTACAGGTAGCCCTCAAGCTATGACTAATGGAGCCTGAGCTAGGTCCATAAAGGAGGCAGACAAGTAGCAAAAAGCTCTGTTAACCCAAAAAACATCTCAGCTGAGGGAAAGAGTTCAGCTAGATAAGGGCTGAGTGTTACATTCCATTGCTAGAGAGGCTTTCAAACAAGCCTCAGTGCTTGGCCAATTAAGCAATGCTTGTGGGCTGGCCCTCTGCCCCAAACTGTTGGCCATCGTAAGATTGCAAATATCGGCAGACACTTGTTAGGCTTTGGGAAAACTCAGGAGGAGCTTCCCAAAACCTTTTCCTTGTTTAACCTCTCCTTCTTTCAAAAACCCACATTTCTTCAATAAAGTAAACATCAAAAAGCAGATGGGGAGGGAAGAGGAACAGACTTGTTTCACTAATTAATGCTGGAACTAAACTCTCCACCTCTGCCCTCCAATCTCAATCTTTTTTAACCACCTTATTTGCTAAATTTACTGCATGCCTTTGCAATAAATCAGTAAGTTACTTACCATGATAAATAACTGCCAAGATGAAGAGCAGAGAAATGGAAGCAAATAAGCAAAGAAAATCTTTTTGCATCTTCCTTGCATTGAGGAGCTGAAGAAAACGTTCAGCTTAAAATGTTCAACCAGCTAGAGTACAATCTACACAGCATATAGCAGCAGTAGCAGAAGCTGGGTACTTTTTATGTAGCTTTATGTAGCAATCTGTCATAACCTTGAATCACTGCTAAGTGTCCAATTATATCCTGAGGATTACATATATAAATGTGCAAAACCTGCAATGCAAGTTCAAACAGAACTTCTGTTTGAACTTCTATATTATGTGATGTAGATTTCTCTGTGTAGCAGTTGTTACAGGTCTATTTTCCTCTGACTTCCATTCTTCCCATAATCCATTCAACAGCAGAGCCAGGAGGGACAAAGGGGAGGATACTGATCTGTAATTTCCATTCTTATTTGGTAAGATTAATGTTTTAATGTAGAAACCCTTTGTAAAGAATGTAGAATAGTTGTGAGTAGACATTTTAATACTAGTTATGATTGATTTTGTATTATTTCAAAAAATGCAAATATTTCCATGTCAAAAAAATTTCTACTATTCTTCCCGAGCAGTTCTCACTTTTAAATGAAAGAAACTTTTCTTTTGAAATTTCTTTCAAAGGAAAATTGGATTTTGACAAAAGTCTCATAGTTGGTAAATAATATTCTTAGATTTACTTCATTTTGAGATGGCCAAAGAGTAAATGTCCTCTTTTTCATTGTCCAATAATATTTTTACTGGTCTGCAACCTCCATGCTTTTCCATGCTATTAATTAAGTTCTAAGGGAAGAAGACAACATGAGAGAATTTCATTGAGTTGCTGTCAGATTGGAAAATGTGGACATCCAGGGTTATTTCAGGATTATGGAAAGAGATGTGAGAGAAAAGAAGCATCCTTCAACAACAACAATAAAGTAAATTCAATTAAAAGAAATTCAAAAGAAAATGTCAAGGACCCTATGAATAAAGTAAAAAAAAGTAGCTTTTGCTCAGGGGAAAAAAACTCAAACTATAGGACAGATTTGAAAGTAGCCTTTAGAAAAGTTATGGGAAATAGTCATTAACCTGAAATTTGTTGGATTTGTTGGAAAATATAATTGAGAAGGCGCCAAAAGAAATAGCATAAGATTATTGACTGGAGAGTTTTTTCTTTTCAGGTTTCCCTTTCTATCAGTCTATTTGACAATGAATAGCGGTATTGCTGCACTTCAAAGACCTCAGTTTTCAAATTTGACAATGTTTGTTTAGTTTTGATTGACTTTATATTTTATTTGTAATACATGTATTGATCCAAGCACAAAGACAAGGAAAAAGAAAAGCACCTCTATTACAAGAATGAATGAACAACTTTCAACTATTATCCAGGCTGGTAGAGGATTGCTGGAATTGTCCTTCAACAAATAAGTGCATTAAAGTTACAAAGTGCAATAAAAGCTTTTGAATATTTATGCACACAAAGATTCTCTTTATGTATCTGAATGTTTTAATAAGATGACATAATACAGAGATTGGTTACCTCAGTGTAACTAGATACATCCTTGTTTAATTAGAATCCAAAATACATTGTGTTTCAAGTTTATAACGTTAAGGAAGAGAGGCAGGTTTTCATCATTTTGTTGGCATCTTTATTTGTGTTTTAGGAATTGTAGTTCTGCAACATTTGGAGGGCTACATATTCCTTTTTTTAAAAAGGATTCTTTAGTGTGATTATTATTATTATTTAGAGGTTATAAATCTGTAAAATACATTGCAAAAGAAAGATATTGGTTAACCTGCTTAAAATTACAGACACTCACTTTCTTTTAAAGGGGAATGACTAAAGAGGAACAGCTGAGGGTGATAGCTTAATAAGAAAAAAAAAACCAATGACCAAGACTATTTCATTGTAGTTTTAAGTGTCTGGACAAACCTGTTATTTTGTTAACAGTATAAGTTCGATCAGGTACATTATGTTTTCTCAACCTTTTGGGATTTGTAATTTGATTACAAAAACAAATTCATTCAATAAACATGAGATGGATGGGGGTAATGGATGTTTTGCATAATGTAAAGCTGCATTTACTCTGTCAGTGATGGTGAACCTTTTCGGCACCAAGTGCTGAAACGGCAGCACGAGCATGTATGCCAGAAACTGGAAGAGCAGCCGCGCAGCGTGTATGCGCAAGCCAGGAAGATGATCTTCCTGTTTCCAGTATGTGCATGCACACCTGCCACCTGGTCTTCTGGTTTCTGGTGCATGTGCATGCCTGCACATAACAGCTGGCTGGTGTGCATGTATGTGCTGGAAACCGAAATACCATTTTCACAGCAGCGCATGCACTCCAGGCAGCTGTTCTTCTGGTTTCCAGCGCTCCCGCACATGTGAAGACCAGCTGGCTGGCACGCCAGAACCCAGAAGAGCAATGGGTGCTGGCTCGCAAGCCTGGAGTGATGGCTCTGCGTGCCACTTCTGGCACATGTGCCATAGTTCCCCATTATAGTTCTATGTTATCTTAACACAGAGCAAGAAAATAGTTCCATCAGAACTGAAGAGTTGCAATAATGTCATTAATTATACAATTCCAAGCGAAATGAAGCCGCAGGAAAACACAGTATATTATATACACTAATGTAGAGCTGTGCAAATTTGAAATATAAATAGATGCTTCAGTTAGAATAAAGGCTGTTTTTTTTCTACCCAAAGACTTGCAGCAAGTCTTTCATGAGCAAAAATTAGCAACATTTCTTGTCAACCTCTAGGGGCCAGTGCAGCCTAGAATTTCACCACACTTCCAATTTTTGCTGTTCTGTTTTCTTAGTAATTTAACTTTTGCTTGTTTCTGTTAGAAAATTGTCAATTGTAAACCACATGACACCTTCAATAGATTCTGAAAAAGACTCCCTAAAAACATTTTTTTACTAAGTCCTACCTTGTTAAGTGAGCAGCAACATTTACATAGACTAAGTGAAAAGAAGATATTCTTTGTCCAAGTACTAAATATTATCAGAATCTTTCATTCCTGACACTTTTATTTGCATTGGAAGACACAGAAACTCAGTTTTGAAGGTTGAAGAGACTCTGATGTCTTTCGTTCAATAGAAAATGGGGTTAAATGGTGAGGATTTTAGTTAATTTAAATAAATCAGGGAAAGAAAATGCTTAGGGCAAATGGGTAGAAATTAAGTGCTGGCTTGAGGTGCAGTAATTGCATGCCTGATGTAGAAAAAGGGGAATGGGTGCAGTTGTGGCTTTTGGGGTGCAAACCAGGAAATTCTGTGCAACCTCAGGTTGTATACCCCCCTATACTTATTTCTTCATGGGTGAAGATTTAAGTTTAAATTACAGCTAACAAAAGTCTATATTTTTTAATTCATTTATTTTGTAATCTTTTAAATATCTGAAACAAGACTTAATATCTTAGTGTAATTTACACTAACAATGCTGTTTCTTTCCACTTGCAGATGGAAAGAAAATATGTTCTTTTGTCCACCTGTGTTTATCAGGCAGTCATGGGGATTAACTAATTGTCAGTCATTAATTGGAATGAGAAAACTATTAACAGAAAGTGGCATTTATTAAAGAAAATATCTACAAATAAAGTATTTAAAGCCATCATATTGTTTGGCAAAAGGCTTAAAGAGCCTTTAGCCTTTTAGCAAATAATCCTAGATTTTAAGAAGATAGAATAAGCGAGGTCACTCACACATTTGAGGGTCCATTTCATTTAATGTTATCATGGAAAATATATAATAGAAAGAATAATGTGCAAGATATGAGATCTTGAAGTAGACATAGAGAGCCCCATTTTGAGGATTTAGTGAACCAGAGGAATTAGAGATGGTCCAGGACAAATTTGTGACATAAATGTTGGTTTACCCTGATGTACACCAGCAGTGGTATTGGAATTAGATGGAGATCATCTGTTGATTTGCATAAGGGTAAAGAAAACAATAATTTCACATTATAGAAGACAAGTTCTCATGGCAAGACAATGCCTCCATGAAAAATTCAACAGTACTGGATGAGCAAATTCATGTTCAAAACTATTCTCCCAATTTTCACTAGGTCAACAACTGTTGAATTACATAAATCATCACACATTATTGAGACATTATTTAAAGATATTATTATTATTATTATTATTACTACTACTACTACTACTACTACTAGTAGTAGTAGTAGTAGTAATCAGTCTGGCCTTGGTATTTTTGTCCACCTATTAAGTCCTTACCAAGGACCTGGGATAGGCAAATCTGGATGATGATGATGATGTTGTTATTGTTATTGTTGTTATTATTATTATTATTATTATTATTATTATTATTATTATTATTATTATTTAATTAAAGATTTTAGAGAATATAAAGAGCATGTGCACAAGCTTCAGTTGGCTAATTAATATTTATTTCCTGAAGATGGAAAAGGAATATTTATTTACATCTCTCACATCCCTTCTCCCTGAAACAAGCTTTCACAGTTTTGTTTTTTAACAATGCCATCAGCCTGTTCATTGGAAGGTATAAAGGATTACCAATTATACATTTATGATAATTCACAGGTTAAAGATCTGATCCACTGCAAATTATATCAGGAACCCATAGTAGATTTATTATGCAATAGTAGATTTATTATGCTTTTGTTAACCCAGCTTAATCAGTCTGGCGATAGGAGAAAAAAATCTATTTCAGGCTGACCTAAATAGACATATACAATTTTAAAAAACCCACAAAGCTGTGTTGTTTGAAATGGCCATAAAGGAGACAATGAATGCCAATTTTGACAGTACTATTATTTATAGGGGTATGTATGAATTAAACTGATAAAGATTGTTGTAATTTTATATGAATTTTGCTAAAATCTATGGTTGCAAATAAATGTATTAAATGTAACTAGTTGTCAGTTGTCAACTTTGTACTTTTGCAAATTATTTTTAAACTTTCATTTTTTTTAGAAAAGGGATAAAATATACTTGAAAAAAAATGAAAGTCAGCTAAATTGCTAGCTATTCTTAAATTGGGGACACCAAAAGTAGGGATAGCAGTTTTGTCCTGCTATCTATTTATTACAATGGAGCAGCTATAAAAGTATTTGTAAAAAGGTAACACAAAGAAGATTTAGGAGAAATGCTTCAGCTTATCTTAGCTTTAATTTAATTTGGACTTTGTATTTGAGAGAGAGAAGACTCACCAAAATTACATGATACCCAGAATCCCTACATTTATGCTAAAATCAAAAGTGGAAGCATTATATTTTGAAGAAATACTAAAAAAGAAATTCCTTCCTCTTAACAATAAATGATTTTTTTTTTTTTGGCTTAACAATGTTGTTTGCTAAGAAGCTAAAAATATGGAGCATTTTCTTCTCCTGCATATCTTGAATAAGATAGAGAGAAAAGGCTTCATGGATTTCAGTAATCAGACTCACAATCTTGGTGCCCTGTTTATATGCTGTTTCTAAGGTTCAAAAATGGGACCTTATCTTCATTACCATCTTTATTAGATTCAGTTGTGTAAAGTTCTTGTAAAACAATGTGAAAAGAAAGCTGCAAGAACACAATTGTTTCTCACAACTGGGTGCATATGAAAAGTAAATGCAAGTCATTAGGATTGAGGCATGCAAGGATTTGACTTGCTTCTTTTCTTATAGTTCGCCCTGAATTAAATGTTCTTGTCTCTAACAGGGCAGAAAAACCAGCTAAAGATCCCACATCGGCTCTTTGGTGAAAAGAGGCAGATAATTTCCGAAAGTTTCTAGTAAGTGACACAAAACTTATATTCAACCCAGATTGAAACTTGAGTTTCCTTCACTTGTAGGAAACTTTGAAATATTTGACAACCAAATTCAGGGTCTTTGAATTTGTATGCCCCAGAGTTGTGTCTCTGACAAGAAGGTAAAAACATAGTGACAGGCCAGAACAGAACAAAAGACAGAAGACAAGTGATTAGAGGAAGTACCAATGTTACACTGTACACTGCAACAACTGTCTTTCCCTGCTGTGACAGAGCTTTTGCCAATTATACCAAGCAGAGTTTGCTTCACAGTTGTGAAAAATGATCATCATCAAATTTGTTATTCACTGATCTGTATTTGCCTCTATAATATGTGTATCATTGCCAGAGTCTGGTTACAGAGAGTTATGTTTGAGTAAAATAAAATGCACAATCCCACCATCCACCTTTCAATTCCTTTTTGGTTTTATAATGAATTGAGTGATAAAGTGATATATATTATTTACTGTAGGCATTAACTTGCTTACTTATTTATGCTGTGTGATTCTTAAATAATAACCAGGTGAATTTGGTTCAGGGAGAGAAACTTGATGTAGCTATTATTCCAGAACAGCTAATGGGATTCAGCATCCTTACTTCTATCTAGTAAACTATACTGTAGACTGATGGAACAGCTATTACCTGGGGAAGTGTCAGCCTAAAGCAGATAGCAATTCCAATCAGATATCAGCCTCCCAATAGACCAGACAGGAAACAAACAAGATGAATTAATTCTACTTTATTGTAAGGCTACATTAATAGAATTTTGCAAGTCTGAATGCACAACTCTCCTACCCCCTCTTTTTATCACCTGTTAAGTGAGTTTTTTCTCTCTGCCTGTTACTCAGTTGCGGGTTCCTGTTTCTTTTATCTGATCATTTTTCAGGCAGCATCTCCTTCCCCTCCTAACCCCCTCTTCGAAGCTCATTCTCACATTCTATTATCTGACTAATTCTACTTTATTATTAACATCAATAGTTCACAGAATCTTACAAGTCTGAAAATACAACCCTCTCCCTTTTATAGCCCGAGAAACTAGGGAGGCTCTCTTCTGAGCCTTTTATCCTACCCACTTCCAGTTGTGGGCATCTCTGCCTAGTTTCCCAAGGACTTTTTCACATATTGTTACAGGATAACTGAAGGGGGAGCTAGATGGAGGGCTTGCTTGTAGGATAGCTTCAACTGCCCAGCACGCATTGTATCACCATAACCTGTTCTCTTTGCTGACCTGCTGAAAGACATAGTGAAAAGGAAGGAACCATTGGTGATCAATGATCATATGTCTGCAGAGGAGTAAAGTTTGATCTAGCGATGTTCCATGACTATCAAGACCCAAAACATGCCCCTCCTGCTGGACATGATGGGACAGGTAGATACAATTGGGCATAATTAGGCATAAGTGGTCTCTTGGCACCATATCATGTAGGATCTTAACCTGCATTTTGAATTGGAAACAAACTGACAACCAATGCAATTTGTGAAGTTCTTGAAGCACACATAACGCCACTGCATTTTGCAGAAGAACCCTAACTCTAACCCTTCTAATTATACTTCAAGTGCAGGTCCTTGTAGAGTGCAGGACACTAATCGGTTTGGGAGATGATTAAAGCATAAGTGACTGAGAGCAGAGCCTCCTAATCCTGGGACAGGTGAAACTACCACACAACATAAAGCTATGCAAAGGCCCTTTGGCCATAACTACCACCTGCTCTTTTAGCAGAAGTAATGAGGACAGAAGGATCCCTGAGTTGTGCACTAAGTTATTATGGGATAGTATATCTCCATCCACACATAATATGGTAAATCCATGGCTACCAAAACTTTTGCCAACTGCATGTTTACTGTAACATTTTCTTATTCCCTACTTTAAACAGTGTGATGTAAACTATAGGTAGCCTAATTCTGCTAGTATTATTTTACTTTAATATCTGGCCTTGAATTGAGGAATGCCTTTATTGAAATCTTGTCAAAGCTTGTCTATCAGAGAAAGAAAACTAATTATAAAACCAAAGCTATCATTGCTCTCAAATGTCCCAAAGGAAAAGAAAAGAGAATGGAAGGTTTTTCAAATAACAAGAATTTAATAGGATTGTGCAGTGTTTAATATAGAGTAGTGATTGTTTGAGGCACACTTTATGAAGTTACTGTACTATATTCATCATCTTAAGAAAGAAATTAATTGAAGGTTATTTTCTTAGTGTGAACATTTTATTGTTAACAATATTTTAATTAGTCTTGATATTCCTTTAAATAGAGGGCAGAAATCTGTAAAATAGGTTCAGTATGCTACCCTTCAAAATACTGTGGTCATATGCTCTAATAAATTAGAATAGGATAGGATAAATAGATAATAGTGGTGACACAATCTGTTCATGCCATCCCATTTCACAGAGATTAAATCTAACAGGAATATTTACAGTATGTTAATAATGAAATATTAGCAAGATTGCACAGGAAGCTGTGTCTCTGTGAAGCTCTTTGAAGCTCATGAATCCTAATTGGAGCAAGTTAGAAATATTATTCAAGGCTCATATGAAAAAAGAGAAAAATCGGACTTCCGGTTCCGGCGGCTACGGCGACAGGCAAGCCTTTGCCTGCTCCCGCTCTCCCGGTGGGCTTCCCCCACTTCTGGGGGGGGCACAGGACGCCAGAGAGGCATCCTGCCGAGGGAGCGGCTCGCGGAGGGTCCTGGCGGCTGGTGGGGGCTTCTCCGCCTCGTTCTAGGCATCGGGGAGCAGTTTTGGAGGGCGCGCATGCGTCTCGCTCCATGCCGATCGGAGAACGCACTTTTGAACGAAGCAGCGGCGGTATGGTGAGAGGCTTCCTTTCTTCATTCCCTTTCTTTTGAACTGATGGACTTTTCAGCTTTTTTAAAAAGTTTAACTTTCGGATTCTTGCTGGAGGTGCAGCTAGAGGGAGGGGGATTTCCCCCCCCCCCTTGGACAAGCAGCTTGAAAAGATTCTGCTTTCGCCCCCAGGGGAAGGAGGAGGGGGGAGAGCCAACTAATGATGCCTCACCCCTGTAAAAGTGACTTTCATTGGACTTAGTTCCAGAATTTATGGGTGAACTGAGAATTTTCTGAACTTTTAAAAGTTTGCTATGCCTCTGAGCCCAAAGCTGGCAGGGCAAGATGGCACACTTCCGTTGTCTTCATGAACTCTGAAACCTGACTCCACCTTTAAAACTCAGGCTTCCGGTCTTTGTCTCCGTGCCACCCAGAAGAATCTCTTGTGGATTGCTATTTTCTGAACCCTCTGGAGAGAAAATTTTTCTCTATTGCTAGACTGACTAAAGAAACTCCCAGCTGCTTGGATCTTCTGCCTCCTGAACTCATCTGCCTGCTCTACTTCTTCAGCTGTCCAGTCTCTACACTGACTGATCTCTCTGTTTTATAAACTATGTCTCCAAAAAGACCACCACCTGGAAAACCTGGTTTTGCTACCTCTGCACCGACATCTGCAACATCCAGTCCTGCCACACAGTCAAAGATTACAGAACTGATGCAACCCAAGAGTACAGAGATGGATTTGCAACAAATGCTTCAGCAACTCATACAAGGCCAGGAAGAAATTAAGAAACAATTAAAGGAAATGAAGGAGGAAATTAAAGAGAATCAAGTCCAAATTTATAAGAACTCACAGAGACTGGACCTCGTGGAGGGTGGGGTGGCGGAGGCGAGGGGGGGGTAGAAGCTTTGCAGAAGGGTAACAAAGAACTTGATATCCAACAAATGAAAACAGAGTTTGAGAGAATGTCCTTTTATCTTAGATTTCAAAATGTTATAGAAGCAGATGGGGAAAATATAAGGGACATCATGACTAATATCTTAGCTGAATACATACACAAAGATAAACAACAGATGGAATGGGAGATAGACCTGGTCTATAGAGTGAACTCAGCATATGCCAGAACACACAATGTGCCCAGGGAGGTCCATATCAAATTTCTTAGGAAAAGCACAAGAGACACAATTCTGGGGGTACAAAGGGGGCAAGCATTGACATATCACGACAGGGAGATAACCATCTTGAAACAGATCCCAAAAAAAATTAGGGAGAAAAGGAAAAATTATTCGCAATTGGCGAATAAATTATACCAGAAAGGGGTGTGGTTTAGATGGTTGATGCCTGAAGGGATGCTGATATTCTGGGAGGAGACAAGAATTAGAATCAATACACCCATAGAGGCTCAGGCCTTTATGGAAAAAAATAAAATGATCCTAGAAAAAACAGAAGATTTTTCAACGGTCACACAGGACACGGGAGGGGCCGGAGCTCTGCCAGCGGGGGGAGAAGGGGCAACATTAAGAAAGCTCAGATCACAAAAATGAGTAAGAAAATCACATTGTTATAAACAGACCGAAAGTAATAATGAAATTATACCTAGACTATATATTATAATATATAAGCTGATTGAAATATCTTTATAGAAGTGATATGCTGATTTTATACGATTTTGTATTAATGTTTTATACATAGATGTACCTTATGAGTTTGGAGGGAGGGGGCGTCTGCCATACTTGCAACTGCCAAAATTTGTATACCATTCCACTTACCCTTATCCTTATAAATGTTTTAAAAAACCAATAAAACTTTTTGGAAAAAAAAAAAGAGAGAGAAAAATCTATTTTTATTGTTGGTGGAGTTGCAATTAATCTGAGTATATAAAATAACACCATCTCCAAATAGTGGTGGCGGGTAGATCCTATTACCAGGTAGGCCAAGTAATTAGCAGAAGTCCTTATGTTGCAGTGGCATTTATTTAATTCTAACCCCTTGCTAAGTCCTTGCCTGCAAAGTATCATGCTTGCTTCCTGTCATCCAGCTGTCATCCAAATGCCAGTGGAATTTGGTACACTATCTTCAATTTAAAAAGGACTCAAACACTAACAAAACACAAAAGAGATATATCAGAAAATAAAAGCAGCAGAAAACTGAATGTGAGGCCTTGAATAATAATCTTTGAATTTAAAATGACTGTCTAAATTGCATTATTCTTTTTATTTGTTTTTCTACAGGTCAGTATTATTCCAATAAATAAAAAGTGAGTTTGGTGCAATGGTTAAAGCGCCTACAAACTAGGAGATTGTAAATTTTACAATCTAACCTTGGCCCAGCCTTTTTACGTTATCTACATCTTAGCATAATGTTCACACAAAGCAATGTGGAGGAAATCAGAAGTGTTTATTTCATTGTTTATTATGCCTAATCCCTACTTTGTAAATATTTGTACCTGGATTAGGCAAGCCAGTATCTTAAACTGCAATGTTTTTTTCTTTTTTGATGGGTTTGGCTAACATGGATATGTCCATGAATTTACCTGGTAAAATCAATTTGAAAACCACTCAATTGTGAAGGCTCTCTGTTTCTCTCTCTCAAAATTGGAATCTAGGTTCATCCAGTAAAGTTGAACAATGCTTAGATTTCACTACCACAAGATGTAATAATGGATTAGTAATAACGGATTAGAAGAAACCTAGGGGGAAAATCATCAAAGAGAAGACTACTATTATCAGTTAATCAATGGGGATATAACATATATTATCTTCAGCATCAAAAGGAATTTGTTTTGATCCTGAAAAGTTGTTGTGGTGAGAGGTGGGACTGACGTTGCTACAACACGACATGCAATCTTGGTGCTCCAGGATTGCTGTCGATATCTTTGCTGCTGGACAGTCCTTTTGGGACCTAAACCATCCCACAGAGACGGTGATAGAGAAGGGCACATCCTGCTGATCTCAGGGGCATCGCAAAGCCCCTGATTGATCCAGGAAAAGCTCTTTTTTCCAGATGCAAGAGAGGCAACCATTGAAGCTGCACAAGATTGGGACAGCCCCCTGAAATGGAAGCAGAGCAGGAGAGAGAGTGTGTAAAAATGATGAGAAAAATTTTACTATTGGAGAAGAGAATACCCAAAAAGAGCAAAATTAAAATTGAAGACAGAAGAGAGTAAGCGGCGGATTAAGCCTGTATTAAAATTAGAGTGTTATCTTTCATTCCTTAACTTCGTTTTCTTTTTTTGAATGGAATTCTTACAAATGCCTCTTACTTTTTAAATTGGACTGGTCTCTTTTTTCCTTCTTCTATTTTTCCTCACTTTTTGTATGTGGAGCAAGAATCTCTTTCTTTTTGCAACATTCGGGTTGATTTTACCTTTTAAACATTTTTTTCTCAAGTTCGGAACAAAGAGAAGGGTAAAAGCAGAAGAAAAAGAAGTAACACTACTGCCTAGAGTCTGGAGGCTTGGAAACACTAATTCCTATGAACATTTGACTTATATTTTATATCTCAAAGTCCTTGACATTGTTTATTGAAAGGAACAGTGGGAAGAGCACAATTTGTTTATACAGGTGCTCTTTTGGAGTATTATCAGTAGCTGACCTGGGGTAAAGAGAAAGCCTGGACTTGAAAGATTATAGTGAATTTGTTTGAAACCCAGCAATAAGCCTTGGATGGTTTAGTGGCAGTGCTTACAACCTGGAAAAATGGCGCAACATGAAGAAGAAAAGGAATTAACATTGCAAAATATTATGCTAGAAATTCAAAAAGTACTAATAAGTAGAGAACATTGAAAAGAGTCTTGAGATTATAGAACAAAGAACAGAAAGAATAGAAGAAAGAGCTGAGAATATTTACAAAACGATGATGAAAATTGAGGATAGTGTTCAAAAAATTCCAGAAAAATATGAACAAAGTGATAAGAAAATTGTTGACATTGACAGCAAACCGAGAGTGGAGGGAGATGATATGTGTGAAATATTGAAAGGAGAGGTTGATGAGCTGGAACTCTATCTCAGACTTCAAAACACGGAAGAAGAACAGGGTGGAAATCTGGCAGAAACAATGAGAGTAATTTTTACAGAAGCAATAGTGATAACCAAAGGCAAGTTGATGGAAGGAACAGATGGAGGGTTTCGAGTCCTTAAAGATATGCAATGAACATTCTGCTTCTGGTTGTTGAGAGCGACGGACGTGTTCATCCGCCCTGCGCTCTCTTGGTGGGCTCCCCTCGGCTTGGGGGGGGCACAGGGTGCCTTGGAGGGGCGCCCTGCCTTAGGGGCTGCTCGTTGGGGGTCCCCTGGATCAGTGGCGGCTGCAGGGGGGTCTCCGGCATTGCCCCAGGAGCCGAGAAGCGAGAGGGGGTGCGTGATGGAGCTCCTATGCTCCCGCGCGCTTTCGTTTCGAGGCAGCTGGATGATCGACAATTTGAAGGCTACAGCTGAAGTGCGGTAAGATGGGAATCCTCCCCAATTCTCCTTTTGATATTTAAATGAAAGAACATCAGCTTTCTAAAAGACTTTCAATCTTCTCCTGTGAAGTGTGACTGGAGGGAGGGGGATTTCCCCCCCCCTCAGAAAAGTGGCTTTGGATTTATCTCCTCTCTCTCGGAGAAGAGAGAGAGAGTTTTAAAAGGAATCACACTTGTTATAAGCAATGGCAAAATGACTTTCTTATTGCAATTGTGAAAGAAAAGTGATGATCTGACTCCTTTAAAAACTTTGAAAACTTTTGATTTGTTGCTTCCTGATCTCCGGTGCTGGTGAAGCAAGATGGAACACTTCCTCCGTCTTTATGCTCTTTGAAATTAGACTTCCCCAATGAAAATTGCTGGTATTGTACTTTTGCCTCCGTGACTCTCAGAAACATCTCTTGCTACATAGCATCTTGGATCTGGAATAACTGATTTAATTGACTGGAATTGAACTATATAGAAGGTCTCTATTCCTGTCTGGACTGTCTGTCTCATGGTCTCTCTTGGTTGAGCTTTTCCACAGTCACCATTTCTTTGTATGGACATAGATATCTCTGAGTTTCTTTTTATGATGGCTCCGAAGAAACCACCACCTGGGAAGCCAGGATCTGCTCCAGCATCTTCAACATCCAGCCCAATTGGACAACAGTCATTAACATCGTTTCTACAACCTAAAGCCCCTGAAGAGGAATCAGTAACTCACCAGCTGCTTCAAAAGATTTTAAAAGGGCAGGATGAACTGAAAAATCAATTGAGAGAAATGAATGAACAACTCAGAGAAAATCAAAACCAAACTGCACAAAACAAGCAAAGACTAGACGTTCTGGAGGAGGGGGCAACTGAGATGAGGGGGGAGGTGAGGGTGGTCCAGAGAGGAAATTTAGAACTTGAGAACCACATGATAAAAATGGAATTTGAAAGGATGTCTTTTTTCCTTAGCTTTCAAAACGTAATTGAGACTGACAATGAAGACTTGAAGGAGATCATGACAACAATGTTAACTGAATATATTAAAAAAGACAAACAGCAGTTAGGATGGGATATTGACTTGGTTTATAGAGTTAATTCAGCTTATGCTAGAATACACAATGTTCCAAGAGAGGTTCATATTAAATTTCTTAGAAAGGCTACAAGAGATGAGATTCTGGGGGCACAAAGGGGGCAAACATTAAAATACAAGGACAAAGAGATAGCCATCCTGAAACAAATCCCAAAGAAAGTAAGAGATAAGAGGAAAAAATATTCACCATTAGCAAAAAAAACTATTTGATAAGGGATTCTGGTTCCGGTGGCTATTGCCAGAAGGTATGTTGATTTTCTGGGAGGGCAGCAGAGTTAAAATTAATACAACTATGGAGGCGGAGGTCTTCATGGAAAAAAACAAAGCTCTCCTAGACAAAGCGGAAGACAGTACACAAGATATGAAGGAGGGAGGGGCCGAGGCTTTGCTGACAGGCGGGGGGGGGAGGAGGCAACAATGAGAAAACTCAGATCACAAAAGTAGGTTAGAAAAACATTGCAATTGCTGATACAATGAATCTTTTTGTTAGATACAAAGTAAATGATTGAAATTATTGAAAGATACAATGTAAAAATAAGCGGTCAAGATTTAGTTAAGCAATAACATTTTGTTTATCATTTTGTAAAGGTTATGAGACTTGGGGGGAATACCATCTTCTGCACGATGTAGCTGTCAAAATTTGTACCCATACCCATTACCCCTTTCCTTAAAACTTTGTAAAACCAATAAAAAATTTCTTTTTTAAAAAAAAGAGAGATGCAATGAACAACAAGTTGCCAAGAGAAGTCCACATGACATTTATCAAGAAAAAAAAATTAGAATACAGATTTTACAAATTGCGAGAGATATTGGACGGCACTACTACTGGAAGGATACAGGATGATGAAATGAAATGTTACAATAAAAATTAAGTTAAACTTAGTTAAATTTTGAGTATTATGTATAAGACAAAGGAATAATAGTTATAGTCCAATAAATGATTAACAATGATAATAATGCACTTATATACACTAGATTGATAATATGAAATTTTATATAAACTGTAAGTGAGACTATAAAGATGTAATATCATTGGATGATTTCAGGATGATTTAATGAAATGCCATAATACAAATTTATTCTAAATTTAGCATGCTTCACCAAAAAGGATGTAATAATACTTATACTCAATGAATGTTTAATAATTATAATAATTGATTGATGATATGAATAATGGAATGTGCTGAAATGAGTAAGTTGACATATGAAACTAGAGAACAAGAAGATAAACAATTTTGTAGGATATGGGATTTATTTTATCAGTGGTTAGATTTTTTTTAAAAACATGGAATTGAAAATTGTTAGAGAATGTTACCAATACCAAAATAATAGAATGATTTAGAATAGGATATAAAAATACTTTATTATTGGATATATTGAAAATGATGTAATGAAGTATGATAACATAAATGAACCCAAATTTAGAATACCTCGTTTAAAATGAAGAAATAATAATGAAAGTCAAATAAATGAAGCACTATAATAATAATGTATATAAATATATCTGATTGACAATATGTGACTTCATATAAAGTTTAAATGATGATTATGAAGAGGATGCACAAAAATCTTGTAACCAATCGACACAATGTACGTAATGGAAGATGTTTTTATGTTACGTGTCTTGTTTGTCTATGTTTGTTTAAAAATAAAAGCTTAAAAAGAAAAGAAAAGTTGTTGTGATCCTAAAAAGGAGTGTAGGATACTTTGGCACCCTGTACCACTGTGGGAATAAAATGCTGGATTGTTCATCATGGATTTCTGGATTTACAGGTAGACCTTCACTTATAACCAGGTGTTTGGAGTTACAACGGATCTCCTTGGGGATACTTATGACCCAGTTCTAACATTATGATGGCTGCTCCCCCTCCCTCACATGACCACACGAGTGCTTAGTATGTATGGCCATTTGCAGTGTCCCAAGGTCACATGACCACTTTCAGTTTTCAGCAAAACTGACCCATAGCAAATGCCTGGGTCATTTAACAAACGCCACTACTGCAAAAAAGGGTTAAATTTGGGTTAGTCATGGGGGTGATTCACTTTACAAATATCATGACTTACAACCATAATAGGCATGCTTCATTACAGTTGTAAATTAAGGACTTTTTATAAAGGTAAAGGTTTCCCCTTTTCAGTCATGTACAACTCTAGGAGCAGTGCTCATCTCTGTTTCTTAGCTGAGGGAGTCAGTGTTGTCTGAATACACTTCTTTTTTTAAAGGAAATTTTTAAACATTTTATTGTTATAAGATAAAGTTCAGAAGCAGTCTCCCTGTGGAAACAAAGGCACTTATATTCTTTTCTTTAATCAAAAGAGTCAGTTTAGCCATTTCTGCCAACTCTATCGGTTTCTGCAAATATTCATCCATAGTGGGAATTGAAAGTGTCCTTCCATTTTTGTGCATACAATAGTTTTGTTGCTGTCAACATATATAGAGTCAAATTTTTTCTCCAGGTCTTTTTCCATTAGATCCAAAAGAAAAGTTTCTGGTTTCATCTTTATATTTGTTTTCAGAATTTTCTGTATTAAAATATGAATTTTACTCCAAAATTTCTTTGCTTTATCACGTCCCCTATAAATGATAAAAAGTTCCTTTTACAATACAATAGCAGAGTTGGAAGGGACCTTGGAGGTCTTCTAGTCCAACCCCCTGCCTAGGCAGGAAACTCTATGCCGTTTCAGACAAATGGCTATCCAACATCTTCTTAAAGACTTCCAGTGTTGGGGCATTCACAACTTCTGGAGGCAAACTGTTCCACTGATTAATTGTTCTAACTGTCAGGAAATTTCTCCTCAGTTCTAAGTTGCTTCTCTCCTTGATTAGTTTCTATCCATTGCTTCTTGTTCTACCCTCAGGTGCCTTGGAGAATAGTTTGACTCCCTCTTCTTTGTGGCAACCCCTGAGATATTGGAACACTGCTATCATGTCTCCCCTAGTCCTCCTTTTCATTCAACTAGACATACCCAGTTCCTGCAACTGTTCTTCATATGTTTTAGTCTCCAGTCCCCTAATCATCTTTGTTGCTCTTCTCTGCATTCTTTCTAGAGTCTCCACATCTTTTCTACATCGTGGCGACCAAAACTGAATGCAGTATTCCAAGTGTGGCCTTACCAAGGCATTATAAAGTGGTATTAACACCTCACGTGATCTTGATTCTATCCCTCTGTTTATGTAGCCTAGAACTGTGTTGGCTTTTTGGCAGCTGCTGCACACTGCTGGCTCATATTTAAATGGTTGTCCACTAGGACTCCAAGATCCCTCTCACAGTTACTACGATTGAGCAAGGTACCACCTATACTGTACCTGTGCATTTCGTTTTTGTTGCCTAAGTGTAGAACCTTACTCTTTTCACCATTGAATTTCATTTTATTAAATAGTGCCCAATGTTCAAGTTTGTCAAGATCCTTCTATATCTTAAGCCTATCTTCTGGACTGTTGGCTATCCCTGCCAGCTTGGTGTCATCTGCAAATTTGATGAGTTCCCCATTTATTCCCTCATCCAAATCATTGATGAACATGTTGAAGAGTACTGGGCCTAAAACAGAGCCTTGGGGTACTCCACTGCATACTTCCCTCCATGTAGATGCAGTTCCATGAGTGCAGTTGGTCAGCCAGTTACGAATCCATCTGGTGGTGATGCTGTCCAGCCCATATTCTTCTACTTTATCTAGTAGTAGGTTATGGTCTACCTTATCAAACACGTTACTGAAGTCCAAGTAAACTATATCGACGGCATTCCTCTGGTCCACTAATTTTGTTACTTTGTCAAAGAGTACAATAAGATTAGTCTGGTGAGGGGGGGTAGAAGCGGTGCAGAAGGGAAACAAAGAACTTGATACCCAGCAAATGAAAACAGAATTTGAGAGAATGTCCTTTTATCTTAGATTTCAAAATGTCATAGAGGCAGATGGGGAAAATATAAGGGACATTATGACAAACATTTTGGCTGAATATATACACAAAGAAAAACAACAGATGGAATGGGAGATAGATCTGGTTTACAGAGTGAACTCAGCTTATGCTAGAACACACAATGTACCCAGGGAGGTCCATATTAAATTTCTTAGAAAAAGCACAAGAGACAAAATTCTGGGTGTGCAAAGGGGGCAGGCACTGACATACCACGATAGGGAAATAACCATCTTGAAGCAGATCCCCAAGAAAATTAGGGAGAAAAGGAAAAATTATTCGCAATTGGCGAATAAATTATACCAGAAGGGGGGGTGGTTTAGATGGTTGATGCCTGAAGGGATGCTGATATTCTGGGAGGAGACAAGAATTAGAATTAACACACCCATAGAGGCACAGGCCTTTATGGAAAAAAACAAAACACACCTAGAAAAAACAGAAGATCCTACAACGGATATGCAAGACACGGGAGGGGCCGGAGCTCTGCCAGCGGGGGGAGAAGGGGCAATACCAAGAAAGCTCAGATCACAAAAATAAATAAGAAAATCTCATTGTTATAAACTGACCGAAAGTAGTAATGGAATTATTTGTGGATTATATACTACAATGTATAAACTGATTGAAAATACCAATAGAATTAATATGCTGATTATATATGACTATGTATTAATGTTTTACACTCAGATGTATACTATGAGTCTGGAGGGAGGGGGCGCCTGCCACACTTTGCAACTGCCAAAATTTGTATACCTTTCCATTTACCTTTTCCCTTATAAATGTTAAAAAAACCAATAAAATTTTTGAAAAAAAATATATTAGTCTGGCATGATCTGTTTTTGACAAACCCATGTTGGCTTTTGGCTAGTAAACTTTGTTTACTTCTAGGTGTTCGCTAATTGGTTGCTTGATTATCTTTTCCAGAATCTTTCCTGATGTTGAGACCAGGCTGATAGGTCTATAGTTTCCTGGATCTATTTTTTTCCCTTTTTTGAAGATGGGAACCACATCAGCTTTTTTCCAGTCCTCTGGTGCTCCAGGATCTCTGAAAGATATAGTTCAGTGGTTCTGAGATCTATCCAGTCCTGGTGATTTGAACTCGTCTAGGGTAGACAGGTGCTCACTTATCATTTTCTTCCCTATTTCAACTTGGGTTTCTAATCTGATTTTTTGGTGCTGTTTTTGATAGGTTGGACTGTTTTATCCCTTTGTGTAAAGACAGATGCAAAAAATGAGTTAAATAGTTCTGCTTTCTCCCTGTTGCTTTTCACCTCCTTGCCACTTTCTCCCAGCAATGGAACAATTGTTTCCTTAACTTTTTTCTTGTTTTTAACATGTTGGAAGAAGCTTTTTTTGTTATTTTTTACTTTTGTGGCAAGCTTTTCTTCATTGTGAGCCTTAGCTTTCCTCACTTCATCTTTACAGGCTCGGGCTATTTGCTGATATTCTGCCTTAGTTATGTCCCCATCTTTCCACTTTTTATACTTATCTTTTTTGTCTTTCTATTTGTCAGAGAGTTCTTTATGCAGCCATGCTGGTTTCTTTTGGGAGCTGTTATTTTTCTTCTTCATTGGTATTGTGCTAGACTGGGTTTTTGTAATCTCATTTTTCAAAGTTTCCCAAGCTTCTTGAGTTGTTTTCCCCTTGAGGATTCTCATCCATGGAATTCTTCCCAAGCTCTCTCTAAGTTTATTGAAACTAGCTCTCTTAAAGTCCAAGACTCTAGTTTGACTTTGTTCTACCACTTGTGTTTGCATAATGTTGAATTCCAATATTGCATGGTCACTTGCCCCCAGGGTTCCTGTGGCTTCAACACCTTCTATCATTTCCTCTCTGTTAGTGAGAATTAAGTCTAATATGGCTGATCCCCTTGTTCCCTTCTCTACTTTTCGGGAAACAAAGTTGTCTGCTAGGTTCGTTAGGAACCTGTTGGATCTTCCACTTGGCGCAGAGTTTGTTTCCCAGTTGATGTCAGGGTAGTTAAAATCCCCCATTACTATTTTTAGATAAATGGATCTTTTTGTAACCCTAACCATTTGCATTCCTGTCATTAAAAAGACTCCAAGGCACTGTTTTTAAGATATGTGGCTGCTGCCTTGGAATTCTGGGAGTTGAAGTCCAGAAATCTTAAAGTGATTAAGATTAAAATGTATTGCTGCAAAGGATTTGAGTCCAGGAAAAAAAATTCTGGACATAATCACCTGACTGGGAGCTGCCTGGGACTGCAGGAGGGAGGGGACCGAAGCTCTTAATTATGGATGGGGATTTAGGCTGCTGGATTGAATTTAGTACATTTGATTGATTTCATACATTAGGCTAAGGTTTGATTTGTTTATGCACGGTTAACTAAACAAACCCAGTTGCCAGATTTATATGACACATCAAGCCATAAAACATGGTTTTAAAATCCCAATGGCTGAGGTCATGAAAAACTGGGAACCAAAATAACAACATTTTAAAAGATTAGTAAAACCTATGTAGGTGCAAACTCTTTCAAAGACAGAGAGAATAATCTGGGCCATTTTTAACTTTTTAGGTTCCCAGTAGTGGTAGGATTCAAAACATTGTACTACCAGTTTTGTGGGCATGGCTTGTGGGGAGGCGTGGCTGGGTGCTTCATATGACTGGGTGGGGGCGGGGGCTTACTTGACATCACTCACATCAAGGGGCAACTTCCCTGGCAAAGGGGCAGGGGGCAACTTTCCTTCAAAAGGCCTCAACGAGGTACAATTTCCCTGTCTATTTATTTACTACTACTGAACATCCAAAATACACTATTTAATCCTATGTATATATGCCATATGTTTACATACATATTACATAATACAGAGTGTGTATAGGCACACAAAAAGGTACATTATCTACTATATATACTGTATGTGCACGTGCGTGCGTGCGCGCGCGCACACACACACACACACACACACAGAGCGTTCATCTAAAACTATACACATTCAACCTCACTTACTGCATTTGGAAAAACACACCCAGAGTCCACTTTCTGCCACATATTTAACTAAAACTTCTGTACATTAGAACATTACACACCCTTCAGATGTTTTTCTCTAGCTTGCACATGACTGTTAGAGCCAGGAGATGTCATGGATTGAGTAAACTGTGGTGAAACTCACTTAACAATGCTCTTGCTTAGTAACCAAAAAATGGGGCTCAATTGTGGTCATACGTCAAGGACTATCTCTGCCTTCCTCTGCATGGCAGCCTTGTCCTAGTAAACTCCTTCTCCTTTCTGACAATTTTCCTCTCTGTTAGAGGCACCAAAATAATCCAGATGATATAAGGTTTCCTGCTGGAGCAGGGGGTTGGACTAGATGACCTCTGAGATCCCTTCCCTTACTGTGCTGTTTCAAAGCATCTTCTGAAGCCATGTCTAGTGCCAGGGTTTGTGGTCCTTCCTTCCTCTCCTTTTTTCTCTCTCTCCCTCCCTTCCTCCCTCCCTCCCTTCATCTCTCTCTCTCTCTCTCTCTCTCTCTCTCTCTCTCTCTCTCCATCTATCCATCATCCATCCATGCAACTATGTCATCCACTTTCCCCCTCTCTCCCTGCTTCTTTCCCTTTCCTTCCTTCCTTCCTTCCTTCCTTCCTTCCTTCCTTCCTTCCTTCCTTCCTTTCTTTCTTGTCTCTCCCTTCTCTCTCTCTCTCTTTTCTCTCTCTTTCCCTTCCCTTCCTCCTTTTCTCTCTCCTTCAAAGCCTAGGAAAATGAGACCCACCCCCAAAAAAAACCTCCTTTGGATTAAATCGATCATTGCCATCCGGCTTATACAGACCCAAGACACACACACTCTCTCTTTCTCTCTCACACACCCAATTTAAGCAAATTCCCTTGTTTTGGAGGCTTTAGAATCAGAAGATACCTTCAGGGTATTATATTTCAATCTTCTGCTCAAGGCAGATGACCTCATACATAAGCAAGTTCTCAGACATGCCGGGATTCCTGGCTTTGACTGCAAGAACTGTAGGCAGCCTTCCCCACCATATACTTCCTCCTCTCACTGCCCCATGCAATGTGGGAGGCCTGAGAGAAAGAGCCTGGTCTGGGCACATATGTCTCCATGATGGAGCCCTTCCCGGGGAGCAAAGCAAGAACTTACTGATCCATCCTGAAGGCAAGCTTCAGAGTGGCAGTGGCAGTGGCGGTGGAAGGAAAGCTCCAGAATGGCGCTCCCAAACAGTGGTGTTTGGGAGGGTGGTTCTTGAGTCCATCCAGGGTTCTTGTGAGCAGGCAGAACAGGGCTACTCAGTTGGACTGCAGGCACCATGTGGGGAGGCAGCTTAGAAAGGCAAGCCGCAGAGCAGAGACTGTGCCTTTGCAAGGACCTAGTGTGCCACATAGGAAGTGAGGAGTGACTGGGCGGGGCGGGGTGAGCAAGTGGGTGGGTGGGGTGAACAGCGAGCCAGCGGGCAGGGTGAGCGGCAAGCAGGTAGGCGTGGTGAGCGGCAAGCAGGCAGGTGTGGTGAGAGAGGACGATTGGGTGAGCGGGGGCGGGGCCAGCCAGAGATGGTATTTACCGGTTATCTGTACCAGGTAAAATTTCTGCTAGTGATTTGCCAAAACCTGTCCAAACTGGCTGAACACCATCCTGGTTCCTAGTCACAATAATAATAAAAATATATCCACACAAAGATTGAAATGAAATGTGAATAATTTTTTCAGTAAAAAAACAAACTAGTGTCTCAATTTAAGACCCAATAGGAGGTGGGGCTGACATCACGGCGGACCTCTGCTGCTGGACGGTCCTTTTGGACCTAAACCGTCCTGTAGAGACGGTGACAGAGAAAGGCACATCCTGCTGATCCCAAGGACATCGCAAAGTCCCTGGTTGATCCAGGAGAAGCCTTTTTTTCCCTCTGGCTGCAAGGCAGCCATCAAAGCTGCTGAAGTCGGGGACAGCTCTGGTGTGGAAGAAAGAGCAGGAGAGGAAGTGTGTCGATCTGGTGAGATGACTTTTCATCATTATTATTTGAGAGAACACCCTAAAAGACTAAAAATTAAATTAAAATTGAAAACTGAAGAGGCTAAATGGTGAGATTAAGCCAGAGTCAAGTTGAGTGTTTTTTTTATCTTCCTTTTTATTGTTGGAATTTGGCTGGATTTTACAAATGTTTTTTTCTTTTTAAACTGGACTGGGTTTTTTTCTTTGTCTTTTCTTTCTTAAATATTTGCATAATAATTTTTACTGTCTAAGACTCTTTGCCCCCTACCTTTTTTTCTTTTTTCAAGGCTCTAATTGTATTTCCTTTTTGAGTATAAGGAAAGTAAGGGAAGTGAAAGAGAATAAATAACACTGCCATCTAGAAGCCTGGAAACATTGTTTTCCTCTTATTGTATGAGAGTTTAGAGAAAAGTTTTAAAAAGTTAAGATCTGGTGTTACATTTCAAGGATTTTAAGCCTGTTTATGGATATGGGATGAGCACAGGAGATTGTTTATACAGGTGCTCTTCTGGGATACTATCAGTGCGTGGAGTTTGGGCTTGAAAGAAAATTTGGAGTTCAAAGAAAGAAGATTGTAGTGACCTTGAAAAGAGAATTGCTAATTCTGTTTTGAACTTAATATAACAAGCCTTGGATTTTACAATGGCAGTGTTTCTGTCCCCCCTTTTTTCTCTCCTTTTACTCCCTTACTCTCCTTTTCACTTAACCACTGCCAGATGGTCTGAGGCCTTCTGCAGAAGAAGTTTGACTTTTCTTAAAGAAGGTGTGCTTTTTTGTTTTTCTTGTCTATTTTTTGGGATGCATGTATAGACATATATTTTTCCTCTTTTCCTGTTGGACTTTGTTATTTTATTCCACTGAATTGGATTAATGTATAGAAGAACTTGAAGACTCTATTATTGCTCCTTCTATTTATTTATTTATTTTTGTGTGAATGATCTGTTTTTTCCCTTTTTTTAAACAATGGGAACCAATTTAGGGCCACTTGGGATTATAGCTGTCCTCTATATAAGTGGATTAAGGTATAGAAGAACCTGAAAACTTTGTATTTCTCAACTACCATGTAGTATATCAACTGTCTTGAAATGAGTAAAAAGATAATGGCCGCTGGCTCTGGAATACCAACTTTCTCTTCTTCACCATCTGGAGGACAAAGATCAATACACACAATGTTGCAACAGGAAAAAGACAAGGAAGTGACACTGCAGATGATTATGCAAGGAATACAAAAAAATACAAGTAAGAACAGAGAACATTGAAAAGAGAATAGAGAATATAGAATAAAGAACAGAGAACACTAAACAAAAAACAGGGAAAACAGATGAAAAAATTTAGAACATTCATCAAATGATGATGAAATATGAGGACAGACTTCAAAAAATTGAAGAAAAAAATGAGCAAAAAGATAAGGAAATTGGAGATATTGATAGCAGATTGAGCGTGGTTGAAAAAGTTAACAGTGGAATACTGGGATGGGAGATTAATAGATCAGAATTTTATCTTAGATTTCAAAACATAGAAGAAGAAAAGGGAGAAAATATGGTAGAAATAATGATAGAAATTCTGACAGATGTCTTGGAGATAACCAAAGACAAGATGATGGATGGTATAGATGAGGTGTTCTGAATCTATACAAGATATGCAGCGAGAAACAATCTCCCAAAAGAAGTTCATATAAGATTTACTAAGAAAGCAATTAAGACACAAATATTACAGAAGGCAAGAGACAAAAGACTGGACTATAAAGATAAGGAGATTGTGGTTTTGAAACAAGTACCAAGAAGCGTGAGAGAGATGAGAAGAGAATACCAATTTTGACTAAAACTTTACTTTAAAAAGGTGTTAATTATAGATGCTTGATACCAGAAGATTTCATGTTTGTATGGCAAGGACAAAGATACAGAATAGATTCAACCGAGAAAGCAGAAGTATTCTATGCAGAACATCTGAGAGGGAAAGAGGAGGAGACAGGAAAAGAAGAATCACTAATCGTACTCCAAGAGGAGTGCATAGTTGTGACTGAGAAAGAAGAAGGTGTGGTAGGTGGCATTGACCCTAGAGAACAAAGAGAACCGAGATCTACTAGAGCAGTAAATCCTTCTTATAAAGTATAAATATGGAAGAGAAAAAAATGATTACAATTAATATAAATGGACTGTATTCAGCTATTAAAAGAAGGAAAACATTTCATAAATCAGAGAAATTAAATTGGATATAATCTGCCTACAAGAAGTACATATTAAAAAGCAAAATGAACAAATACTGGTGCAGCCAAAATTAGGGAAAATATTTACTGTGTTGCCAAGATATAAGAAAAGAGGAGTGGTTTTGTATATCAAAGATACAATCCCAGCGGAACAAACCTACACAGAAAATGATGGAACAATTTTGATGGTGGAAATTATGGACAATAATATGAAAATGCTCTTAATAGCAATTTATGCTTCTAATGACAACCAAGATGAATTTTATAGAAAATTACACATGAAAATAATTGAATTTGACTATGTTAATATTTGTATCATGGGAGATTTTAATGGAATTGTAGATCAGAATATGGACTATAAAACACAAAAAACAAAATCAAATAGAAAGACTCTTCCAAAATCCTTTTTTAAAATGACTGATGAAATAGATTTTAAAAATGTATGGAGAGAAAGAAATCCCACAAATAGACAATATACCTTCTACTCAAATAGACATTCATCATGGTCCAGAATAGATATGATATGAATTTCAACGGAATTGATTTGTAACATACAGGAAAGTGACATAGAAACAAGCACTTGTGGGGACTACAATCCAATGACAATTAAATGGAAAGGACAAAGGAAAAGATCTAGATGGACGCTAAACAATACTATATTAAAAGAAAAGGACTTTGTACAGAAAATGGAGAAAGAATTGGCATTCTTCTTTAAAGAAAACAGAAAAGAAGACACATCAATGCAGAATCTTTGGGATACAATGAAAGCCTACGCCAGAGGCTTGATAATAAACTATACAAGGAAAAGAAATACGAAGAAAAGACAAGCCTTTAAAATACAAGATGACGACTATAAGAGACTTGAAAAAGAGTTACAAAAATCTCCACAAAAAAGGACATTAAAATAAAAATGGACACAATTAAACATAAAATGGGGTTAATGGAAAAGGAGGAATTAGCATAAAAAATTAGAGGTGCTAAACAGAATTACTTTGAAAATGCAAATAAACCAGGGCAGCGTATAAATTGAAAAGAGAGAGAGAATCAAGAAAAATAATGCAATTAATAGATGAACAAGGGCAAATTTGTTACGGAAATGAATCAAAGAAAAAAAATTATACAAAATTACTATGGAAAATTGTATGAACAAGAGAATATAGAAGAGGGAGAAGTTAAACAATATTTGCAGAAAGTGAATCTACCCCAGATACCTAAAGAAACTGAAATGATGCTAGAAGGCTGTATAATGATGATGGAGTTAACTGAAGCACTTAAAAAACAAAACAATGGAAAGGCTCCAGGTCTGGATGGATTGCCAGTGGAATTTTATAAGACACTGCAGAAATCATTGTGTCTTCCACTACTAGAAGTTATGAATGAAGTTATGTTAAAGATGAGGATACCCAAATCGTGGTCAGAAGCATATATCACACTTGTACTAAAAGAGGAGGCCGACCAACTTCAAATTAAGAACTATAGACCTATTTCCCTGCTAAATTCAGACTATAAGATATTTGCTTCAATATTGGCAGAAAGACTTTTAAAATGTTTAAATAACTTTATTCACCTGGATCAAAATGGCTTTCTGCCAAAGATACAAATTAAAGACAACATGAGAATAATCCTGGACACTTTGGAATACTATGAGGCACATCCTGAAAAACAAATGGCTTTGTTGTCCTTAGATGCACAGAAAGCCTTTGACTATGTGAACTGGCAATTTATGTTGCTACAGCTGGAACAGATGAGCTTTGGTAAGAAATTCATCCAAGTCATACAAACTATATACCACAAACAAGCAGCAAAGATAGTGATAAACAGAGAACTGACAGACTCTATTGAAATAAGGAAAGAGACAAGAAAAGGTTGTCCATTATCGCCTCTACTGTTTGTTCTAACATTAGAAGTCCTAAATAGAAAAGACATAAAAGGAATGAAAATTAAAAAGGAAGAATATAAATTGCAGGCATATGCAGATGACCTGGTCTTCATCTTAGAGAATTCACTTCCTGTTTGCTCGGAGGATCGTTTTAAATGCTCCAAAGGCATCAGGGAAGCTCATGAAGCCTTCGGAGGGCGTCCGGGGGTGAGGGAGGCTCTTTTCACCCTCCCTAGGCTCCTATAAAGCCTCTGGATCCTGGGGAGGGTGAAAAATAGCTTTTAAAAAGGGTGAACTCAGCTGGCCAGCGCGCACACGCGCACTGGCCAGCTGACAGGGCAGCTCTTTGTGTACCCTGACAAATGGCTCCGCATGCCACCTGTGGCACGCGTGCCATAGGCTTGCCATCACTGGTTTAGGGCAAAAAGCTGTGATACATATATTTTGCAAAGGGAGGGAAAACACTGAATAAAACAGCACCCACCAATCAAAATAGCACAAATGATGACTAAATAACATGGAACATTTCCCAATAAACCTGTGGGCAACCAAGCCTAAAAGCTTTCCCACCAGGATAAGGTAGACCATAACCTACTACTAGATAAAGTAGAAGAATGTGGGTTAGACAGCATCACCACCAGATGGATTCGTAACTGGCTGACCAACCGCACTCAACGTGTAGTTCTCAATGGAACTGCATCTACATGGAGTGAAGTATGCAGTGGAGTACCCCAAGGCTCTGTTTTAGGCCCAGTACTCTTCAACATCTTCATCAATGATTTGGATGAGGGAATAAATGGGGAACTCATCAAATTTGCAGATGATACCAAGCTGGCAGGAATAGCCAACACTCCAGAAGATAGGCTTAAGATACAGAAGGATCTTGACAAACTTGAACATTGGGCACTATCTAATAAAATGAAATTCAATGGTGAAAAGAGTAAGGTTCTATATTTAGGCAACAAAAATGGAATGCACAGGTACAGTATAGGTGATACCTTGCTCAGTAGTAGTAACTGTGAAAGGGATCTTGGAGTCCTAGTGGACAACCATTTAAATATGAGCCAGCAGTGTGCAGCAGCTGCCAAAAAAGCCAACACAGTTCTAGGCTGCATCAACAGAGGGATAGAATCAAGATCACGTGAAGTGTTAATACCACTTTATAATGCCTTGGTAAGGCCACACTTGGAATACTGCATTCAGTTCTGGTCACCACGATGTAAAAAAGATGTGGAGACTCTAGAAAGAGTGCAGAGAAGAGCAACAAAGATGATTAGGGGACTGGAGACTAAAACATATGAAGAACGGTTGCAGGAACTGGGTATGTTTAGCTTAAGAGAAAGAAGGACTAGGGGAGACATGAAAGCATTGTTCCAATATCTCAGGGGTTGCCACAAAGAAGAAGGAGTCAAACTATTCTCCAAAGCACCTGAGGGTAGAACAAGAAGCAATGGGTGGAAACTAATCAAGGAGAGAAGCAACTTAGAACTGAGGAGAAATTTCCTGACAGTGAGAACAATTAATCAGTGGAACAGCTTGCCTCCAGAAGTTGTGAATGCCCCAACACTGGAAGTCTTTAAGAGGATGTTAGATAGCCATTTGTCTAAAATGGTGTAAGGTTTCCTGCCTAGGCAGGGGGTTGGACTAGAAGACCTCCAAGGTCCCTTCCAACTCTACTATTGTATTATATAGGATCCTAAAATATCAATTTTCAAATCAGAGGCCAAATTGTCTAAAATATTGAATTGGTGCTGGATAGTTCTGGATTCATCTGAAAGATTAAAACAACACATCCCATCAAAACTTTCACAATCCATATGCTGGCGAAGAAGCAAATAATCGATAGCAGCACGATTTTGCAAAATAACTTTATGCAAAGCTTGTAGCTCATGATTAAATAGCTGAAATAGCTAAAAAAGTAGCATTGTTTTTACCAAAGTACACACAATCACATTAATATTAAAATGAGCATGAGCAGCAAGTGCTGGCACACCCACTATGAATATAGCCAATGCTACATATTCCACTTTATTAAGTAAAGCTGGCTCAAACAAATGATGTCTGAAGTTGCTGTTTGGAAAGCAACACAGGAATTAACTAGCTAAAGCAACATTGTGCTTCACTAATGTTAGCAGGAATGTAATTAAAAGTTTCTTGACCATATGTAAAAAACCATCCTTGCAGGAGCCAAACATAAGCAAAGTGAAAGGAAATCTCCTCAAAGCTGTACAATCTAAAGCAGATGAACTAATATGAAGACAGTGAGGCTTTTTAGTTGAAGATGTGCCATTAACTTCTTTTGCACACGTTGTATTCTCAGGAACTACTACTATCAGTGTATACAAAGCAATTGCATCAGGGGGCAGATCATAGGCAATCAATCCCTAAGTAGATATAGTCTTATAGTTAAAGTTTTCATCAAACCAGTGAAGTGTTGAATTACTGCAGACAGGATTCAAACAGGAACCAAGCATGTAGAAAGCAAATTTTCCATGTTGTATGATTCAGATAAGCAAGAGACATCTCTGTGTGTGTGATATTAGCTAGCTGCACCCATAGATTTTTACTTCAGTCTCTGTTCAAATGAGTTTTTGGGTGAGATGACAGCAGCTATCGCTAAAGGGAAGCAATTAACAAGTAAACTTAAGCAAATGATGATGAATGAATTGGCAGTGAAAACCACAAAAATTGCAGCGCATAAGTTCTTGGGGATTTGTTCCACGTGTCGTTATTGCAGCACTGCTTGTGCTTCTGGTCAGGATTTTCACATCCCTGGACAGCTGGTCCAACAAGATCGTATTGGCTGCTGTGCCATCTGTAAAGCCACTTTGGTCATTTCCGGAACCGGATATGGAGACTGGTACCACAATATCCTTAGCTGGACGAACGTGCTAGAATCCACAAAGACCTGTTAGAAGCAAGCACAGCATATCCTCATCCCCCTAGAGGGGGAGGCAAACAAACTTTTAAAATCTATTATTTTACCCACACCAAATTAGCCAAATTGGGGTACGCCAAAGTCAACAAATTCAACAAATTCAACAAATTGATTGATTGATTACAACAAATTGATTGATTGGGTATTGATTGGGTTGATTAGGTATCCAAGAGCCCTCCTTTTTTTATTTGTTTGAGAAGACAGTCCTGGACCAATTAGTACATTTCACAACGGCTTGACCTGTGGAATTGTAAAAAAGCCCAAAAATTAAAACAATGTTCCAAGTTGTACAAAATTGCAAAAGGGCCAATGAAAAATAGGTCAGGCCATTATCAGTCTTTAAAAAGGAAGGTTTGCCAAAGGCAGTAATGGCTGAAAAAGGATGAAAAATAACATGATTAACTGTTTCCCTTCGTTAAGGTGTGGCCAAAACACTCCTGAATAGGTAACAATAAAAACATGAATATACTTCCAAGGAGCCAGAGAGATGACATCCATTTGCCATAGTTGATTAGAGGCCAAACCACAGGGATTAACTTCTGTGTCCCCAGAGGGGGATGCCCCAGAACACTGGGGGCAAGATGAAACAATCTGCTTGGCCTGGTCGATTGGAATATGGCAAGCTTGTGCCAGCCGCCTGGCATTTTGATAAAAAAATGATTAAAAATGAATCTAAAAAAAATACATAAAAGATTAACAGCAGCATCTGATCTGCATACCTGCTGCTTTAAGAAAAAGGTCCTGGAAGAAACAAATAACTACTGAAGGAGTATATGAATCAATATGAATCAATATTGGCTTCTGCTTATATTGTTGTATACTGTCTGAAATTAGTTGTTTTCTATCCTAGCAAATTGTAACCTTAGTACTGGACTGCAAATGTTATCTCACTGCTGCATCTCACTTCTACTAGTTACTTGCGGGATCGTATTCTGCCCCATACATCCCTGCGACCAATCCGCTCGCACAGAGAGGGCCTCCTCCAGGTGCCGTCCACCAGACAGTGTCGAGGGGCGGCGCCTAGGAGTAGAGCCTTCTCTGTGGCAGGACCAGCCCTGTGGAATGACCTCCCCCCGGATATTAGGAATAACTCTGACCTCCGCTCCTTTCGTGTAAAGCTCAAGACCCACCTATTCCAAGTAGCTGGCCTGGCTCAACTTTGATCCAACTATATCGCTCCTGACGGGTTTTTTATTTGGGGTATTTTAATTGCATTCAATTTATTTAGGGGTTTTTAAACATTGTGTTTTTACTTGTTTTTATCTATCAGTTCACCTCCTCCTTGTATATGTCGTATATATGTCTTGGTATATGTTTTGTTATATGTATGTCGATATATTTATTTCCTATGTTTTGTTGTACGCCGCCCCGAGTCCTTCGGGAGAGGGTGCGGCTAAGAAATAAATATTTATTATTATTATTATTATTATTATTATTATTATTATTATTATTATTATTATTATTATTATTATTATTATTATTATTATTATTATTATTATTATTATTATTATTACTCTTGGCCTCAAGCTTGGCACATTTTGGAAGGTAGTAGAAAAAAATGTTACACAGGAATATCAAACTGTATAGATAAAGGAGCCAAACTAGGGAGTTTTCTTGGCTCATAAATCCTTAAAGCATTCTGCCAAAAAACAACTTGGCAAAGAGGGGCAGCCACCCCCTACACAGGGCTATAGGAATGCTTCACAGATAAGGTAGACAGAGACAGGAGCTTGAACAAAAGAATGCTTTAAAGATCACGTTGGCAATGAATCAATGTCTCTGATTGGATAAAGTTTGTTTCTATCTGCCTAAAGTGTACACAATACTCTGAGCCACTCTTCCAGGGTGTGGCTATTCCTTACATGCATTTTGTTTGTATGCTTTGGATATAGTTTTGTTGGCATCTCAGTGGCTCAGGGAAAACTGCTGGAACTTTACACTATGCATGTGAAAAACAAAATATAAATGCTTTCAGTCTTGTAATAGTTACTACAAAGTTAAAAACAAAGCCATAAGATTAGAATCCATCCTGGATGTGATGTAAACACCTAGAAGATTAAAAATAAATTGACACACATAATGAAAGTCAGAAATTTAGTTAAATGGCTATTGAGAAAAGGTATGAAAAGTTAAAATAGCAGCAGCCAATTCTGATCGTTGTGGAAACAACTGTATTGCAGGGTAGGAAACTTTCCAAGTATTATCATGAGAGTCCTTATAAGCAATTATTCCTCTCGTTTGCCCTGCACCTGAAAAACAGTCTTGCGAAAACAGAGAAACAAAAGCAATAGACGAATAGGAAAAGAAAAGTTATTAAACACGCAAGCCGAAGATCTTTAGGTGATATGATATGAAACGATATGAAATACAGCCCATGTAGTCAGTTAAAGCACCCTGAAGAGATAAATTATTCTGAAAATAAAATTGAAAACCAGATTTTGGAATAGGAAAAATAATATTAATTAAGTCAGTCTACAACAAACCTTAGATTATTAATTCAACAACTGCCGGAAAAAATGGCAAAACATTTTGAAACGGAGTCTTTTTGTCTTAAAAACATCAAAAGAGTTAGCTGACAATTTATACAATCCACAAACGGAATGCTCAAAATCTCATTAATCTTTTCAACTGTGGCAGAATGTGTGGGATGCAGAAAAGAAAAAACTTCACAATGAGATCACCACACTGTTTTCCTTTGGTCAAGAAATCAAATAAAGAACTTTAAGTATATATATATACCGGCAGGAAAAATTACGGATGAACCCAAGTAAAGGTCCCCAACAACTGCCATAAATTAATTAGCAAAATACTTTCGTGTACATTTAAACAAAGAAAAACTGGAGCAAAAAACATTGCAACATTTCATGAAGTTATACTTTTTCTGGAGCAATCTGCAATTCATAAACACTTAAATCATTTTTTATTTCTGAAAGCCATTTAGGTTGTATCTTTGGGGCTCCAATTAAAATATCATCCATATAATGATTTACCAAAGCCAATGGATAAAGCTTACGAAAAGGATTCAATTCTGCAACATAAATCTGAATCACAAAGGACTAAGTAAATGTATAGATCAACCAATGAAATAACTTTGGACATTTTGCTTTTAGCTTCGACCCTTGATGGGAAAGGCCGTGGGAGGTTGCAGATATTACCCGCCTTGGATTTTGAAATTCCTAATTAGTTCAACAAGATGTTCCTATATCTTGACACGCTTTAATCATATCTACCAAATCAGGATCGTTCCCAAGACCAATAATTGCTCTCCGGCATTGGAAAGTAGCATTCTCCTTTGCTAATTTCATCAACAACTTCATCTGAGCCTCAGAATTATCTATTTGTTGTTTTAAAGCATTCTGCAATCTGTTAACAAAACCAGGATACGGTTCAGTAGCCTTTTGCCTGATATTATAGAGGGGCTGCTGAGGCTTGCCATAAACCGGCACAGACTCTTCCTGAAGAGGGGAAGGTGGGGGGAGGGAAGCGGCAGGCACAGAGAAAACGGATTTTTCCTGACCAGCAGTACAGTCAAACTTTTCCTGCAAAGCGGGGCATAGAAGGATAGAAGAAAAGCAATCCTTTAAGCCAATTACTTCAGGATCTTGGGGAATCAATTTAGGTGGACAGACAGAAAACATATCTTCTTTCTTCCCCTCCTCTTTTTCTAATTGTTCCTCTGGCCGTGGAGAAGCAGAAAATTTAACCTCTCTGTGAGGAGCTGAAAGTCCAATTAAAGATGATTTTGGGGTAAGAATTTTTACTTGATCATAATCAGGTGAAGGCTTGGTGGTCAATTGATGTCCTGCCAAAACTTTAGAGCCAAATTTCTCTACTGCTTGATGGCACTGAGGCCCCGGATGTCCTATCTTCCAAGGACATTGTTTCCCTATCTCTCTAGCCAGCTTCCTTATGAATTCCTCAGGTGTTGCAACACCTGACTACTGTATCAAGAATCTAAATTATTGTACAATTTGCTGCTGGTGAGACAGATTGCAACCCATACCTAATTCTGAGGGGTCCCCTAGGACGATTGGCATGCCTTGGGGTCTGTTCCAGATGGGAGGTAAGTATGTTGGCTGTTGCTCCCCTGAAGGGTGTCTTTGTTCCCGGGTTTCAGCACCAGATATAGATTTTCAGAAATCCATCAAGCAGTGGTGTCCAAAATGTCTGTCTGCCTTACGCTGAGTTTATTTGGCTTTTATACAGTTTTAACAAGCAGAACAAAGCATAGAAAGCAACAGTATTGTTCTTTGGTTTACTCCTTCCTTTTTTCCTTGTGAATCCAGAAAGCTATCCAGGCCAAGGTTGAATCTAACTCTCCGATACGGCCTGTTTCTGCTCGGTGAGATAATGGGCTAAAAGATAAACGGCTACTTGAGATCATGGCCATTTAATGCACATGTTTGTACATAACCTTTTCTCTCATCCCACATCTGGTTCTGCTAATTAGGTGAGCTTGTAGGTATTCAAGGTAGACAGCTACTGAGATCATGGTAGCTTACTATGCATGTCTTTACGCAGCCTTACCTCTATTCCTTCAATAACAAGAATGTTCAAGAATAAATCGGAAAAGTGTTAGAAATGTCATCAGATATCGGGTTCATATTACCTTATGTGGTGGATGTGCATAGAAGCAAAAAGATATTGGACTAAAATCCACACCTGGTTGGAAAAAATGATACAAAAACACATAGACTTTAAACCAGAGATCTTTTTATTGGGAATCATACCGGAAACATACAATAGAGAATTGAAATATTTGATTGTAAATGTGTTAACAGCAGCTAGAATTGTATTTGCTAAAAATTGGAAAAATGAGAAAATACCAATTCAGGAGGAAGTTATTCATAAAATAATGGAATGTACTGAAATGAGTAAATTAACATTTGAAATTAGAGAACAGGAAGATAAACAATTTTATAAGATATGGATTTATTTTATCAGTGATTAGATTAAAAAAACATGGAAACGAAAGATGTTAGAGAATGTTATAAATACAAGAATAATAGAATGATACAGAATATAACATAAAGATATATTATTATTGATAGATTTAAGATGATGTAATGAATTGTTATAATATAAATGAATCCAATATCTAGAATATCTTATTTAAAATGAAGGAATAATAGTAATAGTTAAATAAATGTGGTACAATGATAATAAGGTATACAAATATATTTGACTTGATAATATGTGATTTCATATAAATTGTAAGTGATGACTATGGAAAGGATGCACAAAAATCTTGTAACCAATCAACACACTGTATGTAATTGAAGATGGTTTTATGTTTTATGTTTTGTTTGTCTATGTCTGTCTAAAAATAAAAACTTTTATTAAAAAAAAGAATTTGATCCTCAAATGTCATTCCGTAGCCCCTCCTTTCTTCAGATTTGCTCCATGAATCTGTTATTCCACTGGAGAGAATTATGGGTAATGCACATACACACACATACGTATACAGATAAAAACATTATTATATTTAATTGGGTAGCCCCATATAAAGTGTTTTACAATAATCTAGCCAAGGGACAACTAGGGCATGAGTGACCATGTTCAGCTGGTGCACAACAGGAAGTTGAGCAAAGTACTTCCTAGATTTGAGCAGGAGTCATGAGTCTGTGAGGACTCCCAACTTGTGCATTGGATCCATCTGGAGTAGTGTAACTCTATCCAGAGTTAATGATAGCTGGATCTAAAGGTGTGTTGCATCCACAGCCACTCTGTCTTGCCTATTGTCCCCCATCCAGACACTTACAGCCTCAAGAACTGAGAAAGAGTGGATCACAACATTTCTTGGATCACCAGGGATGGAGATGTAAAGTTGTATAGCATCAGCATACTGATGATATCACATCCCATGGTGTTGGATTAGTGGTTTTATGTAGATGTCAAAAAGGACCAGGGAACTGATCCATACCACCAACACACACAGGAGTGGCCATCAGCTGGAACTCTCACTTCCTATAAACAGCAATTGAGACTAGCCTTGTTGAAAGAAGTTGAACCAGCACAATACTGGGCTGCCCATACTAGCTCCTCTAACCAGCCCAAAAGGATACCATGGTTGATGGTATCAAAAGACTCTGTGAAGTCAAGGAGAGCAAGAATACCCCATCCCACTCTCACCAGAGATCATCCAACAGCATGTCTGTCCTATAACCTGGTCTGAAACCTGACTGAAAGGTGTCCAGATGAGCTGTTTCATTCAAGACCCACTGGAGCTGCAAGGCAATCACTTTTTCACCATCTTTCCTAGGAAGGGGAGGTGAGAAACTGGATAGAAATTGTCTAGAGAGCTTGGGTCCAATGATAGCTTCATGAGGAGAGGACACATTAAGGCCTCCTTAAATGATGCCAGAAACACTCTTCCTGCAGCTCTGTGTTAATCACCACATGGGCCTATTTGCAAGTCAATATCCTGGAACTTTCACCATTCAGAGGAACAAGGATCTAATAAATAAGTAGCTATCTTAACCGTCTCAGGGATTCTGATATTTCCTCAGGTCCAACAGGATCAAACTGTTCCCAGATAATCTGGCAAGTTCATTCTCAAGGCATATCCAATGGATCTGCTCCATGCTCAGTTTCAAACTGAAACAGATTCCAGCAGATTTTATTCATCAGGCATTCAATTACTCATATGGTATATTGGAGTACTAAGCCAAATCTCTGAACATCAAACAGGTTAAGCCTGTTGCTTGCCACCTCTTGGTTGGCAGAGAATTCCTATGTATCCACTCCACTTCAAAAGATATAAACATATATTTAAGGCATATGTTCAATTCTTATTAGATATTAACCAAGTTATTTGAATTCCATAGTCAATATTATTGTCAGGTATTCAATAAATTCCTCTGTAAATGATCATCCAAATCCTCCTTCCCAAGGAGGGAGCAAGTGAACTTGAACAGAACTGTCCGGTGACAGTTTTTACTGCCACAAGATAGGCCTTAATTGTGGCTCTGACCCATGTCCAGTTGAATTCATTCTTAGTTTTTCTCCAGTGGTGCTTTGGTGTCTTATGGCAACCTTAATTTCTCCATAAACCATGCAGAGCTTTAGGACAATGAACCCGGAGAAGGCACACAGGCACGATCCTGTCAAGAGTCTTGGCCTCTTTCTGATTCTAGATTCTGGCGAAAGCCTCCACAGGGCCATGCAGCAGCTGTGCCTGGGATATCCCCCAGTTCCAGGGATATCCCCCAGCTCCTTCTGAAACCTGAGTAGGTCCATTAGTCACCAAGGATGACTAATTTGAATAGGTCTGCCTCATTGCAGGAGAGAGGGGGTTGCACTGAGAAATCTCACAGCCACTAGGACATGGTCTGACCATGGCGAGGATAATGACGGATTTTCCACCAAATTACATTGCTACTGCTCTGACAAGAAAATCATATTAGGAGTATGGTCACTATTCGGAGTCAAGCCTTGGATGATCTGGGATAGGCCCATGACTGCCATTGTGACCAACAATTCCTGGGCTGCCTCGAGGCTAAGTCCAGGGTAGGTAGTTTGAAGTCCCCCAGGACCATGAGCACTGAAATGGCTTCTATCAGCTGAGGCAGGGAGTTTGCTACACAGTTGGGAGGCTGATACAGCGGCAACACTCCCAACTGCTCTTTTGAGCCCAGGTTTAGGGACAGGTTTTGTTAGATCAGGGCAATGAGAAGACAGACTCAGGCTCAAGGCAACAACAGCTCTTTATTCACAGACAAGTATGTACAATCCAGCAACTGTGAGGTCTGACAGCTCTCCTTTTATAGGGAGCTGTCAGACCTCTCAACCAATCAGGTTAAACCTCTGTTCCCGCCTAAACAGAGGACTGGAGTGGAAACCACAGCAGCTTGTGTGGATATCTAACAGGTTTCACATCTAGAAACTTTTTTTAAAACAAAGTTTTATTGGTTTTTTTAAAAAAATAACAAGGAAAAAGGTAGTGGAAAGGTTACAAATTTTGGCAGTTGCGAAGTGCGGCAGGTGCCCCCTCCCTCCATACTCATAGTATACATTTACACAAAGTTCATTACTAAATAGCAATATATAGTCAGCATATAAGTTCAATTAATAATTTCGATCAATTTATGTCAAGCAGATTTTCTTATTCATTTTTGTGATCTGAGTTTCCTTGGTGTTGCCCCTTCTCCCCCTGCCAGCAGAGCTTCGGCCCCTCCCGTGTCCTGTGTGTCTGTTGTAAGATCATCTGGTTTATCTAGGAGTGCTTTATTTTTTTCCATAAAGGCCTGTGCCTCTATGGGTGTATTGATTCTAACTCTTGTGTCCTCCCAGAATATTAGCATACCTTATACCATCTAGAAACTTATGGAGCACCTTGAAGACTAAAAGAGATACCTGACGAAAATATTCACTATGGAATTCAACAGGGCCATGGAGAGGGATTTATTGAATACCTGATGATAATATTGACTACTGGCAAGCAAGAGGCTTAACATGTTTGGTATTTGGAGATTTGGCTAAGTGCACCAATACACCATGTGAGTAATTATGGCACTTGTAATAAACCATGGTTAAGCAAAGTATACTTTATTGCAAGGACCAAAAAGAAGAACATATGCAATATAAAAATGAAATTTAGAGGAGTTCTTTGAGGGTATATACACATAACAGTAAGCTTGTCCCTTGAAAAGACAACTAGCAAGACATCAAATTTTCAAAGAATGCTGCTTGTGAAGTACAAAACAATTACTCTCTTTGCAGTGTAATTGCAGTTACGGCTCTTATTGGACATAATTGGCATACGAAACAATATAATTCAGTGGAACAAAAGTTTAGTGAAACAAATACATAGAGATTAAAGCAGTTACAAGTTTTCCTGTTTGTCATGCTAAAAATGTGGCAGGGTTTTTGAATTGCTATACTTCTAGATTTCAAATATCCCTCAGATAAAGGCTTTTCCATGTTCCTGCAGGAATCAGTTTTATAGAAATAGACATAGTCCTCACTTGCCAATGGTAATTGCGACCTAAGTGATGCAATCATTAAGCAAAATATGTGACCACATCAGACCTATGGCATCACTCCCCCTACAATCGTTAATCAAATTACCCATGCTTCATTAAGTGAAAGATCAAGTGACTCCAATTTGGGTGTTTGTACTGCTAGATCCTGTTGACTTCACTTATTGGAAGCCAGCTATGAAGTGGCCAAATAACAATAATGTAACAATGGACCCCACAATTATCATAAATGTCTACAAAGCTCCTGAATTATGATGGCATAAACCCAGATATGGTAGTTGTTAAGTGCAAGGACTAGTTGTAAAGTTACATTTTTTAATTCTATCACAGCTTTAAACAGTTGTTGAACAATTGTTAAGCAAGGACTACTTGACCTGCTAGGCAGTACATTTCTTACCAATTTAGTATTATTCCAGCTTTCCTGCTTTCATTTTTGTCTTCAGTTCCCATTGGCCTGGCTCATATATGTTTAGCTGGATGAGGTTTCTATGGTTTTGACTTAGTGTGTAATATAAAACATCTTATGCCAGAACAGCAAGCCCCAAATTTTCTCACCTTTAGGAAAGCTGTTGTTATTCCTTCAGGCATTTGGGACTGATTGATTTTGGTATCCCCTCATGGTTGGCTTGTTATCTCCTGCATGAGCAGGGGGTTGGACTAGATGACCTTCAAGATCTCTTCCAACTCTGTTACTGTTAACTTGGTCACCATTTTATATTTTGTATTTATCTACTGTATTATCTGTTTATAGTTATATTGTTTTTATTTTTTATTTTTGTTTGATACTGTGTACCTCACACTGTTTGAGTTGGGTACCTTATAAATCTTAAAAATGAATGAATGAACAAATGTCTATACACAATTACAATGTGTGATCCTGTGCCCTCATTAGAGATTTAAAGTTCCAGAGACAAAATGGATGGAAGCTAAAAATGTTATCTGCCCTCTATCTGCATCTCAAAAGTTTTAAGTCCCATTGATTTCAGACTTTAATTGTGACTAAATCTGGTTCCAACTTATTCAAAATAAGCAATCTGTTCAAACAATATCCTTAACATGGGGCCAGTTTACTAAATACCAGCAATCACTGTGACATGTAAGCCTGCTTGGATACCAAAGACCTATTTTTATGGGGAAATTATGTTGTGCTGTCATAGAAACAGTTATGAAATGATCCAAGAATGTGCAATGAATGTTATACAAAGAAGGCCTCAATGCTAATGTATTCATAGTAAAATTCTGTTCATCTGTGTCCTGCTTAACAGTTGCCTCCAGATTTTTCCAGTGCTATTTGACTTAACAGCTGGAATCTGTTCAATACACAGGATTTGAGATTTTAAACAATCGGCTTAAAAGGACACTCTGCACTATCACTTGATGGGTCATGACATCTGCAACAACTGGTGGATGCACAGATTGCATTGATATTTCACTGAGCAACACTTATAAGCAACACAACCAGCGGGACTCCGTGGTGTGTGAACGATTTAATTTCAAAATGAGCACGTACAAATTCAAGACATTAAACTCAGACTGTAGTTCTTTGTTAGCAATGATGAATTAAGCATTTTGTTTTATAAGCATTGCTATAAGCAGTTTGAATACTACTAATGTTAATGCTAAAAATCAAGTCACTTGAGTAAAGCCATAAACCCTAAGATGATTGTGTTGTTGTTGTTGTTGTTGTTGTTGTTGTTATATCATTCCTATTAATAGTATGGTAGTTGTAGGTACGAATATTTTTGCACACAGATTTTTGGCATGCAAATATACCACATTGTACAATCCTTCAATGTCCTTTATCTTATGAGACATTAGGAGCCATACTTTTTTGTGTATAAAGGCCAATAGCCTACCCAAAATTTCAACATGGCAGCAAAAATAAGGCATAAACAAATAACACGTTGTTTAGAAATGAAATATATAAAGGGCTAAATTAGTTTTTCAGTCTTGGCAATTGTTAGATATTCACCCTGTCTACTGTGGTTTCCACCAAGGTCCTCTGTTCCGGCAGAAACAGAGGCTTAAGCCTATTGGTTGAGAGGTCTGACAGCTCCCTATAAAAGGGCTGCTGTCAGACCAAACGCTGCTGGATTGTTCATGCTTGATCCTTTTTAATAAAGAGCTGTTGTTGCGATAAGTCTGTGTCTGCCTTCTCAATACCCAATCTAACACTAGCGATGAAGGTGGCATTGGAAGGCAACTAGGTGGAAAAAAGAGCAGCGAAATCCAGCAAGTAGATCCAGCCCGGAGTTTCAGCGCAGCATCAAGCGACCATTTTAAGCGGCAAAACTTGAATCGCTCTCAGCACGCAGAATGGCTATGTGCGCCCCGCCAACTCCATATGACCCAGTGGCCAAGCACTGGGAATCGTACATGTTACGTTTCAAATGTTTCCTTGAGGCGAACGACCTCATGGGCATCCCCAAAGGCCGGAAGAAGAACCTATTCCTCGGGTACTGTGGCCGAGAAGTATTTGAAACAGCAAAAAACCTGTCAGAGCCAACACCGCTCCAGGCGGTCCCCTGGGCTGCATTGCAACAAACGCTGAAGACCCACTATGCGCCAAAAAAATTGAAGCACATTCGCCACCACTAATTCAATATTAGGAACCAGAAAGAGGGGGAATCAATTAATGAATACATGGCGGTGCTTCGTAAGGCGGCCGCATATTGCAAATTCCGTGACCTGGACGACCTGATATTGGACCGCATAATCTACGGTGTGCGGGACATTACTCTGCAGAGAAGATTGCTTGCCAGATCCAATCTTACTCTGCAGATCACATTTAATGAGGCCAGAGCATCCGAATCAGCCGACAAGTCGACTGAGACCCTGCAGGGCCAACAAAGAACAGTACCACAAGAAGCGCAGAAACAAACGTGCATCCACCACGAGGCCGCGGAGCCTGAGCGCTCTAACAGTGAAGGTGACAACTACCGCTCGCGCAGTAGCCGCACCAAGCCAGCATGAAAATTCAACTCGTGTTTGCCACCTTGTGCTAGCTGCAGAGGGGACCATGCCTGATCTACTTGCCATTTCCGCAATGCAATCTGTCAGCATTGTGAGTGAAAGGGGCACATTGCCAAAGCGTGCCGGAGTGAATTCCCTGCCACCACCTGGCAGCCTAAACCTACACCAAGCCGCCAACAGCGGCCCAACCCAGGGACCTGGCAGAAACAACAAGGGCGCCCAGAGAGAGAAAACAGAGTTACCTATCACACATCGATATGACAAGTCCACACCAAGCAGCCCAAAAAGCTGAAGGTCACTGTCTTCCTAGAGGATGCTCCATGTGAGATGGAGATTGAGACGGGGTCGTCACTAATGATCATGCCGTGGTCGACCCTGAAGCAAGTCATTCCAAGCCTGCAGAAGCAGCACCTTCGCACCCCTGACATCCGCCTGCGAGATTACCAGGTCCCCACCGTGGGTCAAGGCACCTTCAGGGTGAGCTTCAAACAATTTTGTGGGATTCACCCGACATCACAAAAAATAAAAGCAATTCAGGACGCCCCACACCCTGCACTCAAACTGAGCTGCAGGCATTCCTCAGGCTCTTTAATTTCTACAGCATCTTTCTTAAACAGAAACCCACCATTGCTGAACCATTACACCGTCTCCTGGCCAAGAACATGAAGTGGTCCTGGCCAAGGCTGCCGCATTTGCCATGGTTAAACAACTCCTGACAGCTGCCCCTCCTAGTCCAGCTAAACCCTGCCGTTGGTGTTGACCTGTGACGCATCTCCATTCGGTGTTGGCGCTGTCCTCAGCCACCGCATGCCCAATGGCACAGAAGCCCCTATTGCATTTTACTCTAGGACCTTGTCCGCTGCAGAACGGAACTACAACCAGATGGACCATGAGGCTTTGGCTACAGTGGTGGGAGTAAAAAGGTTCCACGAATACCTTTATGGCCAGGACTTCGAACTGGTGACTGACCACAAGCCGTTGCTGGGCTTACTGGCTTGGGACCGACCTACCCTGGTGTCATTATCGCCTTGCATGACCAGGTGGACTGTTTTCTTGGCTGCCTACTCCTACCGCCTAATCCACCGACCGATGTTGCCCATCATTATGCAAAGGAATCCACCATCAAACAAATTTTGAACTGGGGATGGAGGGGGTGGCCCAAGGGGCCTGTTGGGGATGATTTTAAAATGTACTTTACAAAACGCAATGAGTTGTCGGTAATTAACGGCTGTTTACTGTGGGGGGACCGGGTGGTTGTTCCAAACAAACTGCACGCTGCAGTATTGGAGGCTTTACATGTGGGGCATCCTGGAATTGTCAGGATGAAGTCTTTGGCTAGGAGTTACATGTGGTGGCCTAACATGGACAGGGAGATCGAAGAATGGGTGGCTACCTGCACACCGTGCCAGGAGTCCAGACCAGCTCCCCCAGAGGCGCCCGCTTAGGAGTGGGAGTGACCTCAAGCACCCTTGTCTAGGGTGCACATTGACTTTGCTGGCCCAGTTCATGGCCAGACTTTCCTCGTACTTGTGGACACTTATTCGAAGTGGTTAGAGGTAGTCCTGATGACCTCCACCATAGCAGAAGCGGTCATCAAGGTGCTACAGAGACTTTTCTCCATGCACGGCTGTCCGACGTCTTGATCTCTGACAATGGGCCTCAATTCATGGCCATACTATTCAAGACCTTCTTAGCAAGTCAGGGAATCAGGCATGCCCTGGTTGCTCCATTCCATCTGACTTCCAATGGTCAGGCGGAGAGAATGGTGCAATCTGCAAAAGAGGCCCTCGCTAGGATGGGCCCACAGGATTGGCAAACATGGGTTGATCTCTACTTATTAATTCAACACATCACGCCAAGTGCAACTACCGGGAGAAGCCCCTCCGAGCTTCTCATGGGTCTCCGGCTAAGGTCTCACTTAGACCAGCTACACCCAAACTATTCTGCCACATCACCCCCTGACTCCACAAGTAAGATTCAGAATTTTAGCATAGGGGACTCGGTATACGCCCACAACTATGCCGAGGGCACTCTGGGTTCCTGCCACGGTGATAGCATCACCGGGCTTCACTCTTATCTGTTAGAGCTCAAGGATGGTAGAAATTGAAGAAGGCATGTTGACCAACTTGGTGGCCGCCTCTCCAACTCCACACTTAGATCACCAGAAGTAACTCCTGCACGAGTTAGCCAAAGCCCTATCCAAACGGAGCAAACGCTCACTCCTTCTACAGGCAGCTCAACCCTACGGGTACCGGGGAACTTATCTAATTTTGTTGCAGGCCCATAGCGAGCTCCAAACGAGCCAATCCCAGAAGCTCCAGCCGCGGCCTGGGAAAAGTTCCAGGAGATTCTACCAAGCGGAGCTGTTGAGCAAACAGGTCCGTCCGACCTGCCCAAAGAAACTCTTCCTAATGAACTGCGCAGGTCAGGTAGAATAAAACAAAAGCCGGCCTACCTGCATGATTATGTGGCCAATAGAATTATCCCATCTAAGAGGGGAGGGGTGTTAGATATTCACACTGTCTACTGTGGTTTCCACCAAGGTCCACTGTTCCGGCGGGAACAGAGGTTTAAGCCTATTGGTTGAGAGATCTGACAGCTCCCTATAAAAGGGCTGCTGTCAGACTAAACGCTGCTGGATTGTTCATGCTTGTTCCTTGTTAATAAAGAGCTGTTGTTGTGATAAGCCTGTGTCTGCCTTCTCAATACGCAATTTAACAGCAATTATTTGTGTTTGACATGTCCCTGAATTCCTCAGCCAGTGTGAGTTGGAATATCCACATCTTCAAATTGCCAAGATTGGTCTATAATCCTAGACAGGCTAAGTCAAAAAATGCCAGGGAATTTCTAGAAGCCTGGCACTCTGACAAATCAGCCATCAATAGACACATAGACATTAACAACATCTATAGAGTATGCAAAAGAGAAAATCAACAAGCCCAAAAGAGAAAAAGGCTCCAGCAGCTCTCCCCCAGTAATCAGCACTCAGATTAGCATAGATTAACTCCAAAGTCAACTTTAGACCAACAGTCAATTAAGCAATGCCCCAATCAAGAAACTGCCAAAGAGCCATCAGTAAACAGCCCAAACAAAGAATCTCTAAGACTACCCAACCAGACAGACAAGACACTAGAATATAAACTGACAGCAAATAGCAATCCTTAGCATTGATGTGGTTACCTAGCTACGGTAATGAAACATCTGCCAGAAAACAAGCAAGCTCAGCGAGCACCAAGAACCCCTCAATTAATCTCTCTCTTTTTCTCTCTCTCTCTCCCTTCCTCTCCCTCCCTCCCTTCCTCTCCCCTCTTTTTCTCTCTCTCATTGGGAGTTAGTCAGAACACAGCCATTTTCCAAACATACTCCATTTCGGAAGCATGGATGCCTTCCCTCCTGACTATCTGCTGATGCTCTAATTTTACACTTTGCTTTCTGGCAAGATTGAGTATGAATACAATATAAAGATGTCTTTTTAAAAATCTATAATACTGTACCTCTGATGAGGTTTATGATGGCATCTGTATATCTGTATATATTCAATGCTAATTGGTGCCTTTGTTGGCAATGCATAAATATCATACTACAAATAGTAATTTCTTCATAACAAAAACTCCATTGGGGTGATGGAGTGATGCAATTAGTTTAGTGATGCACCTCATAAAAATTTCCAGACTTCTGATTGCAAATAGTGAATGAATCTGTAGGAAGCTAAAACCCACCCCTCTCCTAGAAAAAACGAAATATCCAGGGAAATATTGAAAAGGCAGAATATTTCCCTGAATAAGAAACGGAGAAACATGTTTTAGGCAGGAAACAGACTCACTCTTAATAGCTCCCACCTTTGTCAATGGGCCATTAAAAGGCCTGAGCTAGTCTATTCTACATAACAAAGATCCCCCTTCAGATCCAGGGTGATGGGATTAAGGCATGATAGTATTAGCCCTTTACCCATCTCACCACAGGGCACCTGGGAAGAAGCAATGCTCAACCAAACTTGGATTCAAAACACAGCCTACAGAGTTGCTCCTGCATGGCCCCATGGGAGTCTGGCAACCAATCAGAATACAAGCTCAGGTTCAAAGCCCAGAGAGGGCATAAAACTAGGGACTTTCGTCATCTCTGCCTCTTTTTCTTCTTCACCCAACATCTGGAAGCACGTGATCACCTTTTTCCCCAGGACCTAAAACTATGTGGTCCTGTCTACCATTAAACCATCTTTTCAAGCAGCCTCCATGTCTCCAGTGTCTTTTTCCCCACTTGGAACTGAACTCAGAAGGACATTTCTTCCAACAAATCCCTTCAGGCTTTATAAGAAGGATGTTGGAATAGTCCTTAAATTCAGGGGTAAAATTCAGCAGGTTCTGACAGGTTCTGGAGAATTGGTAGTAGAAATTTTGAGTAGTTCGGAGAACCGGCAAATACCACATCTGACTAGCCCCAGAATGGAATAGGAATGGAGATTTTGCAATATCCTTCCCTCAGGAGTGGCGGGGGGGGGGATGGGGATTTTGCAGTATCCTTCCACTGCCATGTCCACCAAGCAACAACCACAGAATTGGAAGTAAAAAAAATTGAATTTCACCACTGCTTTAATTCTATGTAAATGAATGTGGAACAATATAAGGAAGATTTTAAAATCTTTTTTTCATCATATTCTCCAAATAAATCTTTCCTAGTTGGTTTTTCATTTTAGTGCCAAAGAGTTCAACTATAGCTGCACTTACTTATCTATTTGTGTATTACACTGCCCAATATTAGCATAGTTTTTGCATGCACATTAACAATTAGATCCTGAAGAACTTGACAAGAAGTTCATATTTCATAAAACAAATGAGGAAGTACCCTTTGGGCTTTATATAGATCTTCAGAAATGGTCTGCAGATTTATTTACATTTTGGAGGATTGCCAGCTGCAAACATCAGGGTGAGACAAAACCAATGATACACATCTTACTTAACCAAGGTTAAATACTCTTAAACTATTATTTATAATTTTTAAATTATAAACTATTATATATTTTTCTGGTTCGATATCTTTCTTTGTGACAGGTCCCAATCGGTATTGATGGGGAGTGAGAGATGGTGTAGCGCAGGGCTCGGTACTTTCTCCATTCCTTTCTGTAAAGTCCTCAACTTGCGACCAGTCTTAAGTCCTTGACTTACGACCGTCTGCAAGTCCTCAACTTACGGCTGACAGCCCAGCAACCAAAGACTCACGTCTATTGGCTAAGACGTGCCGTGCTGGAAGTGGGCTTTTGCAATGCCGCTATTGGTTGTTCTGCTTGACAGCTCTTGTATAAATAGCTGTCATGCAGAGCAAGATGCTGAAGTTGTTGTTACGTTGTGTTCTAGTTGTTGTGTTCCAATAAAAGTTGTTGCACATACCTTAACGAGTCCTGACACCTCATTCTCTATCAAGAATATAAAACTGGTGACAAAGGTGGGATCTCAAGGTGCTTAAACAACTTCTAGGAAGAAAAGGAAAAAAAGAATTCCTCACAATTTTTTGCAAACAGTGCCGTGGCTGCTTTTCCCAACTTCACTCCTTTCAGGTCTAGAGCGGAGTCTTGGGACAGCTTCCTAGAACACTTTGAGTGCTTTCTCATCGCTAATAATTACCACAGCCTACCAGCTGACAAAAAAACTCCAGTTTTCCTCAGCTTATGTGGACCAGAGATGTTTGCAATGGCTGGAGCCCTAGCCACTCCCCTGCCGGTCCACTCGGTCACTTGGGACAATTTACTCTCTAAACTCAGTTAATCATTATGCCCCAACTCCCTCTCACATCACCCAATGCTATTCTTTCAGGTGATGAGTTCAGCAAGAAGGCGAATCTGTCAGCCAATTCCTTGCTTCTTTACGCATCGCGACTATTCAATGCGAATTCCAAGATTTAGATGATTCGCTTGTGGAGCAGTTCATCTGTGGGGTCTGGGACATTCGATTAAAATGACAACTGCTGGCCCACACTGAAGTTACTCTGCAAGCAGCTGTGGAAGAAGCCAAAGCAGCAGAGATGTCTGACAGGTCCATGGCTGAAATCCAACTGAACTAGCAGTCTTCCTCTCCAGCTCCTTAAAACTACCTAATTGATGACCTCGCTCCACTTGAATAAGTTTTCGCAGACGATGACCAGGTGGACTGCCTGAAGGCTCTACAAACCAAGTGACCAACTGCTCTGGCCAGAGCCTCTCCAGATGGCTGTCTAGGCTGTGGCAGAACCCACCCTTGCATGGCTTGCCCTTCAAGGCAGCTACCTGCCGCCACTGTAATAAAAAGGGACACTTGGCCCATGTCTGCAGGGTCACTCTACCCTCAGCCTCCCAGCCTCCTTTCCGACCTCTGACCGGTTGCCAGGAGTGATACACCTTCTTGCTCCGAGATGACTGCTTCAAAATCAACTGCCCAGCCACTTCTGTGAGCAGCACCTCGTCTCGTGTGGAGGACGGCGGGAAGATCCATATCTCCCTACAGATTGAGGGGGCACTGTACACCATGGAGGTGGACTCAGGGTCTTCATGGTCCATCCTTTCATAGGACACTCTCAGACGATTCCAACCATCACCAGAGCCCACCTGAAGGAACAAACCACTGCCTTGCGTGACTATCAGGGACACTCAATCCCTGTCTTAGGTTGTCTCTCTGTGTTGGTGGACTATGCAAATTTCCATGGTCACCAACCAGTGATTGTGGTGGCCAAACCCCTGCCTGCTCTCCTTGGGTTAGACTGGTTCCCTCACCTTGGTCTCTCCCTAGCAGGTACCCATGCTAGCTACCCTACCGCTGCCTCATTCGAAAACGTCATTAAGAAATTCGCAGACGTCTTTGAATGCTCGTTAGGTGAATACAAGGGTTCCCCTATTAGTTTAAATCTGGACCCCCAGGTAGCCCCCATAAGCCTGAAGGCTTGCAGGGTAGCATTTGCCTTGAGACCTAAAGTTGATGTGGAGCTGGATAAGCTCCTGGCACAAGGAGTCCTAGAACCCATCAACCATTCTAAATGGGAGACCCCTATAGTCATCACCATTAAGGCCGATGGGTCCATCAGGATTTGTGCCTACTATAAGTTGAACATCAACAAAGGTCTCCAGGCAAACCCCTAACCAGTTCCGGTGGTGCAACACCTGCTCCACTCTTTGGGGCAGGGCTGCATATTTGCAAAACTGGATATGGCCCAGGCCTACCAGCAGCTCCTGGTGAATGATGAGGCCATGGCTGTCCAGACCATCGTCCCTTACTGGGGCACTTTCCGCTGCTACTGCTTACAATTAGGCATTTCTGTGGCTCTGGGCCTTTTCCAGAGCCTGATGGAATGATTGCTCTAGGATCTTCCTGGCGTCGTTCCATATTTTGATGATGTTCTGATCGCTGCTGGCACCGATCAGAACTCATTGCAATGCTCCGAAAAGTCCTCTTCCAGTTTAGGGAAACCAGCTTGAAATTGAAGTGCAGCAAATGCTGCATAGGGGTGCCCCAGGTGGAGTTCTTGGGGTTCCTCATTGATACCCGAGGACTTCGCCCCACCTCTTCCGAAATTCAGGCTGTGCGGAATGCCACCACTCCTGCCTGCAAGCTGAGCTGCAGGCGTTCCTTGGCCTTTTAAATTTCCATTCCCCATTCATCCTTCACAATGCGTCACTAGCCAAGCCGCTCCATCATCTTCTCGACAGAGCAGCTCCCTGGCATTGGGGCAGCAGCAAAGCGCATGCGCTTGCGTCTGTCAAATCCATGCTTATGTCACCGACTGCCCTAGTTCAGTATAGTGACAGGCTGCTGCTCACGTTAGCATGTGACGCCTCCCTGTATGGAGTGGGGGCTGTCCTCTGCCATGTCCTCCCCATTGGCATCGAGGCCCCCATAGCCTTTTATTCCCAGACTCTCTCCGCAACTGAGAGAAACTACAGCCAAGGAGGCTGTGGCTGCAGTTTTCGGGATTAAAAGGTTCCATGAATATATCTATGGTCGCCATTTCACCCTGTTCACTGTCTATAAGCCTCTGCTTGGGCTTCTGGCCGGTGATCAGCCTACCCCCCCGCCCCCATTCTGTCACCACGCATGTTGTGGTCGACAGAATTTCTGGCTTCCTATCACTATACGCTACAGTACTGCCCTGGGAAGCAGCTAGGGCATGCTGATGCCCTGAGCCACTGCCCCCTCCCTTTGGTAGACCAAGACCCTGATCCGGCTTCCAGGATCCTTTCCATCCTGGATCTGGATCTCCCCACCTTTGCATCAGATGTCATCCACCACTCCTGGGCTGACCCACTAATGTCCCAGGTTCTTAACTGGGTGTGCAGGGGGTGGCCCTTGGGCAAAGAGTTCTGGCCCTACAAGACTCACCAGCTGGAACTCTCAATCCAGGGCGGGTGCCTCCTTTGGGGAGACAGAGTGATGGATCCCACCACCCTGCAGATCCAGGTGCTTGACCACCTCCACTTGGGCCACCCTGGCATAGCTTGCATGAAGGCCCTTGCACGCAGCTGTCTGGTGGCCCAAGATGGATGAGGCCATCATGGCATTGGTGGTTAGCTGCTGCCTCTGCCAGGAATCCCAGCTGGTGCCTCCCGCTGCACCAGTCAGGGAATGGGAACTGCCCAGGGGACCCTGGTCCAGGGGCCAAGTAGACTATGCAGGCCCATTCCATGGCCAGAACTTTTTAGTGGTGGTGGACACTTACTCTAAATTGGTAGAATTACTCTTTATGCCATCCACCACCACTGAGGCCACTATAAGAGGTTTGCGGTGCATTTTTGTCAACCACGCATTGCCAGATACCTTGGTTCCTAGACAGCTTAGGAATCCGCCATGCCCTCATGGTTCCGCACCACCCTTCTTGCAATGGCTGAGTGGAACAGGCCATCCACTCAGGAAAGGAAGCACTGGTCTCGATGGGCCTGGGAGGGTTGCCAGACAAGGTGGAATCCTACTTCTTGTGGCAACATTCCACTCCATACCTCATCACTAATAAAAGCGCCGCGGAGCTGCTGAGGGGCTGGAACTTGCGAACAATCCTGGACAGGCTGCACCCACAATACAGCAACCTAAGGCCCAAAAACTTGGGGACACCCACATGGTAGTTCTGGGAGGAGGACCTGTTTTTGCCAGGAACTTTGCAGGGGAACCCAGGTGGGTGCCAGCCACCATTACACACTTAATGGGTCTCTGTTCCTACAGGGTCGTCTTGCAAGATGGGTGAGAATGGCAGGGCCACATCAATCAATTGAACCGCCGCCTTCCAACTGAAGCCTTCCCCCAGGCCTCTCCTATGAAGACTCTCAACCAGCCACAACCTTCCGGCAGCCCACACGGACTCTGACTCAATCCACCATGCTACTGCCGCAGGACTTACCTGAGGAGCCGGGTCTGCCTTCAGGTTTGGAACTGCATGTCATCATCTGAAGCTCCTCCCCAGCTGGGGCAGAGCTGCAACGGGAACATCCTACCATGTCCATTGACAAGTGAGGAGATCTGGGGAGGTCCGGGGGTGCCCCACCTATTTAGCTGATTATGCACGTATGGTGCTGCGCAGGCACCCGCTTGGGGGGAAAGGAATGTACATTCCTCGACTTGCGACCAGTCTTAAGTCCTTGACTTACAACCAGCTGCAAGTCCTCAACTTACGTCTGACAGCCCGGCTTGCACTTATTGGTTAAGATGCGCCTGGGTGGAAGCGGGCTTTTGCAATGGCCCTATTGATTGCTCTGCTTGACAGCTCCCGTATAAATAGGTGTCAAGCAGAGCAAGGTGCTGAAGTTGGTGTTACCTTGCGTTCTAGTTGTTGTGTTCTAATAAAAGTTGTTGCATGTACCTTGAGTCCTGACGCCTCATTCTCTGTCAAGAATATAAAACTTTCCAACATCTATATGAAACCTCTGGGTTAGATCATGTCACAATGACATATATACTGCATGCTGATGACTCCCAACTCTATATATCCACTTTTGGTGACCTAAGTGTTGCACTGGCCACCCTTTAGCGGTGCCTGCAGACTGTGGGGACCTGAATGGGGGACAACAGGCTTCAACTGAATCTGGGTAAGACCAAATGGTAAGCATTTTGACTCTGGATGGGGTGGTATGGGGGTGAGTTTACTACTGGTTCTGTGGGCGTGGCTGCCTTGTCATAGTAAGCTCCTTCTCCTTTCTGGCAATTTTCCCCTCTGTTAGAGGCACCAAAGTAATTCAGACAATGTAAGGTTTCCTGCTGCAGCAGAGGGTTGGACTAGATGACCTCTGAATAGCCTTCTAGCCATAAATTGCTGTGCTGTCCATCTGTCCCTCTGTCCATCTTTCTGTCTCCCTCCCTCCCTTCCTTCTTTCTTTCTTTCTCCCTTCCCTCTGTGGGAAGAAACCCCCCTCCCCCAAATAAAATATCACTTATAAGAAAAGGCTCCTAGAAAAGCAAGGAAAAATCAAGCTGCTAACAAAGAAACCTGCCTGAGGCTCGTTCCACATTCCTGTCAGATATAGATAATGAGATAATGAGCCTATAGAAAGTTTAGCTCCATTCACACAAGTAGGCATACAGATTTGTAGAAAATCCATTCAAGAAGGATATTTTGAAATTTCCCATGGCAATATTTGGCATCTAATAAAACAGAGTAATAGAATCAGAGTAAGCAGCCCCACACTCAAGGACAAAAATCATTTAGCCACAATGGGAATCATCCAAACCCTTTTAGACACAAAGCCCACATTACATGAACCACAAAACTTCAAAAACATAGAACCATATAAGAATCTTTCCTTTTATCCAATTTGTTGTTCTATAGACCCAGAAACGAACTGCTGAATGTCACTTTACTTCTGCAATTAAAACCTCCTTCTGAGCAGCTTTTCAATTTAAAACAGGGGTCTCCAAAGTTTGCAGCATTAAGACTTGTGGACTTTAAGTCCCAGAATTCCACAGCCAGCCATGCACAGTTGGAGACTCCATTTAAAGTGACAGCATTTGTTTTTTTCCTTTGCTGAATCTCCCAGCTGAAAAGTGAGTTTCCTTCTAACACCTCCCTCCCTCCCTCTCTCTCTCTCTCTCTCTCTCTCTCTCTCTCTCTCTCTCTCTCTTTCTTTTCTCTTTCTTTCTCCCTTCCCTCCCTCCCTCTCTCCCCTCCCCTTTTCTCTCTCTTTTACTTTTTAAAGGCTTTTTTCCCCTTGCCTGAACCAGCAGGGAAAAAAGGCTTTAAAAAGTTTTTTTTTTAAAGCTTCAGACAATCGCTTGCCTCAGAGCTGAGCCCCATGATTGTCAGAGACTATTTTATTTACTGTTTAAAGCCTTTTTTCCCTGCCCGTTCAGGCAGACGAGCTTGGAAAAAAGGTTTAAAAAGCTAGGCTAGCGCGAATGTTGCTTACCTGTAGGCAGGGGCCAGGAGGAGGCAGTTCTGTGGATCCACATGGTGAAGGTGAGACAGGGCAAATGTTGGAGCAGGTGGCCGTGGCCAACCAGTGCAATAAAAATTGCTCTGTGCATGCGCAGAAGCAAAACCCAAGATGGTGCCATCTATGGCGCCACTGGGAGAACCGGTTCAGGGGCGTGGTCAGGCTGCCATCACTACCAGTTTGGAAAGGTATGCCAGATTTTAATACCTATTCAGCCAAACTGAATAGGGGTGGTACTGCCCCAGAAAGACCCCATCTGCAATTTGGGTGTTCCTGGACTCATAATTCCAGTTTGAGGAATAGGTGGGAGTCACAGCTATGAGAGCCTTTTCACAACTTTGTGTTGTGCTCTCCAGTTGCATCCTTTCCTGGACTAGGATTCCCTGCTCTCAGTCATTCAGTCCCTAGTAATTTCATTGTTCAATTATTGTAATGCGCTCTACATAGGGCTACCCTTGAAGAGCATTTAGAGCTATAGCTGGTGTGGAATGCTGCAGCACAGCTAGTTTTGGGGGATCCAAGAATGGCCCCTATAACACCACTGCTACACAAGCTGCATTGGTTACCAATCGGTGCAATTCAAGGTATTGGTGATCACCTTTAAAATCCTTCATGGCATGGGTCTAGGTTACTTGAGGGACTGTCTCACTTTCCTGGGATTGGTCCATATCATTCATGCCAACAAAGGAGGCACCCTGTGGGTCCCATCAGCCCAATTATTCCAGCTGGTCCAGGAGAAGGGCCTTCTCCGCTGTTGTTCCTGCCCTCGGGAATATCTTGCTCCCCGAAGGGAGGTTGGCCCCAGTCCTCCTATCTTTTCATAATGGCCAAACGACATGGCTTTGCCAGTCAACTTGGGGCCCCAGTGAAGGAATAATGCAATAGAGGTGGTTGATTAATAACAGATTCCACCTCCCTCCCATCCCACTCTCACCGTGTGTTCTTGATTTTAATATCTGCTTTTAACTTTTTATGTTTTAACTTATATGTAACTTATATTAACATATTTATATAGAATAGCTAACACCCCAGAAGACAAGCTTCAAAAATATCTTGAACAATGGGCCCTATCCAACAAAATGAATTTCAATATGGAAAAAAGCAAAGTTTTCATTTAGGCAGGAAAAATCAAAGGTATAAGTGCAGATTAGTGAGTCCTAGCTCAAAAACAGTATCTGTGAGAGGGAACCTGGAGTCCTAGTGGATGATCATTTAATATGAGCCAGCAGTGTGCAGCAGCCAAAAAAAGCTAATACAATCCTGAGTTGTATAAACAGAGGCATAGAATCAAGTGGTACTAATACTGATGTGAAGTATTAGTACCGCTTTATAAAACCCCAGTAAGACCACACCTGGAATACTGCAATCAACTAATTTTGGTCACATACTACAAAAAAGATGTTGAGACTTTGGAAAAAGTTCAGAGAAGAGCAACAAAAATGATCAAAGGCCTGGAGACTAAAACATATGAAGAACAGCTGTAAGATTTGTGTTTGGCTAGTCTAAAGAAAAGAAGAATTAGGGGTGACATGATAGTAGTATTCCAGTACTTGAGGGCTGCCACAAATTATTCTCCAAAATACTAGAAGGCAAGACAAAAAAAATGGTTGGAAATTAATCAGAGAGAAGCAACCTGGAATTAAGGAGAAACTTCCAAACAGTGAGGATAATTAACCAGTGGAACAGCTTGCATCCAGAAATTGTGGGCACTCCATCACTGGAGGGTTTAAACAAGTGTCTAGAATCCGTATGATTGGAGTTCGTGTTATACATTAAGTGTATAAAACTGTTAATGTTTTAAGTTATACTCTTCCATCTATCAACCTGTATCTTTCCAGTAACAAAACAGTCTCATATCTTCTGCTGTTTGTGGTATTGGTCCTCTTATCTTCTCTTTAATCAATTTTGTATGGACTCCTCTTAGCAACTCTTTGCTTATAGAATCTCTCATGTAATTTCGATGCCCTTCTTCTGTTTCCTTAATCCGCTTATCTTTAATTGTTGGTGGTATTATCAAAACTATTGCTAATAAAATTTCTCTCTTTAGATCCATAAATTCTTTTATTTTTTCTTCTTGCCATCTGGGGTAAGTTTCCCCTCCATTTAATTCCTCTTTCAATATTCCACTCTTTCCATTTTCAAAGACAAACCAATCACCATAAATATCAGCAGTTTTAGTTTCTTTATATTCATTTTCCTCTTCGGTTTTTTGAATTTTAACTGCCATTTTATCCATTTGATGAACATCTTCAACTTCTCCATCATATTTTGCTGTTAAATGCACTAAGTCATTCAACTTCTTCTCAATCCTCTCACGTGTATTTGATAATTTCTGTATTTCTGAGAATATCTTTTGCAGACTTAAAGCCTCTTTCTCCTGCTGGAATTGCACCATTGTTTCCAAATAATAAACACTGCTATTCTAGCTTAAATTTTTTTAGCAAAGGTTAGAGTTCAATTCACAATTATCATTTCATCTTCAACTTAAAACTAGCTAAACTTAGTGAAATTTAGTGATAATAGATATAGTTAAACAAATACTTGATAATGATAATAATGTATACAATGTGTAGTGTCATGATAAGCAATAATAGGATATGAATATTGAATGGTACCCATGAAAGGAAGATTAGAAACCCTCTTGGATTATATAAAGATTAATTAAAAAAAAGAACTAAGTCAGATATAGGTAAGTTTTGAATATTAGGGGGAAAATGTTATGATACAGGATATAGTTAAATAAAGGAGGGATAATGATAACAAGGTATATATAGGCATGGGTACAACATAAGAACATTGGATGTAAATTGCAAATAATGATTTGGAAAGAAGGAGTAGAAAATTTTGTTATGGATGTTTAGCTAGAATAGGACATAAAGATTCAGTGTTATTGGAGGATTTTAGAAATAGTAAACGAAATGCTAGTATTTGCTTATGTATTAAATCTTGGTATATTTAATGATGAAGGACGTTTAAACAATTATAGTCAAATGTAAATGGAGGTATGATGATGGTAACATGTATAAATATCTGATTTAAAATACTTGAGTTAATATGAATTATGTTTGTTGACTGTGGAAGAGATGCAGGAAAGCCTTTTGTAACCAACTGATACACTCTCTACAGTATGTAAAGAAGGAAGATCTTATGTGTTGTGTTTGTTTTGAAAATAAAAAAATAATCAAAAAATTGTTAATGTAACTATAAAGTAGGGAAGGTTCCCCCACTAAATAGTAGTTTCAATAAACGTTATTGGTATTCTCTTTATTTTGTGCACATCTCTGGGAATACTCATGTCAGCCCTCGGGCTGCCATTCATGGGGATCCTGCTTACAGCAGTGTAGGCCAGCTGCCGCCGCTCTGCCTTGATGCCGCTCCCAATACACCTCCTGGATGTTTCAAAGACTATACATTCTGGGACTTGATTGGCTGCAATTAACAAGGCTCTTTGTTGTGGTGGGCGGGGGTATAAGACTGCTTGTAGATTTCATCTGCGTGTCTTCCTGATTAAATGTAATTATGGTTTCTATGAGGTGATGGCATCATTGGGGGAAGGAAGGGGCTGGTGCCTGTAGGTGGGCCTGGGCAGAGTAATGTAAATATATATGGTGGTAGGGTTAACCGTTTAGAACTGACTTGGTTTTGCTTTCATCTATACATTTGTCATTTAGTGCCAGTTTCACTTGGTTTGCTAGAGGGAGATATTAAGTATTTCATCAAACATATTTGTTCTGACCCCCCTCTCCACATCTGTGAATAAACCTGAACACAGGCTTGGCTGTTTGCCACTGTTTAATTACTGAGATAACGAATCCTTTGGCTGAGGGCCCAGACAACTCACGTTCAATAGAGCAACCTAGATAATTCAAATGAAGCAACCCAGATAGTCCAAACGAGCAGACACGGCTAGAATACACAGATAGATTTTCTTAACTACTAATTTGAATGGTTGTTTCCTGCAAATGTCCCCTCCCAATGCCTCACCTATAATCTCTCTTGGGAGAGGCCAATCTACAACCACCTGTGCTTAATCATCTTCTGTGAGTCTGCCTACGGAGTTGCTGCTTCTGTTTCTCAGCCCTTCTCAATCTAGCATCAGGGACAAACTGCCTTTGATCCTCCCCACTGCTCCATGCCTCAGGCTCCTCCTGGTGGCCAACCAGCCTCCCTGCTCTGAGTCTGAACCCTGCACAGTGTCCTCCACATCGTCCAGGGCAGACTCATATGGTTCCTTGCTATCCGAGTCCATCAGCAGCTCAACCGGATCCTGCTGGACCACAACAATACTGTCTCTCTATTGCTTTTTCTTTGTGAACCCCAGAAGGTTGCCAACTTAATGACAGCATCTACAGTGTGACACTATTTTCTTGAAACTAGGATGTTTAACTAAAGGCATTGGAGAAAGAGGGAGTAAATGGAAATGGCTGTATAAAAATCTCCTATGAGATGTTTGCCAGTGAAGTCTAACAAATCAAGAAAGAGGAACTAAATGATGTTGCATGTGTTTTCTGAGTCTCCCTTGTTTGTTACCTATATTTAGCTTTCCCCCTTTTTATTAGCTTCCTGATTTCTCTCAGCAAAATGGAGTTTGTACAAGCAATTAATTACACAAGATATAAAGGAGCAACATTCATACTTTTTGCATCCTCATGTGTAGCAATATAATATACTGACCTTGTTATTAATGAGAACAAGCAAGTTGAAACCACATTTGGCCTGTTCACAAATTGTAATTTAAATCACTCATTATTATTATTATTATTGATATCATAGGGACCCAGCTTATATAAAATTGAAAATTACTAAGCTTCATGAACAGGAGTGTGAGGCTTGGTCCTTAAGTTGTCTTTTATATCTAAAAGACAACTTAAAGACTGCATGAGCAAGATATGGCAATATAAAAAGGTTAGTTTTGGTATATTCCTGTATGATTTTGAATCAGTGATAGAAGGGGAGGAGGTTCTATTTCTGCATTTTATTCTGTTGTTTTTAATTCTGGCCAGACAAGAATCAGGAATTTTCCACCTGATTCTGTTTCTCACCTCTTTCACCTCATTCCATGTCAAGTGGTCTGATTTCAGTGCCCTGCTCGGCCCTCACAGATTTTGATGAAATTCTGTGTGAACATGCACACATGTCCCCAATGAAAATTGGTACGTTCGCCGATGCAATACTTTTGGAGATATAGTCATTTGTTTGACCCCATACCGCAGCCTTCTACAGTATGACTCTGAGGTTTCAACAACTTTGTTGAGAGCAACTTTTTGTGCTCTATTCAACAAAATAATAAAACAATAATAAAATAATAAAAACATTCTCATGAGCAATTTCCATCTAGATAATTTGGAGCAAAGTTGGCCGAAAAATGATTGCAACTCGAAAAAAGGTTAAAGTTTGCTTTTTTATATCTCTGGAAGGAAAGGTATGAGGAATGTGAAACTGTGCATAATAACTTAGCAACACAAGGTTTTCAAATACAAAATGTCATTCTCCTACTGCTTTCCAATAGTTCACAAATTGAGTGTAAATTTGACGTTTTTTGTAAAAATGCCAAAAAATAGGGTATTTTCAGCCCGCTTTTACAAAAAAAAAAGACCTTCTGGAAACTCTTTTAAATCATTCTCATTAGAAAGAGTACGTTTCAAACCCCCTAACAAAGTAGCTTTGGTTTTTCATCACTGATGTAGAAAACCCTAAAAAGGGACAAAGTTGAGGATGTTGTATGGCAACGTCACATGCATTCCATTATTGTTTGGGCCTTGTTTGTTATATATTGATATCATTACTACTATTATATTGCGTTGGTCCATGGTGACATTATCACTACTAGTTCAGGCACTTGACCCAGAATCTCCATTGGTATAGGGGCCTGATAGCTGTGCAATACCAGCCACAGATGAGTTTCTTGGTTCAGGATCCCAAGCCTGTAGTTTGGTTCTTCCTCGATGTTCCAAAGTCTTGTTTGGGATCTGTCCAGTTCTCAATCCTAAAATGGGTATCTTAAATGGTTCCCAAGCCAAAATCCGTACTGTTCGTAAGAACTGCCAAATTTCAACAATGGCTTATTTATTATTGAATAAGCGATTGTTGTTTATTCTTTAGTGTTGCTTCTGGGAATTGATATTGTTGACCTGACAATGTAACTGAAGGTACTGGAAGCACACAAATAAGATGTGGTTCTGGAACCCAACAAACAACTTGTCATTCAGGCCAATAAAATGAATTATCAGGGCCTCACGGATGCATAAATGTTACCAATGCATCATTTTGTTCGATCGAAATTTTCATGACATTGCTCACCTACCACTTTTTGTCATAAATGCAGACAACATAACAACCAGGAAATATGTCAGACAATTTTAAATTCAGATCAAAGGTATTGGACATTTTGGCTACAAAGTTAATTGTGTCATTTGAAACTTAGCTGACAGAAATCGAATTTGAATCAACTGGCACAAACTGGTATTGATCTTTTGTGCCAACTATTGTGCTGCTAACTTTCCATCTTTCTTCTTGCAGCATCCTGCATTCTTCGATTTCTTCCTTCAGAATGTATATATATTTAATTCCATGAATGTTTCCCCATGTGATTTTGTTTCACCAAATTACCTTGCGATGGAGTTGACGGCACAATTAAACATTTGGCTGCTTGAGTGAACCTCCAGCGACCATTAACCAACCAAATATAGATGGTGACAGATCTGTTCAACTTTTGCGACAGAAACATTCATGGAATTAAATATATATATATATATTCTGAAGGAAGAAATCTGGATGGTGTGGGCCAGGCTGAAGTTCCTAAAGGGCCAGTTGCAGAGCCCCTGCTGCTGGACATTTTCTCCCCCTGTGCACACACAAAGATGAAAGGCCCCTGAAAGGCCTTGGCAGCCACCCCCTCCCTTGCTGCCCCCACTGCACCAGCCCTTCACCTGGTTGGCCAGAAGTCCCATTCTCAAGCTTCTGCCCCACAATTCTTGTATCCCCCCGCCTGCTCTCCGCCCGATAGCAGAGGCCACTCCAGCCGCAGCCTCAGGGTTGCCTTCTCACCACCTGCTTCATGCCAGCCCTTTACCTGGATGGCCGGTCTAAAGTTCCATCCTCCAGCCACTGCCCCGTGATTCTCATGGCCTCTCCCCCAGCCTGCTTTTCACTCAGCAGCGGAAGCCACTCCAGCCGTAGGATTGGGATTGCCTTCTCACCACCCGCTCTGCACTAGCCCTTCACCTGGCTGGCTGGCTGGAAGTTCCATTCTCCCAGCCTGCTCTGTGCCCGGCAGTGATGGCAGGTGGGATGCACTGCGACCATTGGGGGAGCAAGCCAGGGAGTGCGAGAATCACAGGGCAGCGGCTGGAGAATGGAACTTCCGGCTGGCCATCCAGGTGAAGGGCTGGCACAATGAGGTGGCGAGAAGGCAACCACAAGGCTGCGGCTGGAGCGGCCTCTGCTGTCCAGTGGAGAGGAAGTTGGGGGAGTGCGAGAATTGCAGGGCAGAGGCTGGAGAATAGAACTTCTTGCTGGCCATCCAGGTAAAAGGCTGGCACAATGGAGACTGCAAGAAGGAAATCCTGAGGCTGCAGTTGCAGTGGCCTCCACTGCTGGATGGAGAGCAGGCTAGGGGGCACAAGAGAGGCGGGGCATCCTGCTGATGACAGTAATGGCTATGTCCCCTGATCCACAAGGAAGAGGAGGTGGTGGTGGTCCCAGCCAATGGGCAAGCTATAGACAAGACAACATTGGCCCACCTCCTCCTGTGCATGCCAGGATGAGGTGGGCCAGGCCTGTGTGGGCTTGCATCCACTTCCTCCCATGCATTCATGTGCATGCTGGGATATGGGCCAGGCAGAAGTGACCCGGGCTGACCCCTTACAATTTCCAGGACAGCCACACGTGCTGCATTCGACCACATCACGGGCTGGATCTGACCAAGTCATGGGCCGGATCCAACCACATCGTGGGACAGATCCGCCCACGGGCTTTGAGTTTGATACCTCTGATCTAGGGTGTTAGCTATTCTTGCCAGCTTAGTATCGTCTGCAAACTTGGTAAATTCCCCTTCTATTCCCTCATCTATGTCATTTATAAAGATATTGAAGAATACTGGGCCTAAGACAGTACCTTGTGGTACCCCACTGCTTATGTCAAGGGCAGCCTCCCTCAGTAGCCAAGAAAGAAACCACTCAGTTCCATTTTTTTAGAATTAAGAGTACTTTTACTGGTTATGAGTAGATAGCAGCTAAGCAAATCAAGATCTGAGGCAAAAGCACACAAAATCATAGATATCAATATGTGACCCAACACCCTCCCCCTGGCAACCCCATCCCACAGTCCAATCCGCACCCCCCTCCCGGTGTCATGTGGGTTTCATCTTCAAAAAGCATCATCAGGTTGGTATGCCGGACAGTTGGCCTTGGCAGCAAATCCACTATTTGCAGCATGCACAGTAGATGGTGAGAACAAACCTCCTTTTTCTACTCACTCCTGCACTAAAAGCTTCCCCTCCCAAATACCACACCACCCCCTCCCCGTTTCAATGGCAGCCGAAAGCAAGTAACAAAGCAGAGGCCCTCCATCAGGAAAGGAAGTCATCCCTGTAAGAAAAACAAACACACAACAAAAACAGGAACAAGACAATTTAGGAATGTATAAGTCAACCGGGTTAGGATTTATCAGGGTAGGTAGAGTAGAATTTTCACAAAAGTCTAGGAGCCCTAACATGGGATCTATCAACCCATTCAGCTTGGGAGGGGGGAAAATGTTTCCAGGAGACTAGATATTGAATCCGATTCCTACTTTTTCTGGAGTCCAAAATTTCCTTAATCTCAAAATGTTGCTCTCCTTCAATGAGTAGAGGGGCAGGTGGTTCAGGTAGGGGTGTCTGGAAAGAGGATGTTTGCACTGGTTTCAAAAGGTTTACATGAAACACCGGGTAAATACGGTTGAGATGCTTTGGTAGTTCCAATCGTACAGAAACAGGATTAATGACTTTCACAATAGGAAACGGACTAACGTACTTAGGCCCCAATTTCATTGACTTCTGGGTGGTTTGGATAAATTTGGTAGACAAAAATACTCGATCCCCAATTTTGTACTCCCTTTGCTTCACCCTCTTTTTGTCGGCCTGTTTCTTGTGTGCCTGATGAGCAGCTTCCAGTGTCTTGCGGGTCATGAGCCAGATTTGTTGGAACTGGTCACTCCATTCGGAGAGGAACAAAACTTGTGGTTTTTCATGGGGTAATTCTGGAATAGGTACAAAGTCCTGTCCAAACACAACCCTAAAAGTGGTGAAACCGGTGCTGCTGTGTACAGAGTTGTTGTATGCCACTTCAGCATGTGGTAAGAGCTCAGCCCAATTATCCTGCTGATAATTGATGAAACACCGGAGGTACTGTTCCAAAACAGAATTAGTCCTTTCACAAGCCCCGTTAGTCTGAGGATGATGGGGGAGCTTAACCCTTGAGCGGAGCCAATTAACTTCAAAAATTCCTTCCAGAAGAGAGGGGTGAACTGGACCTCCCTATCTGAAATTATGCATTCCGGTACTCTGTGTAAGCGGTATATATGTGTAATGAACAATTTAGCTAACGATTTAGCTGAAGGGATCTTGGAACAAGGCACAAAATGAACTTGTTTAGAAAACAGGTCCGTGACGACCCAAATAACGGTATTCCCTTGACTTTCAGGTAATTCAACAATGAAATCCATTGATATCTCCTTCCACAGGGCTTCAGGACAGGCCACACCTTGGAGCAAGCCCTAGGGTTTTCCTGGTGACCGCTTAGCGGCAGCACATATGGGGCAACTGGCCACATAGGACTCAATGTCTTTTTTCAAAGAAGGCCACCAAAATTGTCTTTTAACGAGATGCAGAGTCTTTACAAAACCAAAATGGCCTGCCATACGGGAATCATGGGCTCGTTAAAGCACAAAAGTTTTTATGTTCACAGGAACATACAATTTACCCCCTATCCAAGCTAGTCCATCTTTCAGGGTTCATTCATTTGAATGATCCTTAAACAAATCATCGGTCTCAAGGCCTTCCTTAAATTTGCAGATGAGGTCTGTTGTGACCTCCAAATTAGAGTTGCTTTGGCTTCTGGTAACCATTGGGGCAGTAAGACTCTTCGCTGGGATGACTGGATGAACTACGCTTAGCTTTGAACTGTTGTATTATGGGAGTCTGGATAAAGCAGCAGCCATAAAGTTCTTCCCTCCCGGGATGTACTTTAGGGTGAAATTGAACCGGTTGAAATGTTGCGCCCACCGCATGTTTAGGAGATAGCTTTCGAGGGGTCTTTAATGCTTCCAAATTTTTGTGATCAGTCCATACCTCAAAAGGGTGTTTAGCCCCCTCAAGGAAATGTCGCCAGGTCATCAAAGCCCACCTGACAGCAAAAGCTTCCTTTTCCCATATAGCCCATCGTCTCTCTGTCTCTGTTAGTTTTCAGGAGGTATAAGCGCAAGGCTGCAGGTTCCTGTCAGTGTTTGTTTGAAATAATACTGCCCCCACCGCTACATCACTAGCGTCAGCTTGAACGATAAATGGTGCATCCATGTCTGGGTGTTTCAAAATGGGTTCAGTTACAAAGACTCGCTTCAGTTTTCCGAATGCAGCTTGATATTCCATTGTCCATTTTAATGGCTTCCCCGATTTGGGTTTGGCCTCCCCTTTTGATTTTAGGAGATTTGTAATGGGTAGCGCAATGCTAGCGAACGAGGGAATAAATTGACGATAAAAATTCGCAAATCCCAAAAAACTTTGTAATTGCTTGCGGGGGGGCGCCCACTTTTGCTGGGTCCATCTCGATGCCATTGTGGGAGATGCGATAACAAAGGTAGTCAATTTTTCTCTGATGAAATTCACATTTAGATATTTTGGCGTAGAGTTCCGCGGCCTGGAATTTTTTGAGAACGGAACGCACCAATGTCACATGTTCTTCACGTGTTTCTGTGTAAATAAGGATGTCATCAAGATAGACCATCACGCCCTTGTACAGGTGATCATGCAAAACTTTATTCATTAGTTGCATGAAAACTGCTGGTGCCCCCTGTAGGCCAAATGGGAATACTCGGAATTGGAAACAACCAAGTGGGCAGTTGAAAGCAGTTTTCCATTCATCTCCCTTTTTAATCCTGACTCTGTAATAGGCTTCTCTTAGGTCCAATTTCGTGAAAATCTTTCCTTTGCCCAATTGGGAGGGGGTAAATGTTCCAGTCTGGTGGAACCTGGGTGACAGAGAGAGGCGAGCCAGGACTTCAAAGCAGCTAACAGCTTTATTGATTAACAATGGTTGCCAGCGTGGCTTGTCATAGCGCGCACGTAGCTAACAGACAACAGCTGTGCCCTGCTCTGACAGCCTTTATATATGCCAGGCTGTCAGAGCGGGAGCCAATCAGCTTCGAGCACAGCGCCCTCTGGTGGAACGGACCAGAGGGAAAACTATAATACACAACACTCCTTCACACTTAGAACGCGCATGCGTAGTCGCGTAAATACCTCGGGCGGTGTCTAATGCGCCCGGACCTTCTGGGGAGAACTTCTGCCCCAGTTTCTGGACTTACTGACCTTCTGGACCCAGACCTTTCCTCCTCCCTCCTTGACAACGCTGGAGATACTTGGGGAAGAACAGGTAAGGCCCTTTGGTTAGAGTTATTACTATTTGTGGATTGAGCCGGGGAGACAGACCGAGGCCTAGGCTCATCATTGTTTGACGTTTGCAGGGGTAGGCCCTGCCTATTTGTTTTCGTTGCTGCTTCCTGCCAGCTCCTTAGCTGGTTCAGATGCCGTTTCCACACCCAGCCATCCTCCAGCTCTATTGTATAAGAGCAGGGGCCCGTGACTTGTTTGATTACCCCTGGAACCCAAAGGGGGTGGCCTGCGTAATTCCTTGCATATATGGGAGTGCCGATATCAAAACCCTTTATTGTGCTGTGGGAGTCTAGGGGACGCTCAGGGGCATAGTCAGGGTGCAGCCGGTCTAGGGTGGTCCTGATGCGCCGACCCATTAATAGCTCCGCCGGTCTTTTATTGGTGGTGGAGCAAGGAGTAGCATGTTGCCATAGGAGGAACTTGTCAATGTCCTCCTGCCAGTTCTGGGGGCCAAACCTGGCTAATGCTTCCTTAGCCGTTTGTACCGCGCGTTCTGCCATACCATTGGCCGCGGGATTGAAGGGGGCTACAAATGCATGCCGGACCCCTAGCTGAGTGAGAAACGAGCTCAGGAAGGCTGATGTAAATTGGGGCCCATTGTCAGAGATGACAAGATCAGGTATCCCATGGGTAGCAAATAGCCCTCTCAATACCTTTACAATAGCATTAGCAGTTGTAGAAGACAATAATGCAATATCAATCCATTTTGAATATGCATCTACAATTACAAGAAACATTTGACCCTTAACAGGGCCAGCCAAGTCCATATGCACACGTGACCATGGAGCCTTAGGTTGCTCCCAGTTCTGGATGGGCGCTCTGGGCCCTGCTGGACGGGACTCCTGGCATCGTGAGCAGCCAGAGACCCACCGCACAATGTCCTGGTCCATTCCCGGCCACCAAGCATAGCTCCGGCCCAGCGACTTCATTCGAACTATGCCTGGGTGGCCGTTGTGGAGGGTGGTGAGCACCGCTTCTCTTAAGGACGCAGGGATGACGACTCAGCTGCCCCACAGTAGGCAGCCTTGAAGTGCAGAGAGTTTGTATTGACGCGTTGAGAAAGGTTGCCACTCAGTGCCCACTGGCTTAGGTGGCCATCCCCGCAAGGTCCAGTTCAGCACCGTGGAGAGAAGCTTGTCCTGACACGTGTGAGCGGCCACATCAGCTGCTGTTATCGGCAGGTTCATCTCGTCGATGAGCAGGACCTCGGCAGCAGGAGCAGGGTCGGTCAGCGTGATGGGCAGGGGACATCGGCTTAAGGCGTTGGCGTGGCAGATGTGCTTTCCTGGCTGGTGGAGCAAAGTATAGTTGTACGCCGCCAGGAACACCGTCCACCTCGTGAACCTTGGGGAAAGAATCTGGGGAGTCTGCTTATCCCCGGCGATGATTCCCAGCAGGGGCTTGTGGTCAGTCACTATGTGAAAGTGGTGGCCATAAAGATAGGCGTGAAAACGCTTCACCCCTGCAACTATAGCCAAAGCTTCCCGATCAAGCTGGCTATAGTTTCTCTCGGGAGAAGACAGCGTGCAGGAAAAGAAAGCAACTGGGGCCTCCCTACCAGAGGGCAGTTGGTGGCTCAACACAGCCCCGACTCCGTAGGGAGAGGCGTTGCAAGTTAAGATTACAGGAAGCGCCTCGTTGAATTGGTGGAGGACTCTGTCAGAGGTTAGCAATTTCTTAACAGTCTCAAAAGCAGAGGCTTCCCTTTTACCCCAGATCCATTTGGCTGAGCGGTCAAGTAATCTGTGGAGAGGCTCCACAACGGATGCCTTGTGTGGCAGGAAAATGTTGTAAAAATTTAAAAGTCCAAGAAAAGCTTGTAATTCGGCTTTTGAGGTAGGCGTTGGAGCCTGTTTAATGGCCATCACTTTTTCTGGGGCCGGATGAATTCCTTTGCCATCAATTAGGAAACCCAGAAATTCTACTTGGGTCACCGCAATTTTGCATTTTGTGGTTTTTAGTTTTAATCCTACGCTTTGGAAATGATGAAGCACGGAGCGTAAACGGGCCAAGAGGTTAGTCAGGGAACGGGCAGAGACCAGGACGTCGTCAAAGTATGGCACGACGCCTGGTATGCCCTGTAATAGCCTTTCCATTAAATTTTGGAATAACCCCGGTGCCACACTGACTCCAAATTGGAGTTGGTTGCACTTAAATGCCCCTCTATCCGTGACAATTGTTTGAGCTTCAGCAGTTGCCTCATCCACAGGCAACTGCTGATAAGCTTGAGCAAGGTCCAATTTTGCAAAGATGGTGCCCTGACCTAAAGAATGCAGTAAGTGCTGGACCACGGGCATGGGGTATGCGCTCTGTTGTAGGGCGCGATTGAGAGTGCACTTAAAGTCCCCACAGATCCTCACAGATCCGTCCCCCTTAACTGGAATGACTATTGGGGTCTCCCACTTAGCATGGTCTATGGGCTCTAATACCCCTTGGGCCAGCAACTTATCTATCTCCGCATCTACCTTTGGTTTTAGTGCAAAAGGCACTCTAAGCGGCTTCAGCCGACGTGGGGGAACCTGGGGGTCTAAATTAAATGAAATGGGGGTACCGGTGTACTTCCCCAGACCCTCACCAAATACATCAGGAAATTCTTTGATCAGCATATCCAGATGAGGATTGCTCTGGATCTGATTTATGCCAGTAATGGCTAATCCAAGGGCCTCAAACCATTCCAACCCTAGCAAGCTTGGCCATGGTCCATTGACCACTATGAGAGGCAGCTGCTTATGGTACTGTTTAAAGGAGACCTGACAATTGAATTTTCCCAGGACTGGGATGGATTTCCCTTGGAAATCCCTTAATCTCAGCTGACAGGGCTTGAGGCTAGCTTTGGAAATATAGGGCACCAGTCGTTTGATGGTGGCCCAAGAAACAATGGAGACGGCTGACCCCGTGTCAATCTCCATTTTGCAGGGGCTGCCCTCCAGTCTTACTGTCAGGAAAATCTTACCCCTTGGGCTATGGACAATCATGTCCACATGCAGCTTCTTCCCTGTCATCCTGCACTGAGAAACAGGAGTCCTTTTTCCTGTGACTCTGAGGCTTTCCTGACCTGAAAGGTTTTTTAACACTTTGGCTACTATTTTGCGAGCTGCCTTCAAGAGCGCTTGCGCAAGGCGCCGCAGCCCTGCAGACCCTAGCCAAATGACCTCTCTTCCCACAGCGGAGGCAGGTAGCGTTTTTAAAACGGCACTCCGTTCTATCATGCCTCCCTGCGCACCCGGGGCAGTTAATTTGGGGGTTGCTCTTACCCTGCCGACCTCTGGCTTGCTCTGTTCTCAAACGATGGATGTCATCGTTGCCATCTGCCCCGTCGTTGTCGAGAAAGTCTTCGTGATGGACCTCTGCGTTTTTATCGGCCGTAGGAAGCTTAGAGAGACCCTGAAGCTCGTCAGTGGATTTAGTTGACAGTTCCACTGCCCGAGCCTCATCCAGGGCCGTCTGTAGATCTAGCTCAGGTTTGGCTAGCAGGCGACGCTGGATGCGAAGGTCTCTAACCCCCCCCCCCACAATTTGGTCTGTCAATACCTCATCCAAATCTTTAAATTTACAGTGGAGAGCAGCGGCCCTTAACGCAGCCACGTAATCATTTATAGACTCTCCCTCACATTGAAAACGCCTGTAGAAGGCAAACCTCCTCGTTGTGCGAGATGGAGTGGGGGAGTAATGGCCTTTCAATTTCTCCATTAGCTCATCCCAGGACACTGTTTGAAGCGTATGAGGGGCGACTAAATTCCCTGCCAAATTGAACATTTCAGTTCCACATAAATTTGGGAAGCACGACTTTTTCCTCTGTTCAGTTAAATTGGTATAGTCGTTGGCTTCTAAAAACCATTCGAATCGGGAGATGAAAGAGTCCCAAGTCTCTGTGGCCCCATTAAACACAGCCAGAGTGTTCATTGATGCCATTCTGAGGAAAAGTCTTCTTCCTGTGGGGGTAATCTGCGGCCCGCTTCAATCAGTGACTCACTCAACCTCTCGTCGAGTGTTTCCCCTGAGGGAAAAATTCAGCTCTTTGACTCAGCTCAGCTCAGTGAATTCAACAGCTCTGCCTGGGCTCCTCTTCTGTACATCCCACCCTCGTCGCCAATGTTCCAGTCTGGTGGAACCTGGGTGACAGAGAGAGGCGAGCCAGGACTTCAAAGCAGCTAACAGCTTTATTGATTAACAATGGTTGCCAGCGTGGCTTGTCATAGCGCGCGCGTAGCTAACAGGCAACAGCTGTGCCCTGCTCTGACAGCCTTTATATATGCCGGGCTGTCAGAGCGGGAGCCAATCAGCTTCGAGCACAGCGCCCTCTGGTGGAACGAACCAGAGGGAAAACTATAATACACAACAGTAAACATTTTGTATACACACAGCATTTAAGTTTTTGCAATTAACACAGAGATGAAAGGAGCCATCTTTCTTTTCTCTAAACAACACTGAAGCAGCCATTCAGGGCCTAGCAGATTCAATAAACCCCCTTTGTAATGTGGGATCATTGAATATATTTGGGGTTTTGGAAGTTTTACCCCAGGGAGGATATCAATGGTGCAGTCTGTTGCACAGTGAGAGGGTAATTTATCAGAGGATTTTTCACTGAAAACATCCCTTAGGTCCAATATTCTTTTGGGATTTTCTCCTCCCCCTCAATTTTCTCTTGCCCTGTGGCTGCCAGGTTAGCTTCAGCGTCAGCAGGCTTGGGATCGCCCCCTCCCTCAGGGGGTGTAGCAGATCGGATGCGCAACCACCCTTTCTTCCAATTGATGTGTGGGTTCCATTTACGTAACCAGGGTAAGCCCAATATGAGAGGCCGATCCATTCCTGGTGTGACAATAAAACTTATTGTCTCTTGGTGAGTTCCCATCCACATGTCTATTGGTTCAGTCACAAAATGGGCAGGGCTCCCCCCAGCTATTGAGCTCTCCAGCTGGCAAAAAGCAATGGGGACTTTTAAAGTTCTCAGTTTTAGGCCCAATTTTTCCACTACCTCAGGGCTACTGATGCAATGTGTGCAACCCGAACCTAAAAGGGCCAGCATTTTTTCTTGCGCTCCAGTAGAGGGCACTTTAAGTTCTACTGGAATAGTCATGGGTCCGATCGGGAACTTACCAGACGTTCGTTGTCAGATTTGGTTTCGCTTTCCTCCGATGAGGATGATGGTTCCTCTTCACCTGGAGGAGGACGGAACTGTGCAATAGGCTCCACCCCTTCTCAACTCCACTTTTTTAGAATTAAGAGTACTTTTACTGGTTATGAGTAGATAGCACCTAACCAAAGCAAGATCTGAGGCAAAAGCGCACGTAATCATAGATATCAATATGTGACCCAACACCCTCCCCCTGGCAACCCCATCCCACAGTCCAATCCGCACACACACACCGGTGTCATGTGGGTTTCATCTTCAAAAAGCATCATCAGGTTGGTGTGCCGGACGGTTGGCCTTGGCGGCAAATCCACTATCTGCAGCATGCGCAGTATATGGGGAGAACAAACCTCCCTTTTCCACTCACTCCTGCACTAAAAGTTTCCCCTCCCAAATACCACATCATCCCCCTCCCAGTTTTAATGGTAGCCGAAAGCAAGTAACAAAGCAGAGGCTGACAGCTTACTTCCCTCCATGTAAACATAGACCCAGTAAGGACTACTCATTGAGTACAGTTTGCCAGTCAGTTACAAATCCATCTGGTGGTGATGCTATCTATCCCACTTTTTTCTAGCTTACCAAGAAGTACCCTATTTTTTGGAGTATAAGACACACCTTTTTCCCTCAAAAAAGATGCTGAAAATCTGGGTGTCTTATACACTGAATACAGCATTTTTTGCCTCCTGAAACCCCGCCCCTTCACCAAAATGGCTGTGCAGAGGCTTTAGGAGCCTTGCAGAGTACTCCTGGGGGGTGGGGAGGGCAGAAATGAGCGAAAAATGGGCCTTTTTTGCTCAATTCTGCTCCCCAGCCCCAGGAGCACTCTATAAGTCTCCTAAAGGCTATTTATGCCCTTTGTTGACAGAAAACGGGCCTGTTTTCGAGAACGGGACATTTCTTGCTTGTTTTTTGGGAGGCACTCCCCAGGAGCACTCTACAAGCCTCCTAAAGGCTATTCATGCCCTTTTTTTAAAAAAATGGGCCCATTTTCGTGAAAAACGCGCCATTTTTGGGAGGTCTATAGAGTGCAAAAACTTTTTTTTTTAAATTTGCCTCTTCACAACCTTGGTGTATCTTATACTCCAGTGCATTTTATACTCCAAAAAATATGGTAGGTTGTGGTCTACTCTATCAGATGCCTTGCTGAAGTCTATTATGCCCACAGTATTTCGCTGGTCTACTAATTTTGTTACTATGTTGCAAGAAGGAAATAAGATTGGTTTGGCATGATGTTTTTAACAAAATGTTTTGTAATTACTTTACTAATTTCTAGATGTTTCTAGATGTTTTTTTGTTATCTTTTTCAGTATCTTCCCAGGCTGATTGATCTGTAGTTTCCTGGATCTGGTCCCCCCTTTCTCTTTTTGTTTTTTGAAGATTAGAACCACATCAGCTCTTTTCCAGTCCTCTGGTAGTTTCTCGGTGCTCCAGGATTTTTGAAAGATGTGGTACATGGAAAAGCATTGCATGTTAACATATGTGGCTCACATGAGTGTAAAGATGGAATAAAAAGATTTTGAGGAGAAAAAAAATGACTTATTCCTTATAGAGAGACATCCTTTCAAAATATATTATTTATTTATTTATTTATTATTCACACTTATAGACCGCCCCCTCTCCCGAAGAGGACTCGGGGCGGTGTACAGTCACTAAAATACGTTGTAAAATACATACATAAACAGTTAAATAATTAAATACGTAGGTGAAGGAGGTTGTGAGACTGTAATAGAATAATAAATATAATACGTTAAAAGCCTATTAAAACCCCAAACCCAATTAAAATAAATGAATCCCGGGAGGTAAAACTAAGAAAGTGCCAGGCCAGCTGATTGAAATAGGTGAGTCTTTAACTTTTGCCGGAAGGAACGGAGGTCGGTGGTAGTTCGAATGTCTGGGGGGAGGTCATTCCAGAGGGCTGGGCCCATCACAGAGAAGGATCTACTCCTAGGTGTCGCCCGCTGGCATTGCCTAGCAGACGGCACCAGGAGGAGCCCCTCCCTGTGTGAGCGGATAGGTCGCAGGGACGTGTGTGGTAGGATGCGATCCTGCAGATAACTAGGTCCTCTGCCATGGAGCGCTTTAAAGATGGTGATCAATACCTTGAAACGCACCCGAAAGGCCACAGGTAGCCAGTGCAGCTCGCGCAGGAGAGGTGTTACGTGGGAGTAACGGGTACTTCCCATAATAACCCGCGCGGCTGCGTTCTGAACTAGCTGCAGTCTCCGGATGCGTCCCAAGGGAAGCCCCATGTAGAGGGCATTGCAGTAGTCCAGGCGAGACGTCACCAGCGCATGAGTGACCGTGCGCAGGGCACTCCGGTCCAGTAGGGGGCGCAATTGGCGCACCAGGCGAACCTGGTGGAATGCCCCCCTTGCCACGGCTGCCACATGGTCCTCCATTGACAGCCGGGCATCAAGGAGGACACCCAAATTGCGCGCCCGCTCCACAGGGGGCAACTGTTCGCCCCCTATGGCCAGCGATGGAGTCAGCTGGCTGAACCGAGGTGCCGGCAACCACAGCCACTCGGTCTTGGAGGGGTTGAGTCTGAGTCTGTTGTCCCCCATCCAGACCCCGACGGCTTCCAAACACCGGGACATCACTTCGACAGCCTCGTTGGGGTGGTTTGGGGTTGAAATATACAGCTGAGTATCATCAGCGTAGAGATGGTACTCAACCCCAAAACCACGGATGATCTCACCCAGCGGCTTCACATATGCGTTGAACAGGAGAGGCGAGAGGACCGACCCCTGTGGCACCCCACAAGTGAGTGGCCTCAGGGACGACCTCTGTCCCCCTGTCAACACACATTGCTTCCGGTCGGAGAGGTAGGAGCCGAACCACCGCAAAACGGTGCCTCCGACTCCCATCCCCTCCAACCGGCGCAATAGGATACCATGGTCGATGGTATCAAAAGCCGCCGAGAGGTCTAATAGGACCAGGATAGAGGAGCAACCCCTATCTCTGGCCCTCCAGAGATCATCGACCAACGCGACCAAGGCTGTCTCGGTGCTGTTATTATTATTATTTCTAAAGGGTTCCATATTCCTAGGAAAAAAATAGTACATATGGATGGATAGGAAGGAGAGGGGAATAGAGGCAGTTGCAAAATGGACTAATTTTATATAATGGTCCATAATCGTTATAGCCTGAGCCTATATATTTTTCAAAATTATTGTGATAAATGTTGTGACAAATAAACACTTGTTAAGATTATATATCCTTCCAATATAATAGATTCTACTTTTACAAACTTTTGGTTTAAAATTTTGCTGAGATTCTACTACTGTATGCATTAACTGTCTTAGAAGCTTCTGTGTTTTTCTGGCATCAAGAGATTGCTATCCATCCAAAACAAACCTCAGTTCTCATTATTTTGTTTCTACTCAAGCCTGGCAATATTCACACACATTGCTAACCCAGGATTTTTAAACTCTGACTTTTGAACAAACCATAATAATATGGTTTCACATATAACACTGATGTATAATGAACTTGTGTGTAAATAAAAAATAATGATCAATCCATAAATCAGCATGATCTATAAACATAGCTAGGTTTGGAACCACTGTTTCATTTTGTTGTTTCTCTTAAAAGATTTGAAAGTAGAAAACCAAATTGAAGCCCTTGACCAATCAGAAAGATCATTTTGATGATTTCAGCTATCTCACCCAGTTCTCCTAAAGCAAATGAATCAATTTCAGAACAGAAATGCTTTGTTTGCAAATCTTCTTAGTTATCTATCTCTGCATTAATTTAAAAAAATTTCATATTTTGCAAATAACATAGTTTTACCAAGTCATCCTGTAACAAGAATTAAAAATTGTCATAAGTTTGTCATCAGAAATGAATGTTTTTTTTAAAAAAAACAGGCTATTGGTAGTGATTTGTATTAAATTAACAAACAGTATTGTTGAGTTGAACATAGTCTTTCTCCTGTTTATTTCTATTATCTATTATGGCATTTTATGACACTAGCATATATTTAAACTACATAAACTGTTGTGATCAAAAAGCCAAAGCTGACTACTCTTAATGGCGTAGTTTAAGAAGTGGTATTCTATCACTTATGCTTTGCTGTTAATTATAAAAAAACTATACAGGATAGTGTTGAAAGAAATGTCCTTCTGGGTTCAGCTCCAAGTGGGGAAAAAGACACTGGAGACATGGAGGATGTAATTTGTAATTTGTAATTTAATGCTTCTAGACCGCCCCCTCTCCCAAAAGGGACTCGGGGCGGATGCTTGGAAAGATGGTTGAATGGTGGACAGGACCACATGGCTTGAGTCCTGAACAGAAAAGGTGATCACATGCTTCAATGTTGGGGAGGAGAAGGAAGGACTGAGATGCTGAGTCCCAGGTTTTATGCCCTCTCTGGCCTTTGAGCTTGAGCTTGTTTTCTGATTGGTTGTCAGACTTCAATGGGGCCATGCAGGGGCAACTCTCTAGGCTGCGTTTTGAATCCAGGTTTGGTTGAGTTCTCAGGTGCCATGTGGTGAGTTGGGTATCATGCCTTAATCCCATCACTCTGGAGCTGAAGGGGAGAAGTCTTTATTATGTAAAGGGACTGGCTTGGCCACCTTAATGGCCCATTGACAAAGTGGGTGAGGGCAGGAAGCTACAAGGAGCTATTCTCTCTTTAAACGTGTTTCTTCCTATTCACATCCAGGGAAATGTAATATTCTGCCTTTTCAATATTTCCTAGGATATTTCATTTTTCTGGGAGAGGGCTGGGTGATAACTTTCCACACTAGGATATTTCATTTTCTAGGAGAGGGATGGGTTTTAACTTCCTACAATAGATTTACAATTGTTCATTTTTTATTTTCTTTATTTATTAACTTTCTATGCTGCTAATCTCACTCATGTAGTAACTCATATTTTTTAGCATTTTTATACAAAAATAGTTACCTCTTTAAACTTTCATATGCCTTAAACAACATATGCATATTCAGTTCATACATTTTAGAAAAATTGTTTCATTGTGATGTTAGCTTAATAAAGATAGCTATAATAGGGACAAAGCTAGGGTCTTATTGGGATTTTTTTAGCCTCTTAATTCTTCTCAAATAAAGTTCATAGGATGAAAGGCAAACAATGGATAGCGGATAGTTTATTACAGAGATAAGGAAATATTGCAAGAAAGCTAGTGTAGGAAGTTATCACCCAGCCCTCTCCCAGAAAAATGAAATATCCTAGGAAATATTGAAAAGGCAGAATATTTATCTGGATGTGAAAAGGAACAAACATGTTTTAAAAGACAGAATAGCTGCGTGCAGCTTCCTGCCCATCCCCCTTTGTCAATGAGCGATTAAAGCCTGAGCTACTTCACTTTACATAATAAAGAGGTCTCCCCTCCAACTCCAGAGTGATGGGATTAAGGCATGATAATATTGGCCCTTTACCCAACTCACCACATGGCATCTGAGAACTCAACCAAACCTGGATTCAAAACGCAACCTAGAGAGTTGCCCCTGCATGGCCCCATGGGAGTCTGACAACCAATTAGAAGACAAGAGCAAGATCAAAGGCCAGAGAGGGCATAAAACTAGGGACTCAGCATCTCAGCCCCTTCCCTTCTCTTCTTCTTCCCAGCATTGAAGCATGTGATCACTTTTTCTGTTCAGGACTCAGGCCATGTGGTCCTGTCCACCATTAAAACTATCTTTCCAAGCAGCCTCCATGTCTCCAGTTTCTTTTTCCCCACTTGGAGCTGAACCCAGAAGGACATTTCTTCCAACACTAGTATATCTTTTTAAGACCTGGAAACCCAATTGGAAGCCCCTATCAAGTATCATGGGAACAGTGCAGCTGTTACTCTTTTTTCATTGTAGCATATTTTTTGAGACAGACAGTTGAGGGGGAATCTCCTTCTCATAGAAAAAGGTTTATAATGGCTTAATTATCGTCATTTTTCATATACTGTGATGTCCACACAATTTGTTTGGAAAATCAGAATGAACAAAAGGCAATCTAGTTTCCATCAGTGCTGATGTTTCCATTTTAGAATTTATCACTTGGATTTTGCAGTGTAGCTAGGTAATAAAGAAGTGTGGCTTTTAATTTGTAATTAACATATGAAATAACTTTTACAATGATTCAAGACACATTCACAAGTGGTAAAACTAAAAAATCATACCCTCATTAGGATAATTTTGCAGCAGCTTTATTTGTTATGCTTTTGAGAAATTCAAAGATCAATTTATTTGCTGTAAATTTATAAAAACTCTACCTACTAAAAGTTTAAAGTAACTTAATACTATAATTATGTATGACTAAAAAGGACACACTGTAGGTTAATTATAAATTGCCTAAATAACAGCTATAATCTAACACAGTCTCTTCAATCCTCAGTGTTAGTATACAGAATCATATTAATTTCCTGCAGAGGTAGGTGCAGTACATTTTTTTTATCAGTACTTGGTATTCAGGACATTGCAAATTCTGAATTTCACTTACTTTCTCTCTGATGCTATACAATTAAGACCTTTAGATATTATATAGCCAAGTTTCAATACAAAATAAAATCAGGACTGTAAAAGAACAGCCATCCCCTGCACCAAAGGAAATTAGTGAGAGTGACGTCATTATCCCACACATTCTTGCTTTCGCTGCTTTCAATAAATTTATTTTTTTTAAAAAATGAGAAGTTTCCAATTGGTAGAATACGGTACTTCTCAACAGCTTTTTTCCCTCTGGGATCCTCCAGAAATATTCTAATCCTAACTTCCCAGGCGCATGTTAATATGCTTTGGAATTGTGGGAATTGTAGTCCGATCATTTTAGAAAATCACCAGGCCAGGTAGAGCCCCATATAAATAAAGTAAATACGAGCGCCCTCTAAATTTTCCAATTTAGAACCATGGATATGTTTTTCGGGACAGAAGTTACGTGCTGTATCCTTTCCCCTCCCACTCAGGCGCCCAAAACTAATCCGTTTGAAGGAGTCTGAGCGGATACGATTGACACCTCAAGACTCGCGGGTGAAAAGGCGATTGATAGTTTCTTTCCTCTCTCTAACATGCTTCAGGTAGAACACAGTACAGATTTCGGTTTCTCCCCCCTCCCCCCGCCGTAACGACTAGGCAGAAGCTGAACTAGCCCTGTTCTGCACCGAGAAAAGCTTAGCTTGCTGATCGGCCGGCAGCGATTTAACAGCATAAGGCCGGGGAGGGGAGGGGGACACTCGCCTCATCCCACGGGCCGAAGCGAGTGCGAACCTGCCTTCTTACACCACCCTTCGGAAAGGGTTGAGTGCGTTACCTCCGGGACTGGCAGAGGGCGGAACAGAAGGCGACCGGAGTTTCCCCGCCTCCCTCCCGCCCTCCCGCCATTACGGCGACAAGGGAGTACAAAAAGAGCGAGCGAGCGCTTGCGCAGCGGTGCCGCCCCCTTGCCTCGCACTTGAGCGAGCGCGGGGGAATCGGGCCGAGGCGGGGAAGCGGCCTCACGGGCGAGTGGCCGGCTGCGGCCGCTTTCCTCACTCTCCTGTTTGCGGGAAGGGAGAAGGCGGAAGGATGGCGGAAACTGTGGGGCTGAGTTCTCAAGCCGCAGCTTCAGCGGCGCCGTCATTCTGCACCGCGGTTATAGCTGCTGGAGCCTTTCCCCTCACTGCTTCTAAGATCCCGCAGAGGTGGAAGGACCTTCGCAGCCCCGGGGCCGCTAACTGAACTACCGCTTCCTGGTGCTTCTTTGCCGTGGACATTTCGTTCTCTACTCCGTCTCGCCGGCGGATCCCACTGAAAGGTGCCGCGGTAGAAGAAGGAAGAAAGAGAAGGTGGTAGCGGAGGAAGGACCATGGGCGCTAAACAGAGCGGCCCGGCGGCCACCAACGGCCGAACGCGGGCTTATTCCGGGGGAGACTTGCCGTCGAGCAGCGGCGGCGTTAACGGGACGGGCGGGCGGGCGGTAGGCGGAGCGATGAGATACACACACCTGGCGCCTGGCGCGCACCACGCGGCCTCCGGCTCCTCTACGAGTAGTGTGGCGGCGACGGCGGCGGCGGCGGCTCCCCCTTTGGTAGCCTCCAGGAGCAGGTCTCTGGGCGGGCCAACCGCCTCCGGTACTCGAACGGCTCACTCTGCCTTCAACATCCCCAATAGTAGCGGCCTCTATGGCTCTCAAGACTCGGTCAGCAGCACTCCCGAGGAAGGGGGACGGGCACGAGCCACGGCTAGTGGAGGCGCAGAAGGACCCGGCGAGAGAAGCGGAGGACCCCGGCTAATTATCGGCTCGCTGCCCGCGCATCTTTCGCCTCATCTTTTTGGAGGTAAGGATTCTTGCCCGGCCATAGTGTGGGAGTGGAGGATTATAGTGCTCGGGGGTCATTAGAAAAATGTAGGGAGAAGGAATGGGGAAATTTTTCATTGTTAATTCTCCTAATGTTGGGTGGGTAAAATCTTTATAGAGGATAAATAGATTTAGGATGGGACCAGACACTTGAAAAGTTTGATCTTTGGGACTCCCAATCTCCCCCAAGTGGAAGAGCGATATTCCACGTGAGAGATAACAGCAAAGTTTTCCTTGTGGACAGTCGAACTCTAATACTATTGGTTAAGCCGCACAGTTTAACAAAGCTAAGATACACTGTGTTCAGAAGATTAAGTCTCCTGTTTAAGTACTGAATAGCTACATAGGTTTATACTGTATGCAAATCTGTTCAAAGTAAGAGTGCACTCAAACGGGAGTTACTCCCAAATAGTCTGAACACACACAGACTTGGAGTTACATTATTAAAGCTGGTAGCCTTTATACATGCAATTTAGAGTTGGCTGGATTACCATTGCATATGCTACAGTGGACCATTTCCTAAGTGGTTCATTATAATACCTGATAGAAACTACTTACATTATTGGGATGTAAACGATCAACAAGTGCTTTTGGGCTAAGGAGTCCTATTTATTTGTAAACATTTTTTTCTTAAAGTGGCAAAGCCCGGATTTTAATTGCTAATATATTAAGAATATTGAAACATTGGTATGTGTGTGTAGGACATTAATTTATGGATCAAAAATCACACAGGATGCAATATTAACGATGATATAACTTGATTTACTTGTATTTTTTTATTCTGTTCTTCAGGAAAGAATTACTAAGAATATTCCAGATTGAGGGATTTGAATTAGTTTTTAAAACTTTTATTTTAAAAGGAATTCAAAGAAGTCAAATCTGTAGTATCTCAGTTAATACAAGTGTCTGCCCTAATAATTTTTGGTTTATGAAATATCTTGCCTGATAATAATTAAAGCATTTTAGTAATTCTTTAAATGAACATATTTTTTGTGTAAGCATGCATTTTAAATCTGAAAAGACTTTAAAAACATAAAAACATAACATAAAACTTGGAATGTGGTTAATGAATTTTCATTCTGGTTTTTAACTTAAGTGTTAATTTTATTAGTGTAAAATAAAAGCAATAAGCAAATGCATTCAGATGACATAAGAACAACCATAGTAGTATACAAAGTATAGAGCCATAATGGCAAACCTATGCCAGAGGTGGCACACAGCGTGCTGTCACCAGCTGCTCTTCTGGGTTCCGGTGTGTGCAAATGTGCCAGCCAGCTGCTGTCTTTCAGGTTCCAGTGCTCTGGCGCACGCTCAAGTTTCAGCACTCAGTGCTGAAAAGGTTAACCATCACTGATATAGAGCATGGGTAGCCTACCTTTTGGTTTGCCCGGGCTGCATTGAGTGAAAAGAAATTGTTGAATTGAATGAAGAGAAATTGTTTTGGGCAGTATATAAAATATATAATTATATATAACTTTTATAAATAATCCAGTATTCCACTAGAATCAGTAGATACATTCTAAGTGTACTGGAGTTCAACACTTTTAAAAAATGGAATAGAATTTGTAATATTGATTTGGAATTTTTATTATGGAAAAATATTGAATTTTGTAATAACTTTATTTTAAATATTTTTTAGCTTTTCTGGTGGTTTCTATTGATCTTAATAGAGATTGCTGATATGAGGTCTTTGGCTGAGTTGAGTACAATAGTCTTGTCTATGATCTGACCTATGGTCATAGCTACAATCTTGGAAAAAGATTGTGTGAGATGCTTCCTCATATTTTTTCTAGCAAGGTGGTGAGATGAAATGAATAAAGTCTTTCTGTGAACGTTTGGGAAAAATACTTTATTGAATGAGCACTGCAATTGCATTTTAGGAAATATCTTAAATCCACTTAGGTCAGTGGGCCCCATTCTTTATGGCTTGGTGGCCTGGTGGGAAGGGGAGGAGGGGACCAGCCCAGTCAGCACATGTACATGTGTGCAGGCTGGTCCACCACTTGCATTAGTTGACTGTGTGTATGCCCCCCAGCCCATTCCTTGCGCAGCCCAGTTCTGAACAGGCCACAGTTCAGTAGTGGGCAGTGACTCAGATGTTGGGAACCCTTGATTTAGGTCTCAGTGTACTGCTATTACCAAGTCAGTATGTGCTTACATTTTCAAAAATAAAATATCTAGTATAGTGATTGGTTATTCCTAATATAATAGTATTGTGCAATGTCTGGACTGAAAATCTATTCTTTCTGCATCTAATATGTATTACCTAATGTTTGGGTTTACACATTATATTAAGCAATAAAGTAGTTAACTTGATTCTGAGTTGTGCATTTGGATTACAAATAATGCTTTCTTGTATGAATTGAGCCAGCTGTGGGTTAATAACAGTTAAACCATGGGTTAGAATAATATATAAACTTAACTAATATTTTTCTCCAATATTGTTTATTAGAAGCAAAACTTCCTAAAGATTGGCTATTTCAATAATTATTGTATTAGTGCCTATAACCTTTCTAGATTTAAGTAATCAAAATGTTAGATTTGAGACTGTTGCCTTCTTTTTATACATTTAAATTTTTATGTGAGAATCTCTACATTTATAGCACTACTTTGATCTAAAATTGGAAGTCTTTAAAATGTTTCAACATACACAGTGGAAGCTCAATATAAATATATATATGTACATTAGCCAAGGGGAGTGGGATGGCTCAGCAGTTAAAGACAGCTGGAAAGCTGACAGCCCAGATTTGTGACCAGATGCTGCATGAAGGGGTGAGCTTTGGTTACTTGCTCAGTTCCTACCCACCTAGCAGTTCGAAAGCACGCAAGTGCGAATAAATAAATAGATACCACTTTGGTGGGAAGGTAACAGCTAACCATATGACCACAGAAATCTCTTCAAACATTTAGCTCCTTTGGCTTAGAAACAGAAACAGAGATGAACACCACCCCTAGAGTCAACATAACTGGAAATGGAAAACCATTAGCCATAAGCGAAATTCTCATGTACAAATCTCATTCCATCTATAGTAATCAAAATTAATAAATTGCTTTTGTTCTGAGCAATCTGCTAATTTTTATGGAGCTTATACTGACTTTTCCCTTTTGCATCTATATAGCTCATAAGAGCCTGTAACCAAATAGTAATTTTCAAAATGCCATCAGCTTTGTGTGGAAAAGCACTTCTCTAGTGTTGGATCTTATACTGTGTTTTCAAATAAATTTGGTAACAGTTTATTAGAGCATTTGCTTATATTTGATCTTGAAGCAATTGGTATGTTACTAAAGTTTATCTCTATAAAGAGTAAAGGGCTGGTTTTTTTATAAAGTTTTTTTATTGAACACAAAACATAGGACACAGTGTAACTGTCCTGCAAAGTCTTTGCCATACATACTAAGATATAAAGTTATACATTATAATCACCATGCTTATTTACATTTGATCTATTCAGTATTTACAAATATAAAAATATCGTCTTTGGGTCTTTCCTTTTTTGTTCCAACCATCGATAAAATTTGTCCCAGATCTTATAATATTCTGATTCATCTTTATTCTTCAATTCCCACATCAATTTATCCATTTCAGCACAAGTCAGAATTTTCCTAATTACTTCCTCTTGTGGAATTTTTCTGTTTTTCCAGTTTTGGGGAAAGACCATTCTTTCTGCCGTAATAATATGAATTGTTAGGTAAATTATCCCCTTGTTATATTTATTGTTTATGATTCCCCAAAGAAATAGTTCTGGTGTAAATTATTTCCTCTTTGGTTATCTCTATCAGCCACCTTTGAATTTCTGCCAATATTCTTTTGTTTTTTGGCACAACCACCACATATGGTAGTACGTGCCTGATTCATGATCACATTCTCCTAAGTCAGTGGAGACAGCATCCATGTGTGTGGGTTATACTCATGTACCATTCAATAGAACTGAGTCTGCAAAGTTTAAATCCCTCCTCTTCCTGCTGCCATACCCAGCTTTTGTGACAGCTACCTACTGAAACAGACATGCTATTGAACTCTCTTAGGATAATTGATTCTTTTCTTGGTTTTGTTGCTCCTTATTTAAGCTCTTTCTTCTCCTTACTCTCATTTCCTTCGTTCCCTAGGTTTTCTTTCATTTGCTTTGATTCACTTCCCAGCCCCTTCCTGAGTTTTGCTGCTCATTGAGCAGCGCCGCACAGCGCCGGCTCCTACAGCGGTTGCGGCGATGGCCTCTGGAGGGCATCTGCGACTGCAAGTGCCCTTGTAAGTCTCAGCGAGGTCACAGAGAGCGTGGCTAGCTGGGGTGGTGGTGGTTTTGTGGTGTTTCGGAGCTCTGGAGACCGCAATTTGAAGGTGAAAAGTAGCGGCCGCCATTTTGAATTCAGATAGTGCAGCCTCCATTTTGGGAGATAGTTCAGTTCCTCTTCAAACAGGGCCCCTTCTCTTTAGGAACAACTTCCCCAGACCACCAGGATTAGGACATCCCAGGAGGACTAGACAACTTCCCTAGGGAGCAGGGGACAAGCCAGCCCAAGCCTCGCTTTGCCACCAACTAGACTTTTAGCACAGGGACCCAGTGGGGTCAGCTGGTGTGGGTAAGAGACAGGCCCAGGTGTGCCTATCTAGAGGGCCTATGCTTCTGCTCTCCTCTACCCAGAACCCGGACCCTGGTGTGCCCTTTAATTAGGTCAACCACCTCCATAGTCTTGATCCTCAATAGCTCTTCTTGGATTGTAACTGCAGGCAGATAGCTGGCATCCATTATGGAAGGAGGTGACAGAAGTCTCATCCCCTTTATCGGATGACCCTCTTGAAGGGCTGTCCACCCTTCACCTGAGCAGCAGGCAGAAATCCCCTCCCCCCCAAAAGGGGGGAAGAACCAAGGGAAAGTCAAAGGCCACGCAGAGAGCAGAACTCAGAAGGAAAAAGGCCCTAGACAGTTTGCCAAAGCCCCAAAAGAGGCACAAAGACAATCAGAGCCATGGCCCAGGTGGTGGCAGAACCCTCTCCTTCTGAGATTCCTACCCAGGCCAAGATCTCCGATTCAGAAGGGGATCTATCACCTGACAGCGAAGGTTCTGAGATAGGGGACCAGGACATGAAAAAGGCCCAGCAGCCCTCTGTTCCAGAATGGACGGACAGCCCGGGCACTGCAGGTTCTGCCATCTCCCCCGGTATGAATCACTGCCGGCCTGCCTAGGGGTTCATCTGCACCTGATATGGTGGCCATAATATCATAGGCCATTAGGCAGGGAATTGCGGCAGGCCTGCAACAAAAGTCTTCCTCTAGTTCCAAAAAGCACAAGAAACGTAAGGAGAAGTCAGCCTCTAGAGAACAAACTAGGGAGCCCCCTGTTCAAGAGGAATGGAACCTTGTGTCATCGGATAGTTTTTCCTCTTCGTAGGGTGAGGAGGACAATACTATCAGGGACTTCGAACTCTCTGAGGATGAGGAATCTGATCTTGATCAATCTACATTGGCTAGTCTGTTCAAGCCATCTATGTTTGGGTCTCTTGATCAAAGCCCAAAAGATAGCCAATCTAGAGGTGGCCCAGGCCACTAAATCCCTGACAGCCAAGAATAGAGACTTGGCGGGTCTAGTTTTCACTGAGTCTAACATTCAGAAGGAGGTGGTCTCTTCCCCTCCCCTGTTCCTAGACTAGTCCAACATCAGTGGAAGTCCCCGGGTTCGGGCCCATTCTCATTCACCTAGGACAAGCCCTTCTACAATATAGGGCCTGGTTTGGCCAAAGCCCTGGAAGTTCCTACTGTGGACACTCCGATAGCAGTGCTGTCATCTCCCAACTTAGTCCCAAGCAACCCGGAGGATGCCTTAAAGGCAGAGGACAAAAGATTGGAACACATCCTCATTAAGAGCCACCAATCAGCCACCTGGACGATTAGGGCATCCACTGTGTCCTCCTTTTTACCGCCCTCCTGTGGCTTCAACAGCTATGTGACAAGACCCCATTCAGTGATTCGAGTCCCACCAGGACCTCAACAAGTTGAAGGCAGCACTTCAATTCTCAGTGGATGCCTCTCTTAATGCGGCCAGGTTCATGGCCAAGTCTATTGGGTCCTCCATAGCGGCCAAGCGCTTAGTTTGGCTGCGCCCATAGCGGGCAGATGCCAAAAATAAATTGCGCCTAGCTTCTGAACCATTTGTGGCGGACAAACTGTTCAGGGCCCCCTTATAGCCTAGGCTTTTTGAATCGAAGGATAAAAGGACAATTCTTCCTTCTGTCTTCTGCAGGACAGAGAACAGCACCACTCTCTATCGTTGCAGGTCGTCCTTTCGGAACCCGGATGGGGGATATGAGTTCTCATCCGGCCAGACACTACTCAGGTAGACAGGGACCGCAACAGCAGCACAAGTCAGGTAGGGGCTACCAACACTTCCCTCCATCTAGAAAATCCTACAGAAGTGCAGGAAAGTCGCGTCGCTTCCGCAGACAAAAGTGACTGCATGGAGAACCTTCCCATCGGCGGTCGATTGACCTTCTTTGCTAACCAGTGGGAGGATGTAACAACAGACACCTGGGTCAGGGAGACGGTGAAATTAGGCTTCTCCCTAGAGTTTCTCTCTTACCCCCTGAGGCGTTTCCTCCTCTGCCCCGTATTGCGGGACTGAGAAAAGGGGCACCTGTAGACCAGACCATTCAGCACCTCTTGGACATACACACCATTCAGCCCGTTCCAGAGGAGCAAAAGGGACAGGGGTTCTACTTCCTTCTATTTATCATCCCAAAGGCCTTGAGTGCTGGAGAGTGATCCTTGACCTCAAAGCCTTGAACTGCCACATTGTCTACCGGCGGTTCAAGATGCACTCTCTAAAGACCATCTTAGAGGGTGTCCGGAGGGACGATTTCCTCACCTCAATAGATCTGACGGAGGCTTACCTTCACGTCCCAATCCTTCTCGAACACCAGCGGTTCCTTAGATTTTGCTATCGGGAATCATTATCAGTATCAGGCCCTCCCATTCGGTCTCTCGTCAGCGCCCAGAGTATTCACCAAGCTGTTAGCAGAAATAGCAGCCCACCTGAGCGCGTGCCCCATACGAATAATGTGCTACCTGGACTGTTGTCCAGGTCTCTCAGTCAGGCCCGCCAGGATCTGGAGGAAACCTTAAACGTCCTCAGAATCCACGGCTTCTCGATAAATCTGACAAAGAGCCACCTCATTCCGACCACATGCATTGTCCATCTAGGCGCCCTCATAGGCACCCGGTTGCGCGTGGTCTTCCTATCCAGAGAGCGTCAGCAGAGCCTCAGGAAATTACCTCTACAAATAACGAGACAGCATCAAGTCCAACTTCTCCGGCTGTCTCAGTTATTAGGCAAGATGGTGTCTTACTTTGCAATAGTGCCCTGGTCCAGACTTCACAGTAGACCACTCCAGTAAGACAACAGCAGCTGTTCATCAGCAAAGATTCTCTTACCTCAGAAGGTCTGCAACTCTCCGACCTGGTGGGCGTCACAGGCCATAGCGAAAGGATTCTTGTTCAGGGAACCCCACTGGGTGACAGTAACCACCGACGCCAGCTAATAATAATAATAATAATAATAATAATAATAATAATAATAATAATAATAATAATAATAATAATAATAATAATAATAATAATAATAATAATAATAATAATAATAATAATAATAATATTTATTTGTTAGCCGCACCCTCTCCAGAAGGACTCGGGGTGGCGTACAATAAAACACATAAAATACAAATATAGACAGTACATACACATAAATATAGACGTATACGTGGAGGAGGTAGACAGATAAATGGAAATAGAATTAAGATTGCAATTTAAAATCCCCTAAGTAAAATTACAAGATTAAAAACCCGTCAGGAGCGATATGATCAAACTATGGTTGAGCCAGGCCAGCTACTTGGAAAAGGTGGGTCTTGAGCTTTGCACGGAAGGAGCGGAGGTCAGAGGTAGTCCTGATATCCGGGGGGAGGTCATTCCACAGAGCTGGGCCCGCCACAGAGAAGGCTCTGCTCCTAGGCGCCACCCCCCGACACTGTCTGGTGGACGGCACCTGGAGAAGTCCCTCTCTGTGCGAGCGAATTGGTCGCAGGGATGTATGGGGCAGGATACGATCCCGCAAGTAGCTAGGTCCTGTGCCATGGAGCGCTTTAAAGATCGTTATCAAAACCTTGAAACGCACCCGATAGACCACAGGAAGCCAGTGCAGCTCACGCAGGAGAGGTGTCACATGGGAGTACCTTGTACTCCCCATAATCACCCGCGCGGCCGCATTCTGGACCAACTGTAGTTTCCGAGTGCATTTCAAGGGAAGCCCCATGTAGAGAGCGTTGCAGTAGTCGAGGCGAGACGTCACCAGCGCATGAGTGACTGTGCGTAAGGCATCCCGGTCCAATAGGGGGCGCAATTGGCGCACCAGGCGAACCTGGTGGAACGCCCCCCTTGCCACGGCTGTCACATGGTCATCCATGGACAGCCGGGCATCCAGGAGGACGCCCAAATTGCGCGCCCGCTCCACGGGAGCCAGTTGTACACCCCCGATGGCCAGAGATGGAATTAACTGGTTGAACCGGGGGGCCGGAACCCACAGCCACTCCGTCTTGGAGGGGTTGAGCTTGAGTCGGTTGTCATCCATCCAGACCCGTATGGCTTCCACACACCGGGACATCACTTCGACGGCCTCGTTGGGGTGGTTCGGGGTGGAAATGTACAGCTGAGTATCATCAGCGTACAGATGATATCCCACCCCGAAACCACGAATGATCTCACCCAGCGGCTTCATATATGTGTTGAACAGGAGTGGCGAGAGGACCGACCCCTGTGGCACCCCACAAGTAAGGGGGCTCAGGGTCGACCTCTGCTCCCCTGCCAACACACGTTGCGTCCGACCGGAAAGGTAGGAGCCGAACCACCGTAAAACGGTGCCCCGAACCCCCAACCCCTCCAGTCGGTGCAACAGGATACGCATTCTGTCCAAATCCTCGATGGCAACCAAGTCAAACTCCTTCCAGACTGGTCTCTCAAGACTCGCCGTGGACATCTCCACTAGACCACTGAAAGGGACCCAATCCTTCCGGATTTGAGCGATTTTATCCTACAGATATTTCCCAAATTCCTCTGCCCTACCCTGTAAAGGGGCCTCCCGCGGCCTCTGAAACAGGAGGGAGCGGGATACCCGAAACAGGGCGGCAGGGCGGTTCTCTGCGGATGCAATGAGAGTGGCACAATATTGACGTTTGGCCGCTCAATGCCACAAGGTACGTCCTTAAATGGGTTCATACCTGTGTTCGGTCAAATTCGGAATGGGAGGATCTCCAACGACTCTCTAGGCATCTCTTGCAGCGCTTCATCACCCTTAGCTCCTCGGTAAACCAAGGGGCCAGGGTGGATCTTGCCGCCGGAGAGGCCGCAAAGGCGCCACCCGGTTCAAGTCCCCGGTAGTCGCATTATTCCACGCGACCACCAGGTCCTCTACCCGGGGGCGGGTCAGGGCTACAGGAGGTGGCCCAAGCTCCATCTGGCTGCTTGAGGTAACAGCATCCAATCACATTTACAGCGGTACTTAAGAAACAGTACTACTATCATGGCTTATATATTGCTAACCCAACTGTTAGCTTACATACCTAACACCCTCATCCAATTCATTGATGAAGATGTTGAAGAGTCTGGGCCCAAAACAGAGCCTTGGGGTACCCCACTGCATACTTCCCTCCATGAAGATGCAGTTCCATTGAGGACTACACGTTGAGGGCGGTTGGTCAACCAGTTACAAATCCATCTGGCGTGATGCTGTCTACCCCACATTCTTCTACTTTATCTAGTAGTAGGTTATGGTCTACCTTATCAGAGGCCTTACTGAAGTCCAAGTAAACTATGTCGACGGCATTCCTCTGGTCCACTAATTTTGTCCAATTATCAAAGAATGCAATAAGATAGTCTGGCATGATCTGTTTTTGACAAACCTAGGTTGGCTTTTGGCTAATTCGTTGCTTGATTATCCTTTCCATAATCTTCCTAGTATTGAGGTCAGACTGATAAGTCTATAGTTTTCTGGATCTGTTTTTTTTTTCCTCCTCCTCCTCCTCCTCCTCCTCCTCCTTTCTTTTCTGAAGACGGGAATCACATCAGCAAGTCCTCTGGTAGGTCCCCGGTGCTCCAGGAGCTCTGAAATATATAATTCAATGGTTCGTGATCTTGTCTGCCAGGTCCTTCAGAACCCTGGGGTGTAATCCATCCGGTCCTGGTGATTGGAACTCGTCTAGGGCAGACAGGTGCTCACTTACCATTTTCTTCCCTATTTCAACTTGTGTTCCTAATCTGAGTTTTGTAGTGCTGTTTTTAATAGGTTGGACTGTTTTATCCCTTTGTGTAAAGACCAATGCCAATCATGAGTTAAATAGTTCTGCTTTCTCCCTGTTGCTTGTCACCTTCTGGTCACTCTCTCCCAGCAATGGACCAATTGTTTCCCTAACTGTTTTCTGATTTTTAACATGTTGGAAGAAGCATTTTTCCGTTATTTTTTTACCTTTGTGGCAAGCCTTTCTCCATTGTAAGCCTTAGCTTTCCTCACTTCATCTTTACACGCACTCTAGTGGCTGACCAGTGAACTGCTCTGCATCTACAAAGTTTTGCAATGCAGTCTAGTGGCTGATACATGAACTGCGCCTGCATCCACTAAGTCTGGGATCCACCCTAGAGGCCGACAAGTGGATTGAACAAACAAACAAACAAACAAATAAATAATTTTTTTAAAAAATTGAGCTAATCTTAGTCATAGAATCATAGCACCCTTCTAGCCATGGCAAAAGGGTCAGACAGGCTGGTCCCCATGCCGGAACCTACCACAAACTCAGAATGGGATGTTCGACTATGAGAAATCGCAGAAACACCTCAGATAGCCTATGATCGTAGACAGCATTCGCTGAGGGCGGAACATATAGCAGGGGTGGAGAACATCAGAGCCGACTGGCTCAGCTGGACTGAGGTGGACAATTCAGAATGGAAGCTGCAGCCAGCAATCTTCGAGGAGATGGCAGAGCGCTTCAGATGCCCAGAGGTCGACCTATTTGCCACCCCTCTCAATGCTCAGCTCCCGAGGTTTTACTCCAGGTACTGGACACGGGGGGCGGAGGGGGTAAATGCTCTCCGCGGCCCTTGGCCCCGGGAGCCCCTCTATGCCTATCCACCCCAGTGATCCCCAGGGTCATACAAAAAATTTTGTGGGAGGGGGCGGAGGTGGTACTGATTGCCCCATACTGGCCCTAGAGGCCTTGGTTTGCCGATCTCCAATTCCTCTTGGTGAACGGGCCCTGGAGAACCCCCCATGAGAGGATGTCCCTCAGTCAGGGGTCGCTGGAACACCCAGATCCTCAGTGGCTCCAGCTAACCGCTTGGCGCTTGAGCAGAGCTCCCTGAGGGTGGATCTCTCCTCCCCCAGGGTTATACAGACTATGCAGGCAGCTAGGAGATTCTCCACAGAGCGCATTTATGGCGCTACATGGCAGGCCTTTTCAACAGGGTGCATCTTTAGGGGCCGTGATCTGGTCCAGGCCACTGTTGCACAAGTTCTGGACTTCCTTCAGGCAGGGCTGGACAGAGGGTTGGCTCCCAACACGATTAGGAGACAGGTCTCGACCATTTCATCAGTTCTCCTGGGTGGTAGATCTTAGACACTAACTCACCATCTGATGGTCAGGCGGTTACTCAAGGGGGCCTCCAATCTTAAACCGCCCACAGTGCACAGGTACCCTTCCTGGGACTTACAGAAGGTGTTGGATGCTCTGACAGGCCCTCGGTTTGAACCATTACGTACTCTCTCTGAAGTTCCTGACACCTAAGATGGCCTTTTTGGTGGACATCACCTCCGCCAGGAGGATATCTGAACTGCAGGCTCTGTCTACCAGGGAAGATCTCTGCGTGTTCCACCAGGACAGGGTAGTGCTAAGGTTGGACCCCCCCCACTTCATACCCAAGGTGTGTCATTGCTTCCATCGCTCGCAGGAGGTGATATTGCCCATTTCTGCCTGGACCCTTCCCACCCATTAGAGAGGAAGTGGCACACCTTGGACACAAGGAGGGCTCTGAGGATTTACCTCAGAAGAACCAGGCCGAACAGGAAGTCAGAAGCCCCATTTGTTTCCTTCCAGCTGGGGTCCCTGGGGAATTAGGTGACCACCACCACAATAGGCAGGTGGTTAAGAACCTGTATTGCTTCTGCCTCTCAGGCACGGGGTCTGCAAACACCGAGTCTATCACAGCGCATTCTACATGAACCGCGGCCACTTCGGCAGCCTGGGCCATGCAGGCCTCACTATCTGAGATCTGTAGGGCAGCCACGGGATCTTCCCCCTCACCATTCGTGAGGAATTACAAGTAGGACTCCTTTGCTTCTGCGGAAGCCTCATTCGGATGTAGGATGTTGCAGGCTGTTCACAGGGCGGGGGACACGCCTCACCAGGCATAAGCTTGGGCATATACTCAAATGTGTAACCCTCCATAGGACGTGTAGGCTTTGGTACGTCCCATCCTGAATACTCCTCCCTCACTATGGAGAAAGGGCATTGGTACTTACCTGATATGCCTCTTTTCATAGTGGGGGAGGAGTATCCAGCACCTCCCGAATATGGGTATGTTGCAAAATTGTTATGTTGTTTGTTGAACTGTTCTGTTGAAGTAATAAATAAAGGTTTGAAACTAAAAATTAGAGTGGATGACACAGCAAGTCGGATAGAGTTCTTCGCCGATAACTGGGTGGAGCCTGGTGACCAAGGCATCGGTAAAAGAGCTTATCTGACTCAGTCCAATCAAGAGAGGACAAGGTCAACCCATCCTGGATACTCCTCCCTCACTTTGAGAAGAGGTGTATCAGGTAAGTACCAACACCCTTTTTCCATTATCCAGTGCAGATTTGCAGAATAGTTGTGAGTGTCACAATCTCATCAATTAGTTTTTCTAATACTTTCTTATAAAAACAACTTCAACTGTTTGTTTCATGGTTGTATTTGTTTTGTTTGCTGTAAAATTGAATAATTTTCCCTGAGCTATTGCTGCATTGGAAAAGGTATACTTCTTACAATAATTTTATATTATTTTATACTATACATATCATATATGTAACATTTCTTTTTTTTTATAAAAAAGTTTTATTGGTTTTTTCAAATATTTTTGGGAAAAGGGTACATAAATGTGGAGAAAATTTTTGACCTCCCCTGAGTCTTACATCTCTCTCTCATATATATATATATATATATATATATATATATATATATATATATATATATATATATATATATATATATATATATATATATATATATATATATATATATATATATATATATATATATATATATATATATATATATATATAATTATTACATACATATTAGCAGTTTAACTTCAAATTCTTTGACATCTTCAACCATACTTTATATCACTTCTAACTATTTCATTATATTAACAATTGCGATGTGTTTTTAAATCATTTCTGTGACCTAAGTCTCATTGCTGTCTCTTCTTCCCTGTCTGTTGGCTGAGCCATGGCTCCTTCCCCCTTCCTGTCTTGTGCAGTGTCTCTTGTTTCATCTAGGAGGTTCTTATGTTTTTCCATAAAGGCTTCTGCCTCCATTACTGTATTAATTCTCACTCTACCCCCCCTCCCAGAAAATCAACAAGCCTTCTGGAATTAGCCACCTAAACCAGATATTTTTTTCATATATTTTTTAGTTAGAAAGACGAATTTCTTCCTCTTATCTCTTATTCTTTTTGGTATCTGTTTCAGAATGGTTATTTCTTTGTCCTTATATCTTAAAGGTTCCCCCCTTTGAACTCCTAGAATCTCATCTCTTGTAGTCTTTCTAAAAAAATTAACATGAACTTCCCTTGGAACATTGTGCGTTCTAGCATATGCTGAATTGATTCTGTATATCAAATCCATATCCCACCCTAGCTGTGGCTTATCTCTTTTAATATAATCGGCTAGCATTGTTATCATAATCTCCCTTAAGTCTTCACCCTCCATTTCAGGTATGTTTTGAAATCTAAGAAAAAGAGACATTCTTTCAAATTCCATTTTTTCCATATAATTCTCAATTCCAACATTTATTTTTGTAAAGCCTTCATTTCTTCTCCCACCCCCACAGCCCCCTCCTCCAGAGCCTCTATTTTCTGGCTATTTTGTAAAGTCTGTTGTTTATTCTCTCTGAGTTCTTCCCTTAAGTCAGCCAGCTGTTTTTTTTTTAATTTCGTCCTGTCCCTTTAAGATTGACTGGAACATTTGTTGGAACATATCTTGAGATTGCTGTTCCCCCTCGGGGGCCCTTGGTTGTAAAAAGGAAGATAGCTGTGTTTGTTGTGGAACAGGACTTGAAACAGAAGAAGATGGAGCCGATGCTGGTTTAAGAATAGGAGCCTTTTTCGCAGGCATTGTGAAGTTCAGAGAAAGTTTATAAGTCTGGACAGAAAAGATGGCGTCTACAGGAGCGCGCTGTCGGGCGGGGTCTAAAGGCACACAAAATCCAGCATGGGATATCAGTCTTCAATACAGCTCCCCTCTAGTTGTAGTCAATTTTCCCCAATCCAAGGAAGATTGTATAAAGAGATTCCTCTAGGGTTCACCAGGGTTTTATAATTCTGACCCAGGAGATTTTTCAAAGACAACAGTTCATTTGTAACGGCAGCAAAAACGGGGGGAGAAACGCCATTTTGGCTCAGCTCTCTCAGGAGATCGGAGGATAATCGTTCAAAAAGTTCCCATTCATAGTTTATTAGGTCAATTCACTTTCTTTCGCAATTGTTCAGGAAAGCCATTAGCCCATTGCTTGAAAGAAGTGAATATCAAAGAGTTTTTCCCCAGTTTTCTCTCTCTCCTCCGAGAGAGTGAGAAATCGTTTAAAGCCGCTTTTCCGAGAGGGGGGGAGAAACCCCCCCTCTCCAATCTCAACACTTTGCCAAGATCAAGGAGTCTTAAGAGAGCTGCTAATCCTTGTTTACTCAGTTGTTCAAAGGGGTAGGAAAAAGACCCCTGGGGAATCCCCAGCTCACCGCATTTCTGCTGTTGCCTTCACATGGAGCGTTTTCTTCCTATCTCCTCAGGACGAAGGTGCACATGGCACCCCCCAAAACCTCCCGATGCCTAGGGCAAAGCTGGCAGCCCCCCTGCGGCCGCTGCCGCTCCAGGGGGCTCCAGCAAGCCGCCCCCTCGGCAGGACGCCCCTACAAGGCTTCCTGTGCCCCTCCGTGAGTCAGGGGTGGGCCCACCAGGACGTCGAGCGGCAGACAACATGTCCGTCATCCACAGAAACCGGAAGTAGAATCTTATGTAACATTTCCTATGTCCTGGCTCAGGTATACTTAAGTATATGTACTGTTAAGTGGACAAGTTTGAACGATGTAAGAACTCATAAATAGGACTTAATCAGTGAAAGTTCCAGTTTAAGCTTGTTGGTACACACCAGTTGGCTAAACAGAAAGCATTTATCTTTTAGTTTTATGATGCTGTGTACTTCAGAGCACTATTAACTTTCAGCCTCAGGTGCATTCTCTGATAAACTATACTTTTGGAATGTTGTGTTCTCATGCGATTTGATGTATTTAAATAGCTTTTGAGTACAAAATGCAAAACGAAGATATCATGAACAGTAGTCTCTGAAGAAACAATAAGGTCTCTCCAGATTTTTATGGGACAAATGTGATTGAGTTTTAGTGTTGTTAATAATGCATGCACAGTGTGAATTGAAAATTTAGTAGACACATCAACAGTGAGAACAATTAATGGAAAAGCTTGCCTTCATATGTTGTGAGTGCTCCATCACTGTTGGCTTTCAAGAAGAGACTGGACAGCTACTTGTTTACAATGCACATTTCCAGGGTCTCTTGCTTGATTAAGGGCTGCACTAGAAAACCTCCAAGGTGCATTTCAATCCTATTTTTCTGTTTTCAGTATTCTAATAGGGACCTGTACTTTTCATATGCCTTAAATAGTAGAGACTTGGATACTATACTATAGTGCCGTGATGGCGAACCTATGGCATGTGTGCCAGAGGTGGCACGTGTGCCAGAGGTGGCACGTGGATCCATTTCTTAGGGCATTGAGGCATTGCCCTTACAGCACCAGTGCGCATGTGCGCGCTGGCCAGCTGATTTTAGCTTTCCTTTTTGCTCTGCGGAGGCTTCCCTGAAGCTCTGGAGGGCAAAAAATAACCCAACACACAAACTGGAAGTTCAGGAACTGACTTCCGGTTTGTACATTGGGGTCTTATTTCTCTCTCCGGAGCCTTCAGGAAGATAGTTACACTCCATAGAACCAAGTTATTAGTGACAGCATTGTTGCACTGAGCCTCTGTAGGGCTTAATGGAAGAGAGGAGAGAATATTTTATCAATGGGGAAGTTTTGGAAATGAGGTTGAAGATGTGAGCGGAGCAGCTGGAGGTTTAGTTTACATCTGCGAGGGCAATCAGATGTAACTGCTCGGCATGTTCACTTGCGCAGGAGCTTTCAACAGGGCACGAACCACCTGAGTGGAAGTTTTCCCCCCTCCCTAACCTGGAGGAAGAAAGCTGAATTTTCTGCTGATTGCCTTGCCAAGTGTGGCGAGCAGTGGCGGTGGAGGGGAGAAAGAAAGGTTGAGCTTTGCAATATGCCACAAAGTGGAGCTCTACAGCGTTTAGGGGGCTGTTGAACTTTGCAGCATGGAGTGGAAGGTGGGGGGGGGCTTTTCTGACTAGACTGGCAGGGCTGGGAGGAAGGAGAAGTGGTGAGGGGGTAGAATTTGTAGGCAGCAGAAGAGAATCCTGGAAAGCAAGTTCTTTGGAACAAGAATCATATGGTTCTCAGCATAGCCATTTTGACTTGGCATGAGGTTGCTGTGGCTACTTGTGATTGTCTCATCCTCAGCTCGGATTTACTCCGCGTTATCCCAGAAGAACGTCATGCTGGGGGGGTATCCACTTGCTTTCCAGGCAGCAGGATTGGCTCTAGCGATCTAAGCCAAATTCTGTATTTCTTGCTTGCATTTACTTTTGATTTCATTTGTCTCCAATTGCTTTGGCAGCAATAATCTCAACCAAACGTTTCCTGTAGTTGCAGATCAGACCTGCACAATGATCTGGAGTAATTTTGGACTCCTCTTCACAAAACTGTTTCAGTGTAGCAATATTATTGGGATGTCTGGTGTGAATCGCTCTCTTAAGGTCATGCCACAGCATTTCAATCGGGTTGAGGTCAGGATTCTGACTGGGCCACTCTAGAAGGTGTATTCTGTGCTATTGAAGCCATTTTTTTTGTTGAATTACTTGTATGCTTTGGGTCATTGTCCTGTTGCATCACCCATCCTCTGCGGAGCTTCAGTTGGCGGACAGATGGTCGTACGTTTTCCTGCAAAATGTCTTGATAAACTCTGGAATTCATTTTCCCATCAATGCAACAATCCGTTCAGGCCCTGAGGCAGCAAAGCAGCCCCAAACCATGATGCTCCCTCCGCCATGTTTTACAGTGGAGATAAGGTTTTGATGTTGGTGTGCTGTGCCTTTTTTTTCTCCACACAGTGTTGTGTGTTTTTCCCAAACAACTCAATTTTGGTTTCATCTGTCCATAGTATATTTTGCCAGTAGTGCTGTGGAACATACAGGTGCTCTTTTGCAAACTTCAAACATGCTGCAATATTTTTTTTGGACAGTAATGGCTTCCTCCGTGGTCTCCTCCCATGTACTCTATTCTTGTTTAATGTTTTCCTTATTGTAGATGTGTCAACAAAAATGTTAGCATGTGCCAGAGATTTCTGTAGGTCTTTAGCTGACACTCTAGGATTCTTCTTTACCTCATGAAGCATTCTGCGCTGTGCTCTTGTAGTCATGGAGATACTTTTGTAACCCTTTCCAGCTTCATGCAAGTCAACAATTCTTGATTGTAGGTCTTCTGAGAGCTCTTTTCTGCGAGGCCTGTGGGTATGGCCGTACCAGATGGTGAAATTTAGTGTGCTTTCCCATACCCATTGGTCAGGAAGCCTCGTACCGGAATGCTCCCTCCCCTGGTTCGCTCTTTCACTCACCCTGCCCATCCTCACCACGCTATCGAAAAGTTCTCAGAAGAAGAACCAGAAGAAGAAAGAACTGGTGAGTGGCTGAGGTGGGGGGTGGGAAGGATGTTGGGGAAGAGGCAGAGGGGCTACTAGAAGAGTGTGTGCATGAGCACAGGCTGTGGGTTTTAAAAAACGTCTGAGTGAATCTAGGAAGAGGGACGAGGCAGAGGGGTTGGAAGATACTATAGGAACACACGCTTCCAGCCCCTCTGCCTCTTCCCTCTTCCTGGATTCACTCAGACATTTTGAAAACTCAGCTAGTGCACAGCACACACACTTCCAGCCTTTCCTCTTCCCTCTTCCTGGATTCACTCAGACATTTTTAAAACTCACAGCCTGTGCACATGCACACACTCTTCCACTCTTTTAAAAAAGTGAATCCAGGAAGAGGCAGTTTGTGTGTGGAAGTGTGTGCATGCGCACAAACTGAGAGTTTTTAAAACTTTGAGTGAATCCAGGAAGAGGGAAGAGGCAGAGGGGCTGGAAGTGTGTGTATAAGGTGGTCAGTTGAAGACTGGCAAGGACAGCCATATTTCCTCTATAAGTAGTTGTTTTATTGTTTTGTGTATTTATTATTTAAGCAGTAAGTTCACAAAATAATAAATTTCCTTTTTTTATATCTTCTTTTTGTAGGTCATTTTTGGGGGCAAAGAATTCAGTGACATCGACTTGGCCACTCCCACCCAGTCACATGATCACCAAGCCACTCCTATAAAACAGGCCACACCTACAGAATAGGTTCTAAAAAATGTTGAAACCCACCACTGCATCACTCCCTAATTATAATAATCTAATTTCAGTTTTTAGCATGGATATGTTCTCCAGTCACTGCTTGGAATGCATAGGGATATGAATATGGCACCCATGCTACATGTTAAATATTGTCCTGTGTTCCCAGGATGGGCAAATACACTTTGGGTATTCAGATTTAAAGTGCTGCATAGTCCTGGTATCTAGTATTTTTGCTCTTTCGTGGGATTATGAAAGTATAAGAAATAGGGCATTCTTCCTTGATTTTCCCCAGTTTTCAGAATACGATGAATTACTCTGTTGGAGAAACCCAAATATATAGAAGCCTAAGAAAATAGTTCTAGTTCCCTAAAATATGTAGAAAAAATATTTTCTTAAAACATGTAATATAATAGGAATTTAATAGGGGGAAGAGAATAATTGTTTTTGTAAGTACACAAACACATTGTAATGGAATTTTTGAAACATTTATCTTGTAGAATCATACTTCGGCTTTCTTAGTAACTTCAGCGTGTTATATGGAGATGTATATTATAGTATTAAGTATAGTACTTTAATAATCTGAAATTGTCATACAAAATTGGGAGGGTAGTGTTATCCTAAAAATAGTATCTAATTGGCGATCTTACTTATTTGAATAGGCATTGCTGTCTATTATGATTCAGGTTTTTTCGATTTTCTCTGAGCTTATGCTTCCTAACTTATAATTTTGACTAAGTTACAATTTTGGCAATTTTGAGAGTGAGCATGAATGAAATTGACTCACGATACTGCCAGTTTGTTATTTGATTTGTTTATAGTGGTGAGGTGAGTGGGTTGGTGCTTTTCAATTTTTGCTAATGGAAAATTAATATCAATTACCAATAGTCTTAATAGAATATCTGTGTTGCTATAATAGCTGCCCAGCCTTTTTATAAATTTGTGTGTGCTACTTCCAGACATGACACCTTAATTAGACCTACTGTATTTTTCAGAGTATAAGATGCACCTTTTTCCCTCAAAAAGAGGCTGAAAATCTGGGTCTTATACGCTGAATATAGCATTTTTTGCTTCCTGAAACCCTGCCCCCTTTGCAAAAATGGCCTTGCATAGCCTTTAGGAAGCTTCCAGTTTGCTCCTGGGGGCTGGGGAGGGCAAAGATGAGTGAAAAACAGGCTGTTTTTTGCTGCCCCAGCCCACAGGAGCACTCTATAAGCCTCATAAAGGCTATGCATATCCCCCCTTTTTTGCCAAAAAACGTTTTTGAGAAAAATGGGCCATTTTTTGCTCATTTCCTCCCTCCCCCAGCCTCCAGGAGCACTCTATAAGCCTCCTAAAGGCTATGCATGCCCCTTTTTTTGGACAAAAAATGGGCCCTTTTTCGAGAAGAACGGACCATTTTTGGGAAGTCTGCAGAGTGCAAAAACTTTTTTTTTATCTGCCTCTTCAAAATTTTGGTGCGTCATATACTCCGAAAAATATGGTACTTGTGATTGCCTTAAGTATAACCTGGAATTTCCACTTTAATGATTTTGTGAAAGGATAATTTTAATTTTAAACAATAGTAATCTCTATTGTGGTACAAGTTGTGTAAATATAAATGTTCTGTGCTTAAAAATATTTTTACAAGGTTTGCTCAAAATAAAAAAGACAAAAGTTATTTGGCATTGGCTAAACAAAGGTAAGAACATATTCTATAATCTATATGGTCCCATATGTATGTATTTCTATTCTGTACCAGGGGTTGAAAATAAATGGAAGAATGAAAATACTCAGGAGTTTGTACTAAGTATTTGAAAATATAGGTTGTCACCACAACATTCTGTTATATTTGTAAAAGTACAATAGCTAGATGCTTCAGTCACTATCCTGAAAATATAGAGTGGATCAGAGTTTCATCTGTAATTCATATATATATTCCCTGCATATAGATATTTGTTTTAATGTTTATTGCAAGTGGAAGATTATATCTGAAAAAAAATCAGGAATAGCCACATTCCTTGTGAGTTAATCTATCTTTAGGGCAGAAAAGACTTAATTCAAAATATTCAGGGCTCTTTAAAGTAGTGTGAAGTCAGGTAGATCTGTGAAGTACTTGGCAGTAGCAATGGTAAAAGGGATTCTAAAAAAAAACTTAGCAGTAATTTATTTTAGCCCTTAGGCTTATACACTTCATTCCAAACCTTTTTGCTGGAAGACATTATATAAATGAACGTTACTATTCAAAAGGAGGTGACATACGAACCTTGAAATACCCAGTAGGTTGACGGTTTTGTAATTAAGCAATATTATAGAAATATAGAATATCTGTAGCTATTTAGAAGATATTTTCTTTTTATTAGAAAAGATGTGTGCTGTAATATTCTTTATATGTGTTTACAATATTATAAACTATTTTCACATATAATCTATGAAATTGGGGGAAAATGTGGTTCACATTTTATTGAAATGTAGAGAGATAATATTTATATAAATCAATTACCAGATTGAAATGTAAATATTTTATAAAAATCTAAAAGCTTTATAGTGAATTTAAAATATATTAATAATATAATTAAATTTGAATTTTAGAGAAATATTATACAATCAACTTTATATCTAAATAAATCATTTTCAGATTAATTCTACTATTTCAATTCCCAGAATAGTATTATTTATACCAGTAATTGTTTATCATCAATAGTTCATAAGGTATATTTAATTATGAACCATTATGGATTAGAATCCTTCAAATAGATTTATTCTGTCTCTGAAATTTGGGTTTCTCGAAACATAAATTTTTACAGTATTAGATCTTGTCTGATTCTTTAAAATTAAAAATATCTTTTCAGATTATATAGAAATGTTTGCTAATTATTAATTGATGATATTACTGTATTAGTTCTTTTTATTTGAGTAAAGCTTTTAAGGTAGTAAATTGATATGCAATCACTTTTTTATGAAACACCCAATGATAGTTCAAAAGCTTTTATTAAATATTATATGACATAAAATTTTCCATTTCCTTTTCGCTTTGTTGTTTTCTAGCTTTACCTGCCCTTTTTTCTGCGGTGTTTCAAATATATCCTTTTTTTTAAAAAAATGCTTGTATAGAAAGTATCAGTGTAAAGAGATTGATCACTATTCATAAAACTTTGCTTCCTTTATATATTTAAAAGATGCAAAGCAACACATTAAAATCAAATATAATATCAACCCCTTCAAAGACATTCACTCACAGTATAAATTTTTAATTTAAAGCATCACAGAACGACTGTTTCTTTAAGTTCCATGTATTTGCAGCTGCACACACATATAGTATAACTTAATAAATGTTTAAAATAGTATTAAAAGTATAGCAAAATCAATGGGGAAGCCAGATTCACTTAACCGTGTTACTAATTTAACAAACTGTGATGATTTACTTAACAACTTCAGCAAGAAAGATAATAAAATGGGGCAAAATTCATTTAATAATTGTCTTGCTTAGCAATAGAAATTTTAAGCTCAATTCTGACTACCTGTATTTATTTGATCAACTTGTATAGCTGCCCAATTTGCAAAAGTGATTCTGGGATATCCTATAATTGACTAGAAACCTGTAAAGAAAGTACTTGATATAAAATATAACAAACTCCTAGAACAGAAAAAAATAGAAAAATCAAGGCTGACAACATTTCAAGGTATTTTAGATGATTCTATAGCATAACCCAATGCCCAGGGAAGAATCAGATTTTCATGTCCTAACATAAGACCAACAGATTAGGGCAGGGGACGTCTGAACCTCATTCCCTAACACAGGCATTGTGATAGAGAAGGTATGCCTCTTGGGTCCTACTAGTTATTTTGTAGACAGGATTCAAAGTATGCCCATTCTGCCAGATGCCATGGGACAACCAGAGGTAATTGGAAATAGGCAATGCTAATATCCTGTCCCTGTATATGGTGGCTATACAAGTGATGAATTGAATTTCACTTGGAAGCTTATAGGTAGAATGTAGCTTGCAATAGGGAGCCAATGCAGCCTCCATTACATAGACATATTGAAGTATACCCATTGTTTTCTTAACCACTGCATACTGGATGAATTGCATCTTCTGGGGCAGTTTCAAAGATAGCTTCAGGTAGAGCATGTTGCTATTCTGACCTAAGCTTCCTGATACAATAAAAAGCACATGATTAGGTCCAAAACCCTCTTTTTATTACAAAGGCTGTGAATTACCGTATTTTTCAGAGTATAAGACGCACCTGAGTATAAGACGCACCAAGGTTTTGAAGAGGCAAATTTTAAAAAAGTAGGTAGGTAGATAAAGGGATAGCGAGGGAGAGAAAGAAAGAGAGAAATACAGTAGATAGGTAGAGAGTGAGAGTAGGTAGGTAGGTAGAGGGATAGAGATAGAGAAATAGAAAGAGATAGAGAGAAATACAGTAGATAGGTAGGGAGAGAGAGAGAAGGTAGGTAGGTGGAGAGAGAGAGAGAGAGAGAGAGAGAGAAGGTAGGGAGAGAGAGAGTAGGTAGGTAGATAGGTAGAGGTATATATAGAGAAAAATAGAAAGAGAGAAATGCAGTAGATAGGAAGTGTGTGTGTGTGTGTGTGTGTGTGTAGGACCCAGTCTTATATTTATTTTTGCTCTAAAAAAAATTAGGGCTTATTTTGGGTGGATGTCTTATTACCTACTTGTTGCTGCAGGCCCTGGGTTACAGAATAAGCCCAGCACACTTTGGGACCTGGCAGGTGCTGCAGCCCTCAGATCAGCTAACAAGGTGGGCATGGGGCTGCTTCTGGCCACCATCAGCCTCTAGCTCACCTGTGGCTGCTCTGCTGCTGGCTGCTGCCACCCCCTCACCTTTCACCCTTGCCTTTCATGCCCATCGTCAAACCCCAGCTGCAACTCTAGCCTCCATACTTCCTACTGGAGCTGCCGCAAGCTGGGCAGTGCACTCCTCCATTGCCCCTGCCCTGTGCAGCTTCGGTGGGTGTCTGGCAGGTGGGGAGAGGCAGCTTCACCACTACCTGCCTTTCATCATCTTGTGGCGGCAGTCCACTGGACAGGCCAAGACGGACAGAAGCCAGAGGTAGAGTTTCATCAGTAAGGTACAGGTAGAAGGCAGCCAGGACAAGCCGCACACCCACCTCGCACAGCCGGCACAAGAGCTGCAGCATCCACCAGGGCCAGGGCCCAAAGAACGCCAGGCTCAGCCCATAGCCGACATCTGCAGTACTCAGTAGGCTGATGCTCAGCAGCCCAAAGGCAATGGCGGGTGAGGAGATTCAGGCAGCGTCGGTCCACCAGCAGATGCTGGTGTGGGCTCTGGCAAACTAGCAGTAGGAGAGCGTTCCGGAATTGTAAATCTGGGCTGACTCACCCTGCGACAGACAGGAGCAGCCAAGAGTGGATAGGTGGCCACCTACCAAGAAGGAGATTACAAGGACAAGGACCTGCTTCCCTCAGAGCACGAGAGGAAAGAGGTGGGGGAAGCAATTAGCATGTTGCTGCATAGACAGGCCTGGGGGCAGTGCCACTACAACTGAAGAAGAACCAGGACATTGATGAATGGCAGTACTCACTGATGAGATACTGTAGCTGCAGCCTGTGCAAGACCCCAAATCCAGGCCTGGTGAAGCACAGACTGTAGTCGCTGCCTACTGCAGAGCCACAAGGTGAGCTGCAGTAGAGAGCGGCCCTCAGTGATGAGGCTGCCTGGTAAAATAAGTAGCGCCAGAGCTGGCGAGAGTGCACGGAGAAACAACTCTAGGTGCTGGAGAGGTGGAACAAGAGGCAGCTCCTGGCTCTTGTTGGTTCTGCTGATCTGCAGGACTGCGATTAAGGGGACAAGTTAGATCCAGGCTGAGCTTGGGGTGGCGCTTTACCCACGTTGCTGATCCCGCCACTTTGCCAGGTTGTGCCGCATGCCCCCCCACCCGCAGATGGCGCTTAGCACCAAGGCTGGCTGCTGGAGTCGTGCTGGTGGAGCAGAAAGAGTCCAAGCCTCCATGAGATGACCAGGGAAGGGAAGGAGCCACTGTTCTAAGCACTGCCTCAGGGATCACTGTCAATGATTGTGAGGAGACACATGGTTGGGTGTGGGGTACAGCTCCTCCTCCTTGGGTGGGGTACAGCTTCAACTCACACCTGTGGCTTCTGAATTGATATACCCAGAAGCGAGGTAGAATACTCTCCCTTTAGGGTTTTTTTTTGCAGTGTTTTTATTGGGTCGAACTGTGTTTGGTCAATTTACACATCTGTTGTGCCTTCCCACTCCGTCCCACTGTGTCTTTGCTTGCCCTTGGCTGCTGCTGGACATCGTTGCCCCCCTCCCACATGCTCACTGCCTCCTGTGCTGGCCATGCTCATCCATTCACTCAGGCTGATGATGATCTTCACTAGGGCTTATTTTGGGGGGATGGCTTATGTTATGCACATACTTAAAAATCAGGCTAGAGCTTATTTTCTGTTTAGGTCTTATTTTCAGAGAAATGATAGTATGGCTATAACATTATTATTTAGCCTTATTCTTCTTCTTACTCCTCCCTCTTATTGAGATGATGATGATGATCATATGTTGCCTTGTATGTACACTGAGAGCTTCTGGATCAGAGACAAATTTCTTGTATGTCTAATCATACTTGGCCAATTAATAAATTATTCTATTCCATTCCCTTTCCTTCCATTTCATGTATTGCTTCTGTGTGAGATAGAGCAAAGTTAGAAAGCAGTAAGAGCTAGAATTAGAATTAATGCTATAACTTTTCTTATTTAGCTGAGAAAATGAGGAGAGTATACACATACAACATTCAAGCATATTATGGTTTAGGGAAATTTGCTGTACTACCATTTTTTTTCTTTTTGCAGTCCATTTCTTTTAATTTTTCATTTTATACACTCCTTCATATACATGTCGTAATTAACAGAATGACAGAATCAAAGCAATGCTTGCACACAATTTTTCTTAAACAGAAATTCTGCTAGGCAATTTCAAAAAAGTAAAATGAACCCTGACACAGTGAAATAAAGTAAATGCTGACTCTTTCCACTTCTTTCTATTGAACTTTCTGTATCCAAAGTCGAGTGGAGTTTATTTATTAGTAAAGAATAGTCAAAAAATTGGGAAGCCGGTCAGATTATACATTTAGACTTTAGATTCATTTCTCTTCAAGTTTATTTTTGCATTGAACTTTTATAGTAATTGATACATTATGACTTTTATTGCTTCTTTTTCAAAATCATGCTGTTGTTTACATTTTACTTTTTATTCATAAAAATTGCTATAGGATAATTCACACATTGTGATACCATTGGATTGGTCATACATGTTTATTGTTCTTGGTTGTTGGTGAACCACCAGTCTGGAACTGATCCTGTGGACTATCCATTGCTAGCAGTGCTTCCTCAAAGGCTATCTCCTCCCATATATTTGCTTTCTTCCCCCTTGATATTTTACTTAACATATTTTTCGGAGTATAAGATACACCTCCCCCCCCCCAAAGAGCATGAAAATGTGGGTGCATCATACACTGAATGTAGCCACACCGACCCGCTGGCCCCCACCCTTTGCAGCAAATGGGGAAAATGAGGCTTGCGGAGGCAGCAATAGGCTATGCAATCCCTGCAGTCTGAAACAGCTGATGATTGGGAGGCCCATGCTGAAATTGAAAGTGAAACTTGCTGTTTGCTGCAGGAGGCAAATTGCTGGGAGGCAGAGGCAGATTTTTTTTCTTGGGATAATCAGGCTGTTAGCTGCAAGGAGGTAAGTAAATAACTATAAATGCCTATAGAATATTCAATTACTAGACTTATTTTTTAAAGACTGCTTTATTTTTGTTCTAGACAACTTAACAAAATGAAGAAACTTTTTAAAATAAATGCTTGATCTGAAGAGGCCCAATGCTATTGTATCTTCTATTAAATAGCAGAGAATAACACATACTTCCAGAAAGCCACATCAATTTTGACAGCTTCTGTACAAGTATAGTCTGAAATGTAACAGTGTCCTGTTGTCTAATTAGACCCTGACTTAGTCATGTTTGGAGTAGATCTATTTAAATAATTGGGAGGAGTTAGTGTAACTACATTTAAAAAAACTTTCTGGCATTAATATACTGCCATAATGTACATTTCTCCAATTTTTTGCTATTTCTATGGGTCAGGCACACATGCATAGAAATACACCACAAACTGTATATTGTTTGTACTTTTTGCTGTTTGTTGCAAGGAGGCAAATTGCTGGGAGGCAGAGGCAGATTTTTCCCCCCTTATTTTCCTCCCCAAAAGCTAGGTGCATCTTATACTTAGGAGTGTCTTATACTCTGAAAAATGCGATAATCATTTTCTGAAGCGTGTCTGTTTTGGAAACATGCAAACATTTAAATTTGATTAAGTGAGCTGTGAACGGAAAACTTAAGAAGAAACAGACCAGATTTGGTCTTAAGCTTTCTTTTTTATTTAAATCTGATTAATTATGATAAAAAGACTACTTAATCATTATTAAAAAAGACTTTAGAGGGTTAGATGCAGAAGTGCTGAAGAAAGTGAAAAACAACAGAATAGTTGTATCCCAGATGAAGTTTGGAATCCTCTCCATCCCTGCGAAATTTCTTCTCTTTAAAATATTACCCTGGCCTATTCCTATCTTTAACCTTTTACTACTTCTCTACAAGAGCAAAGTATATGTTATGATCTTAACCTCTTTCTCTTATTTATCCATGTGTAGCTTGCTAATCATTTCCTGTGTTTTGTAACAGATGTAGAATTCAAAAGATAATAGAAATGGGTTAAAGGGAGGCAGGGTCCTGATTCTATGAGGCAAATAAAGATTTATACTTGACATTTATTTGGACAATACTGTGTCTTGGCATAACGATAGTAATTACATAGAATTTGCTTTGGTGATTTATTTCAGGTTGTTTCTGTTCCACAATCTTTCTTCACACAGATCTGTATCTTGTATTCTGTAGATCTGTTTGTTGATGCAAAATACCAGACAAATTGCCTTATGTAGAGAAAGATTGGGGAAGAGTTAGAAAGTTGTTAAGTCACTTTTCCTCTTACTAGACCAACTGAAACCTAGAAGGTAGGAACTGGGATAAAAATAGTTCTCACAAACAAAGAAATGAATTGCTCATAAAAAGCTAGAGTGTTTAAAGATTATTTTTACTGTGGTTACAGATATATCACATGAGTCAAAAACAAGATGGTTCACTTCAGTGTTGTGGTATAAAAACCTTGAGCTAGTTTCACAGTGGTGCGCAATCCTTATGTACTATTGTCCTATCTATAAAAATAATTCAAGAAACTTAAATCTTAGGAGAATTCTGTGAATATATTGACATCTGATACTACATATTAAATTATCTGGCTCTTTGTTAAGCTTATTTAATCATTTGATTGGCTTTGTCACATATTGGATCTTTAGGATATCAAAGACAAACATCATTTATCTTTGCTAAATAAAATGCAAAGACACCATGTTTAACAATGACTCCATCATTTATATAGTCCCACAATACCTAGTCTTTAATTCAATATATTTTCTTCAGTAAGAAACACTCCTTCTTCCAATCAATCAAAACAATTTTACTTACATACAAAGTGTGGCATGTTACCATTTAGTATGCATGTGTTGTCATTTCATGATATTCGGTTTGGTTATTGATGGTGGTATCAATTAGATACAAAATATATTTATTGTAAATGGCTCTTAAGTGTAGATGAGGTCCTGGAGGTTTTTACTTGAGGGTTTGATGATTTTATTCCCTATATGTAATTTACGTCCATTAATTTCTTAATTTATCTTAATTATTTTATTTTCAGTTTGCTGGTATAAAATTTGTAGCTTTTAAATGAAAATAGTAATTATGAAATCCTCCCAGATGATAACTGAAATGCCATATATACTTCGTAGAAGCCCAACTGTGGGTAACTCAACATTCAAATTTTTAACCAAAATACCCTGAAAAATGCACCACTTACAGATAATCCAATCTTTTCTTCATATATTTTTGTATGTTTTAATTTTCACAATTGGCTTATCCATGGCTGGCAACATAGGTGGCATGTGATCATATATTCTTAATCTATCCTCTAGCTGAAAGATGAAATGAAAGATACTGGTGTTGTGATTGTATTCACATCAAAGGGTTAAACAAACATTTTAAATTGGATTGTCAAGCTTAGTTTTAATTATGAAAAAGAATATGATTTTTATTTAAAACTAATATATTATCTTTTAAAAACCTGAAGTTATTAAATAAAAACCTCAGCTTTTAAGTATTAAAGATTACAAACATTTCTGTAAATTTATCTGGTTATACATCTCCCTAAAAACAAAGAAACTTATTTTGAAGTTCTGTAGAGACTCGGTATATATTATTGAGTGAGGAGATAGCTTGCTGTAGGTTAACTGTTTTTTTCTAATTGAAAAAAAACCTTTATCTTCATACCCAATATATAACATTTTATCTAAATATGAAAGCAAAGTCCAAATTGCAGTAGTAATGTACAGTGAGGGGAAAAATATTTGATCTCCTGTTGATTTTGTACATTTGGCCACTGATAAAGAAATGATCAGTCTGTAATTTTAATGGTAGGTTTATTTTAATAGTGAGAGACAGAATAACAACAAAAAAAAAATCCAGAAAAATGCATTTCAAAATCATTATAAATCAGCAAAATTTCTGCCATCTCCCATGCATCTTTTATACAGGTAACGAGCTGAGATTAGGAGCACTCTCTTAAAGGGAGTGCTCCTAATCTGAGTTTGTATAAAAGACACCTGTCCACAGAAGCAATTAATCAAGATTCCAAACTCTCCACCATGGCCAAGACCAAAGAGCTGTCCAAGGATGTCAGAGACAAGATTATAGAACTACACCATGCTGGGCTGGGCTATAAGACTATCACCAAGCAACTTGGTAAGAAATTGACAACAGTTGGTGCAATTATTCGCAAATGGAAGAAACACAAAATAACTGTCAATCTCCCTCGGTCTGGGGCTCCATTCAAGATCTCACCTCATGGAAGTTCATGAGAATGGTGAGGAATCAACCCAGAACTACACAGGAGGATCTTGTCAATGACCTCAAGGCATCTGGGACCAAATCACCAAAAAAACAATTGGTAAATACACTACGCTGTGAAGGACTGAAATCCTGCAGCACCCGCAAGGTCCCCGCGCTCAAGAAAGCACATATACAGGCCTGTCTGATGTTTGCCAATGAATATCTGAATGATTCAGAGGAGTATTGGGTGAAAGTGTTGTGGTCAGCTGAGACTCTTCGGCATCAACTCAACTCGCCATTGCCTATGACCCCAAGAACACCATCCCCACTCAAACATGGAGGTGGAAAGATTATGCTTTGGGGGGTGTTTTTCTGCTAAGGAGGCAGGACAACTTCACGGCATCAAATGGATGATGGACAGAGCCATGTACCATCATACCTTGGGTGAGAACCTTCCTCCCTCAGCCAGGGCATTGAAAATGGGTCGAGGATAGATATTCCAGCATGACAATGATCCAAAACACATGGCCAAAGAAACAAAGGAGTGGCTCAATAAGAAGCACATTAAGGTCCTGGAGTGGCCTAGCCAGTTTCTCAGACCTTAATCCCAAATCTGCGGAGGGAGTGGAAGGTTCGATTGTCAAACATCAACCTTGAAGCCTTAATGACTTGGAGAGGATTTGCAAAGAGGAGTGGAACAAAATACCTCCTGAGATGTGTGCAAACCTGGTGGTCAACTATAAGAGATGTCTGACCTCTGTGATTGCCAACAAGACTTTTGCCACCAAGTACTAAGTCCTGTTTTGCGAAGGGGTCAAATATTTATTTCACTCATTAAAATGCAAATCAATTTATAATATTTTTGAAATGCATTTTTCTGGATTTTTGTTGTTGTTATTCTATCTCTCACTGTTAAAATAAACCTACCATTAAAATAACAGACTCTCAGTTGGCAAACATACAAAATCAGCAGGGAATAAAATACTTTCCCACCTCACAGTACATGTGTAAGATCCACATTGACCACACATATGGTTTAAAAGCAATACGTCAGGTCAGGGACAGCTATAGTGTGTATGTGGGAGGACCAAAGTCAGTCGGTCTATCTCATATGCTACCCATTTAACCAAAGCTGGCTAGCTGGTTAGCAATAAAAACACTAATATAAAAATGAAAAAGTAGACTTAATTTTGAATTAAAATTGATCAAGATAGAGAGGAATGGAGGAGATAAGATTCTTGTCTGAACTATTAGCTACCTCTAGAATGACATGCTGCCATTGAGACCCCAATCCAGTTGGGTCTTCAGGCCCTTTCAGAAGGGTGGGTTTGGATCTCACCTTGAAGGGTACAATGTTCCTCAAATGGGAGCTCTGGCAGAAAAGACTTTTCCTGGAAAGGAATTCCTTGACAAATGAGGTCTGCTGCATGGTCCTTCTGCCAAGATGTGTGGGATGGGCTAGTCACATGGTTCTTCAGATAACATGGACCATATCATAAAGGGCTTAAAACATGCTAATCAACATCTTGAATTGAACCTGGAAGCAAACTGGCAATCCACTGTCTTTATTAAATGTTGCTTATAATATATTTACCATTATATTGGCTGAATGTATAAGGAAGTGCATTCCCAAATTGATACAAACAGATCAGATAGGCTATTTTTAAGAGAGAGAGGTGATGGACAATAGTACTGTAGAAGTATTTTAAATGCATTAGCAATAACACTTAGAGTTATATACTGCGTTGCAGTACTTTATAGCTCCCTCTAAGCCAGTTATGGCTAACCTTTTTTCCATTACGTGCCAAAAGTGGGGGGAGCATAGGGGGATTGTGCGTGAGTGTGCCCACACCCGAAATGCTATGTGCGTGACCCCCCCCCCCCCCCCGGGTTGCCTGTAGGGCCATTTTTCGCCCTCCGGAGCCTCCAGGAGGCTTCCCTGAAGCCTCCAGAGTGCGAAAATGGCTCAATGCGCAAACTGGAAGTCCATTCCCGAACTTCCAGTTTCCATGTTGCGGCCAATTCGCTCACACAGAGAGGGACTTCTCCTGGTGCCGTCCACTAGGCAATGCCAACGGGCGACACCAAGGAGTAGGGCCTTCTCTGTGATGGGCCCAACCCTCTGGAATGACCTCCCCCCCGACATTAGAACCACTACTGACCTCCGCTCCTTCCGGCAAAAATTGAAGACTCACCTGTTCCGATTAGCAGGCCTGGCATAATTACAACTGTCCCTCCTGGCAAATGTACTATTAACTGGTTATTTTAGGGGTATTGTTTTTAATTTATTGTGTGTGTTTTAGGGGTTTAAAAACCTATATTTATATATACTAGCTTTGTACAGTTCTTTTAATTCCATTTTTAACCTCCTCCATTCCAACTGTACATATTCAACTTTTTATTGTATTTTGATATATTTTGCATGGACTGTACACCGCCCCGAGTCCCTTTTGGGAGAGGGGGCGGTCTAGAAGCATGGTAAAATAAATAAATAAATAAATAAATAAATAAATGTTAGGTTCGTTTTTTGCCCTCTGGAGGCTTCAGAGAAGCCTCTGGAGGACGAAAAACTGTGTTAAAAGAAGGCTGAAGTCAGCCTGGAACTGACAGGGCAATGCCTCGCGTGCCTAACAAATGGCTCCGCGTGCCACCTCACGGCTCTAAGTGGTTTACCTTGTTAGCATATTGCCCCCAACAAACCGCACACCCACCTTGCTGGAAGGCTGAGTCAACCTTGAGCCAGTGAGACTCAAACTGCCAAACTGCTGGCAGCCTGCAGTCAGCAGAAGTAGCCTTCAGTACTGCATTCTAACAACTGAGCCACCATGGATCTTAAAATGTATCAATATTAAGAAAAGGAAGGCATGAAAAAGTTTTTCTGAAATTTTAATTTTTTACTTTTACTAGGTTTAAACAAAATGAAATCTGGAGAAGTTAAAATATAAGCAACAAACAACAATGATTGTATTGAATGGATTATTTTTTGCAAGTTTCTCAATATGCAAAAGTATAAGGCATATGTGTCTCTCTCTTACTATTTGTAATCTCTTTGAAACAAGTTGTGAGAAGACAAATAGATCAAAATTCAAAGAGAAGAATATAAGATGTATTATGCAAATGATATACTGTTAATAATTAGGTATCCATAAAATTCTATACGGTAGCTGATACAAACAATTAAAGTGTCTATGGAGATTCTCAATCACTCAGGTCATGGTTGTCCCAAAGTTGCTTTTTCAAAAGGTAACAGGATGTTCTGGTTTTTCTTTGAAGACATTTTGCTTTGCAAGAAACTTCTTCAGCTCTGACTGGATGGTGGGGAACGGAACAATTTATACTCCTTGCAGACAGTCATTTGCATTCTTTTAGCGAGTCATTAAAGTCACTTGGAGTCGTGTCTCAGATTTTGTACACATTCTCTTAACTCAATTGAGGTACTTTGGTTCAAAAATGGTTGTCTTATGATCACCGTTTTGCAGTTAAAATGTTATAGTAATGAAAGTTTTAGTATATAGGTTATGGAAAGAAATAAAATGAGATCTTGAACAATGGGAGAAGTCGGAAAAGGATTTATTGCAATAATAAAAATGAATTTTATGCAAAATGAACTTTATATTTCAAATGATGCTGATTTGATTTTCAGACAAAAACTGCTGCGTTCACAAAACAGTCAACATATTTATGTATACAAATTAGGAAAAAAAAAATAACAGTAACATTTAAAATTCTACAGAATTTAAAAGAAAGAGATAAATTAACATTCTCCAAATTAAGACTGTACAGAGAGCAAGTTTCCTGTTACAGATAACAGAATAGATAAGATCTCTGAACAGTAGAGTATTAGTGATAAAAGGAATAATTATAGCTATTGAACTTCATAGGTAGCTGTGGCATAAAAATACAAAACAACTTGAAAGGGTGTATAATAAGACAAAGCTCTTTAAAATCTGGAATTAAGAGCAAGAATAATTCATTATTTCTTTCCAAAATGTATCACCATATCTGGGGAGTCAGGAGGTAAGATTGAATCTGTGCATTGTTAATTATTACTAGTGACTTTGTTTAAGGCTCACCTCCTAACTTGCTTTCTCAGTGCTTTCCCAGAATATAATTACTTCCTTTTTTTTTGAGGGGTAATGACCACGAAACCTATTTGAAAGCTGTTGTGATATGAAAGGATTGTGACTTGGATTTTTTGCCTGTTGCCTGGAATGGCATCCTTGTTTTTGACAAGCAAAAAAGAGCCAATATGTTGATCTAAGCACAAAGACTTATTTTTTTCCAATAATAATTAAGGTACCGTATTTTTTGGAGTATAAAACGCACCGGAGTATACGACGTACCTTAATTTTGAGGGGGGGGGAAGAGAAGAAAAAAAGAATTCTGCCTCTGCCTACCAGCATTGGGATCAGCGGCGTCCTCACTTCCACTCAGATTTTGATAACAAGGAGCACAGATCTTTTTATCCATTTAAAACAAACCCTATCACCCTATGCACATTTAACTGGAGTGAGTGTGATGGGGGATGATTTTCATGGGGGCAGAAGAGGGACTTCTGCTCCGCTCCCGAGGCACCCCTGTCTTCCTACCTATAGCCGTAGCCATTGAAAGCCTGGCTTTCTCGCAGCAAGGCCCGATAGAGATGCAGTGCTTCAGTCCTCCTGGACGCTGTCATCTTGTAAACATGGTGCTGGGCTTCCCAGCAAGCCCTCTATCCCTTTGCTGCCTCAGTCGGAGCCTGATTCCACAAGTTGCCCGGGGAAGCATGGCGGTCAGGACTCGGTTGGCGAAGCAGGCATTGTGCATGAGGTGTAAGGCAAGGCGGCTAGCAGCTCTGCCTGCCCCTTTTCTAGATGACCCAGGCGGAGGGCAGTTGGCTTTTGCTCCTGGCCCAGGAGGAAAGAGGTGAGTGCGGAGAAGGAGGACGGTGCATGGCTCTGTAATGTGCAGAGGAGAACCGGGGAGGAAAACATTTTCAGGTGACAGCGCTGGCTGTGCACCTTGTTTTTGGAGGAGGGGATTGCAGTGCTGCTGTCCAAAACACTTTCCTCCCCAATTTGGGCAGAGGCCAAAAAAGTGGCTAACTGCCTGAAAAACACAGTTCCAGGTGATGGGGCTTGCCTTTTTGGTCTCCGCATGCCGAAACCCGCATTTTCATGAGGGCAAGCGGCTCCACGAATTGCATTGGGGAATTGGGCCAATGGGCAGCAGTGGCTTGAAAGGAGAGACATTTTGCTTTCAAGGCTCCTGCTCAGCTTGGCTCCCAGGAGGGGTTAAGCGGCGGCAGCAGCTCCTCACATTGCTGGGGAGTGAAGTCATCATGGCCATTGTCTCCCCTGAGCTACCTGCCGAATCTCTGAGGCACCTGTCGCTTGCAGGAGGAGGAGGAATAGTGTAAAGCAACACCACCTTAAACCAAACCCTCTGAGTAACTGAGAAAGAGAGCTGCACTTGGAACCTGCTGAAAACTGCCCCCTGAAAAGCGTGGCTTTCTTTCCCAGTTACAATTAGCCACTTTTTTGGCCTCCACCCAAATTTGGGAGGAAAGCGTTTTCGGGCAGCAGCACTATGATCCCCTTCCCGAATCCAAAAATGGGACATACAGCCAGCACTGCCACCTGAAAATGTTTTCCTCCCCGGTTCCCCATTGCACATCACAGAGCTGACCACCCTCCTTCTCCACGGACTCAACTCTTTCATCCTGGGCCAGGAGAAAAAGCCGACTTCCCTCTACTTGGGTCATCTGGAAAAGGGGCAGGCAGAGCTGCTAGCCGCCTTGCCTTAAACCTCCTGTGCAGTGCTCTCTTTGCTAACCATCCCAACCTCTATGCTTCCCCAGACCACTTGCAGGTGGGGGCCAGCGGGTGGATGAGCCTATCTTCGAATTATAAGATGCACCCAGATTTTTACCCTCTTTTTGGTGGAAAAAAGGTGCGTCTTTTACTCCGAAAAATACAGTAATTAGAATTGAAGTCCTATGAATGTTATGTTTTTTGTTTTTGTGAATGAAGTTTGTGCTTGCCAATGGTATAAACTCTCAATTCCATATACAAACAGTATATAATCTATCTTAGATATATGGCCTATTATAGCTGTGAGTAAGCCTCTACTGAAATCACTGAGCTCCTATGAAAAAAAAACAACAAAGACAGTTAATAAAGCAAAATGGGATTATTTATGTTTTCTTTTTCTTTTCAGGATTCAAATGCCCAGTTTGTTCCAAGTTTGTATCTTCAGAGGAAATGGATTTACATCTTGTGATGTGTTTGACAAAACCAAGGGTAACCTATAATGGTAAGGGATAAAAGTTCATAATTGAGTTTAATAATTAAACTTTGCAATTTTAATGTACTTCTTCAGGTTAGATTCTGAATGTAAAGATCTGGTTCCAAGAATTAACATCAATACAGAACATACAGGTGAAACTCGAAAAATTAGAATATCGTGCAAAAATTCATTTATTTCAGTAACGCAACTTAAAAGGTGAAACTAATATATGAGATAGACTCACTACATGCAAAGCAAGATAGTTCAAGCCGTGATTTGTCATAATTGTGATGGTTATGGCTTACAGCTCATGAAAACCCCAAATCCACAATCTCAGAAAATTAGAATATTGTGAAAAGGCGCAATATTCTAGACTCAAAAGTGTCCCACTCTAATCAGCTAATTAAGCCATAACACCTGCAAAGGTTTCCTGAGCCTTTAAATAGTCTCTCAGTCTGATTCAGTAAGAATCACAATCATGGGAAAGACTGCTGACCTGACAGTTGTGCAGAAAACCATCATTGACACCCTCCATAAGGGGGGAAAGCCTCAAAAGGTAATTGCAAAAAAAGTTGGATGTTCCCAAAGTGCTGTATCAAAGCACATTAATAGAAAGTTATGTGGAAGGGAAAAGTGTGGAAGAAAAAGGTGCACAAGCAGCAGGGATGACCGCAGCCTGGAGAGGATTGTCAGGAAAAGGCCATTCAAAAGTGTTGGGACTTTCACAAGGACTGGACTGAGGCTGGAGTCAGTGAATCAAAAGCCACCACACACAGACAGATCCTGGACATGGGCTTCAAATGTCGTATTCCTCTTGTCAAGCCACTCCTGAACAGCAAACAACGTCAGAAGCATCTTACCTGGGCTAAAGAAAAACAGACCTGGTCTGTTGCTCAGTGGTCCAAAGTCCTCTTTTCTGATGAGAGCAACTTTTGCATCTCATTTGGAAACCCAGAGTATGGGGGAAGAATGGAGAGGCTTGAAGTTCAGAGTGAAGTTTCCACAGTCTGTGTTGATTTGGGGAGCCATGTCATCTGTTGGTGTTGGTCCACTGTGCTTCATTAAGTCCAGGATCAACGCAACCATCTACCAGGAAATTTTCCTGTTATCGTAGAGACAACAGCCAGACACTGTATGCTCCGTCCATTAACCAATCAGACAAAGTCCACACTTATTATGTCATTGGGCCCTTGTGGCTCCTCCCCAGTTTCAGACTCAGTCCAACCTGAACTGGCTGTGAGAATTGATCTCTCCTACAAATTATTTAATTATATCTTTAATTGGTGAATTTTTCCAAAAAAGTTTTGTTGTTCCTTTAAATTGGTTCTTTAAATAATCCTTTATTCTACAAATTGGAGGGAAATTCGAAATTGATCTCTGGCTACCTCTCCTCAGCCATCTGATTGCCTGCGGCCATGAGTTCGCTCAGGAAGCCTGCCTTGCAATCAGATCAGCCAGCTCACGAGCTACAGCTCCATTGCTACTTCCCCGTGGCGCTCCTTCATTCTGGGCACTTGGAGGAATGCACGACCGGCTGTTTCACGCACAGCGGTTTCAGGCGAGTCCGGTGGCCATTCTGCAGATCACCTAGCCACACTTGGTATCGGCAGCCATTTTGCCGGTCGGAAAAGCCTGCAAAGATAGCGGTGGCCATTTTGAGGCTCGGAAAAGCTTCAGAGAAAAAAAGTCGGCCATTTTGGACGCTTTAAAAAAGGCGCGAACTCTACAGCAGCCGTTTGGAATGCCCAGCAACGCGGGATCACTCCAAGTGGACCGGATCAGGAGCGCCTGGCCAGCAAACGAGTGAGACCGTTGCCTATCTTATTGGGGTGTTGATTTATGTTTGGGGAAATAGCTGATTCAGCTATGGATACGAATGCAAGACTAGAGGCAGGGCCATCGGGGACAAGGAGCAGCAGGAAGAGACAAGCCAAAGAGGCTGCTTCCTCAGGAGTAAACCCCAAGGTCTCTAAAGTGACTACCAGGGCAGATGAGCACAGGCAGAACGCCCTTGAAAAAGAATTTCAGAGGGCCCAGCCAGTCTAACTGCCCAGCCTTCCCTCCCTCCCTTCGAGGATCACCAAGTGGCATCCCCAGCTCCACCTGTCTTGCCTCCAATGGGCCCTGACAGCCCCCCCCCCCGGCCTATTCAGAAGGGGAATTGTCTTCAGAGTCCTCATTTCAGAGTCCTCGTCTTTGATGGAACCTGACAACAGAGGCAATTTCTTTGATATCCCTCTCAATAGGGAACGCACCTTTGAACAGGCTTCCCTCCCGGTTACACATGGCTCTGCCCCCCCCCCCACCATGTACACCTCTCCTGCTGATATGGCAACCATCATTGCTTAAACCATTAAACAGGTCATGGCTGCTGGCTACAACAGCAACCCCAACATGGTCCATCACATCGCCATAAGCATAAATCTTCTGCTGCAGCTCAGCAACCTGATCCCTCTGCCTCTACTTCTCAGGCCTCAATTGGCGGGGAGCAAGATAACCTGCGGGACTCAGACCTGTCTGATGATGAGATGGTCACCCCAGATACCCCTGCCTTTACTGGATTATTCAAAACTGATTGTTTCAAGTCTCTTCTACTTAAGGCCATTAAAGCGGCTAACTTACCATCTTCTGCTTCAGCTTCTACTTCACAGGATAAACTGGCAGAACCGGCTTCAACTGAGGGTCCCAGTACCCCATTCACTGAACCCACGGTGGAAAAAGAGGTGATCCCTATTCCCAAGATATTATTGAACGTCATCCAGAAGCAGTGGGAGTCCCCAGGCAGGGGCATATAGCCGACCAACCTTGACAAACTTCTCTACAACATTGCACCAGACCTCACCAAGTTCAGCAGCCTCCCCATTCAGTGGCACCCAATTATTTGGTAATCCCTTAGACCCGTACCTCACGGAATTTAAAGACAAGAGCAAGGTCCTTTCATCCATCTACAAGAAACAGGACAGTCGGCCCACTCCCTTCTTCTATAGGAGGTCGTCCTTTTGACCAGCAGACTGGGAACTTCCTTCCCCCATCCACAACGCCAATCCTACACTCCCAGGCAGGGATCTCACCAGGACAGGTCCAATAGAAACACACAGCGTTTCTCCTCCACGAAATCTTATCGTGGAGGAGGCAACCACCATTTTTCACGTAGGAAATGACTATCTGGACTCTCTTCCAATCAGAGGCGCCTGACATTCTTTGCCCACCGCTGGGAGGAGACCACAACAGACAACTGGGTACTCAAAGCTGTCAAATTTGGTCTCATGCTAGAATTCCTCTCCATCCACCAAGAACACTTCGTGCCATGCCCGGTCTCTCGGTGTCCTCGCAAAAGGGCACTGATGGAACAGGCCATTCAGCACCTGTTGGTGATCCGGACCATCCAACCGGTTCCTCCCCATCAGGAAGGGCAGGGTTTTTATTCCTGCCTGTTTGTGGATTCCGGGGGATGGAGCGCAATTTTAGATCTAAAAACATTGAACCGCCACATTGTCTAATGGCAATTCAAAATGCATTCTCTGCACACCATCCTCCAGGCGGTCAGGAAAGGCGACTTCCTCACATCCATAGACTTGACCAAAGCTTACCTTCATATCCCCATCTTCATAGACCACCAAAAATATCTCCGCTTCTCCTATGGGGGGAGGCACTTCCAGTACCGAGCTCTTCCATTCGGTCTATCCTCTGCCCCAGGGTATTCACAAAAGTACTGGCAGCACTGGCCACCCACATCAGGTCATCCCCAGTTCGGATTCTCTGTTACCTGGACGACATTCTCTTGTTGTCCAAGTCTCCAGTTCAGGCAGAAAGAGATCTCGCCCTCACCATTCACACCTTGCGGAATCACGGGTTCGGGGTGAATCTCAAAAAGAGTCACCTCAGTTCCAGCACTCGCCTTCTCCACCTCGGGGTCTTGATAGACACCATGACAGAGAGGGTGTTCCTATTAAACTATTGCATTCTCAGTCTGAGGGAACTTGTCAGGAAGGTGCTACGTCTATGCAAGGCATCCCTTCTTCTTCTCTCCCAAGTCTTGGGCAAGATGGTATTCTGCTTCAGGATTGTCCCGTGGGCCAGGTTTCACAGCTGGAGCCTTCAATGGTTCATGCTTCCACATCAAAAGGCCGACAGGGGCTGCTCTTCTCTCAGGGACCCCCTTCCCAGACAGGTATTACACTCTCTCAAATGGCGGTAGTCCCTGGCGATTTTGTAAGGGAATTTGTTCAGGGAGCCGTGCTGTCTCACACTTATGATGGACGCAAGTCTGACAGGATGGGGGGCACACATGCAGAACCTAGTGGCTCAGGGTCAGTGGTCCCTCGAAGAGAGCCAAAACAGGATAATTTGGCTAGAATTGCGGGCAATTCGCCTCGTCCTCAGACACTTCCACCACAGAGTTCAAAAAGTATTAGTCTTCATGGACAATACCACGACCAAGGTACACATAAACAGACGGGGGGGGGGGGGAACTCATTCCTGGTCCCTGATACAGGAGTCCATCCTGTTGTGCCAGTGGGCGGAATCTCACCTGTTATCTCTCAGGGCAAAACACATCTCAGGGGTCTTCAATGTCCAAGCAAACTGGCTGAGCCAGACAATGAGAGATCAGGCGGAGTGGAGCATCCATCCGAACCTCTTCTATCGCCTGACACTATGGTTCAGCCTCCCAGTCCTAGACCTGTTGGCGACGGCAGACAACAACCAGGTACCCAGGTATTACTCAAGGTTCATGGACCCCATGGCAGGAGTAGATGTTCTCAGATGCCAGTGACCCAGGAGTCTCCCGTATGCATTTCCTCCCCTTCTCCTCATTCAGAGGGTAATTCAAAAAATGCTGGAGCAGAAGGCAGAACTGTTGCTGCTAGCGCCGAATTGACCACGCCGGCCTTGGTATGCTGACCTAGTGACTCTGTCAATCTCCACCCCATGGCACATCCCATGGTCTCTCCTATCTCTACACCAAGGGTCAGTTTGTCATGCCGATCCCCAGTGGTTGCAATTAACCGCATGGTGATTGAGCGGCAAGCCTTAACAGCCGATAACATCTCCCTCAACGTCATTGCTACCATTCAGGCATCACGCAGAAGCTCTACTAACCGCATTTATAACGCCACGTAGCATACTTTTGCTCTGTGGTGTTCCAACCAGAATGTTGACCCACTTTGGGCATCCATTCCGCAGATATTGGACTTCCTACAGATGGGTCTTGATCAGGGACTTACCTCTAATACGCTACACCGACAGGTGGCCGCTCTGGCCTCTGTTCTGGACGGCCTGGCATCTGAACATCTACCTTCTCAGGTCTGGATCCGGAGATTTCTCCATGGAACGTCTAACCTGTATCCCCCTACCATACATAGATATCCGACTTGGGACTTGCCTCGTGTCCTAGAGGCTTTGACTTCCGCGCCCTTTGAACCTATGAGATCCACTTCTTTGAAACTGTTGTCCTTTAAAACGCTGTTTTTGGTGGCTGTAACCTCAGCCAGACATATTTCTGATTTGGCTGCTTTTTCAGTCAGGCATGACTTGTGCATGTTCCATCCAGACTGAGTTGTCTTAAGACTGGACTCGACATTCATACTGAAGGTCAATAGCTGTTTCCACCGAGGTCCGGAGTTGACCTTACCTGATTTCTTTCCGTCTCCCCATCACGAGAGAACGCAAATGGCCAGCAAACTCACCTGACCTGAACCCCATAGAGAATCTATGGGGCATTGCCAAGAGAAAGATGAGAGATGGATGACAACCGACTCAAGCTCAACCCCTCCAAGACGGAGTGGCTGTGGGTTCCGGCCCCCCGGTTCAACCAGTTAATTCCATCTCTGGCCATCGGGGGCGTTCAACTTGCCCCGGTGGAGCGGGCGCGCAATTTGGGCGTCCTCCTTGATGCTCGGCTGTCCATGGATGACCATGTGACAGCCGTGGCAAGGGGGGCGTTCCACCAGGTTCGCCTGGTGCGCCAATTACGCCCCCTATTGGACCGGGATGCCTTGCGCACAGTCACTCATGCGCTGGTGACGTCTCGCCTGGACTACTGTAACGCTCTCTACATGGGGCTTCCCTTGAAATGCACTCGTAGACTACAGTTGGTCCAGAACGCGGCCGCGCAGGTAATTATGGGGAGTACAAGGTACTCCCATGTGACACCTTTCCTGCGCGAGCTGCACTGGCTCCCTGTGGTCTACCGGGTGCGTTTCAAGGTCTTGATAACGATCTTTAAAGCGCTCCATGGCTCAGGACCTAGCTACTTGCGGGATCGTATCCTGCCCCATACATCCCTGCGACCAATTCGCTCGCACAGAGAGGGACTCCTCCAGGTGCCGTCCACCAGACAATGTCGGGGGGCGGCGTCTAGGAGTAGAGCCTTCTCTGTTGCGGGCCCAGCCCTGTGGAATGACCTTCCCCCAGATATTAGGACTACCTCTGACCTCCGCGCCTTCCGGATAAAGCTCAAGACGCACCTATTTCAAGTAGCTGGCCTGGCTCAACCATAGTTCGTTCACACTGCTCCTGACGGGTTTTTTAATTTTTGTGACTTTTAGACTTTTATTAGGGGATTTTAAACTATGTTTTAACTGTCTTTTCTTATTTTTATACCTCCTCCATGTACGCGTGTTTGTTTATTCTGTGTGTGTATTGTCCATATTGTTTTTTATGTGTTTTATTGTACGCCGCCCCGAGTCCTTCGGGAGAGGGTGCGGCTAAGAAATAAATTTATTATTATTATTATTATTACATGAGACCGAACAATGCAGAAGAGCTGAAGGACGCTATTGAAGCATCCTGGTCTTCCATAACATCTCAGCAGTGCCACAGGCTGATAGCTTCCATGCCACACCACATTGAGGCAGTAATTGCTGCAAAAGGGGCCCAAACAAAATACTGAGTACATATGCATGCTTATACTTTTCAGTGATCTGATATTGTTCTATGTACAATTCTTGTTTTATTGATTGCATGTAATATTCTAATTTTCTGATATTGTGGATTTGGGGTTTTCATGAGCTGTACGCCATAATCATCACAATTATGACAAATCACGGCTTGAACTATCTTGCTTTGCATGTAATGAGTCTTATCTCATATTTTCACCTTTTAAGTTGCATTACTGAAATAAATGAACTTTTGCACGATATTCTAATTTTTTGAGTTTCATCTGTATCTAAGCTTTATGTTGAATTATCTGATACTTTATTTATTTTAACTAATTTTATCTTCAGTTGCTTCTATATTAGGTTTTTGTTTTCAAGAATCATGATTAGTCTTTGAAAATTACTTACCAAGGTAACTAAGAAATGATTAAAATATATGTTCTCAGAATTATGGACTCCTTCAATTCTGTCTCAACACCTACTTTCAGTTTAATTGACAAATATGGCAACATACAAATTGAGGTTTGTCAATTTAAAACTCTAGGATTATTTGCTTAAAACAAATTATAATGCATATCTTGGAAATAATCATTTTAGCAGTGTGTTTATGTGTATGTATGCTTTCGCCACAATATTTGAGTACTTTGATAAAGTAGATGTAAAAAAATACATATCAAATTGTGTACACAACCAAGAACTTAATATTGTCTTGAACCATATCAACTTTCATCTCATGCCCTATGAGATTGATTATTCTGCACATTTGAAGTATATCTTAAGGATTCATTAGTTAATAGATTATTCTAAATTCTTCCATTTTGATTCTTCAATTCATTGCAAGAATAGCCAAGATGTAAATATCAAAGTGGAAGAAATCACTCACTGACTTCAAATTCTTTGCTATTAATGATCTAGACCAGTGTTTCTCAAAGTGGTCCGTACCGCCCCCTTGGGGGGCGTTAAAGAAGTGCAAGGGGGCGGTAGGAAGTTCCGCCTTACATGGGGGCGTTGAACGTACAGAAGGGGGCGTTGAACAAATTCTATTTATTACTTGTTCTGCCGGACTCACACAGCAGTCATTGCGCGCGGCACGTGGGCAAACCTGCAACACCGATCGTTGCTGTTGGAAACATGGCTTTCATACGAGCGAATGTGCACTTCCTTAGTCAGTCTTGGGTCTAACATTGCGTCCCCAGTAGCGCAAGGAATAGAAAATTCAATAAAATCCCATAGAATGCTGATCAAATTTCTATGATATCCTATTCAAATTTCTATGGCTGTGCTACTGGGGGTCTAGTGTTTGCCGCGCGCAGTGTGAGTCAGCCTCCTTTCACTGCGCCAGGAATGGAGGCTTCCCCATTAGCACAAGGAATAGAAATTTCAATAGAATCTCATAGAAAGGTGATCACATTTCTATGGTATTCTATTTAAATTTCTATGGCTGTGCTGTTGGGGTTGCTGGGTCTTCCTTAGAGTTTAGGCGTCCTTGGCACATCTGACGAGCGAAAATGCCAGTTTCAGATACGTCCTTCCCTTCTGTCTGAACAGCCAATCACGTTACAGATCGTCATTTGTGTGTCAGACGTCGGAGATGCCCAGTAATTACTACCATAGAGTTATGAATAGAATTTCATCAAATTTCTGTGGTATTCTATTGATATTTCTATGAATATTTTTTTACTGGGATTTTTCAGAAATTTGAGTCATATACCCGGTGGAAAAAAGTCATAGAGTTATGAATAGATTTCCATAGAAATATTGTAAAATTCTATTGATAACTCTATGGCTTTTTCCACCGGGATGATGATGTTGTTAATCGACGGATTTTCAAATTAATTGTACTATCAGCCATCCTAAGATAAGGTGAGTGTTTGACCACCTCTATGGTCGTTCTAACCGTTAGAACTATTGTTATTGATATAGAATTTAAATAAATATTTCGTATAAGTCGATGTACAAGATTACAACATCCGTGCTTCAATATCTTGTTATAAATTAATAGAGTTCAGTCATAAAGCTGGCCTATTGTTTCTGGCGCTCGTAACATAAAAGCTAAGCTGCTTGCAAACTAGGATATAGCAAGCACTTGCAAACATTCCTGTAACATAAAACGTCTTTTCTTGCAACTGCTTGCATAGCCACACGCAAACGTAAAAAATGCAACCACTTGCTTTTGGCAATGTAACATAAACCTCCAATCCGCTTGCAAAGCCGTTCGCAAATTTGCATGCAGCTGGAGGCGCTTGCAAAGTCACCTTTCTATGATTCATCGATGAGAATGAAGAAAAAGCCATAGAGTTATCAATGGAATTTCCTAATACTTCTATGACATCATGTTCATAGATCTACCGGTGAAAAATTTATTTACATGTAATACATTTTGCAATTTAATACATTTTGTATATTATACAATTAAATAATCTTTAGGGGGCGGTGGCAAATCAAATTGTGTCTTAAGGGGGCGATGGTTAAAAAAAGTTTGAGAAACACTGATCTAGACAAACCATTTGCTTAACTTCAAGATATTAAATAATGTATGTTCTCTTTTATTGTAAAATTTGGAACTTTATTAATCTTTCTTCATAGTGTTTTGAAACTGAATAATTATTGTATTAAATGCTTCTTGGACTATTTAAATAGAATTTCAGTAGAAGTTTGTATACTTGTTTTTATAGTTACAATAACATTTTTTGGCTAAATGTTTTTATATAAAATGGAAAAGTAGTAGCTTTATTGGGCTAGATACCATTTTATATTTTTTTAAGGATGTGAATCAATTGATCAGCTATTATTGAAGATTCCATTTCTTTAGTCCAAATTTGAAATATCCCATAAATGTTGAGTTTAAAAACATTATTGATCTTTTGATTTAAAAAATCTTATAGTTTTAATTCTGTTATGGATTTTGTCAAGTAAGGAAGCAGCCACCATTTGGTCTTTAAGATGACCAAAGCGTATGGCCATATTGATAAATTATAACATGCTCAAGTTGAAAATATCACCATTATTGTGAAATAAAAAGTCCAAAGTCAATTTGAAATTGGGAAAAATTCTTAGAACAGACATTATGTAATAATTGCTTTAATGTTGTGATACTAACTTCCACCAAATTTTCCAATAGAACATTTTACCACAAATTTTTGAAGTAAAATTTTTGAAGAATTGAATATTAAGTATCATTATTAAAATCTATTCTACATCTTAAGATAGCCAAAATATTTCTTAAAAGATTACCCACAAAAGTACAAATGTATTTGAGGGGATAGACAGATTAATTATGTTTTAAATTTTGAATTTTCTTTACAGTGCAATTTTATATATTCCCAAATGCCCTTTTCTCTTTATTTATTTATTTTTTGTTTATTCTGGAGGGTTACTTGGTTTGGTGTGATAATTTGATCTTTACTACTCATTAAAATTATTTTCCAATTTTCACTCTGTTGATAATTGTGTATTTAATTATTTTGAACTTTTTAAAGTAGAAATCTTATTATAAATTTAAATGAAAATATTTCCATTTTTTAAAAAAACTTTAAACTAAATAACTGATAATTTCATAGTATTAGGTCAGAGGTGTCAACCTGACGGCCCACAGGCCGGATGCATCACACACAGGCCATGCCCAACTCAGCTCTGTGAATGGGAAAAACATCGCAAAACATGACACCACGAGTTTGACACTTGTGGTATAGGTAGTCCTCAATTTACAGCCATAATTGAGGGCAAAATTTCTGTTGCCAGGTGAGACTGTTAAGTGAACTTTATCCCATTTTAGGACTTTTAGTTGTTGTTAAGTAAATCACTTCAGTTGTTAAGTAAGTAACATAGATATTAATATGGCTTTCAATTAACTTCACTTGTTAGAAGATCACAAAAGGTAATCATGTGTCCCTACGTCACTGCAGCCATCATAAATATGAGTCCTTTGTCAAGTGTCTGAATTTTTATCATATGATTATGGAGGTGCTGCAATGTCACAACAATCACTAAATGAACTGTTGTTCATTGAAGACTACATGTAGTTTCATTTTATTTTCAAATCTAGAAAATATATTACAAATGGACTGTTTTCCAGTAGAATAGAGGGAGGGGTCACGCGAGGGTTATAACACAGCCTGATTGGTCCATTAGACTGAGAGAAAACTTCTTAACCTTCTGTCTCTCTTGTTAGTTCCCAGTTTCCTCTCAGTCTGGTCCAAGCACTGTGTTTGGTTCCTAGATAGTGAGTCTTAAATTAATTTTTGATAGATTAGTAGAAAGAATTCAGATTTGTCTATTGGCTAAACTAAATTCTAAAATTGTAGCTGCACCCAGAGGGACAGCTCATTCCTGTTCTCTGTAGGCAGGGAGAGCCCTTGGGGAATCCTCCTCTCCCTGTCCGCGGGCGCCTCGACCGATTCCCAGGTTGTCGGGCGTGCTGGGCGACCCCCTGCAGCTCCAGGAGCCTTCCTCAGCCGCCCGCGTCTCGCCCACAGGGCCGAAGATTGCAAAAGTTGATCAGGGCGGCGCGCGGAGAAGCGCACGAAGAAAAAGCCGAGGCTCTGCTGCCTTTGCCTGTCTGCCTGCAGCCGCGCCAGCCCTTACCTTGGCCGCGCGATTTTAAAATTTTAATTTCGGCGGTCAGGGAGGCTCAGGGGCGAGCAGTTCTGTCAGTAGCGAGCGGCCGCCTGAAGAAAATCGGGCAAGAGGCTCCGGTGGGCATTTTGTTTTGCCGCCACGTGCGACAGGCCTACAGGCCCCAGGGAGCACTTAAAGCAGCACGAGCCGGCGAATTCGGGGCCCGAGGCCTGAGCAACCTCACCGCGGGCCTTCCAGAGACCAGTGGTCTAGCCCTACCAGCTGGCAGTCAGCCCTCAGTTTCCAGCAGACCCGGCAAGCACAGAGGGGCCTTGGCATCGAGCACGTGAGTGGGGCGATGGCAGCGCGGGTGGATTCAGCTCAGGCCGCCCCTGTTATGGCCCAGGAAGACGGGGAGGGCTCCTCAGCACAGCCCAAGGCCAGATCTTCCTCATCAAGGCCTCTGGCTTCACATAGGCCTTCCAGAGCCACTGAAAGGGATGAGCTCAGGCGATCCAGGGCTCTGGAGAAGACCATTGCTAGGGCTGAGAAACAGGCCCAGTCATCCAGGCCCGAATCCAGATCCAGGTCACCCAGGGATCCAAAACCAAGCCCTTCTTCCCCGCCTGGCAGGGGTTTTAGCCCTTCTTCCCCTTCGGTGTCCCCTTCCAGATCATACCGAAGTACTAGGGGGGCAGGGTCACCTTCCATCCCCGGGTCCCCCGAAGGAGTGGAGGCAGAAACAGCGGATCCTCTAGAAGGGACCTCTAGTGGTTTCCACCATATCAGGGGCTCTGCCCCTCAAGGTAACAATCTTTTCCAGGATGTGGAGGCTGATCTAGATCACCACCCAGAGAGTATAAAGAGGCTCATCTCAGCAGTCATCTTTCGTGGCATTGCCCAGAGGGATAGGGCCACAACACATGCCAGGGGTCACACCTACCATAGGTCTCGATCCGGGCCCTCATCACCTTCCTTAATTAGTGAGGTTTCCTCCAGTGGGGAGGACAACCGAAATGACATGGGTTTTTCAGAAGACGAAGACGCTGCTCCCCCAGACTCCCCATCTTCTTCGAGCCTTCTTCCTCCAGCCATGTTCAAGCCATTGCTTCACAAGTCTAGGAAGGCCACCAAGATCGGGACAGGGGACCCTACAGTCCCCCCTCCCAGGGATCCTGACATGGTCATGTTCTCTAACACGGCTACCAATAAGGAGGAGATCCCTGCACCCCCATTATTCATGAAAGTGGTCAAAAATCAGTGGGCCTGCCCTTCCAACTTCTCCACCCCAGGCAGCAACAATCGTCGCGCCTATAATCTGGAACAGAATTTTACTCAGGCCCTCCAGCTTCTCACTGTCGACACTTCGATAGCGGCCCTTGTCTCCTCTTCCCCCGTCGTGTCGGGAGATGCGGCAGACAAGATGAAGCCGGAAGACAAGCGGGCGGAGTTGACTCTGCGGAAGAACTTTAACGCTTCTGGGTGGGTGGTTAGAGCAGCAGCCACAGCCTCGTACTTTAACCATACAACGATGTGGCTCCGCCAGCTTCAGGATCGGATCCCGATCCAGGACGATCGTCTCCATCAGGACATTACCAAGATTATGGCCGCATCTCAGTATTCCGCTGATGCAACGCTGGACGTGGTCAAATTTGCTCCCAGCGCCTTGGCCACTTCTGTCACCTCCCGTCGCCTCCTGTGGCTACGCAGTTGGTAGATGGACAACAAGGTGAAGTGGAATCTGGCTGCAGCTCCCTATTTGGGGCCCAACCTCTTCGGGGCGGCCCTGGACCCCTTAGTGGTAGAAAATGACGATAAAAAGAAAGTGATGCCGTCCACCGCCAAGAAGAACGACTCCCGCCACCAACCGTATCGCAGGCCCTCCTTTAGGGCCCCCGATCACGACCAACAGCAGCGGTATCAGTCATTCAGGCAGGACAGACAGTTTCCGCGGTCTTCCTACCAGGACCGCTCCTGGTTCCAGCCCCAGTCTAAATGGCCCTTTCGCGGAGGGGGCGGCTGTCCCTTCCGCAGAGGGAAGTGACTTGAACCCGAGTCCTCCCATTGCTGGCCGTCTAGCTCTGTATGCAGACTAGTGGGACGAAGTCACCACAGACGCCTGGGTCAGGGCCACCGTTTGGTACGGATTGAGATTGGAATTTCTCTCCAAACCCCCAAGGTTCTTTAAGATTCCCCCCCCCTCCAGGAGTCTGGAGAGGCGCCACCTCATGGATCTCGCCTTGGCGCACCTCCTGGAAATTCGGGCAGTGGAACCCGTTCTGATTTCGGAACGCGTGTGGCGCCACTATTCAAACCTATTCGTGGTTCCAAAAAACTTGGGGGGTTGGAGGGCCATTCTGGACCTCAAACGGCTGAACCGGTTCCTTGTCTACAGGAGGTTCAAAATGTCCTCCCTAAAGTCCATTCTCGGGATCAGATGGGGGGATTACCTGGCTTCGATAGATCTGACAGAAGCCTACCTCCACATCCCCATACTCAAGGCCCATCGCAAATTCCTGCGTTTTTCCCATGGGGAAAAACACTATCAATACAGAGCTCTTCCCTTCGGACTGGCCTCTGCCCCACGCACCTTTACAAAGGTCCTGGCGGCATTGGCGGCTCACCTGCGCTCGGAGCCGGTGAGACTCCAATGCTACCTAGACAACGTTCTAGTTCAAGCGAGCTCCCTGCCCAGGGTGACATCAGACCTCCGTCTCATGATTCAGTGGCTCCAGTCCCTGAGGTTCTCTGTCAATTTCCCCAAGAGCCACCTGTCCCCTTCTACGAGGATCCTCCACTTAGGGACAATCATAAATTCAGTGACGGGGAGGATACAGCTGTCCCCGGACCGCCTTTCCAGTCTTCGCCAGCTAGTCACCTCCGTCAGACAAAGAAGGTCAGCTTCCATCCTGACCTTGTCCCAGCTCTTAGGCAAGATGGTGTCCTGTATAAGGATAGTCCCCTGGGCCCGTTTACACCTACGTCCCCTTCAGTGGGTGCTGATTCCGGCCCAGAGGAAGAGGATGAGCAACTCCCTACGGTCAATTCGCCTGCCGGTGGAAGTGAGGTCATCACTTCAGTGGTGGCTGTCCCCAGCCCTGCAGCAAGGGGGCTCATTTTGGGAGCCGGAAAGAGTGACTGTGACGACGGATGCGAGTCTCTTCGGCTGGGGGGCCGTGATGGGCTCCAACATGGCCCAAGGACGGTGGACAGCCTCAGATCTCAGCCACAATATAAACTGGCTGGAACTAAGGGCTGTGAGACTGGCCCTTCGACACTTCAGCCGGCATCTAAGAGGTCAACGTGTCCTACTTTTGACGGACAACGTCGCCATGAAAGCACATGTGAACCGGCAAGGGGGCACGCACTCCCGAGCCCTCTGGCGGGAGGCGCAGAAATTGAGCTTGTGGGCGGAGAGACATTTGGCCTCGATAACGGCGGAGCACATCTCGGGGGTGTCCAACCACCAAGCGGACTGGTTGAGCCGGGCGACCCTGGACAACGGCGAGTGGCAGTTGGCGCCAGAACTGTTCCGGAAGATCTGCCGGAAATTCGGCACTCCCCTAGACCTCTTTGCCTCTCCCACCAACGCTCAACTGCCGAGATTCTTCTCTCGCTTCCGGACTCCCACAGCGGAGGCATGGACGCCCTCAGGAGCCGTTCGCCGACAGGCCTCCTTTACGCCTTTCCTCCCCTTATCCCGGGGACCATCAGAAAGGTAGTGGCAGAAAGGGCAATCGTCATCCTACTCGTCCCATACTGGCCCAGGAGACCATGGTTTGCGGACCTAGTCCAACTATCAGTGTCCAAGCCTTGGAGGATTCCACAGGGGGAAGGAGCCCTGTGCCAGGGGGTTCTGAACCACCCGGAGCCTCAGTGGCTCCAGCTAACCCCCTGGCACTTGAGCGGGTGCCTCCTGCCACTGCTCCAGTTCCACTGCTTGTTGCCGTGGCTGTAGCCAGGACTCCTGCCACCAACACCGCCGTGCCAGCACTATCATCTTACCCCACTGTCAGTCTTGCAGGTGGGGGTGGCCATCACAGGAGGCAGGAAGTACACAGAGGGAGCTTAATTTAATGCTTTTAATTTACTGGTACGAGCAGCGCTGGTGGATGACGTTGGATGGTGGGGCCCAAGTGTGCAGGGGCTGCGGTGTGGTGTACTCCTGCCCATGCCTCACCTAATCTGTTCAGTAGTAGTACTGCAGCAATTTGCTTCCCTGAGTGGACTCAGCACATCCTCCTTAAACTGTTTGCAGAAAAATAAATCCCCTCTCGCCAAGTTGACTTTTTGGCGCAGCAACAGACAGCTTTGGAGCAAACAAGCTTAGATGGGCAAAACTAGAGGAATGCTGGAGGACAACGTTGGATGCCAGAGGCGGAGCACACAGGTGCCATCCCCGCCTCCTGCCTCACCTGATCCATTCAGTAGCAGCGCTGTACAAGCTCATCAACAAGAAGATTGCCACAGAGATTCCAAGAAAGAGGAGAGGAAGAAGGAGAGGAAAGATGACAAGGAAAAGGAGAAGGAAAAAAGTGAGGCCAAGAAAAAAGAGAAGGAGAAGAATAGTATTAGTAATCAGGTTTTCTTGTAAATTAAAAGCATTAAATTAAGCCCCCCTGTGCATGCTCGCCTCTTCCTGTGCTAGCCATGCCCAAGCCCACCACTAGAATTGAAAATCTTAACTCGGGTTTATTTTGGGGATAGAATTTATATTAAGTGCAGATTAAAAAAAACTATGCTAGGGCATATTTTCTAATTGGGCGTTATTTTCAGGGAAACACGGTATTTATCTACTTGCATTTACATTCTTTCAAATTGCTAGGGTGGAAATTGCTGGTACAAATTGAAAGAAATTCATTTAGTCATACTGCTCTCCTCAGGTTTACAATTGCCAAGCTATCAACCTCTCAATAGTTTTCTGACTCAGTGTCCTAACCACATGACCCACAACAACCCCATCCCCAACACCCCTGGAATCACTAGATTATGATCTGAATACTTGGCAACCCATTCACTCTTACAACTAGTTACCAAAAGGTCCACAATCACATGGTCATCATATGCAACCTTTTATGCTGGGTTCCCCATAAAGTCAAAGGGGAAACTGGGAGGAAAGTTGAAATGTTACTGGGATAAATTTCTCCCATCACTGTACCCTTCTCCAACCCCTTTGTGGTCATCCTTGGCTGGCCACTCTTGCACCATTCGCAACCCGTGTGGCACTTCCTGCACATACCCTTGTGCGCCCTCAATCCACACAGTGCCTCACATATCCTGTCACACACCCTCCCTGACTTGCATGGAATGTCATGCACTTTGTTGTACACATGTACCCATGTACTGTACCCACATTACATGATACATTTCATCTATCCTTGTTCACCTTCCTTGCACCACTCACATGTATCCCCATATCTTTCTCATGCAGTGCCTGTTGTGCACTCTCTCCAACCTAACTGACATCCCTTGGCACCTGTGTCTTGCAGTACCTCTCATACACCTTCCCCAACTCTTCCCCATATCCCCTTCCACCTGTTGTTGCCTCCCCTTCCCATACCTCCCTGTAGACCTGGGACTACAACTTCCTGCTAGCTTCCACACTGACTTGGTTGAGGGAAGCTAACAGAAAGTTATCTTGCCTAACAACCAAGGCATTCAGTTATTGATAGCCACTGGGACTACAGGGATTGCCATTGCTAAGCAATGTGATTGTGCTTTAAGGCTAGATCACTTACTGATAGAAATTACTGGCTCAATTGCCATTTTAAATAGAAGATTACTTGTCTATACTTGTAAGCATTTTACATTAACCATTTTCTGTGGTGTTGAAATAAGTCAGTTCATTCTTGATATTCTAGAGCAGTAGCCCCCAATCTTTGAGGCATCAGGGACCGGTTCCATGGAGAAAGGTTTTTCTGCTGATTTTATGGGGAAGTGGTTTTGTATGCTACCTACATCCCATGGATGGGACTTTGCTTGTTTGCACAGCCCGGTTGCTGTCATGTCATAACCCAGTGGTAGTCCACGGACCAGGGATTGGGGACCCTGTTCTACAGTCTAGACAGGTGGGGTATCTCATTTGGGTGCTTTCATTAAATGTTTTTGGGAAGACAGATTTTGCTTTGATTGGTTTTGGTACTTGCTTTTTATGCCGTCTTGACATTATAGACATTTTAGTAGAAAACTGTGGATTTATTTTGCAGTTGAGGAGAATGAAACAGACACTTCAAGGCTTGATAAAATGATCTACAGAAACTCCTAATACACCTAGCTATTCAGAATGTCTCACTTTAATGGTAAACAGAATTTAACTATTTGGCTAATAAGTAACACACCTCAAGTTGTATCACAACAAGCAGCTGACATTTGAGGTTGAGCTAAGCAAGACCAGGTCAAAAGTTAAGAGCATGGATAGCTATGGTAGTTAGCAAATGCTACTATTTTCTTTTCTTCCTTGAGAATAGGCAATGATCTGGCTGCTATAGTAACTTCAATTTGCTTCAATTTTTTTGCATTAGTTTTTTTCTGCATCTGTTTTTTCTAGGCTTTTTTTCTATAATTATATGCAGAGGAGTAGACAGTATTGTTATTGAAATTCTGACTTCAATGTACTGCCTGATAGTCAATCTGTTAAGCAATATATATGTAAAATTATCCAGAGTACAACATAACCTTTGTTTATTAGTAGCTGTGTCTTGCATTACACATGTAAAATATTAATAAATACTTACATTCTTTTGTTATACAAGATGTACTAGTGATAGTTAAAGAGTACTTTTAATATTGAGGTCACCTAATACAAAATTCACTAACTAGTATTTACTTCTATTATAGAGTTTCCAGAAATCAAAATATCTGGAAGTTAGCAATGTTGAAAGGGAACTTGTACTAATGTTACTGCATGGCATGTTCTTCAGGAACATTAATGTGAATTTCACATGATTATTTTTATTAGATTTATATAGTAACAAAGTTTACTATAGTAGAAACCATTTCTTAATCAATGAACTGACTTTGGTTTGTCTTGCTGAATAGAGTTTACAGGTAGTCCTCAAGTTATGATCACAGTAAAGCTCAGAATTACAGTTGTGTTGTGGTTATTAAGTGAGGTGCCCACACAATTGCCTCATTCAACAACCACAGTCCAATGCAGGATTGTTAAGAGAGAGTGGATTGCCTTGAGGCAGGAGAGGCCCAGCTGTAGGCCTGGGCCTGCACTGAAGCATTCCCCCCAGCTCCCATATGTGGCCTATGCCTGGCCTCTCAGAGTTTCCTCCACCCCCTGAGGCACTCTTACTTATTTTCCACACCACTGGGTCTTATAGGACATGGGCTACTTCCTGCCCTGCCAGATTTCACAACCTTGGGTTGCCTCCCCATCCCATCACTCCTTGCCCCACTTACCTCTTGCAAAGATCACTTTATTGAAAAAGTCCCCAGCCAATATAATGCATAGCCTTCCTACAAAGACAGTCCACCCCCCTCAGACCATTCTGGAAATGAGTGCTATTCTTTCAATCTCTGAAGTGTACATTTTTCCAAATGTTTCCATGATTTGAAAAATCATGCCCTTCTGAGAAATTGTGAGAATGGCACCTGCTTCCAGTTTTCCCTTGTTTTCAGGAAAATATGAGCTGATCTTTGTAGAAAAGTTTATTTTTGGAAGAAGTAATTGGAAAAGATATGCTAGGGCAGGGAGGAAAGTCAAATTCTCCGGTACCTGGCAGGGCACAGAGAAGGGAAGAACAATAAGTGTCAGCTCCAGCATTCCTGCAGTTGGTTATAAGGACAGGTAGATTGCCTGGTGCCCAAAATTTTATCTGGAGGTTACAATAACTTCAAATACAGGTCAAATATCCCTTCATTCAGCACTCATAATTTTGAACAAATGGTTGTAGGTAGAGAACTACCTACGTAACTGCATAAATTGTAGTTTTACTTATGTCTTCTATGTATTAAATTCCACATTGTTACATGTAAAAGAGATTGGGAGAAATGGGTTAATGTGCATGTGTTCATATGGTCTTTCCTTATTTCAGTAGAGCAGACATAGTAAAGTGTGAATGTATCTTTATAAGGAAGTAAATTAGAATAATGTGTAATGAGATGTAAATGTTTACAGTGTTTTGTCAACTGAAGATTTATAGGTGATCTGGATTTCTCACATTATGTTTCCTACTATGTTGGACAAAACTTTTTCACTTCATTTTTCTTCATGTGTTATGGTAATTTAATTAGCTTGTGATTACAATACAGTGAAAATATTAAAATATTTTGTGACAGAACTAATTCACCAAGGAACCAACAAGCTGGAGAGATTATTAGTTAGCACATTACAGTAAATAATTGATCTTTTTCCAAAAACAAAAACATTGTTATGCTACATTGATATTATCGTATTTTTCGGAGTATAAGACGCACCTTATCGTATTTTTCGGAGTATAAGACGCACCTTTTTCCAAAAAAGAGGATGAAAATCTGGGTGCGTCTTATACATGGAATACAACATTTTTTGCCTCCCGAAGCCCCGCCCCTTCACAAAAATGGCCATGCATACCCTTATGGAGGTTTTCAGAGAGCTCCTGGGGGCTGGGGAGGGCAGAAATGAGCAAAAAAATGGGCCATTTTTGTCCCCCCAACCCCCAGCAGCACTCTATAAGGCTATGCATGCAATTTTATTTTACAAAAAAGGGCCAGTTTTTGCAAAAAATGGACCATTTTTGCTCCTTTTAGTCCTCCCCTCCTCCAGGAGCAAGGCTATTCATGCCTTATTTGCAAAAAAACAGGCCCATTTTGCGAAAAAGGGGCCATTTTTGGGAGGTTTGCAGAGCGAAAAAACTTTTTTTTCCCCTTTCAGAAAGCTCTTTAGTTAGAGTGATTGATGAGAATTCCATTGATCAAGTGCTGTGCCAGCAGAAACAAGTCTTAGGTGCTGCAAATTGTCAGCGATTTCCTTCTCCAGCACATGGATAAATACACCTGGAAACATCTCCCTACCTACCTATTCTCTCTCTCCCTACCTACCTACTGTATTTCTCTCTCTCTCTCTCTCTCTCTCTCTCTCTCTCTCTCTCCCTACCTACTGTATTTCTCTCGCTATCTGCCTACCTTCTCTCTCTCTCTCCCTACCTACTATATTTCTCTCTCTCTCCACCTACCTACCTACTCTCTCTCTCCCTCCCTACCTACTGATTTCTCTCTCTCTCTCTCTCTCTCTCTCTCTCTCCCCCTCTCTCCCTCTCCGCCTCTCCCTTTACCTACCTACCTACTCTCTCTCTCTCCCTACCTACCTACTGTATTTCTCTCTCTCTCTCTCTCTCTCTCTCCCTCCCTCCCTCCCTCCCTCCCCCCTCCCTCTACGTACCTACTTCTTTTTAAAATTTGCCTCTTCAAAACCTTGGTGAGTCTTATAATTCGAAAAATACAGTATATAGAACAGGGCGGTCAAAGTTGATCGTGTCATATGATGTATCGTGCTGTATCATGACATTTTTTGCCTTTGTGGAGCCAGGGTGGGCGTGACACATCCGGCCTGTGGGCTGCCAGTTTGACAGGCCTGATATTGAAGATTAATCAAAGATAGCTTAAGTATACATAGGGCAGTAAAGGAACACATGTACATTAAAATTGGTAGAACTGAAAGTAGCATAAGGGAGATGCTGGTAATCTTCCATGTAATAGCAGAACTGACATATTCCTTAACAGTTGCAGTTTAGGTATACAAGTTATATGAAAGGTAAAATAATTCTGACAAACATGTTTCCTTTATAAAAGGCCGCAGGAGAAGTTATATAAATTTAAATGTTTGCATGTACTTGTGCTGTACTAATAAATACAAATACATGATTTTATTATTGAGTCACATAATTCAACCTAAATTCTATTCCCATTCTCCCCATTTCTCTTATACAGGTATAAAAAAAGTCTGACTTATGACCACAACTGAACCCAAAATTTATGTTGCTAAGTTAGAAATTTGTTAAATGAGTTTTATCCCATTGTATGACTTTTCTTGTCACATTTGTTAAGTGAATCACTATAGTTGTTAAGTTAGTAACTCCATTGTTAAGTGAATCTGGCTTTCCCATTGACTTTGCTTGTCAGAAGGTTGCAAAAGATAATCACGTGACCCTGGAACACTGCAACCATCATAAATATGAACCAGTTGCCAAGCATCTGAATGTAAACCATGTGACTATGGAGATGCTGCAACGGTTATATGTGTAATCGTTCACTCTTGTAACTTTGCACGATCACTAAGTGAACTGTTGTAAGTTGAATACTACCCATACTGTTATAATTCTGCAAACAATGGTAACGATGTTTTCTCATACTCTCTATTGTTGCAAGTCTAGATCAGCTTTGATGAGAAGAAACTATACTAATGTAAGATGAACCAATAGATAAAATACAAAAGAGTAAAATTACCTCTAATTTTAATACAAGAATTAGAAATGTGCCCAGTGGGTTATTGAGCATGGCACTAATCTACACTTCAGGGCTGGGGAGGGGATGTGGCTCTTATCAGAGAATTTCTAGCAGCCTCCAGGGGCACTGCTCCACAAGTGCTCGACTGTGAGACCTTTTCCTTAGGTGGGGCTCAAGGGATCAGGTGGGATTGTTGCTGCTATACCAGCCTCCCTGCTGCATTGCAGCTTCCTTACCCAAGCTCCTGGACCTCACTACAGGGCTGGTGGTAGAGTTCTCCAGGCTTATAGTTCCGGGGGATTTCAACCTGCCATGCCTGGGGTGGGGCAGAGGTAGCCCAAGATTTCATGGAAATCATGACTTCCATGGGCCTGTCCCAGGAATAATGGTCACACACCTGATTTAGTGTTCTTATCAGATCAGTGCCTATATGACCTGAAACTGATGAAACTCAATCGAACATGGGTTACCATAAAGTACCAATTTGTGGTGATTTGTGCGGCAAAGTGTAAATATTTATCTGCACTAATTGCATCTGCAGATAGTCGTCCAGCGACCCTCTTTAAGGTGAGCTGCTTCTTCCTGGGAAAGGAGGCGATTGAGGTCCACCTGAAGGAGCATGTTGAGGAATTTACGGGTTTTTTGGAAGACAAAATCGTTCGACTTCGTTCCCAGTTAGATGCTAGCATGTTGCTGGTCTGTTGGAAGCCCCTAAGGCAGGTTCTTGCCCTGTTATCTGGGAATGGTTTGACTCTGTTGCTCCTGGGAAGTAGACAGGATCCTAGGGGAGTATGCATGCAAGCATCTGTGTTTTAGACCCATGTCCCTCATGACTTGTGAAAGCTTCCCGGGACGCAACAGGTGGGTGGACTCTGGTGGTGATTAATGCTTCCCTAAGGAGAGGGTAGTGCCCCAGCACTTTAACAAGGCTGTTCTTAAGAAGCCATCGCTGGATTCTACCCTGTTGGATAATTTCCGACCTTTCTGCAATCTTCCCTTTTTGGGGAAGGTTATTGAGAAGGTGATTGCGCGTCAGCTCCAGAGGTTTCTGGATGAAACGGATTATCTACAACCCTATCAGTCAGGATTCAGACCTGGATATGGGCAGAAACGGCATTGGTTTCGCTTTTGGATGATGTCTAGAAGGAACAGGATGGGGGTAGTGCATCCAGGCTTGCTGTACTGGACCTCTGGGTGGCTTTCAATACTATGGACCATGGTATTCTTCTGGAGCAGCTTTGGGGGATGGGAGCGGGAGGCCCTGTGCTATTCTGGTTCACTTCCTTCCTCTGCGGCTGTTCTCAGTGAGTGTTGATAAGAGGGGAGAGATCCAGCCCTCACCCACTGCCTTGTGGAGTCCCACAGAGCTCAGTACACATGACAATGGAATGCAAACAGTTTTTTGCTGCTGAAATGGAATGGATGGAATGTCCTTGAAGAACATATGGTGGATTAGCTGCACAAGAGTGTTCATTCACAAAATCATCTTGCTAATGTCTTTGTTATTGTTTTAATAGATGTAAGTATGCAAAGTATTATATTTATTATAAACTAAATTGCAGTATAACTGTGTGAATAACATCATTAGGTTTCAAATATGAAGCATTTCAAATTTTTAAAAACAAATTTATTTATTTATTTATTTTATTTTTCAAAATTTATAGACCGCCCCCTCTCCCCGAAGGGACTCGGGGCGGTGTACAGACATCTCATTAAAAACAGATACAAAAGATAAATACCCTATACTCTTAAAAGCGAATTAAACCTAAATTCAGCTGTACAGAATAATAAAAGTTAAAATCAGCTAAAAAGCGTACCCCTAAAAATTTAAAGATGCAGACTTGAGGGACTAAAATTGGGATTAGGCCAGGCCGGCTAAATTGAACAGGTGGGTTTTAAGCTTCTTACGGAAGGAGCGGAGGTCGGTGGTAGTTCTGATATCCGGGGGAGGTCATTCCAGAGGGTCGGGCCCATCACAGAGAAGGCCCTACTCCTGGGCGTCGCCGGCTGGCATTGCCTAGTGGACGGCACCCGGAGGAGTCCCTCTATGTGAGAGCGAATCGGCCGAAGGGATGTATGGGGCAGGATACGATCCCGCAAATAGCTAGGTCCTGTGCCATGGAGCGCTTTAAAGATAATAACCAACACCTTGAAACGCACCCGGAAAGCCACAGGTAGCCAGTGCAGCCCGCGGAGCAGTGGTGTTATGTGGGAGTATCTAGAGACTCCCACAATTGTCCGCGCGGCCGCATTCTGAACCAGCTGCAGCCTTCGGGTGCATCTCAAGGAGAGCCCCATGTAGAGAGCATTGCAGTAGTCCAGTCGAGACGTCACAAGCGCATGGGTGACTGTGCAGAGGGCGTTCCGATCCAATAGGGGACGCAATTGGCGCACCAGGCGAACCTGGTGAAACGCCCCCCTTGCCACGGCTGTCACATGGTCATCCATTGACAGCCGGGCATCCAGGAGGGCGCCCAAATTGCGTGCCCGGTCCACGGGGGCCAGCTGTTCGCCCTCAATGGCCAGTGATGGACACAACTGGTTGAACTGGGGTCCCGGTAGCCAAAGCTACCTAACAAAAAATATAACCATTGTGTCTGTATTAATTTTTCTGTTTCTATAGAGGATGTGCTGAGTAAAGATGCTGGAGAATGTGCAATATGCTTGGATGAACTGCAGCAAGGAGATACAATAGCACGGTTGCCTTGTTTATGCATATATCATAAAGGGTGAGTGCATACGAAATATAATTCAAGATTCTTGAATCAAGAACTAATTTTTGACTATGTTTAGAGGCAGAATCTACTATATCTAACATGTCTTTCCTTTTGTCTGCTTCCATATTCTCCCTTCTCCATAATTTATGGAGTAACTCTAGATTCTTCAGGATAAGAGTAGAAGGGAGGTTTAAATGCTCTGTTGGTTTGTGGCTGTATATTTTTTCTAGCTATGCCTGCATTAAATAAACTGTCAAAATTAACTCCTACAATTATGACCATTCAGTATCTATTGCATTGGTATATTTAATGTTTCAGTTCAAATATAATTATGTCATTTTTGATACCTGATAATATAATGCAGAAAGATACTATAAAGTAAAAGTTGTAAAGATTTACCTATATAAATATTGACACATTTATTTTAAAAATATTTTTTATTTGTCCCATTATATATTTGAAACAATTCAGAAGTTTTATCCTTCCCCCCTCTCTTTCTCTCCTCCCTCCCTTCTTCCCATTCCTTCTCCCCCTCCTCCCTCACACAACTGAAGATTTTTAAAAATAGTTAATACAAGTCTTAATGGAAAAGACCCTTGCTTTCTTATTACATTCCAGTAGTAGCCTTAAAATATTGATGGCTGCATATACAACATATGCCTGAAGCATGGGCCACATCTCATTGAGTGATGTATTTAGTTGTGTCCTTAGGCCAAGGATTACAGTGAACAGAATATTGAAGGGATCACTTCATTGAAAAGCATTCAGTGTGGGATGCTTTTCTATCTTTTTATTTCTCATCAGGAACTGTGCTGCCTTTTGTTTGCTGTTAAATTTCTGCAAGTGATCTCGGGAAGTTCATGGGACTGCAAGAGAAAGTGGGTTCTGGGGTGGTGGGTGGATTGCAGGTCTCACCTTGCCCCACTTTGCACTTAGTCCTCAATTTAAGACTGGTCACTTAATGGCCATTCAAAGTTTCAAGAGACTCAAAAGCTTCTGATTGCCATGCCATCATGTGTTAACATTTTGGGTGTTTGGCAACCAGCTTGCAGTTGCACTGATATGCAGTCACATGATTACATTTTGTGATTATTTTTTTGGCGATTTTCTGGCAAAAATACTGCTACGCACTTACGACCACATGAAAATAGGAGGAAGAGGATGATTGGATATGTTCGCCACCTTAAGTTATTTTAAAAATAATGAAGATGGGATATAAATAAATACATAAATAATTGTGTGATTTGGTTAGAGATCATCATAAAAATGTTCATAACATTGTTTGGTCATGTGACAACTTGATTTAATTCCTACAATGATTTAGGAACAAATTTCCATTCTCAATTGTGGTTGTAAATTAAGGACTACTTGAATTTGATTAGGCATTAAGGCCCACAAAACTTGTTCAATGAAACATGGCTATTTATGAATTCATGAAATATAGCAACATATTATTTTATTTATTTTTAATAAATAAATTAATTTAAATAATTTATGAAAAGTGATTTATTTATACAGTTTTTCTAATGATACAAAATGATAGCAAAAATATTCATTTGGAAATCAATGTCTTATAATTGACACTTTCAATTGTCAATTTTAACAAAATTTAAAATTTATTCTAAGTAACATGTCCTCCTATTTAAGCCTGAATTTTTTCCCTTTTATCACTCCTTAGGTGCATAGATGAATGGTTTGAAGTAAATAGATCTTGTCCTGAGCATCCTTCAGATTAAAATCACTGTTTTTAAACGTAAGAGTTATTTACCTTCTTATTCTTTTTAATGTAATGTTGATTACTAATTGAGCAACTGTTAGCTCTCTTTTGATTTACAGGTAGTCCTCAACTTACAACTTCAAAATTTCTGTTGCTAAATTAAACATTTGTTAGATGAGTTTTGCCCCATTTTATAACCTTTCTTGCCACAGTTGTTAAGAGAATCACTCCAATTGTTAAGTTAATAACATGATTGTTAAGTGAATCTGGATTTCCCATTGACTTTGCTTGCCAAAAGGTGACAAAAGGTGAACACATGATCCTGGGACACTGCAATCGCCATAAGTATGAGTCAGTTCCCAAGCATCTGAATTTTGTTCTCGTGACTATGGGAATCCTGTAATGTAAGTGTGAAAAATGGTCAAAAGTCACTTTTTTCGTGTCGTTGCAACTTCGAAAAGTAAATAAATGAACTTTTTAAAGTCGAGGATTACCTGTATATTGTTCTGTTTGTAATATACAAAGTGTATATAAACAATGGGATACACTGTATTTCATTGTCATGAATTCCTTATGCCAGTTGCTTTTTTAAAGAATGTCTTACAGTAGAGATATTGTCTGAGCTATATTAATTAGACTATTCAGAACTGATTTGTAATCCCTAAGATCTTTTTCATAATTTAATTATTTTCCTTGTTGGGATCACTGTCATATTGAAAAACAAATTTCTTCTTTTTTATTTTAAAACTTACACTCTGAAGGAAGAAAGGAGTATATTTGAAATGAGAAATTTCTATTTTGAATGCCTGCTGCTGTTTCTGGTATAGTAATTATGTAAAAAAAAAAGTTTCAGTTCAGGTACAATACAAATTTATTTTAGCTTAGCGTCCCTTTTAACTGTAGGCTCTAATTACATTGTGCATCTCCTAGATAGGTAATTGTATATAAAAGAAACCGCATATGTATCACATGGACGTTTTGATTGGCATGGTTCTATTCTTAAAATCAAAATAGAACTGGAAGGAACCTTAGAGATCTTCTAGTTCAACTCTGTATCATTTCAGAAAGGTGGCTGTGCAGTCTTTTTTAAAAAACCTCCAGTGATAAAGCACCTACAACTTCTGAAGCTGTTCCACTGGTTAATTGTTCTCATTGTTGGCAAATTTTTCCTTAATTCCAGGTTGCTTCTCTACTTGATTAGTTTCCATCCATTATTTCTTATTGTGTCTTCTAGTGCTTTGGAAAAAAAGTTGACCTCCTCTTCTTTGTGACAGCCCCTCAAATACTGGAATGCTGCTATCATGTCACCCCCTAGTCCTTCTTTGCTCTAGACTGGCCATACCCTTTCCTGCTACTTTTCTCACATGTTTTTGTCTCTTAATTATCTTAATTGTTTTTCTTTGCATTTTTTCCAAAGTCTCGTCAAAAGAAAAAGAGAAAAAAACCTCTTGTTTCACTGATATTATTTACTAATATAGTTTTCAAATCCAGTGGCAACAAAAAACATAGTTTGAGATGTTAACTATTGATGCGGCCACAAAAAAACAACTGATTTAGTCTACTGGTTAAGGCATCAGATAGAAACAAGGAACCTTAAGCACAAAAGCTGTATGGGGTGATTTTGAGCCAGTCACTCTCTTAGCCCAACTAAATTTCACAGGGTTGTGGGTAAAACAGTAGAAGGGAACATTAGGTATATCTACTACCTCCCCCCCCCCAAGAATTTTTTATTGTTTTATTAGGTATGTCTACTACCTTGACTAATTTATAAAAATAAAAAAGGCAGGAGAGAAATAAACAAATAAGCTTCAAAGAATGTTCTACTATTGATATTTTAATGAAATTGTGAAGTTTCCAAAATATGCCCTAAGTGTCAGCGTTCCAAATATCATGCAGAATTAAATCATTGTCCAAGGCAAAGTAGTCCTTAAAACTCCAATTTAATAAGACAGGCATGTTGGCATTATGCTGTTGAAATTTCAACTCTAAGGTACATCCGGTGAATTTCCCAAGTTAAAAGTTCATCATCTATCCCCACACCCCATAATTCATCACATGGTCCAATCTTCATCTTCCACGCTGGCATGTACACCCTTCTTCTTCCGGCCAGGTGTCGAGGTGCGGAGACAAAAGACGACCTTGAGCTTCTAAGAAATCCATAACAATACATTCCACAATCCTACTCCTTTCTATTCCCTCCTCCCAACTACTATACCAATGAAACAGCATAATATATATGTTTTAATTATGTGGCAGGCCAAAGATCCTAAAAGGAACAGAATTACAGGCCTGACAGGCGGCCTCTCCTCAAGAGAAAAACGTTTCCTGAAAAGAGAGTAACATAAATGTTAACTATTAAAATTTAACCACCTCTTCCTCCCCCAGGGGGACCCTTTGGCTTATCAGGGAATTTCTCATGGAATTGCTTCACTAATTTATCTGCTTTCAGATCCCAACTTTTCACCCACGTAGCTTCTGACAAAGGGTATCCCTTCCAATGCACTAAATATTGTAAACGACCTCTATACAGCCTGGAATCTAATATTTTTTTCACTTCATAATGTGTTTCCCCTTCTACCACTACGGGAGGAGGTGGAGTTTGGGTGGATGGTCTCGTGCTAGACTCCCTTACCGGCTTCAATAAGCTACAATGGAATACCGGGTAAATTTTCCCTAAGAGTCTAGGTAGGCTGAGTCGAACTGTAACTGGGTTAATTATCTTTTCTATTGGGAAAGGACCTAGAAATTTTGGACCTAATTTCTTACTAGGCATCTTTAATCTTATGTATTTAGTAGACAAAAAAACTTTGTCCCCCACTCGAAAGGGGGGTTGTAGGGAACGATGTTTATCAGCTTGCTTCTTGTATGCTTCTGCCGCATCTGTTAGTGCCTTTTTGGTATTCTCCCATCCCTTCTTTAGTGCCTCCAGCCATTCATTCAGGGACATGGATGAGGGAGGTTCCTTAGATAGTTCAGGCATGGGAACGAATTCCATGCCACTGGTAATCTGGAAAGGAGTTAATCCGGTACTGCTGTGAACCGTATTATTATATGCTACTTCAGCGAAAGGTAGCAAGTCCGACCAATTGTCTTGCTGATAGTCCACATAACACCGGATGTACTGTTCCACCATCGCATTGGCCCTCTCTGCTGCCCCATTTGTGCTGGGATGAAATGCTGAGCTGAGTCCCTGCGTGGACCCGATCGATTTTAGGAATTCTCTCCAGAACTTGGCGGTGAATTGAACTCCGCGATCTGAAATGATCCTTTTTGGAACTCCATGTAGGCGATAAATGTGTTTCACAAACATTTTCGCTAATTTCTTTGCGGATGGTAGGCTTGAACAAGCGATAAAGTGTGCTTGCTTGGAAAACAAATCAATAACTGTCCAGATTACTTTATTACCACTGCTATCTGGAAGTTCGACAATGAAGTCCATTGCTATCTCTTCCCATGGTCGGCTAGGGTTGGCCACTTGTTGTAGTAGTCCAGGGGGCTTTCCCGGACGGGTTTTCATTGTTGCACAAGTAGCACAGCTTTTTACATAATCTTCCACCTCCGACCTCATCTTTGGCCACCAAAATTGACGTCTAGCGAGGTGGAGAGTTTTCAGGAATCCGAAATGACCTCCTAGTTTCGCATCATGACTCCGCTGTAGCACTTGCAATCTCATTTCTGCAGGGACGTACAGTTTGGATCCCTTCCAGGCTACGCCATCATTAATCGTTAGGATGTCTTTGTTGTTGTTGAACCATGGGTCTGTCTGGAGGGCTGCTTTCAGTTCGGTTCTCAGTTTATCTTGGCTTCGACTGGTGACTTGAACTGCCTTTTGGTGAGAAGAAGATATGATGGGGTGGAAAATTTCTTCCTTCTTACTGTCAAACTGGGGTTTTCTCGACAGTGCATCTGCTAACAAGTTCTTCCCTGCGGGGATGTGTTTAATTTCAAATTTGAACCTTTGGAAATATTGGGCCCAACGGACCTGTTTGGGGGATAACTTTCGATGGGCAAGGAGAGTTTCGAGGTTTTTATGATCAGTCCATACCTCGAACGGTATATCCCCCCCTTCCAGGAGATGCCTCCAGGTGAGCATGCTCCACCTGATCGCGAATGCCTCCTTCTCCCAAATGGGCCACCTTCTTTCCGTAGTGGTGAGTTTTTTGGAGATGTAAGCGCATGGTAAGAGGTGGCCTTCCTTATTCTTTTGTAGTAGCACTGCGGCTATCGCGACATCACTGGCATCCGTTTGGATTATGAAAGGTCGCTCTGGATCGGGGTGTTGCAATATAGGTTCTTGGGCAAAGAGCCGTTTTAATTTCTCAAAAGCCTTTTGACAGTCAATTGTCCATCTTAATGGTTGGTTTGCTTTTGGTTTAGTAGGGGAAGGCCCCGTTCTTAATAGGTCAGTCAATGGTAGGGCAATTTCAGCAAAGGTTGGAATAAACTGCCTATAAAAGTTTGCAAATCCAAGGAAGCTTTGTAATTGTTTGCGAGTGCTTGGAGGTTTCCAATCTAACACCGCTTTCACTTTTTCTGGGTCCATTTCTACTCCTTCATTGGAGATACGATATCCCAGATAATCTAGCGAGGTCTTGTGGAATTCACACTTTGACAATTTTGCATAAAGTTTGGCAGCTAGAAGTTTTTTCAGGACTTGCCGTACCAGTTTCACATGTTCTTCCATGGTCTCAGAGAAGATCAAGATGTCATCTAAATAAACGAGTACTCCGCGGTACAGGTGGTCGTGTAGCACTTCATTTATGTACTGCATGAATACTGCGGGTGCTCCTTGTAGTCCGAAAGGCATGACTTTATATTGGAAGCTGCCTAAGGGAGTATTAAAAGCGGTCTTCCACTCATCCCCTTTCCGGATTCGTATACGATAATACGCCTCTCTCAAATCCAGCTTGGTGAAAATCTTGCCCTTAGCCAAGTGGTTCAACATATCTTTCATGAGAGGGAGGGGATAGGTATTCTTTTCGCATACCGCATTCAAAGCTCGTAAGTCCACACAGAGGCGAACCCCCCCATCTTTCTTTTCCCTGAAGAGCACTGGGGCCGCTACTTTTGATTTTGCTGGTTCAATAAACCCTCTTTTCAAATTGGTGTCGATGTACTTCCTCAATTCTATCATCTCTTTAGGCGTCATAGAGTACATTTTGGGCTTTGGTAAGGTTACCCCAGGTTTGAACTCTATGGCACAATCTGTGGCGCGGTGAGGTGGAAGGTAGTTTCCGTCTTCCTCACTGAACACCTCCGCCAGATCCCAATAGATCTTTGGGACTCGTTGGATTCCCGGAAGTTTAGTGTCTGCTGCGGTTGCTGCAGGTTCTGGATGGGTTGGGCTGTTAGGTTCCAATGTTCCTGGGTGGCCCTTTGGTTCCACTGGTGGTAACGGCCCAAGTCCAATAGTCACCTTTCTAACGCCATCCTCCCACTTTATGGTAGGTTCCCACTTGTCCAACCATGCAAGCCCTAGGATAACTGACTCCTGCATTCCAGGGGCCACGATGAATCTGAGGAACTCATAGTGGCGGCCTATCACCAGTTTTACTAACTCAGTGATCTTTGTAGCCGGAGCTCCCCCAATTAGGGTTCCATCCACTTGCTCAAACGGAATGGGTTGTTTCAGGGGTCTGGTGCGTATACCTAGTTGCTCCACTATTGACATGCTGATTAAGCATCGGGTGCAGCCGGTATCTATAATCACCCCAACTTCCCCTTCTACCCCCCTTTTCGGTATTTGGAGTTTGGCTTTTATTTGGAAGGGGCGGATAGGTGCACTCACCATTGGGTCGTCTTCTGGGTTTCCTTCCTCTTCCTCCTCTGAAGTGTCCCGGGCGTTTTCAGTGGCTCCGCTCTCTGCCCCTGCTGGCTGTTGTGCCAGACGACTTTTTTCTGGTGGTTTTCTGGGGGTTTTCTTGACTGTGCTGGCAGGTGGTTGGCGTGGTTGTGGAACTGGGGCTGGAGCCCAGCATGTAGATGCCCGGTGGCCAAGCTGACCACAACGGTAGCACTTTATTTTGGGGCCCCAGGAACGAGGGGTTGGCGGGAGCTTTTCAGTTTGCTGCCTCTGCGTTCGGTGGGCTAACGGTTTTTTTTCAGGGGTTCTGGTACCAGGCTTTGGATAGGTGTTAATCTCGTGGTCCAGTATGATTGCAGTGGTGTACCATTCTTGGATACGATCTGGGGTCCCCCTTACGGCACAAGCTTGTTTCAGTTTGGGATCTAAGGCCTTTTTGAACGTATAGACCAATAGTCTCTCTGGCCAGTAACGTAGTCTTCCAGCTATTCTCCGGAATTCCCAAACTAATTCTTTGACCGGCCGACCCCCCTGTCGTAATTCCTGGATCTGGTCTTCAGCATCTACCTGTTGGGCCACATCGTAAAATCGGGCCCGCATCAGTTGGATGAACCCCGTTATGTCATCTAACTCAGGAGCTGCTTCTTCATGGAGTTCCGCTATCCATTGTGCTGCCTCTCCTTCATTCATCCCCTCTGCTATTTCTTGGATCAGTTCTCGATCCGTCAGGTATTGTGGGCCTACTTGGTCAACGTACGCCAACACTCGATTCATAAAGTAAGCTAGTTTGTCTCGGCTGCCATCATAGGTTGCACGGAACCGGGGGGGTGTGGGAGGAGGAGGGGGTGCTGGTGGTTGAACCGGAGCAACCTGTTGGCCTGCTGCTTGGGGTGGTAAGCTTCTTTGTGGGGCCACACCCATCGGTTGGGCAAAAGCCTGCTGAGGCATTGGTGGGGGGGCTGGGCCCTGTGGTGGTCCCATTCCCTGGCTCTGCCTCTGAGCAGCTATTTGGGGTGGCGCCATTGGTTGGGAAGGGGCAGGCGTCCACTGGCATTGAGCCCATCCATGACCCGGGAAGAAAGCCCAACCTGAATTGGCTTGATTGATGGGTCCAGAGCCATCGCTTTGCAGAGGGGGGGAGGTGAAAGTGTTCCAGGCCCCTTTCGGCTGGTTAAGTTTTACTTCCCAATTTTTTTTTCCTCCAGGAGGGGGGGTGCTGATTCGCTGATGGCTGTGTGGAAAGACCCAAGGTCTCCGCTCCACTGCGCAGCAGTTTCTCTGCTGGGAAAGGATAATGTGGGCTTTGCTAGGCTCCACCCGGGTGGTTCTGGGGGCCCCAGGGGTTTTTGTTCACTCACATTTAGGCGTCGGAATTGGTCCGGAAGGCCCATCAAAGACTGGCTGCGTGATAGCGACTGAGATCTCCATTCATTTGCTCTTCTCCCCATGCTCCAGCCGTCTGTCAGAGTTCCCTTGGGGGGCCCCCCTCCTTCCAGCAGGCATTCCTGAGAAGCAATAAATCCCGAAACTTCCTCCCGCAGATCAAACTCCGTCTGTGAGGGAAATCTTGGTTTCGGTTCCTTTCGCCGGGCGCCCTGCTGAAGCTCCCTTTGCTTCGCCTCTGCCTGTTGAACTATTTCTTTAGAAGGTGCATAGATGGTTTCGACAAAAATAAGCGATCCATCATCCTTAGCTTTCTCTGCTGCATTCTTTCCTTCCTCCATCTTCACTGAAATTTCGTCCTGCCCAGGGTTGGGTCAGAGCTGGGATTCAGTACCCCGATGAAAGAAAATTTTTTTAAGGGAGAGTTGAAATAATGTCAGCGTTCCAAATATCATGCAGAATTAAATCATTGTCCAAGGCAAAGTAGTCCTTAAAACTCCAATTTAATAAGACAGGCATGTTGGCATTATGTTGTTGAAATTTCAACTCTAAGGTACATCCGGTGAATTTCCCAAGTTAAAAGTTCATCATCTATCCCCACACCCCATAATTCATCACATGGTCCAATCTTCATCTTCCACGCTGGCATGTACACCCTTCTTCTTCCGGCCAGGTGTCGAGGTGCGGAGACAAAAGACGACCTTGAGCTTCTAAGAAATCCATAACAATACATTCCACAATCCTACTCCTTTCTATTCCCTCCTCCCAACTACTATACCAATGAAACAGCATAATATATATGTTTTAATTATGTGGCAGGCCAAAGATCCTAAAAGGAACAGAATTACAGGCCTGACACTAAGTGAATTTGCCTCGAGACAAAGTTCAAAAGAAAACCAGTCATTTATTAGGAGCAACATTTTGGCATTATCTTCTGCTGCGGAGCCAAATCTGATTTCCACTTAATGGTGTCTGAACTTTACCCTGTATCTCCCTTCCCTTCTGTCTGTGTCATAAATCACATCCACCAATGAGACACTGCAGCTGGCTATGAACTTGCGCATTTCACACACCAGCTGTAAAAATATGAGACCTGACTCTGGCCAAAGGTATGCATGGAATTCTCCTCCCTTTTCTCCCTTTTCTATGTCAACTTGATAATAGTCATGGAAACGCTTTAGAAATTGACATCTGGCTCCCCTCACTTCCCGAAAGCGACCTGTGTGAAACAAAAAAATTGAGTACAGATATATAATTTAGGGATGCGTCCCTCCCCCAGGCTTGCTTGAATTTTCTGCATGGAATTTTGCTATAAGGCGATCAGCCTGGATATTTCTACTTTTTACCCAAGATGCCTCTGATAAGGGGTATCCCTTCTACTTGATTAAGTATTGGAGTTGCCATCTCGAATCAAGGACTTGTTGAACCTCATAATGGGTTTGTCTCCCTATGACCACAGGGCCCGGGGGCTCCCGGGGTTGTGGTCTCAAAGTGGATCCGATCATGGGTTTTAAGAGGCTACTATGAAACACCGGGTGTATCTTCCCCAGCAATCGAGGCAGTTTCAATTGCACTGTGACTGGGTTGATGATCTTTACTATGGGGAATGGTCCCATCAACTTTGGCCCCAGTTTCTTGCAAGGCAGTTTTAATCTCAAATATTTTGTGGAGAGGTAATCCTTCTCTCCCACCTGGAATGGCCGTTGTGGAGCCCGGTGTTTATCTGCATGTTTCTTATAGGTTTGTGCTGCTTTAGCCAGTGCTTTTTTGACTTTTTCCCAGGTTGCTTTCAGCATCAACATCCAATCAATCAAACTGACTGAGGAGGGGGGGGAATCCCTTGGATACTCAGGCATTGGGACAAAATCCATGCTGCTCACAACTTTGAACGGCGTGAGTCCTGTGCTATTGTGAACAGCATTATTGTACGCGACCTCAGCAAAAGATAAAAGGTCTGCTCAATTGGACTGCTGATAGTTCATGTAGCACCTCAGGTACTGCTCTATCATGGTGTTCAGTCTCTCTGCTGCCCCATTGGTGCTCGGATGAAAAGCTGAAGTAAGACCCTGAGATGACCCAATGGACCACAGGAACTCCCACCAAAACGTAGCAATGAACTGGAACCCTCTGTCTGAAATAATTCTTCGAGGTACTCCATGCAGTCGATAGATATGCTTCACAAACAATTTAGCCAGCTTGTGAGCCGAGGGAAGTCCGCTGCAGAGTATGAAGTGTGCCTGTTTGGAGAACAGGTCTATTACAGTCCAAATCACCATGTTTCCCCCACTTTTCAGCAACTCTACCATAAAGTCCATTGCGATCTCCTCCCACGGCCTCGTTGGCTCTGCTACTGTTTGCAGCAGTCCGGGAGGGGGGGGTTCCCGATCTTCTCTTCATTGTGGGGCAGATGGTGCAACTTTTCACGAAACTGTCCACATCTTTCTTTATGCCAGACCACCAGAATTGCCTCTGGGCTAAGTGTAAAGTCTTTAGGAACTCAAAGTGGCCTGCCGGTTTGGCATCGTGGCTCCACTGGAGAATTAAGGTGCGTAGGGATTCCGGGTCATAGAGTTTCGTCCCCTTCCATGCAAGGTCATTCTTTTTATCAAGATGTGTTGGTTGTTTCGGAACCAGAGGTCTGCTAGCAGTTCGGTTTTGAGTCTCGTGGGTAGTTGTAGAAATATGAGACCTGACTCTGGCCAAAGGTATGCATGGAATTCTCTCTTTTCTCCCTTTTCTATGTCAACTTTTCTCCCTTTTCTATGTCAACTTGATAATAGTCATGGAAATTCTTTACAAGTTGACAGAAATTTTGTATTGTTACTACATTCTAATGTATTAGTGGTGTATTTAAAAAAAATACAATGGCACTCCTAACCAGTATATGACAGATTATCTGTAACCAATGTCTGTTCTTTACCTAGTTTTGGTAGAATTTGTTGTTGTTGTTAGTTGTGAAGTCGTGTCCGACCCATCATGACCCCATGGACAACATTCCTCCAGGCCTTCCTGTCCTCTACCATCCTCTGGAGTCCATTTAAACTCATGCCTATTGCTTCCGTGACTCCATCCAGCCACTTTATTCTCTGTAGTCCCCTTCTTTTGCCCTCAATCTTTCCCAGTATTAGAATTATCTACCCTTAAATATAGAAATGATGGATATCTAAACATATAGAGTTATATTCAGTCAGTCAGTTTCTTTTACTGAGCCAAAGGTTACATTTGCAATTAAGACAACCATAAGTTTGACTAAATAAACAAATGTACTTCACAGGGTTGTAACAACCAAATTACTAGAACTTTCTATTCCACCTTGAAGCATATACATATCTCCATAGAGTTCCAGTATTTATAATGCAAAAAGCCGTAATTAATTCAGAAGTAGACATTTCCTATTTTAACCTTCATGTTTAGGAATTTCCTCTCAATGGAGACTAGGTTTGCTCTTTTCTTCTTGGTTACAGAAGCACAATAAAGATCTAGTTATTTCATTTAAGATTGGAGTAGAACATGTTTGAGAAAAAGTGGGTTGACTTTATTTTCTTTATATTACATGTAGAGCTATCTTATACTGATCTTGATCATTATCTGTCCAGTTCAGAGCCTTTGGGAATAGATCACATACAAATAAAGAAGCTGTGTTCAAAGATATTAGCCATAGGCTAAAGTAAAAGTAATTATTTCTCAAAACTATTAATATTAAAGAATACGTTCAAGAGAATTAATTAATTATAATTATGTTAAATACCTGAATATCAGATGCCCTGATTGATACTGCTGTGATTTAGAAAATGTATTTTACTCTCAAGAAATATAATTGTATTTTTGTAAATCTTTTGTAGTTTCTTAAACTGCTCATCAGAAGTAATAGATGTCAAGTTCCATCATTAGAAGTTAATCTGAAAGTGAATTTATGTTCGTTTTGGAGTGGGAAAGAAGAAGATGGAACAAGCATGGGACATGATGCAAAGCAGGATCCTCAGTGTACCAAATGCACATGTAAAAACAACATAGGGATTGTGAAAATGCTGCACATCCTGGAAAAATCCTCTCCCACAAACTTCATAGATATTTTATATTTACAGACCAAAGTTAACTTTCAGTTTTTTTCAAATCAATATAGAAAAACAGATTTTTTGACATAATTCCTTGAACAGAAGCTGAATGCTCTACATCAGTCTGAAACATTATACAAGGAAGATGCCATTTTAAAGTTGGAATCACCTATTCCTTTTTATCACAGTAAAGAAGACAAACTATGAGATACAGAGATTCTTCATCCAATATGCTGTTCACATTTTTTATGGAAAATAATGCAATGTTTTTCTTTGAATCTTTGCAAATTTTATAAGTAAAGCTTTCTCACAGTTTAGCCCAAAGAACAAATGCAATCAAAGCTAATTCTGAATTAATATTTATGATCCAATTAGAGTTATTGAAATCCATAATCTCTTCTCATTTCTGCATAATAATTTTTTTCTGCTTGTAAATATCAATGCAGCAATTTTGAAAATGCATAATCTAGCAGCTATGCAATATTTTTTAAAAAAACCTTATAGGGACATGCAAATAACATCTTTCAAAATGCTGCCAGTTGATCTAATTTAACGGGTATTATATTTTTTATGTTTCAGGTAGTTATTTTCTTATACTATCACATTTACCAAGCCATTTTTCCTTAGTGGTCACAAAGATAGCCAAGATGAATGTTTCATTGGGATAATATCTGGCTTTTTTAAAACTTTTATATTAGAGATTACTGTGTCTCAATGGCTGGTCATAGCAGATTATAGTAATTTGCAACAAAGTCATTGATATAGTAGCTGTAATCCTACACCCAGACATATGTGCTTCTTGTCTGATAAAAACAGGCTTTATATTTTCTGGGATTAGGATTAACAACATTGCCTGTATTCTTGAATCTGTAATACTTTGCTACACAATTGTGTCTTATCATAAATTGTAAAAATGGGCTTTCTCTGATAGGGTAGAGAAGAAGCTCATCAAGTAAAATTATGAGTTGTTAATATATTTGAGGATGTTTTTGGAAGCAATTAAAGTATCTTGTAAAGTTTGATAACATGAAAAAATATTTAATAAAGGTGATGGAAACTTAACATAAAACTTAAAAATAAGATATGTATCAGATTATTTCATTATATTTATGAATTCTGTTCCCCTACGATCATTTTACAATTTTCTGCTGACTATTATTGTTATTAACTACTGCTGTTACATTGTGCATAATTCATATGCATATAGAAATATTTGGTACATTGTTGTACTTTCACAGCTGTTAAAATTTTAGACCAAATATTAAATTCATGAATAATGTCTTTTGCAGTGTATTAAATTTTATAGCCAGCAAACGTTACCTTATTCAGAAAGAAAACAAATTCTGTATTTTCCTTTTCTGGTTCAATATTACATAGTGGTCAGAAGTTGATGTTCAGCAAGCATGAAATTCCCAAACCACATTTGCTTGCAATGTGCAAAAAAAAAAAAAAATCCAGGAAGAGGCATTTACAGGAAAAAAAAAAAAAAAGATGAGCGGCAAGTGACAAGAACCTGAGCCTTTTCCCATTCACTTTTCCTCTAAAGAGTTTGTTTCAATTTGTACACCCCCTCCATGTTCTTTTATTCAGAACATCTAAGACAACTTTAATTAAAACAAAATATTGGCTGTGTAGTGTGGAGATAAAAGAACTTCATAATTATGAGACTTAATTTGTTTTTTTGTTTTTGATTTTTAACTAGATCAACTTTTAAGAACCAGGTGCAAAATACCGAGATCAGTCAGAGCCAAGTACAAAAGACTGTAACTAGAAGTAAAACAAAGTTTTGGATACAAAATACTTTTGAGAATAAGAATCAAAATTAGCTTTTTCAACTGAAGATTTTTTTCTAGCGTAATTATCTCAACCCTTCATATTTACACTTTTGCTGCATAGTCTAAAATATTATTTTTAAAACCTTCAAAATCAATTTTTACTGTCTTTTAAGGAGAGAGAAACTTACCTGTTGAATACAGTAGAATCTTGCAAGTCCAAAGGTCTCAATCTCTTCAATATGCAAAGAATTAAAACAAAATCCTTAAATGGGATCAAGATTCAAATCTTTATGGCATCTTTTTTCTTTATGCAACTCTCAAGTTGACCTGGTCCCCAAAACAATGGGGAAAAAGAGTTTGACAGTTATTTGAATTGCCACTACTTTCTAAAATCTGGTAGGGGTAGCCTTCCTCAGATATTCTGGTTTTTTTGAACAAATCCTACAAAGAAATGTGAAAGTTAAGAGTTTCTAGTAGATATACTGCTCTGCTCACTAGACTTAAAAAGTCAGAAGGCATTGTTCTAAATTAATTCACTAATAAAATGAATTTGATATTACAGACTTAGGATAAAACCACATGTTAGAAGATCAGGCTTTCTGTAAAGCACAATTCACTCGGTGAACTATGGTAATTGTAGTGATAATTTCTCTGTGATCAAAAGGGACAATTTTTTCATGAGAAAGTTGTCAGAAGTCACATCTGGCTGAGTTGATGCCAAATTCCAAGTGGTAGACATTACTTTTATTTCCGCTTTCCTTTTCTTATCACTTCTTCACACACTACCCATCTATTCATTAAAACAGAAACATGTATACACATACATTCTTGGTAGGACTTGAGGACCAGAAAACATATCTGCCAGCTCCTTTTCCTGCAGTAGTGCACTGAGAAGGCAACTGGACTTTCTTGGTTTTTCTTTTGAAAACATTTCACTTCTCATCCAAGAAGCCTCTTCAGAAGCAAAACATTTTCAAAAGGAAAAAAAAAGTTCAGTTGCCTTTTGGAAAAAGCATCTTTGACACAACCATGACCTGGATACTGGAGAATCTTCATAAACAGTACACTGAGGGGTATACTATAGAGGTCCGGAAGGTATTAGAAGCAAAACCATAAGAGGGCAGCACCAGCAACATTATTCCAAAACTGGGTTATGTTATTTTACTGTTTTCTGGTTGAGATATACATGAGCTAGCCTGCTTTCTTTTCTCTGCATGATGATGTGGAAGGAGACTGAAATCTACATGGAAGCTAGTTAATGCCTTTGTATTAAAAGTTAAACTTCTACCTCAACCTGATATACTTCTATCACATCTGGAGAGCAACACTAAATCTCAACCACTATCCCAACCAATGATAGCTGTTCCAGCACTCTTGGAGCCATAAAGTTCTGAAAGGTTGTTATGAACAAATGCAAAGCAACAGTATTTATTTAGGCTCCTGGTGTGTAAATTTGAAACATTGACACAAGAAGATGTATAACAGAGGTTATTCCCTGAGGTAACATTAATACTGTGCAATAATTGTTTGCAGAAGTTAACAGCCATGGGCTTTTTTAAGCTATCATAGAGCTTGCATTGCTTTAGCAGGATTATTTTAAATCTGGAAAGTTGAGATGATAGAATTTTAATTACTTTATCAACTAAAATATTGATCAGTGGAGACTTTAATGAGGCATTAATTAATTGGTGCAGCAGGTTAGCTTTGCTTAATTTTGAAACTCTAGAATGTCCTAAAGAATAAAAAATTAAAATTGTTCTATTTAGTTGTGAACTGTTTATTAAATTGTAGAATAACATGGATTGCCTCCAATATCCTAAATGCAATTATATTGAGGTGTTAATAAGGCAGAAATTAAGAACATTTTAATTGATTTCATAGATTAATTTATCTAAAAATGCCAATCAATAGTTGGTTGTTCAGTTTACATCCTGATTCAAAACTTCCATATTTTGACACCCTGACTCTTAAATATTGGCAATAACCTCAACAAATGGTTTACACAAACAGCAAAGGTGATTTTGGAGAAATTACATATTCTGTGGTTTCCAGATCTGATTTTCAGATAACCTTTTTCCATGTTGACCTTGTTTATTGCTTGCCAATGAGCCACTGGGTTGTGGAGAATTTGGGAATATGTCCTTCATTCATGTGAACTATTGGCCACTTCATTGTACGATTTTGGTATAACTGAAAGTGGTTTATAGTCTACTAAATCAGCATGATTTCTTTGGTTTGGGATTTGCATGCTGTGTGAATTCAGACATTGTGATTTGCACACCATGGCTTAAGAATTATTGTAATGTTTGAGACCAGCCAAATATTTAATTTAAAAACATTATTAAACAAATTTCAGTATAGCATAATGCTTATTATTTAAGATCTGATATAGCCAGATCTTAAATGATAATATATATTGTAAGAAAGGATTTACAACAGTAAGCAATCTTTAAAATAGGAAAGTTGTCTTTTTATCTTTATGATCATTGTGAAACTCCTAAAAAGCTTCCACTATATTCTTGGAACTTATATAGACACTCCTCAAAATAAATTTGAAATATGATTTTGGTTTAAAAAGTAATAATTTGAGAAATAATACAGAGATATCAGAATATACATTTGAAGAAACTAAATTGTCTAACTTTTAAATGAGAGAGGATAATCAAGGAATAACTAGATTGATGAAGAATATGAACTTTTTAATCCTCCCTGGACCTATTTGAATGCTTGAAAGAACCCACTGAAAATCAGCAGTTCAAATTAACCATTTCCATAAAATGAGAAATGAAACTTGGTGGATGAACAATTTAATGAAAAACCTTATAATTGTGATGACAATAAGCAAGAAGGCTTCTTTCATTATTCTGTTGATAAAAGAATGTAATTAGTAACATTGAATGTGAAATATGTTTGTAATTTTTTTAAATAAGCTATATGATTGGTAAAAATTACTTGAGAATTTTTTAAAGGTACATCTTCTACGTGGTCTGGAAATACACCATCATGGTTTCTATTTTACTGATCTAGGCTGTAACATTCCATTTGTTTAAAATATATACATGTTAATAAATATTTGAAGCATATTTTATGACTAACTATCGTTTTGAATTTTATTTAAACATATACAGGAAACTGACCTCAGTAATTAAAACTAGCTTATAATAACTTCAAGATACATTTTATTTCTTGTTCTTATGGATTTTATTGAGTTTGTCATTTTTGTAATGAACAATGCAGTATATTTTAAATGTGTGATGCTTCAGTCTTATTTCTATTCAGTGCTGGCATGGAATAATGAACTGAATGGATTGTCCACAGTGTTCAAAATTAGTCTAGATAAGAGTAAGGCCTGGTGATTGGCAAACCCGAATTGATCAATTCCTCCTTGTACAGCACATCACGCAAAATGTCATGACTGGCAGAAGCCCCTCTGAATTGCTAATGGGTCACCAGCTGAGGTCTTCCTTAGACCGGCTGCATCCAAACTATTCTGCCGAAACCGCCCATTGATTTGACCTATCAACTACAGTCATTTAGAATAGAGGATTGAGTGTATGCCCACAACTACCCTGGGGGCACTCTCTGGGTTCCTGCCACAATTGTAGAAATCACCAGCCCTCACTCTTATTCTTAGAGCTCGAGGAAGGTAGAAGTTGGAGGTGGCACATTGACCAACTCCAAGGCTGACTCAGCCATTCCAGTCTTAGACAACCAGAGATAACTCCTGCATGAGTTATCCAAAGCCCTACCCAAAAGGAGCAATCATACACTTCTTCCACAGACTCCTCAATCCCAAAAGAGCCGGAGTACTTAGCCAAGGAAGTTGGAGGCACACGGTGAGTTCCAGGGGAACTGGCTCTGAGAACTCCACCCACAGTCCGGGGAAGTTTCCAGGAGTTTCCATCAGTAGCAGCCAGAGAGTCAACAGGTCTGTCCGACCTGACTGAAGTACCAGTGCCAACTGAATTGCGCAGGTCTTAGAGGGTTTCTGAGTGCCCGCTTATTTGCGTGACTACATCACTAGTTGGATTAGCCCAACTAAGAGGGGAGGGGTTTAGATACTGACAGCCAAATAGTAGGCTCCAGCAAGGTCCTCTATTCTGGTGGGAAAATACTCAAAGTCAATTTGCCAAGAAGTCTGACAACTCCGTATAAAAGGGCTAGCTGTCAGACAGGCCAGTGCTGTATTGTCTAATAAAGAACTGTTTGTCACTGAAGCCTGAGTCCTGTCTCATCCATTCACATTATCTAACAGAAGTCTTTGATCCAGTCACAAGTGAGCAGAGGGAAATTCAGGTCAATCAGCTGTTCAATGAGAATGCCTGGTAAGATGGTTTTAAAGGCTATAGTCTATAAAAAGCATTATGACATAATTCCCAGATTTCTCAGTGCAATATGTAGACCAGTGGCGATGGTGTCCCCTGTCAACTTGTTGCTTCTATAAGCAAACTGGTGTTGATCAAAATTTGGAGGAAGACATATGAGGTGTTGTAGGACTAGATGCTCAAAGCACTTCATCACCAAGACGTCAGTGCAATGGGTCTATAGTCATTCAGGCTGTTTATGGCTGCTTTCTTCGGAACTGGGATAATTGTGGCTGCTTTCAAGCATGATGGGACTCTAGCCTGTTGCAGGAAGATGTTAAAAATCCTTGTGTCAGCTCTGGCCAGCCCAGAGGTCTGGAGTTGCCATTCAGGGGAGAAAACCGGGCCAGCTGCCAAGACTCACCAGGTCTCCCTCCTCCACAAGCAGCTGAGTAATCTACAAAGCTATTGATAACTAATTGAAAACAATCCATGATTAATTGCTGGTTGGTTTTCATTCTGGATTACGAGGGGGATAAGCATGTGCACGTGAGGGGTGCAAGTTATCCTAATTACCAAGTAACTATAAAAGGTGGTATGGAGCACCGGGTGGTAGCTCTGACAATTTATTCATTGCCTTAGTACTTTGTTGGTCAGTTTGTGTCGGAGGAAGAATACAAACTCCATTTACCAACCATTTCTGTGTTTGGCTGTTTTCATTAACCCTTCGGAACCTGACAGTTTGTCAGAGCTGCCACCCAGTGATCCCCACTACCTTTTATAGTTACTTGGTAATTAGGATAACCTGCACCCTGCATGTGCGCACATTCATTCCCCTCATAACCTCATCCCCTTTGTAAGCTGCTGGACGCACATTTATACATAAAATTGTCTAAATGTGAATTCCACAGGACGCAACTGGATTACTTTGGGTTCCATATTTCACCTAAAGGGGTGGAGATGGGCCCCACAAAGGTAAAGGCGGTGTTGGACTGGCAGGCTCCCCAAACCTGCAAGCAGTTGCAGAGTTTTTTAGGGTTTGCCAATTTCTATCGCCAGTTCATCCCGTCCTTTGCCCAAGTGGCCCTTCCACTAACCAACCTCTTATGCACAAAATATCTCACGACAAACCCTTGACTGGGGAGCCCAGTTGTGTGGACAATAGCATGTCAGCAAGCATTTGAGCGTCTGAAGTCCTTCTTTGCACAGGAGCCAGTACTGAACCATCCAGAGCCCACTAAGCCATTTATGGTTCAGGCAGTGATGTGGTGGTGGCTGCAGTTCTTTTACAAAAGAACAATGAAGTAGTCCTATAGCCGTGTGCTTACACCTCGGGGAAGTTGACAGGGTCCGAACGCAACTGGCCCATTTGAGAGAAGGAGGTGTTTGCGGTTCAGTGGGCCCTGTTGACCTGGCGGCATTTACTAGAAGGGGGAGCGATATCCCTTGAGGTCTGGATGGACCACAGGAATTTGGATGCCCTCCAGACCCCACGACTGGCCGTATCCTTTTCCTAAGGATACTTAGGATACTTTGGGCACAGTAGCAGAAAGATGTGGTCAGATATACCCAGATGTCCCAGGGAGATGTCCCATACCCAGGGAGAGGACGATCGTTCTATATGCCTGTCTTAAGTTTGAGCACATATGGTCTAGAGTGTTCTTACTTCTGGTGGTACACTGCAAATACTGCACAAACTTAGAACAGACTTTAGACAGGCTTGATTAAAATTCCCAGCCAGAACAAAAGCACCCACAGGGTACGTTTGCTGCCACCTCTCGATGGCGTCATGTAACTTAGAGAGTGCTGTGCTAACATTTGCATCAGGTGGAATATAGACAGCAGTGATAACTATAACTGAAATATCTCTAGATAAATAAAATGGCTGACAAATGACAGTTAAGAATTCCACATCTGGAGAACAGCATGTATAAGTAACACTACTGTTAGTACACCTGTTATTATTTGTGTAAATACAAAGTTCTCCACCTTTGCTTTTACTGGAGTTGCTGTTTCTGTTGAAACGGTGTGTGGTGCAGTTAGTTAGCTCCACTGACATGTCCGGTACAAATGGATGAAGCCAGGTCTCTGTGATGATCATCACACAGCAGTCGCGAATGAGCTTATTTGCTGCCATCATAGCTCTAGTTCATCAGTTTTGTGGACAAAGGATCTATCTTCCTTATTGGGGTTGGATTGGTTCAGGGCGCTGGGGCTGTCAATCTCGGGGGTCCACTCTCTACTTCCCTCTCCTCTTCCCTCCGCTACTTCCCTCTCCTCCCTCCTCACCGAATTTGCCGTCTTTGACTCCTCCCTCGGCTGTTACACGGGATCCCCCATTTCACTCAATCTCGACCCCTCCGTTGCTCCCATACGCCTGAAGGCTCACCGCCTGCCTCTTGCTCTTAAAGCAAAAGTGGACGCAGAGCTCGATAAGCTGATCAACCAAGGCATTCTCGAGCCTGTTGATTTCTCCCCATGGGAGACGCCGATAGTGGTGCCCTTGAAGTCTGACGGATCCATAAGAATCTGCACAGACTTTAAGTCAACATTAAATAAGGCCTTACAATCGCACCCGTACCCTGTCCCAGTGGTGCAACATGTATTGCACTCACTGGGCAAGGGCCGAATTTTTGCTAAGCTAGATCTTGCGCAGGCATACCAGCAGCTGCCTGTGGACGAGCCCACCGCGCTTGCGCAGACCATAGTAACACACCGCGGCGCATTCAAATGCCGCCATTTGCAGTTCGGAGTAAGTGTAGCCCTGGGAATATTCCAAGGGTTAATGGAACGTCTGCTCCATGCCATTCCCAGGGTCACACCATATTTCGATGACGTTTTAATCGCAGCCCCCGACTCTGTGGGACTCGTTAAAACGTTGTGCGCTGTCCTACAGCGTTTCCGCGCTGCTGGCCTGCACTTAAAAGCGTCCAAATGTCAATTGGGGGTCCCTGCCGTAACATTTCTGGGTTACCACATTGACGCTAACGGTATCCACCCCGATCCTGATAAACTTGATGCTATCTTATCTGCACCCCCCCCTACCAGCAAGACAGAGCTTCAAGCCTTTCTAGGGCTCCTAAACTTTTATGCCTCTTTTATTCCCCACAAAGCCACCCTGGCTGAACCCCTCCACCGCCTTCTCGACTCGGCAACCCCATGGAGTTGGACAAGCCGCGAGGCACAGGCGCTCGCGGCTGTCAAACGCTCCCTCACTGCTCCTCCAGTCCTCGCCCAATACGATGAGAAGCTTCCTCTTGTCTTAGTTTGTGACGCTTCCCCCTTTGGGGTTGGGGCTGTCCTTAGCCACTCCTACCCTGATGGCTCTGAACGTCCCATAGCTTTTTACTCCTGCACCTTATCAAAGCCAGAGCGTAATTATAGCCAGCTTGATAAGGAGGCGCTGGCCGCCGTTGCGGGAGTAAAACGCTTTCATCACTACCTCTACGGCCGCCACTTCTCTTTTGTGACTGATCATAAGCCCCTTCTTGGCATCATTGCAGGGGACCGCCCCACCCCACCCCCATTCTGTCACCCCGCATGACCCGCTGGGTGGAATTCCTTTCTTCCTACTCCTATTCCCTTTCTTATAAGCCCGGCGGTCACATTGCTCATGCCGATGCCTTGAGCTGTTGCCTCCTCCCTCTTCCCATTGCTGACCCGGCTCCTACTCATTCCATTTGCCTCCTCACTGATCTCTGCCTTCCAATGTCTGTTTCGGACATCGCGCAGGCTTCCCGCACCAATCCCATTATCTCCCGCGCTATGGCCGCCGTAACTCGGGGTTGGACCGCCTGCGCCTCGGATCCCCTACTGCTTCCATTCTTCCGCCGCCGCTTAGAGCTTTCTGTCCTGCAGGATTGCCTTCTATGGGGCTCCCGCGTAGTCATTCCCTCCTCCCTGCGCAGCGCTGTGTTGTCTCGCCTCCATGATGGCTACCCAGGGATCGTCCGTATGAAGGGCCTTGGCCGTGGATACGTCTGGTGGCCGTCCATGGACGCGGACATCACTTCCTATGTTCAGCACTGCTCTGCCTGTCAACGAGTGCAAGCTGCCCCTCCTACTTCTCCTCCCCGAGAGTGGGAGCGACCTATGGCCCCATGGAGTCGCTTACACATCGACTTTATGGGTCCTCTTGACGGTCACTCCTTCCTCGTCATTGTGGACGCCTGGTCCAAATGGGTTGAACTCTTCCCAATGTCCAGCACCACCTCCGCGGCCACTATCCACGTTCTCAATTCCCTCTTTACTACCCACGGGCTGCCCGATGTTATTGTTTCTGATAACGGGCCCCAATTCTCTTCTGCTGAATTCCTCTCCTTCCTTGCTTCCCTCGGTATCCGCCACGCCCCCGTCTCCCCTTACCACCCGGCCAGCAATGGCCTGGCAGAACGGGCCGTGCGATCTGCCAAGGATGCTTTCGCCCGTATGTCTGCCATTCCATGGCCCACCCGCATCCACACATACCTCCGTTCCCAGCACTCCACCCCTTGCCCGTCCACTGGCAAAGCTCCCTCTGAACTGTTAATGGGCCGCCGCCTCAGGTCTACCTTAGACTGCTTTCACCCCCTCTTTTCTTCCACTCCTTTAAACCCCTCTGTACCCCCGAGGGCCTTTCTGGTGGGGGAGGAAGTATTTGCCCGTAATTTTGCAGGGGAGCCAAAATGGGTACCGGGGCAAATTTCCGATGTAACAGGGCCCTGTTGTTACAGGGTCCTCCTCAACGATGGGAGATATTGGCGGCGGCATTTAGACCTGCGGCGGCGGCGACCGGCAGAAACATCTGCGAACGCAAACACCGGACCGAAACAACCAGGCCCTAGCAACGCCACCTGCTAGCCCGACCATACAAAAAGACCTGTCTCCGACTCCGCGCAATACCTTCCCGGTGCGCTGGCAACCTTACCTGCTCCGTTGGGTTCCTTGCAGGGGGTTGGGCCTACCGGGGCCATTCCGCTAGCTGTTCATCATAAAGGCGGAGCCGACACTCCTTCCACCTCGGACAATGTGCCATCTTTGCCTAGGCGTTCCTAGCGCGTGCGCAGACGCCCAGGTTACCTCAAAGATTACGCATGCGCGATCCGGGGGAAAGGGGTGTTGTATACTGTGGAGCCTGGCCAGCAGAGGGCGTTCAGGGAAGCCCTCTGATTGGTCCAGGCGTGCGCTCCAGCCGGCGGGAGAATTAGTTAAATTCTATTGGTTCGCCGTCTGACAGCTGCAAGTATAAATAGCTGTCAGACGGCTCGCGTTTTGTTCATTCCTGTCAGCCTGTTAAAACCAATAAACCTGTTGAACTGACAGCTGCCTCAGTCTCCTCACTACGAATACAACAGAGTTGGTTAGAAAAATGCTTGGTAATGCTGATCTGTGAGGCTGCTTCCATAACCAAACCAGCTCTGCATCCCCGCTTCTGCTTTCACTCTCTTCGCCTCCTCCTAGGCCCAATAATGATCTATGGAGAGCCCGGCAATCTTACTATGTTACTCAGTATATTATGAGAACTGCTGAAAGTCACTGATAATATCTAATTGACTAGAAGATCCAATCTTCAGTAATTCCCCGTGGGTACAGACTAGTTTATGCCTACAAACTCCACTGTGATATCAGGAGCTTAAAGCTGCAGCATCTACGCGCACCACCATCTTGGGGGGAAAACAGCATTCAAGGGATAACAATTGCATATTGCATCTATACAGTTTGATAAATCATTTTTAAATCTAAATTTAAAGTTGGCTTTTAATCCTAGCTTGTTTCAGAACCATAAGTTGTACATAGGTTCTTATACTCCTTTTTCTTTGCCCAAAAGTCTTATTAACATTCATGATGGCTTATTAGACCAACACTCTTCATTTAATGATTTCTGAATGCAGCTTAGTTTAAGACTTAATATAAAACTTGACTGTATATTCTTTGTACCGAACAGCATATCTTTGTTATCTTTTTAATAGTTGATTATCAGAGCTAAGTATCACACTTAGAATCTTCTACCTCTAATTGAAATACCATTTCAGTATCTAGATTAAGCATGCATTTCAGATCTTGGCTACTCTGTCCTAATTGATAAAATACAGACTACTTAGTCTTGTATTATAAATATCTCATTTTGTTTTTAAAGCTTTGCTGCTTAAGGCCTTGCTAGGCTCAGTAGCAATGCTTGGCTCAAGGTAGAGGTTTGCATTATCACATACCAATGGGAAAAGGTACAAATATTAATACAAAGATCTTACATGATTACATTCTTTGCTCAATGTCTCAAGTTTGTATTTCCTTGGCTTGGATTATTCTGACTTCTGAATTTCTAGAAATTTAGAAAGCTTACTGTCATATACTAGGGTGCAATATGAAAGAAGCTAGCTGTGTCCATTGAATTATCTAAAGTCCAGCATGAATTCAATATATAAATTATAGTTGATTGTGAAGTACCGGTAGTTCAGATTGAGTTGTAAAATGCAATGCGTTATTATTGGATTGCAACTCACTACTTCACTCAGAATTTTCATCTGTGTTTTTTGAAAGAACTAAGATGCCCCATGACATAATCTTCACACTTCAATTTGACAAATTAACAAAACAGCACCTTTTAGAAGCCCAGTCAATGAAGAGAGATCACAGGTGCAGAAGAAAAGTATCACCCAGAAGAGAAAAACTCCTTCCCCGCCTTTAATTTTACCCTTCTCTTAACTTGATAATACACACATATTGTAATTATTTTGGAGCTGATTGGACCTTTTAATCTCTCTCATCTACTTTTGTCTATTTCAGATAGTAATGAAACCTCAACATTTAAGGTTATTTGCAATCCTGCATTCTCAGTTTTTGAGACCACAGAGTTCACTTGAGGGCAAAAGAGAATAGTTTGTTTTCCTTGATGCCATGTCCCCTCAGAGGTTATCTAATAAAGCTACTGTAGCTGAAATGCCTCTTCTTTTACTGTATCAATCACCTTCCCAAAGATACATACCTCAAAATCAAACTGGAAAGAAAATACCTTGTTAAAACAATGTATGCTATTTATGTATTTACACTTCTTTCTATTTGGATTTTTTTAAAAAATCTGACGCCAAAGATGAAGTAATGTACTGATTTCACTTGTCATGTCAAAGCCTGCAATTAAGTTCCTTCCTTCCTGTGATATAGTTCAATTTGTGGTATTTAGTGGTACTGTGCACGGTGCAATGTATGCCAATTAAGTTATCAACTAATCAGCAGAAAAGCCATAATTTGTACCAAGACTACACTTACTTTCAAAGGCTCTTCGCTAGCAGGATTTTTATTACTAGATAGTTTTGAGTCTAACATTTCATTCATATAATTAGAATTTATTGTCAGAATGTGTGGGACTTGATTAGGACGTCAAATTCTAATACCTGAAAACCTGACGGGGATGTGATCAGGACAGTGTATGTGATTAGAATTTGACTCACTTTCCTGACTATGGAACATGTGAATGCTGATTTGAATGTTTTGAATCTAATCTAAATTCAAAGAATCAAGCTCTTCTACATTTAATAGGAACCTTTGATAAATGGTTCTGTTGCTGATGATTCAGTTAATTAACAGTTGAATTAGAATACTCCAAAGCAGTTCACTTTTGCTCGTTATCTACTTAATATCTATGTCCAGCTTAATGTTTTCTAGATATTCTGGGGTATGAATCCCAGCTGGCTGGAGCAATATCTGATTAATCTGCACAAAACTAATTTGGGAAAGATTAATGCATATAGTGGACGTATGTACTATTATGGTTTGACTGACTAGTTTGGACTTTAAATCGTTCTATATGTGTTCAACATTGGATTTGCAAATATACTTGTTCAAGGGACTTTCCTGATTGCTTTGTTGAACTTGTGCCACATTACCATGAAAGTCTAGAATTTCTGAGTTTGCCTGCAATTCTAGTGCCTGCTTTGAAATGGGGAAAGGAAAATGGTAAAAAAAAAAAAAGAACCCCTCCCCACCAAACTGTCCCAGATACTCTCTTGATAGATGGATGATTGGATGCATTTTGTAATCAGGCTTCCAAACATTTCATCATTATCTCCTAAATGAGAGACAGAAGATTTGCTATTATGGGTTTTGCTATTATTTTCCTACAAAAAAACTAAATTCCTGGTATCCTTCAAGAATATAACCCAGAACATACTGAATGTTTTTAAGGATGTGAATGTGCTAGTTTGTCATGTCCTGATATCAATTATTTATGTCACATTATGTGGCATCCTTGTCTAATGGGCTTGAGGTTCACATTGCTATTTAGCAGACAAAGAAAACGAAAAGAACAGCTTTCCTTTAATTTTCAAAGGCTCAATTGCCTAAAGGTATTGCTTTAGGCAATTGATGTCCTTATCATCATGGGATAGGAAGCCAAAAGATAACCAGAATAACAGGCAAGTTTGGCTTTGGAGTACAAAATTGAAGCAGGGCACAGGCTGATAGAATTTTGTCAAGAGAATATGGTGGTCATAGCAAACACTCTTTTCCAACAACCCAAGAGACGACTCTACACATGGACATCAGCAGACGGTGAACATAGAAATCAGACTGACTATGTGCTCTGCAGCCAAAGATGGAGAAGCTCTATAGTCAGTAAAAACAAGACCAGGAGCTGACTGTGGCTCAAATCATGAGCTTCTTATGCAAAATTTAGGCTTAAATTGAAGAAAATAGGGAAAAGCACTAGGCCACTCAAATATAAACTCATATCCCTGGTGAATGTACAGTAGAGGTGACAAATGGATTTAAGGAATTAGATCTGATAGACAGAGTGTCTGAAGAACTATTGTACAAGAGGTAGCAACCAAAACCAAAGAAAAAGAAATGCAAGAAAGCAAAATGGCTGTCTGAGGAAGCTTTACAAATAGCTGAGAAAGAAGGGAAATGAAAGGCAAGGGAGAAAGAGAAAGATACACCCAATTGAATGCAGAATTGCTACAATAGCTAGAAGAGATAACAATGCCTTCAGAAATGAATAGTGCAAAGAAGTAGAAGAAAACAATAGAATAGAATAGAATAGAATAGAATAGAATAGAATAGAATAGAATAGAATAGAATAGTGAGGACCAGAGATGTCTTCAAGAAAATTGGAGATATGAAGGGAACATTTTATGCAAAAATGGGCCTGATAAAGGAACAAAGTGGCAGGGACCTAACAGAGGCAGAAGAGATTAAGAAGAGGTGGCAAAATTACACAGAGGAACTATACAAAAATGAGCTTAACATCTCTGATAATCATGATGGGACAGTCACTGACCTAGAGCCAGACATCCTAGAAGGTGAAGTCAAATGGGCCTTAGGAAGTCTGAGCAACAACAAAACTAGTAATGGTGACAATTACAGTAATGTTATGTTATGTAATGCGAGGTCCGTGGTTAATAAGGCCCCCCTCATCAGGGACTTGATCTCAGAGGGGGAGCCGGACCTCGCAGGAATAACGGAAACCTGGTTGGGCCCGGAGGGGGGGTTGCCCCTCGGTGAAATGTGCCCTCCAGGTTACCGGGTGTTCCATCAGCCACGGGCCCAGGGTAGGGGCGATGGGGTAGCGATAATCATCCGGGAAGATTTGACTCCAAGAGAATTCACTGTGTCGTAGACATCCAGTTGTGAGTCTCTGGGCGTGAAATGGGGCCCAGGGAGACAGTTGGGTCTGTTGATAGTATACCTGGCTCCCCGCCATACATCAACGGCCCTGCCCGGACTCCTCGAGCTGATCGCGGAGATGGCGGTTGAGACCCCCAAGCTACTAGTGATGGGGGACTTCAACCTGCCGTCGACGGGAGAGGCATCCGAGGTAGCCCGGGAATTCATGGCTTCCATGACAGCCATGGATCTGACTCAAGTAGTTCGGGACCCCACACACGAAAGAGGCCACATACTGGATCTTGTGTTTGTCTCCGACCAGTGGATGAGTGATCTGGGTATAGGGAATTTAGTCATCACGCCCCTGTCATGGTCAGATCACTCACTTCTCCAACTGGACTTCCCTGGCGCTACTCCCCGCCGCGGGGAGGCGGAACCAGATTGTCCCAGATGGTTCCGCCCCAGGCGTCTGATGGAACCAGATAGGTTCCAGGCGGAGCTTGGGCCACCTCCTGCAGACCTGTCCCGCTCCCGGGCAGAGGACCTGGTGGCCGAGTGGAATAGTGCGGCCGCCGGAGCCTTGGATCGGGTTGCGCCTTTGCGGCCTCTCCGATGGCAACGATCGACCCGGGCCCCCTGGTTTAATGGGGAGCTAAGGGCGATGAAATGCCATAGGAGACGCCTAGAGAGCAAGTGGAGATCCTCCCGCTCCGAATCCGATCGAACACAGGTAAGAGCCTACTTAAGGACCTACCTTGTGGCAATAAGGGTGGCCAAGCGTCAGTATTGTGCCACCCTTATAGCATCCGCAGAGAACCGCCCTGCCGCCCTGTTTTGGGTGACCCGCTCCATGCTGTCGCAGGGACAGCGGGATCCCCCGTTGCAGGGCAGGGCAGAGGAGTTTGGGGAATACCTGCAGGATAAAATTGATCGGATCCGGAGGGAGTGGACCCACCCCAGTGTTCCAGAGGGGGCGTCCGAGGCTAGTCTTGAGATTCCACGCTGGGAGGAGTTTGACCCTGTTGTCACCGAAGATTTGGACAGGTTGCGCGGGCGACTGCGAGCCACCACATGTTTATTGGACCCGTGTCCCTCCTGGTTGGTACTGGCTTCCTGGGAGGGTACATGAGGCTGGCTACTGGGGCTGATGAACGCTTCGTTGGGTGAGGGCCTTTTACCAACCGCCTTGAAAGAGGCGGTGGTGAGACCCCTGCTCAAGAAGCCTTCCCTGGACCCAGAGGAGCTAGCAAATTATCGTCCTGTCTCCAACCTTCCTTTTCTAGCGAAGGTTGTTGAGAGTGTGGTGGCTCAACAGTTCCCGCGTCACCTGGAGGAAGATGATTATCTAGACCCGCGCCAGTCCGGCTTCCGGCCGGGTCACAGTACTGAGACGGCCTTGGTCGCGTTGGTGGATGATCTCTGGAGGGCAAAGGATGGGGGTTGTTCCTCCATCCTTGTCCTATTAGATCTCTCGGCGGCTTTCGATACCATCGACCATGGTATCCTATTGCGCCGTCTGGAGGGGTTGGGGATCGGAGGCACCGTATTGCGGTGGTTCCGCTCCTACCTCTCTGGCCGGACGCAATGTGTGTTGGCAGGGGAGCAGAGGTCGACCCCGAGGCCCCTTACTTGTGGGGTCCCTCAGGGGTCGATCCTCTCACCTCTCCTGTTCAACACATATATGAAACCGCTGGGCGAGATCATCCGTGGTTTTGGGGTGGGATACCACCTGTACGCTGATGATACCCAGCTGTACATTTCCACCCCAAACCACTCCAACGAGGCCGTCGAAGGGATGTCCCGTTGTCTGGAAGCCGTGCGGGTCTGGATGGGTGACAACAGGCTCAGGCTCAACCCCTCCAAGACAGAGTGGCTGTGGCTCCCGGCTCCACGATACAACCAGCACATTCCATCGCTGGCCATCGGGGATGAACAATTAGCCCCGGTGGAACGGGCATGCAATTTGGGCGTCCTCCTTGATGCCCGGCTGACTATAGAAGATCATGTGGCAGCCGTGGCGAGGGGGACGTTCCACCAGGTTCGCCTGGTGCGCCAATTGCGTCCCCTTTTGGACCGGGGGGGCCTGCGCACAGTCACTCACGCGCTGGTGACGTCTCGTCTGGACTACTGTAATGCTCTCTACATGGGGCTCCCCTTGAGGTGCACCCGGAGACTGCAGTTGGTCCAGAATGCAGCCGCGCGGGTAATCATGGGGAGATCGAGGTTCTCCCATATAACACCTCTCCTGCGCGAGCTGCACTGGCTTCCTGTGGCCTACCGGGTGCGCTTCAAGGTGTTAGTCACCATCTTTAAAGCGCTCCATGGCATAGGGCCTAGTTATCTGCGGGATCGTGTCCTGCCCCATACATCCCTGCGGCCCATTCGCTCACACAGAGAGGGCCTTCTCCGGGTGCCGTCCTCTAGAGACTGTCAGCGGGCGGTGCCCAGGAGTAGGTCCTTCTCTGTGGCGGGTCCCACCCTTTGGAACGACCTCCCCCCAGACATCAGGACAACAACCGATCTCCGCTCCTTCCGCAGTAAACTGAAGACCCACCTGTTTCGGCTAGCCGGCCTGGCATAATCTCGACAACTGTTCCACCCCTTGGTTAATTTTAATTGTCAATGTTAGCTTTTAAACTTTTATTCTTATTGGGGTTTTAACTTCTCTGATTATTGTATTTATTTATTTTTACCTCCTTCTTTGTAGTCCGTAGACCGTTGCTTGTGTACGTCGCCCCGAGTCCCTGTGGGGAGAGGGGGCGACTAATAAGTCTGATAAAATAAAATAAATAATAAATAAATAAATAATATTCCAGCTGAGCTATTTAAAATCTTAAAAGATGATGCAGTAAAAGTGCTACACTCAATTTACCAGCAAATTTGGAAGTCAACAGTGGCCACAGGATTGGAAAAGGTCAGTTTACATTCCAATTCCAAAGAAGGGCAATGTCAAAGAATGTTCAAACTACTGCACCATTGCACTCATTTCATATGCTAGCAAAGTTATGCCAAACATCCTACAAGCTAGGCTTCAGCAGTATGTGGACCTAGAACTATATGATATATTTGGTCTATTTCCAAGATGTTATATATCTTGGTATATTTCCAAGATGGCGCCACCGATGGCAGCCTTGGTGAAATGCTCTCTGTTAGTTTTTCTGTTTCTTTTTTTGTCATTCTCTGTGATTCACTATGGATTTCATACTCAGGGGACCAACTACTAAGCATCTAGCAATGTTTCTTTGATGGACAGCTATCTATGACTTCACCCCCCCTTTTTTTTAACAAATGCAGAAGAGTTTCTAACACAGGAAAAAGCAACTTCCTCTGAACAATGGATAAACAAAAACAAATGGAGGAGACACTGGAGGCAAAGAAGGGATAAGCAGGTAGGGATTTTGAATAGACTTAGGAAAAGTGGGATAAAAACCCCCCTCCTTTCACTCTTTCTAACTAATTTACGTTCACTCGCTAATAAGATGGATGAAATACTTCTTTTAAATGGATGCAGTTCTGATTTTTACAACTCAGCAGTTCTCTGCTTCACTGAAACCTGGCTAAATGAGTCAATTGGTGAAAGCAGCCTGCATATCCTAGGATTTCAGATACAAAGAGCAGACAGAATTGCAGAAACATCTGGTAAAAAGAAGGGAGGAGGGTTATGTTTATATATTAACAAACCACTGGTCCTGAGATATAACTATACTAAAGAAATTCTGTGATGTGGACTTAGAGACATTAATTATCAATTGCAAACCATTCTATTCTCCATGAGAGTTCTCCTCATTTCTCCTAATTGCTGTGTATGTTTCTCCACAAGCTTGTGTAAACAATGCATTGTGAACTCTAGCTGACCAGATTATGTGGTCTGAAGTTAAATATCCAGATTCACTTCCCATTATTTTAGGAGATTTTAACAAAGCCAATTTAAGGAAAGAGCTACCAAAATATTTTTAGCATGTTAATTGTCTCACCAGAGGCAAGACTACTTTAGACCATTGTTACTTTACCACAAGTAGCTGTGGAACATTCTGATCATTGCATGATTCATCTTGTACCTGCTTACAGACAAAGGCTTAAAACCATGAAACCAACAATTAAATCAATGAGGACATGGACTGAGGAGGCGAAGCTAAAGCTACGGACTTGCCTTGATTGCACTGATTGGAATGGTTTCAAAGATACCTCTGCAGATTTGGATGGACTCACAGATACTGTAACATCATATGTCAGTTTCCGTGAAGAGCTATTTGTGCTGACCAGAAACCTGTAAATATACAGTTAACAATAAACCTTGGTTCACAGCTAAACTTAAGCAGCTATGTTGTACCAAAGATATAGCATTCTATTGCTGATTGTGCAGCAATAGAATGCTGTACAATCAGGCCAGAAATGTATTAACAAGGGAGATCAGAACAGCAATAAGAAGCTACTCTAAGGAATCAATTCTCAATAAATGAACCAGCAAACATGTGGAAAACTCTTGAAATATCACCGGTTACAGCAAACCTTCTTCCCATGCTGAAGGAAACCAACAACTGGCAGATGACCTGAATGCCTTTTACTGTTGGTTTGAGAGAAAACTAGTGCCACCCATCTCCACAATCCCCATCTCGGACAGATCAATACCAACTAAGCCTCCTACAACCTACCCCATCCCATCGGGCCCACCACCTCTGGTGATTACAGAGAATGAAGTGCAAGATCTATTTCACAGACAAAAGCCAGGAAAAGCACCAGGCCCAGACAAGATAACTCTTTCTTGCTAAAAAGTGTGTGCTGACCAACTGGCCCCAATATAAAGTCCTGCCTCTCCTTCCCGCTCCAGAAAGTAAAAGTCTTGAAATGAAATATTTCAAAAGGAACCTTTTATTAAATAGAAGTGATAGCAGAACAAAAGCAAAGCAGACTCTGAATTCCCTTAGGCAATAGTTAGAAATAAGGTATTAAAAAAAAACCTCTCTCTCTCTAGTCTGATGTGGATTCAGCTAATCCACAGGTGTGGAGATGTTGTTCCTGAGAACCTAGATAAGACAGCGTTCCCAGTGTCATCTTCCCTGGGTGAAACAACCCACATGGCCTCCCCCTTATACATTCCCCAAAAGGTAAGAAAAACTCAAGGCACTCCAGCACCAGGATAAAGGTAAATAGCAGTTGTCAAAGGTAATAGGAAAGAAATACATTCACCGTCAATCTCCACTTGTATGGCAGTATCACTTTAGGGATCTGAAGTGAAGCATCTTTAATAAATCACTAGAGATGTGCTATGTTCCTTCTTGCTTCAAATGCTCTACTATCAACCCAGTGCTGAAAAAACCTTCCATCAAGGAATTGAATGACTTCAGACTGGTTGCTCTGACATCTCTGGTTATGAAGACTTTTTAAAGACTAGTGCTGGCCCACCTGAAAACCACCACACATCTGCTGTTAGACCCCTTGCAATTTGCCTACTGAGCAAATAGATAGACAGATGATGCTGTTAATATGACTCTGAACTACTACATCCTACAACATCTTGAATCTCCAAAGACCTATGCAAGGGTCCTGTTTGTAGACTTCAACTTAGCATTCAATGCCATATTTCCAGATATTCTTCTAACTAAACTAAATTAGATAGCTGCACCTGACCACACTTGTAAATGGATCATAAGATTCCTAACAGACAGGAAGTAGCAGATGAAGCTAGGCAAAAATCACTTCAGATACCTGTACAATTAATACAGGAGCTCCCCAGGGCTATATATTTTTTTAAAAAATAAGGAATAGGTTATTATTTTAAATCTAATTTCAGTTCACATAATTTATCTTGTATTTAACTTGCAGAATGGAACTTCACAAAACCTAATTTTGTGTAAGGTACTGCCTCGTCACTCTTCTCAAGAAAGCAGAACTCTTAAAATGATTATCATTTCAAAAAGAACTTGTATTGAAAGACAGTGATGGCAAAGGAAACATAGGCAGGATCTGATATTTCCCACTCAAAGCATTAGCTACAAAGCCCCTTCCAATGTCCAGTTCAACATTGAGCCAATCCCAAGGTGCAAAGACGTTTTGAGAACCTCAGGCACAGAAGGTGATGACTGTCAATTCCCAAACGCTTCAGTTTTGCTTTCTCTGGTGTTGAGATAAAGCAGATGGCTCAAAGCGCATTCCTTCCCCCTCCCTATTTCCCACAAGGTACAACAAAGCAAAGTAAATAAAACCCTGCATAAATAATCCCTCTCAAGCCTCCCCCACTCCCACCAGAATGGCAGCATCCCAATAGAGAACTATGGGAGTTGACATTTTGTTTTATTATTTCCTGGCACAGAAAACATTATGCACTTGTACCCCTACTGTGATGGAGTACTTTTCTACAGGCTTTCCCACCTGAATTTCTGAAGTCTAAACAGACACACTGCTCTACTTCCTCTGAATTTTCACTCTGAACTTCCACTCTCCCAAAGAAGATTCTTCATGTGATCCTGTTTCCATGGAGAAAGAGAGAGGGAGGGAGAAGACCAAGGAGAGGGAAGAGAGAGAGCAAGGGAGAGGAAGAAAGAGAGAGAGAGCAGTTTTAGACCTTGGAAGTAGCCTGGCCCTTGGTGTGATTATTACATCCTATCCATCATGGAAAATGATTCTTCATTAAACTCTGTTCAATTGTTTCATGTACATTTTGGGGATTATAAATGTGTGTTCTGAAATGCTTTGTAGAGAATTCTGTCTTCTCTGTAATAATAAATTAAATTTATTATATGTGAAAAGAGGGAAAACATAGAAGCATATATTGCTTCTATACTAACTAGCCATCACACATATTTATACATGCCAAACACTTATATTAGCATTTAAAGTCTTTTTACAACAATGATAAAATGTTCATTCAAATGTAGAAAAAGAGCTGATGGACAATGAGAAGTCACTTCTTGCTTTTTCTCAGGATGCTCTTTAGAAGGCCCAAGAAAGGCATGGATAATTCATGAGCTTCATGAATTTCAGTTTTTACAACCTGGGAGACTTCAAGATTGTCATTTTAATGAATGTTTCAGCAGAAAATCAACAAAATTGGTTTGTTAATTCTCCAATAGACTTAACATACCTATAAAAAAAACCTCAGCACGGAAGAATTTGGGCTAAAAGTTTTTTCTTTTGTGATGTTTTTAGGTGACTCTTCCACACACTGCAGCTTTCACTAACAGTTAAAAATATGTGTGTGTCTTATGGCAATTCTAATTCAAGGTAGTTGATAGTTGGATCTGGGAATACAGTGTCTCCTTGGGTGTATTGTAAGCCATGCAGGGCTTCCCTTCCTCAGGTGGCACTTCCCAAATGTGTTAATATTTGGTCACACTTGCTAGATCAACCGACATACAGCCTAAATCATTTGGAACTTTGGGAACTTTGGGAATGGTGCTGTTCTAGAGTTTCAAGGTAAGATTATACTTTTTAAAATTTACCTAGGCATTCAGTTTTATTATAATGGTCACATTTCAACTGCTAGCATTTTATGGACTGTTTCAGTGTTTTCTTTTCTTTTAATGTTAATTTTATTACTGTTTTAATGATTTCTTGCTGGATGATATTTATAGATCTTTAAAATTAAATGCTTTCAGATAAGATGATGCAAGCCTCCATTATGGACAATGTCCATCCTCACATTATGGTTGAAAAGAAACTAAGCAAGTTTTAAAAATGTGCTTCGTAATATGCTATTTTGCAAATTCATAATTTCAAAACAGTATATCTAAGGCCATTTTTTAATTTTCACATAAGACTATGTTGCCCTCAGTAATGACTACTTTTCCCACAGTCTCAGCTTGGCCAATGAGAAGGCATATTGGGAATTATAGTTCCTTACCCCTGTTTATCAATAGAGTCAATAGAGTCTCTTTGTCTGACAGATGAACTTGCTATTAAACATTAGATCATCTTACATCACTCTTCATGCCTATTGGCTTTGCACTGTTTTTTAACCTCTGACTCAACAACACATGTTGGAGAGCCAATTGATGGAAATAGTCCTTAACAGCTCTTTGTTCACATGTTGGAAAAGTTCAGCTCTGACTGAGCAAACTGCATCAGAGAACAGAACCCACAAGTATTTTTTTTTTTGAATTTTTTTTACAAATAGATTTCGTGCATTACTACCACAATCATTATTTATACTTCCTTCATATTGAATTGTACATTTTAAATCAAAAATCTTTATGTATTTTGCTATCAAAGTACTATCATTCTCATTGGACTAGAATTATTGAAATGTGTTTTTATCTAGAATCATTTATATTTAAAGACACAACCACTTACTGGCATTCGTTAGCTATTTCAATAAACCTCGAATAATTACCCTTTAATAACATATTCCTTTTCCCTCCCCAACTCACTGTTCAAGGCTTATATCTAATTACTTTTACCATTATCCATTAACATTTCCTTGTTGATATTATAGTTACCTAAACATTTTTTACTATTCATATCACATCTCCTCTCATCCAACCCAAGAAAGATTACATCTTAATAATAAAATCTAAATAAAAATTTGTTAGTAGAGTTTATAAGTACCCAAGAAAGATTACATCTTTAAAATAAAATCTAAACAAAAATTTATTAGTAAAATTGATAAATCTTTTTCCTAGGTCCCGATTTGTAGTTTATATCCAAATTGCTTTTACTAGTTGAAATTATTATTTCATTATTATTATCATAATGAATTATTTGTTAACAAATAAACATTTAAAGAAACATTCTAAAAACATCTAGAAAATCCTACTTGTTAGTCACCAAAAAATAACTAAGTTTTTAATTATCAACATTCATTATCAACCTGTATCTTTCCAGTAAGAAAACAATCTTATCACTTTAGCCAGTTGTTGCGTCAATTCTCTTAACTTCTTTATAAGGTTTTTAAAGACTTTGCACTTTTTTGCTTAAAAGATCTCTCATATAGTCTCGTTGCCCTTGAATTGGTGTTGAAATTAACAACTTTGATTATCAGATGTATTTCTGAAGCTGTTTCTCTTCTTAATTCCATCATCAAATCCATATCTTGCCAAGAGGGATAGAGCTCCAGATTATCAAGTTCACTTTTCCATATTCCCTTCTTTCCACTTTTACTCATGAATGCTCCATTAGTAAGATCATCTTTATCTTCTATATCTTCATTCTCTTCTTTAATTTTGGGGGTTCCAACCCCTTCATCTTTTGCTGTGCAAGACAATAGTCTATCCAACTTCTTATCAAATCTCTCAAATCCTTCCAATATATTTTGAATTCCATCCAAAAAATCCTGAAAACCTAGGGTTTCCTCATCTGTATATTGATACATATTCCCAAGAAGAGAAGAAAGAGTCTAGAATCCACTGCCACTCTCACCTTCAGTGTCTTAGATGTATAAAAGTACTTTTATTTTGAATTTACTTAAGCACAAGATTGTTTTAATTTTTTTTCAAAAGGGGAGGGTTCTATCTTTTTCTTTTCTTTTCCTTCCCTTGCCCAAAATATTTTACAAAGACACCTGCAAAAGAACAGTCCGTGTCCTTGAGTCCTTATCAGTCTCCACAAGTAAGCTGCAAACCCTCCAGTTACAACATCAATAGAATCAAAGGAGATAGAACAAAGGATACATTGTTTCAAAAAAAGAAAAACAAACCAAGTTCTGGCTTCTGAATGGCAGATTCAACTTTCTCTTATTCGTTTCAAGCTTAAAGAAAACAGAAGTCTCCAAATGTCTTTAATAAAATTTAGTAAGCAGTAGAAGAAAGAATTATTAAAATAAAAAAAAGGTTTTTGTTCAGCCAAAAAATAAGGTAGCAAAGAATAGAAGAAGAAGAAATCAATTCATTCACTTAAGAGGAGAAACAGAAAGCCACAAAACATTGTTGCAAAGAAAAAGGAAAAAAAAACTTTCTAAGGCAGTCCAATAGAGATAAATTTTGCCATTTTATTCTTTTGTTTAAAGGACTAATTTATCTTTTTAAAAAAGGATTTTCTTTGGGCAATCATTCTCAAAGAAAAAAATCTCACCAGATGGACTCACTTTCACTGCCTTCTTTCCAGAGCCATCTCAAACTTTGTCAGCCTGGGGGCTGCCTGTTTACCCCCGGCTTGAAGAGCTTCCCTTGGGTCAATTAGGGACTTTGCGATGTCCCTCAGACCAGCAAGGATTTGTCGCCCTGTTCACCATCTCTATGGGACGGTTTAGGTCCATATGGACCATGCAGTGGTAAAAGTATCAACAGCGGTCTTGGACAATTGAGACTGCACGATGTCTCGTCGTGATGTTGGCTCCCAACCCACAAGTATTTCTATGTTTGCAGGGTGTACTTGCTCTAACTACAGCGGTTTCCACTAAGGTCCTCTGTTCCAGCAGGAACAGAGGTCTAATCCTATTGGTCGAAGGGTCTGACAGCTCCCTATAAAAGGGCTGCTGTCAGACTAAACCTTTGCTGGATTCACAACTTCTGGAGGCAAGCTGTTCCATTGATTAATTGTTCTAACTGTCAGGAAATTTCTCCTCAGTTCTAAGTTGCTTCTCTCCTTGATTAGTTTCCACCCATTGCTTCTTGTTCTACCCTCAGGTGCTTTGGAGAATAGTTTGACTCCCTCTTCTTTGTGGCAACCTCTGAGATATTGGAACAATGCTATCATGTCTCCCCTAGTCCTTCTTTCTCTTAAGCTAAACATACCCAGTTCTTGCAACCGTTCTTCATATGTTTTATTCTCCAGTCCCCTAATCATCTTTGTTGCTCTTCTCTGCACTCTTTCTAGGGTCTCCACATCTTTTTTACATCGTGGCGACCAGAACTGAATATCAGTATTCCAAGTGTGGCCTTACCAAGGCATTATAAAGTGGTATTAACACTTCACGTGATCTTGATTCTATCCCTCTGTTGATGCAGCCTAGAACTGTGTTGGCTTTTTTGGCAGCTGCTGCACACTGCTGGCTCATATTTAAATGGTTGTCCACTAGGACTCCAAGATCCCTTTCACAGTTACTACTACTGAGCAAGGTATCACCTATACTGTACCTGTGCATTCCATTTTTGTTGCCTAAATGTAGAACCTTACTCTTTTCACCACTGAATTTCATTTTATTAGATAGTGCCCAATGTTCAAGTTTGTCAAGATCCTTCTGTATCTTAAGCCTATCTTCTGGAGTGTTGGCTATTCCTGCCAGCTTGGTGTCATCTGCAAATTTGATGAGTTCCCCATTTATTCCCTCATCCAAATCATTGATGAAGATGTTGAAAAGTACTGGGCCTAAAACAGAGCCTTGGGGTACTCCACTGCATACTTCCCTCCATGTAGATGCAGTTCCATTGAGAACTACACGTTGAGTGCGGTTGGTCAGCCAGTTACGAATCCATCTGGTGGTGATGCTGTCTAACCCACATTCTTCTACTTTATCTAGTAGTAGGTTATGGTCTACCTTATCAAAAGTCTTACTGAAGTCCAAGTAAACTATATCAACGGCATTCCTCTGGTCCACTAATTTTGTCACATTATCAAAGAATGCAATAAGATTAGTCTGTTGTCACTTGTTGTACTTAATAAAGAGCTATTGTTACCGTTAAGCCTGTGTGTGCCTATCCATTACCCAATCTAACACTGGCAATGAAGATGGGATTGGAAGGCAACTAGGTGAACCGAAAAGAGCGTAGCAATCCAGCAAGTACATCCAGCCCAGAGCTCAGCGCGGCTTCAAGCAGCCATTTTTGAGTGGCAAACTCAAAACGCCCTCTGAACACAAAATGGTCATGCACGTCCCACCGACTCCATATGACCCAGTCACCGAACACTGGGACTCATAAATGCTACGATTTGACTGCTTCCTCGAGACAAATGACTTCATGGGCCTTTCTGAAAGCCGCAAGAAGAACATGTTCCTCGGGTACTATGGCCAGGAAATGTTCAAGATGGTGAAAGACCTCTCTGAGACGACACTGCTACAGTCAAGTCACCTGGTCCATGCTTCAGCAGACACTAAGGACTCACTATGCACTCAAGCCATCTAAGCACATTCGCCGGCATGAGTTTAACATCAGGAACCAGAAAGAGGGTGAGTCGATTAATGAGTATGTTGCGGTGCTCCGCAGAAGAGATTAGCCACTCTAGTTGATTCCAAAGACATCCACCCTACTCCGTCCAAGGTAGAGGCAATTAAGAAAGCCCCCCACTCCCTCCTCTAAGGCTGAACTGTAAGCCTTTCTGGAGCTGCTTAATTTTTACTGCATTTTTTACCCCATAAGGCGTCTTTGGCATAGGCTCCTGGTCTCCAAGACACCCTGGCATTGGGAGTTTAAGGAAGCCCAAGCCTTTAGAGCAGTTAAGGATGTCCTTACATCCAAATCTTTATTAGTGCAATACAGTGATCGCCTCCCATTAACTTTGGTGTGCGATGCATCGCCTTATGGCATTGGGGCCGTTCTGAGTCAAATTCTACCTAATGGCTCTAGCTGCTGTAGCAGGGGTAAAGCGGTTTCACAATTACGTTTATGTTGTTTTTTTCACTTAGTGACTGACCCTAAACCCTTCTTGGGTCATCTGGTGGGGGATCGCCAGACTCCTCAGATTTTGTCTCCATGAATGTCCAGATGGACAGTCTTTCTAGCAGCATATAATTATCAGCTACAATATAGGCCAGGAAAAAATTGGGGCACGCTGATGCCCTCAGTTGCTGCCCTCTGCCAGCGCCTGTTTTGGACCCTGCTCCTACTGTTTCGGTCCTCTTAATTGAAGAGTTGGCCATGCCAGTATCCACCCGGGATATTGCCAGGCTCTCTGCTACAGATCCCATATTGGTCCAAGTTTTGGACTGGGTGCACAGGGGGTGGCTACAGGGGACAGTAGATCCTGAGTTTCACCCCTATTATATACGGCAGCATGAGCTGTCCGTCCTTAATGGGTGTCTGTTATGGGGCAATAGGGTGGTAGCTCCTGCAAAGCTTAGGTCGCCAATTTTAAGTTGCCTGCACACTGCTCACCAAGGCATTGTGTGCATGAAGGCTTTGGGCCAAAGCTACGTGTGGTGACCCAAGATTGACCAGGAAATAGAAAACTGGATAGCCCCTGCCAGTAGTGCCAGCAATCTAGATTGGCTCCCCCTTCTGTGCCCATCAGGGAATGGGAAATGCCCCGGACTCCATGGGCATGAGTCCATTTGGACTTCGCCGGCCTGTTCTTAGGGCAGAACTTCTTGGTCCTTGTAGGTGCCTACTTGAAGTGGGTGGAGTTGGCACTCATGCCTCCACCACTTCGGAGGCCATAATTAGGGTGCTGGGGAGGCTATTCATGACCCATGGGTTGCCTGACATGATGGTGACTGACAATGGGTCCCAGTTCACGTCGGCACCCTTCCAGATGTTTTTAGGCCAGCATGGCATCCTGCCCCGGGGAACTAAGATCGACAGAGGCTGCTCCAATGCAGACAGAGCCACACGCAACACCCCCCACTGATGCATTCTTCTTGCCAGGCTTACCTGAGAATCTGGTCAGTCCCACAGCGGTCAAGTTTCCTGCCGACTCAGCTGCGCAGTCTCCTGATGTTCCACAGGAGTCTCCATCAGTTTCTTCTCCTTTGGCCACCGCCCCTGAACTTAGACAATTGGAGCAGAGCCAACACCGACCGGCGTACTTGGCTGACTATGCATGTGCTAACTGGGAGGAGAGGGGTGTTAAGTCCTCGAGGATACGACACCATTGACTATCATTGCCGGCCTGATTGGTTGAGACGCAAGCAGCCAGCTAGCAGGAGAATGCAGCCATTCTATTGGTTCAGCATCTGACAGCTCTAGTAATAAAGGGCTGTCAGCTGTCAAATGTTGCTGTTTGCTGGTTCGAGGTTTGCCTTACATTTTACCATGTTAAACTGTTAATAAAGGTTGTGTTAGCTTCAACCTGCCTTGCCTCAGTTCCTGCCTGCCTCGTTCTCCCTACAGAACAATATATTACTTTATTATCATTATACATCATTTGTTTAGCTATAACTATTATTCCTTCATTTTGAACAAAATGTTCTAGGTATTGGATTCATTTATATTATAACTTTTCATTACATCATCCTGAATCTATTCAATAATAATGTATCTTTGTAATATATTCTATATCATTCTATTGTTCTTATATTATGAAAATTCTCCAACATCTTTCATTTCCATGTTTTTTTATCTAACCACTGATAAAATAAATCTCACACCTTATAAAATTGTTCATCTTCTTGTTCTCTAATTTCAAATGTCAATTTACTCATTTCAGTGCATTCCATTATTTTCTGAATAACTTCCTCCTGTGTTAGTATTTTCTCATTTTTCCAATTTTTAGCAAATACAATTCTAGCTGCTGTTAACACATTTACAATCAAATATTTCAATTCTCTGTTGTATATTTCCAGTAATATTCCCAATAAAAAAAATCTTAGATTTAAAGTCTATATGTCATTTTTCCAACCATTTAGCCTAATATCTTTTAGCTTCTGGCACCACATATGGTAATATGAACCCGTTATCTGATGTCATTTCCAGCACTTTTCTGATTTATTCTTGAATGTTCTTGCTATTCTCACCAGGTGTAAGTGCCACCTGTAAAAATCTTATACAAGTTTTCTTTATATGCTGTTGACATTGTCATTTTATAATTTTGTGACCATAATTTTTGCCATTTCTTTAAATCAATCCCATGACCAAAATTCCCCCCCCCCAAGCAATAATAGATTCTTTAACCTGTTCTTCTTCTAGTTTAACCTCTAATAAGTATCCATATAGTTTTTAATCACCTTTTTATCAGTACCTGTTAGAATTTTATCCAAGTCAGTCATTTTATCATAAAAACCTTCTGTTTTAAGATCTTTATCATATCTAGAATGTATTTGCATACATGAAAACCAGTTCATTCTTATACCTTTTCTTCTAGTTCTTGCATAGATTTAAGTTCACACTGTACATTCAATATTTCACCATATCTAATTGTTTGTTCCTTTTTGTATGTTATTGAGTACGAGAATGCTTCAATAATTGATAACCATACTGGAATTTTTAGATAATGTTGCCTTTTGATCTTCTCCCAGTTTAATAACAAAGCTCACATATATAATGCCTTCTGAAATACCTCTGTGTTTTAGTTCCCTTGTATAATAAGAAAGCATGCCATCCGAACAACAAATCATGACCTTCTAAAGTCAATAATCTAGAGTTTCTTAGCGTTATCCATTCCTTAACCCACATCAAACTTGTTGCCTGGTAATATAATTTCCAGTTAGGTAGGCCAAATCCTCCTCTTGTTCTGGCATCTTGTAAGAGTTTTAAACCGTCCTGTAGAGACGGTGAACAGGAAGACCACGTCTTGCTGATATCAGGGACAACGCAAGTCTCTGATTGATACAAGAGAAGGACTTCAAGCTGGCGACTAAAGGCAGCCTAGGCTGATGAAATGGGGACGGCTAAGGAATGGAAGAAACGGAAAGAGAAAGTGTGTCTATCTGGTGAGGAATCCTTTTTGTTTTGAAAAAGACTGCCCTAAAAAAAATACCCTTCTTTTTTTCATGCTAAATTAAATCCTTAAGCAGAAGTTAGCGGCGGAACTGATCTTCTTTGGTTTGTTTTGGTTAGTCTTCTTGTATTGAAATGCGCTTTGCAATTTTTTTTTCTTTCTCACTCTTCTTAAAGTGAACGGACCGTTTTTTCTTCTTCGGCTCCTTCCTGCTTTATTTTTCAACTTAAGGACTAAAACCTCCCTCTCTACTCTAACAAAAATCGTCTATTATTTGCTATTAAACTCCATTTAAGAACTTTGTCCCTACTAATTCTGAGACAACACAAGAAAGTGAAAAAATACTTGAAGTTTGTTGCTTGAAGGCTACAGGCTCGAGTTTTTTTTCTTTTGAAACTACGCATCTGTCCCTGTTTCTCCTTTGATCTCACTGTCTTCGTGCTTCAAAGCTTGGTAACTAAAAATGATAAGAGTCAAAGGCACAAACTGTTTACCACAGCTGTTCCTTGAGAGCCTTATTGGCACTGGGAGAGGGGGAAAATGAAACCTCTCTCTTGTGAAGATTAAAGCTACAGTGGCAGTAATTTATAATTTGGAACATGGAGCAATTTTCAGAAGAGTAATCTTTAATTTGGCAAAAGATTTGGGATGCAATTCAAAAGTTATTGGAGGTAACTTTGACAATTGATAAGAAGATAGAGTCTATATCAGAAAAAAATGAGGGAGATGAAGCTCCAAAAACTGAGGAGAAAAATGAACACAAAGAAAACTAATGAATTGATTTCCGAAATGATAGTAGTTGAAAGCAAAATAAAACAAAAAAACAAAAAAAAACGGGAGTTTGGAGGGTGGAATTTGATGGTCCGGAGCTCTACCCCAAATTTCAAGGCACAAAAGAAGAAAAAAGAGAAAAAATGAGGGTTTTAAAGAGAAAAATGTTATCCGAAACAGGATTGACAATCAAAGATAAATCAATTAAAGCAGCAAAAGGGCGCCAAGATTACCTGAGAGATCCAACAGACAACAAGGTGCGGAGAGATATCCATAAAAACTTTACCAAGGAAATAAACAGAAAATTAATTCCACAAATGGCAAAAGAAATAAGATTATATGCCTTCTGGAAAGACACAGGTTGATATATGAAAATTGAAAATAAAAAATAATAATAGCTAGGTTTGATTATTAGCAAGTAGAAATTTAGTAATTTTTGGACTGCTTGCTTAAATAAATAGTTGATAATGATAACAATGTATATTTCTATGTTGACTGGAGGTGAGGAAACTGGATATAAGTAATAAATGATTTTGTTAACAAATATTAATGATAATAATAATGAAATGATAAGAGATATAGTTAATGACATATATATGCACTGGTCTAATATAAGGAATTTGGATATAAATTGCAAATAATGATTTGGGAAAAAAAGGTTTAGAAATTTAATTAATTCTTACTTTGAATATGTTATAAAGGTGTAATGCTATTGGATATATGAAAGTAGATAACAAAAAAATTAACTAAGTTTTATAATTAGTAAGTAGTAATTTAGTAACTTATAGATTGTTATGTTAAATAAATAATTGATAAGGGCAATAAAGTATACATATATGTTGGTTTGATGAGAAGAAAATAGATATAACTATTTTGTTAACCAATAGTAATTCTAACAATTAACAATGGAATGATAAGGATAAGGGATACAGTTAATGACATATATACATATATGTACTACCATAACAAAACCTGGACATAAATTGTAAACAATGATTTTTTGGAGGGAAAAGGGTTTAGAAATCTTGTCAACTAATTTTGTTTATGTTATAAAGGTTTAAGGCTTTTGGATGACTTTGTAATAATTAATGAAATGCCATTAGGTGGTTGTGTTTTTAACTATGGATTATTCTAGGTAAAAGGACACTAAAACAATTTCAGTCAAATGAGAACTATGATATGTTGAAAGTAAGACTTATTAAGAACTTTGACATTTGATATGAATGTAATGACTGTGGAAGAGATGCACGAAAGCTAATTGTAACCAATTGACACACTTTCTACAAGATGTAATGTAAGATGATTATTTTGTGTGTGTGTTGTTTGTTTAATAAAAAAAGGCTTTCTGTGCTTCTAAGAATATCAACGCCATTTGTTTTTCAGGATGAGCCTCATAGTATTCCAAAGTGTCCAGAATTATTCTCCTATTATCATTAATTTGTCTCTTTGGCAGAAACCCATTTTGGTCAGGATGAATAAAGTATCGTTTGAGTCTTTCTGCCAATATTGAAGCAAATTTTTATAATCTGAATTTAGCAGGGAGATTGGTCTGTAATTCTTAATTTGATGTGGCTCGGCATCCTTCTTTGGCACAAGTGTTATATATGCTTCTGACCAAGATTTGGATATCTTCATCTTTAACATGGCTTCATTCATAACTTCTAACAATGGGAGATACAACGATTCCTCTAAAGTCTTATAAAATTCCACTAGTAGTCCATCTGGACCTGGAGCCTTTCCATTATTTTGTTTTTTAAGTGCTTCAACTAATTCCATCATCATTATATTATCTTCTAACATCGTTTCAGTTTCTTTAGATATCTGGGGTAGATTTGCTTTCTACAGATATTGTTTAACTCTTTCCTCTTCTATCTTCTCTTGTTCATACAATTTTCCATAGTAATCTTGTGTAATTTTTTTCTTCTCTCTATTTCCATGACAAATTTGCCCTTGATCATCTATTAGTTGCACTATTTTTCTTGAGTCTCTCTCTTTTTTCAGTTTGTACGTACATACGTACAGTTTGTACGTATGGTTAATGTACAAATAACCATCTCCCTAGTTTATTTACTTTTTCAAAATAATTCTGTTTAGCACTTCTAATTTTTTGTGCTAATTCCTTCTTTTCCATTAGCCGCATTTTATGTATAAGTGTATCCATTTTTATTTTAATGTCCTTTTTTGTGGGGCCTTCTGTAGCTCTTTTTCACGTCTCTTGTAGTCACCATCTAGTATTTTAAAAGCTTGTCTTTTCTTAGTATTTCTTTTACTTGTATAGTCTATTATTAAACCTCTGGCATAGGCCTTCATTGTGTCCCAGAGATTCTGCATTGATGTGTCCTCTTTTGTATTTTCTTTAAAAAAGAACACCAGTTCTTTCTCCATTTTCTGTACAAAGTCATTTTCTTTTAATATAGTATTATTTAGAGTCCATCTAGATCTTCTCCTTTGTCCTTTCCATTTAATTGTCATTGGATTGTGGTCCGCCCAAGTACTTGTTTCTATATCAATTTCCTGTATATCACAAATCAATTCCATTGAAATCCATATCATATTTAATCTGGACCAAGATAAGCATCTATTTGAATAGAAAGTATATTGTTTATTTTTAAGATTTCTTTGTCTCCATGCATCTTTTAAATCGATTTCATCTGTCATTTTGAAAAAGGATTTTGGAAGAGTCTTTCTATTTTGTTTTGTTGTTTTTTGTGTTTTATAGTCCAAATTTTGATCTACTATTCCATTAAAATCTCCCATCATTCAAATATTAGCATAGTCCAGTTCAATTATTTTCATATGTAATTTTCCATAAAATTCATCTTGGTTGTCATTAGGAGCATAGATTACTATTAAAAGTATTTTCTTATTATTGTCCATAATTTCCACCATTAATATTCTTCCATCGTCATCTGTGTAGATTTGCTCTGCTAGAATTATATCTTTAATATATATAACCACTCCTCTTTTCTTACATTGTGTCAATCCAGTAAATATTTTCCCTAATTTTGGTTGTATCAATAATTGTTCCTGTTGTTTTTTAATATGTACTTCTTATAGGCAGATTATGTCCACTTTTAATTTCTCTAATTTATTAAATGTTTTCCTTCTTTTAATAGCTGAGTTAAGTCTATTTATATTAATTGAAATTAAATTTTTCTCCTCCATGTTTATACTTTATAGGAAGGATTTACTGCTCTAGTAGATCTCAGTTCTCGTTGTTATGTAGGGTCCACAATGCCACCTACCACACCTTCTTCTTTTTCAGTCACAACCTGGTCATTATCTTGTAATTCAATTAATGATTCTTCTTTTCCTGCCTCTCCCTCTTTCCCTCTAAAGTATTCTGCATAGAATATTTCTGCTTTATCAATTGAATCTATTCTATGTCTTTGTCCTTGCCATACAAACATAAGGCCTTCTGGAGTCAGCCATCTATAATTAACTCCTTTTTTCATTAAAATTTTAGTCAAAAATTGATATTCTCTTCTTAACTCTCTCAATCTTCTTGGTACTTGTTTCAGAATCACAAATTTTTGTCTTTGTATTCCAATGTTTTATCTCTTGCCATCTTGTAATATTTGTGTCCTAATTGTTTTCTTAGTAAATCTTATGTGGACTTCTCTTGGGAGCTTGCTTTTCATTGCATATCTTGTAAAGACTCAAAACACCTCATCTATACCATCCATCATTTCTCTTTGGTTATCTTCAAGGCTCCTGCGAGAATTTCTATCATTATTTCTGCCAAGTTCTCTTCCTTTTCTTCTTCTATATTTTGAAATCTGAGGTAAAATTCTGATCTCCCATCCCAATATTCCACTTTTCTCTTTTTCAAGCACACTCAATCGATTATCAATATTTCCAATTTTCTTATCTCTTTGTTCATCTTTTTCTTCAATTTTTTGAATTCTATCTTCAAATTTCATCATCATTTGGTGGATGTTCTCAACTTTTTCATCCGTTTTTTCTGTTCGCTTTTCAATATTCTCATTTCTTAATTCAATTTTTTGAATTCCTTGCATAATCATTTGTAAAGTCACTTCTCTATCTTTTTCCTGTTGCAACATTGTCTGTATTGATCTTTGTCCTCCCGACGGTGAAGAAGAGGAAGTTGGTATTGAAGAGCTGGCGGCTGTTATCTTTTTGCTCATTTCCAACGAGATAATAAGCTTTATTGGCTGAGAAGTAGAAAATCTTCAGGTTCTTCTATATTTTAATCAGCTTATGTGGAGGGCAATTATAATCCAAAGAAGAAGGAAAAAAAGAAATAGAGAGAAAAAAAGAAAAAAGAAAAAGTCTTCTTGTGTGTCCTAATCCATTGATTCCACATGTTTAAAAAAGGAAAAAGAGAAAAAGGTAAAAAAAATTGACAGCTCAATCACAATAAAAGTGGGAAAAAATAGCAATTAAAATCTTCAGGTGTGATGACAAAATCAAAAATCAAAAAAAGGAAAAAAGAGAAAAAAGGAAAAAAAGAAAATGTGTATATATACATCCATAAAAAGAAAGGAAAAGAAAAACACGCTTTCTTTAAGAAAAATAGAGACAAGGAGAAGGAAAAAAATGCTAGGCTTCTTCTGTCAAAAGCCTCCAGCCAGCTAAAAATAACTAAGTTTAAGGGAAAGTAGTGGTGGGAAAAGAAAAAAGATAAATAGAAAAAGAAAGCACTGTCACTGCCAGGGCTCTTCTGCTAAATTCCAAACAAAATTATCAGTTCTCTTTTTTCAAGGTCACAACAATCTTCTTTCTTTGCGCTGCAAATTTCCCTTTCAGTTCAGCCTCCATTCACTGATAGTATCCCAGGAAAGCACCTGTATAAACAATCTTCAATGCTCATCCCACTATCAACAGGCTCAAATACTTTGAAGTGTAACAACAGTTCTTAACATTTCTCTGAACATTCATGCAAGAAAAAGAAAACAATGTTTCCAAGCCTCTGGGTGGCAGTGTTACTTATTTTTAGCACTTTCACTTCCTTTCCCTGAACTCGAAAAGAGGTCAAAGAATTTAGTAATAGAACTAATATGCTGATTGTAATCAATTATATACCAATGCATTATATATAAATGTATACTATGGGTATGGAGGGAGGGGCGCCTTTCACATTTTGCAACTGCCAAAATTTGTAGACCTGTCCATTTACCCTTTTCCCTATAAATGTTGAAAACCCAATAAAATTTTATTATAAAAAAAAAAGGAAGAAAAAACCCATTCAGTTTGACTCTGGCTTAATCTTGCCACTTATCCTTTTTCAGTCTTCAAATTTAACTTTACTTTTAGTCTTTTAGGCTGTTCTCTCAAATAATAATGAAGAAAAAATTCTCACCAAATTGGCACACTTTCTCTCATGTTTCTCTTCCGTTCCGGAGCTGTCCCCAATTTCAGTAGCTTTAATGGTTGCCTTGCTGCTACTGAAAAGAAAGGGCTTCTCCTGGATCAACCAGGGGCTTTGTGATGTCCCTGGGATCAACAGAATGTGCCCTTCTCTATCACCATCTCTACAGGACAGTTTAGGTCCAAAAGGACGGTCCAGTGGCAGAGATATCGACAGCAATATTGGAGCTACAAGATTGCACGTCGTACCATCACGACGTCAGCACCCACCTGGATTTCACATTTATTCATTATGCAGCTGCATTTGACCATCAAAATGACCCATTTGGTTTAATAATTCAAAGATGAAAGAGCTGTTTGTTGATTATTATTTATTATTTGCTGAGATGGCAGTGAAAGGGAGAGAATGGCTGGATTTATGTACTGCCCTTGCCATGATGTGATTTACTTTAAAGCATTGTATTAAATTAGCCATTCAGTAAACCATAGTGTTTGTTGGATGCAGAAAAAATGGCCCTACATCTGCAGGGAATCCTCAGAGCATTTCCTAAAAATTCTTAGTGAATTTGTCACAGGAAGAGGAAATTTTTAAGTATCCTGATAGTATTTGTATTGCTTACATGTAATTAAAGTTCATTAAATGTTTAAAGTTAGTTTTAGTTTCACCTGACCTTGTTACCTGGGCATCAGCATGTCATTGGAGGAACAACTGGAGTTTTGATTAGACTGTATTGGAAAAACCCTGCTAGCAAAATGTGCAGCAAACTAGTGAGTGGCCAAATAGGATCAATAGGATTGTCCTCATCCTAACAAATATTGTCCACCTGAAAAGAGCTATTGGACAATCACTAGTTGATGATGCAATAAGAAATAATTTAAGTTTCACCTCTCTGATTGTAATGGATCATGAACCCCTGCTTGGTCTGTTTCCATTATCCTCCATCTGCCAGCTACTTAAAATTTCCTTTCGACCTGTTTTTGAGAAGCCCGACTAGAGGGAGGGGGATTTCCCCCCCTCGGACAGGCGGCTGTTAACATGAGATGAAGAAATAATTAAGAAAACACTAGAGTGTGCAGAAATGACATTAAAAATGAAACAGAAAGAAGATACAGAATATTATCAAACATGGTATTTATTTTATCAGTGGTTGGAATTCCAAGCAAAAACCTTTCAACCACTCATTTAAGGAGGTAGGGAGTAAAAAGAAGAAGAAAGAAAAACATAATGAGCTAGAGAGGAATGAGCTACATAGGAAGTATGTAAAAACTGCACTCTTTTTAAATTTTTTATTATTAACTGCATAGTTCTTTTTACCAGTAACTGTGCTTACTTTCAAATAAATAATTGCAAAATAAACTAAATGTAAATATTTTTACAAAGATGTTTTTTTTCCCTTTCTCCACCCATAAGTGCTGCATATTTATAAGGATTTATAATCTCTCAACCGTATTTTATACTTTATATTAACTAAATGATCCTGAATGAATTGAATGATCTGAATTTTTTCCTTCGGCAACTGAATCGTTACAAGTTCCTTGAAGAACTAATGAACTAACTGGAACGGCCAATCAAGAGGCCTCATGGAAAAAACTTCATTAAGTCTTCCTGACAGCAGCATACCATCTCTTCAAGCAACTTACTCTTAAGCACCTGCCAGAAATCAGGTGGATGCATAAGATGTCTGGATCAGATCTGATTGTCACAATACAATACAATACAATACAATACAATACAATACAATACAATAGTAGAGTTGGAACGGACCTTGGAGGTCTTCTAGTCCAACTCCCTGCCTAGGCAGGAAACCCTATACCGTTTCAGACAGATGGCTATCCAACATCTTCTTAAAGACTTCCAGTGTTGGGGCATTCACAACTTCTGGAAGCAAGCTGTTCCATTGATTAATTGTTCTGTCAGGAAATTTCTCCTCAGTTCTAAGTTGCTTCTCTCCTTGATTAGTTTCCACCCATTGCTTCCTGTTCTACCCTCAGGTGCCTTGGAGAATAGATTCCCTCTTCTTTGTGGCTACCCCTGAGATATTGGAACACTGTTATCATGTCTCACCTAGTCCTTCTTTCTATTAAACTAGACATACCCAGTTCCTGCAACCGTTCTTCATATGTTTTAGTCTCCAGTCCCCTAATCATCTTTGTTGCTCTTCTCTGCACTCTCTCCAGTCTCCACATCTTTTCTACATCGTGGCGACCAGAACTGAATGCAGTATTCCAAGTGTGGCCTTACCAAGGCATTATAAAGTGGTATTAACACTTCACGTGATCTTAATTCTATCCCTCTATTTATGCAGCCTAGAACTGTGTTGGTTTTTTTGGCTGCTGCTGCACCCTGCTGGCTCGTATTTAAATGGTTGTCCACTAGGATTCCAAGATCCCTTTCACAGTTACTACTACTGAGCAAGGTACCATCTACACTGTACCTGTGCATTCTGTTTTTGTTGCCTAAATGTAGAACCTTACTCTTTTCACCATCGAATTTCATTTTATTAGATAGTGCCCAATGTTCAAGTTTGTCAAGATCCTTCTGTATCTTAAGCCTGTCTTCTGGAGTGTTGGCTATTCCTGCCAGCTTGGTGTCATCTGCAAATTTGATGAGTTCCCCGTTTATTCCCTCATCCAAATCATTGATGAAGATGTTGAAGAGTACTGGGCCTAAAAGAGCCTTGGGGTACTCCACTGCATACCTCCCTCCATGTAGATGCAGTTCCATTGAGGATTACACGTTGAGTGCGGTTGGTCAGCCAGTTACGAATCCATCTGGTGGTGATGCTGTCTAACCCACATTCTTCTACTTTATCTAGTAGTAGGTTATGGTCTACCTTATCAAATGCCTTACTGAAGTCCAAGTATGTCGATGGCATTCACCTGTCCAGAAAATGGATGTAGTTCCATTTGGAGCAGGAAATAATCCATTCATAACAGGGAACTGATTTAATATTCACCACATTAAAATTATACAGCACTACTTGGAGGAACAAGACACCTCATATATAACTGTCCACATAACTCAGATAACTAGGGGCAAACCCATGGTTGCCATGGAATCCACAAAGAATACTTTGACTCACATCTACCTGAGAATGAAAATGCATGGGAATCCTCCACTATCCACTTGGCAACAAGGATGATTTGTATGTGTTTCTATGTGTCATTCCAGTCATCACCATGCCTGTAGATAGATGTTTCTCTTACAACAAGACAACAAAATTGTTGTTTATGTTGAATAGATACTTTACCCCAAGCCAACAGATGCAAAGAGCCTTAATGTTAGGGTTCTAAATACCATGCAGAAATAAATCATTGTCCAAGGCAAAACATCCTTAAAGGTGCAATTTATTCTGCAGGCATGTTAGCACGGCTATGGAAATTCCAACTCTGGAAGTACATCCTCTGGGTTCACCCAGTTGAAAGTTCATCATCTATCCCCACACCCACAAATCCATCACATGTTCCAATCATATTCTTCCACGCTGGCATGTACACCCATCTTCTTCCGGCCAGGTGTCGAGATGCGGAGACAAAAGATGACCTTGGCTTCTATAAAAGAATGTCAACATACATTCCACAATCCTACTCCTTTCTATTCCCCCCTCCCAACTACTACACTAATGAAACAGCATAGAAAATTATAAGAAAGTGTGGCAGGCCAAAGATCCTAAAAAGAATATAACTACAGGCCTGACACTTAGATTGGGAAATGGTAGTTTATATTAACCCTAGGTTTCTACATCCAACATTGTAATCATTTGTCAGTCCAAAAGATGTCAAAAAGAAAGACAGCAGAAAGAACCATCAGGCATGACTTTTACATACCTTAAACTACAAATAACTGTAATTATTTAAGTAACTGCCTATGTTTAATCCAAATTTGTTGCAGGATATGCACAATTGTGGAGATTTTAGGCATAACTAAGAGAGCTTTTTAGTGATAACCCCTATTTATAAAATTCCTACTGGAGTGATAAAATAATATATTTTTCATTTGTTTTTTAGAGGACTTGCCAATGTTGTATTTCTCATTTTTTAAAGAATTTATTACACTGTTATGAGTTTAATGTCTCGTTTTAGCTCAGGCTGAAAAATGGAAATGAATGTTCTAATTACGTTGTTTTTCTGGTCATTATTCACACTATTTTAAACCTTTTTTCCTCAGTTTAACAATCCATATATGATAAATCACAACCTCTATACTTCCCCACAGGAAAGCTTTGATTTCAAATATATGGTGCCATGGAGGGGGAGGAATCACATTTTAAAACTGACATAACAAGTTATCAATTGGTCATTTACAAAAGAATAATTCATTCAATGTGTCTGTTACTTTAAGATTACAAGAAGATGCCTATTTCCTCTTGGTAACAATGGTAATAGGTACACAAATGCATGTGGTATGCTAAGTCCATTTGTTCTGACTTGTAAACAGTGGAGCTAATTAAACCATTTCTACATATCTTTTTTAAAAAGTATTGCATACATGAAAAAGATAACTTACAATGTAGTCAGGACAAAGAGAAACAGAAAATGAAAATACTTTAATAAGAAAATAACTAATTCAATAAATTGAACCTTGATTACATATTGGTGGGTTTCCACCACATGATGAGAAACAAATTAATATGCAAAATGGAATACATTTCATCATACCAAACTGTAACATAAAGTATATGTCCATCAAAGTAAAACATTTTAGTCCATGTCCAATAAGTCCAGAGTTCTTCACATACCAAATTAAATTCTAAATTACCTTTATATTGTTCAACCTTTCATCTTTTATTTCTATTTCCAACCCCTAATAATTAATTTATTAATACTTGAACAAAAAGATAGCACAATGGAACATCCCCAAAATATCGGTCATTTATACCATACTTCTCTTCCAACATATTGGAGGCTGTGATCCAGCCCTTATTAAATATCCTCAGATAACCAAAAAACACTAGAAAGAGAATTTTTTTAAATGAACAAATAATATTTAACATTCTGTAACACTAACCCCATCATTTGACTACACCACTAAACCACAATTAAGGACAACTTATGTGAGCATGTTGGATGCATTTCTTCTCTTCTCCCTAAGATCTAGGAGTAAATTAGCACAACTTTCAAGTGAGCCAGTAGCAAAATAGGGGTATCCACAGTGATAGTCACTGGCTTCAAAATGGCGAGTTAACTAGTGATCAAGCTTTTACCTTAACTCTGCCCCTTTTAGGTGTGCGATAACTCATTACTTAACACATTTCTACATTGCCTGTCTCACTTAAGTCACATAAAAAAGCTTTACCCATAACTCTGAAGCTAGTGACTGGGGGACTCTGTTCACCTGTGTACAAATGTGCTCTTTACCACAATATTTGTGAAAAATGCAAATCTTCTCAAAACTCCCCATACTCTTAAAAAGGGGTAGTAGTGCAAAATCAAGTCCTAAACCTTAAGTACTAATACCTGCAATAGGTTGTGGAGAAATCTATCTTGCTATTTTCCTTTGCACCATGATTCCTTTCCTTTGAATCATGGTTGATATCAAAGGTAAAACTGACTGAAGGCAATTTGCTATGTTTCCACTGAGAGAAAGAGATTCATTGGTGGATCTAATTCTGTAGCAACAGCAGCATCCAAATCTCTTTCTCCCGGCAAAAAAAAATGTGGGGCAAACATTTGAGGGAGGGTGGAGTAAGGGAAAAGGCAGACAATAGATTTTTTCAGATGGGCTGCGAGTTCCCTCAGTTCTGATCCTCCAGTTTCGGTGTCCTTTAAGTGTTGTCTTCTGAACCAGGTTCTGCTGATGTATCTGGAGGCCTGGCATAAAATCAAAGTCATCCCACAAACCTAGCACAAATGTTGTTAGCATAGAACTGGTTCATTATTAAGGCATAATACTCCCTTCAAGCATCAGTGTCAAGACAGGCACACAGAGGATGATTGTTTTATTCAAGTTTTGGGTTCATTTATCCCAGGCTTCTGGCATTTCTCTGAGCACTGATAAAGTTATAATTGTCCTGATATGACAATTACTATCCAATCTGGAAAAGATTTCTCAGAAGCAAATAAGTCTCTTTTCATTTTCAAAGACTTTGGCCTCCTCTTGACTTATTGGATTTCCGTTTAAGCTGTTGAAAATGGAAAAAGAGAAAAAAATGGTTTTTAAAAACAGCTGTTTCTACAGGTGTATCAATAAGTATGTTTCCTTTTCTTTCCTTAGCTTCTTTATAGCTCTTTCCATTGCTTGTTTCTTCTAGGATATGGCTGATTGTAGGATGCAGAAAAACTTCAGAACACTTATAGAACCTTTCATACATTCCCCATGTTTTACCAATGCCAGGGGGATACTGAAACTAACGATGCTTGATCGATTTTTCAGTTTTGAGAAAAAATATTAAGGTTCCTCTTATTTAGCAAGAATTTGCTTTAATTATTGTGATGTGAGCCCAATTTAACAGAAATGAAATTGGAACTCTTCTGTTTCCTTCAGATTTTTATGCAGCTAATTAATTAAGAAACATTAACTAAGGCTGAGGCTGTAAATCACCACCTAGGGAACTTGTCTCTCTCTCTATCCTTATTAACAGGAACAGCAAATGTGTAATCTTCCAGATTGCAGCCTCCTTTATAATTGGCTAAACATCTGAAGGATCATCAATTGCCCATCTTTGCATAAAACATAAAAAGGATACGGAAATCTAACTATAGGCATCACATAGGTATATTTACTTTAGTTAAAGAACTGAGTCAAAGAGAATGTTTATACAACTGTCTATAGAAAACACCAAAAGGCATGTTTTAGTTTATGCCTGTGATCATCCAAATAAGATAATCCTTGACTTATGACCACAACAGAGCCCAAAATTCTTGTTGCTGAAAGACAGTTAAGTGAGTTTTGTCCCATTTAGAATCTTTCTTGTCACAGTTAAGTGAATGACTGCAGTTATTAAATTAGTTACACAGCTATAAAGTGAATCTGGCTTCCCATTGATTTTGTTTATCATAAGACTGCAAAAGGTGATGACCCTGGGGCACTGCAACTGTCATAAATATGAGATTGTTGCCAATATCTGAATTTTGATCACGTGAACATAGAGATGCTGCAATAGTTGTATGCGTGAAAAATGGGGCGTTTGTTCTTACCTGATTCGCCCCTTCTCTGGGCAGGTGGAGACAACGGTCATGCATGGGTTAACTCGGTCAGTAACCAATAGAACTGAGTCTACCAAAGTGATGTCATTGCCCCTGAGGAGTGTCCTCCCACTTTTCTTGACGAAGGAGATAAGTAGACTGCTGTGCACTATTTGATTGCTCTCAATCCCTTGATGCTCCAGTTTCGCTCCCAGATCTCCCCCTGTGAACTAGGCCAGGGCCTAAAAGGGTGGGGATGACCGCTGTCTCCACCTGCCCAGAGAAGGTGTGTATCAGGTAAGAACCAACACCCCATTCTCCAAAGTTGGTGGAGACAGCGGTCATGCATGGGAGGTACCAAAGCTGGGCCTGTCCCTGAGTGGGAATGAGACTGGGCTAGGAGCTTGAAGAGGGGAGAACCTGTTGAAGGACCCGCCGTCTGAATGCCGCATCCACTGATGCATACCTATCCACCTTATAATGGCAGATAAAGCAAGTAGGGGTAATCCAGGTGGCCGCCTTGCAGATCTCTTCCACCGAGGACTGTCTTGTCCACGCTGCTGATGTAGCTGCTCTGCACGTGGAATGCACCGTGATGTTGGATGGAGGTGTAAGGTGATGTGCCAGGTAAGCCCTTGAAATGGCAGACCTGATCCAGCACCCAACCATAGACGGAGAAGCTTTTAGCCCCTTATTTGTGGGATGGAAAGACACAAAGAGAGCTTCGGTCTGCCAGAAGATGGCCGTCTTGGCGTTGTAGATCTTAAGAGAACGTCTTACATCTAACCTGTGCCATTTGCGTTCAAGACTGTGAGAAGGATTAGGGCAGAAATTTGGAAGAGTGAGGTCTAGCAATCGATGAAAGGCCAAATTTACCTTTGGAACAAAGGTAGGATAAAGGTGAAGGACCACACAGTCTGGGTGAAATACACACAAGTCAGATCAGATAGAAAGGGTTGCCAATTCTGAGACCCACCATGCAGACGTGATGGCCACCAGAAAGGTTGTTTTTAGTGTGAGGTGATGCAATGAGGCCAACCTTAGAGGCTCGAAGGATGGTCCAGTGAGAAAGTCAAGGACCTTGGTTAGATCCCACAAGGGGAAACGGTTTATGACAGGAGGGCAGAGATTAGACGCACCCTTAATGAAGCGGCGGACATGCGGGGGCAAGGACAGGGGCTCATCCCAGTGAAGTGAGAACACCGAAGAAAGATCCAACACCTGCTGCTGTAGGGTGTTCGGTGAGAGTCCTTTATCAAGCCCTTGTTGCAAGAACTCCAAAACCAGGGGAACTGAAGCCTCCAGGGGAGTAGCATCTCTAGAAAGGCACCAAGTAATTAAAGCCTGCCACGTTAATTCATAGATTCTGTTAGTCGCTAGGCGGTGAGAAGCCTGAATAGTTCTAATTACAGTTTCAGAAAGGTTAGCTGCCCTCAAGACTGCCCGCTCAGCCTCCATGCGGTTAGGTGGAGCCAGGCCAGGTTGGGATGGTGAATGGATCCCTGATGAAGAAGGGACGTTATCAGGAGAAGATGCCATGCTGGGCCCACTGAAAGATTGATCAGATCCGCGAACCATGGTCGGCGTGGCCAGTGGGGGCGATTAGGATGAGCTCGGCTTCTTCCTCTATCATTTTCTGAATCACCCTCTGTAACAGGAGGAAGGGAGGGAAGGCGTACAGGAGACCATGAGGCCACCTGCACTTAGAGCGTCCGTCCTTTCTGCGCCTGGTGTCGTGTAACGAGACAGGTATCTGGGCAGCTGCTTGTTGGATGCCATTGCGAAGAGATCTAGCACTGGAGTCCCGGACCTGAATGACAGCTGTTTGAAGATTCGACGATTCAGACTCCACTCCACAGGGTCGATTGTTGTGCGGCTCAACCAGTCTGCTCTGGTTTTGTCGGAGCCCGAGATGTGTTCAGCGTGGAGAGAGAGAAGGTTGGCGCCCAGATTCCTAGGCGAAAGGTAGACTCCATGAGAGATACCGCTCTTGTCCCCCCCAGCAGTTGACATGTGCCTTGGCGGTCGTGTTGTCTGTCCAAATCAGCATGTGTGTATTGCGAAGGGAGGATTGGAAATGAAGGAGAGCCAGGTGGATGGCCCTCAACTCTAGCCAATCCATACTGTGAGAAAGGTTGGAATCGGACCAGAGACCCTGAGCTACTAGATCTTCCAGGTGAGCACCCCAACCCGTCAAGCTTGTGTCCATCATAACTACGAGACGTGGAGATTCCCTGAAGAGGGACCCCTGAGAAATGGCCGGAGAGATCCACCAGTCCAGAGAGCGGATTACCTCTGGAGTCAACCAGACCTTCACTAGAGAACAGCTGCTGTTGGTTTTCTGGAATGGCAGGAGAAACCACTGAAGGCAGCGACTCCCAAGTGCACTAAACGAGAGGTGGGGACAAAGTGACTCTTCTGATTGATGGAGAATCCCACCTCCTGAAGCACCTGTAAGGTGTCCTGGAGATCCCGAAAAGCCTGGTTGTGAGACCTGAACAGCAGGAGAATGTTGTCCAGGTAGCAAAAGATCCAAATGGGTCTGGCTCGCAGGTGGGCTTCTACGACTGACAGGAATTTGGTGAAAACCCTTGGGGCTGATGAGAGCCCAAAGGGGAGGGCACAATACTGAAAGTGACGGCCCGCATGAACAAAGCGGAGGAACCATCTCTGTCGCTTGTGAATGGGCACGTGGAGATAAGCCTCCGTGAGGTCCACTGACATGAGGAGATCATGTCTGCACACACTCTCTAGGATTGACAGGAGAGAGTGCATTTTGAATCTCCTGTACCTGATGAATCGATTTAGAAATTTGAGATCAAGCATTGTTCTCCAGCCCCCCAAAGACTTTGGCACGATAAAGAGATGAGAGTAAAAAACCCGTCCCACCTGGCCTCGAGGCACAGGTTGAATGGCCCTAATGTGGAGCAGATGATGGATGGCCTGTTCCACTAGGAGCTTCTTTTGAGGATCCCTGGAGATTGGGCATGTGACAAAGTGGTTCAGAAGGCTGGAGCGCAAGTCCAAGAGAAGGCTGAATCTGATCGTGGACATGACCCACGCATCATTGGTGATGTCGTCCCAATGATCTGTGAAGATTGACAGATGTCCCCCTATCGGGAGATCCTCCAGGCAGTCATTTCTGGCTCTTATAGGGACGGTTGGTATTGTCCCCGAAAGACTTTCTGTTCTAGAATCTCTGGTTGTTTCCTTCTGATCTGTTGGAAAAATATGGGCCCTGCCTGGGGGAAGCCTGATGTTGTGGACGGGAGCTGGAGGAACCCCCGTCCTCACCACGAAAAGGCTGCCTATGATAATTCCGACCTTGTTTTTTAGTGGCCGATTGCAGGACCTTCCGCTTATCCTTGGATTCTACTAGTAAAGGTTCTAATGGAGGGCCAAAGAGAAGGGAGGAAGAATAGGGAGAGGAGGCAAGCTTCCACCAAAGGAGCCGGCGGGTGGAGATGGAGGATGCAATGGCCTTAGATGCAAAATGGGCCGCATCCAAGGAGGCATCTGCGGTGTATTCTAGGGCCACCTTCAATTTGTTAATGTCCCTGCGAGTCCTAGAATCCAGGGCCGGAAGCCTTGCTTGAAGTTGTCTTAGCCCTAAGAGAGCAGAGCGACTAAAGAAAGAAGCAGAGGTACCCGCCCTAACGGCCCAAGCCAAGGCCTGGTGACCCTTGACCAGAGTTTGTTCTATCGTCTTGTCCTCAGGGCGAAGAGCCTCCTCAGGTGCTGCTGAGGCTGTGTTAGGAGAAGAAAGTCCAATTATAGGTAAGTCAATAGAAGGTACCTCTAGAGCCTTGGTGAGTTCTGGTCCCACGTTATACAGGTGCTTGTCCAAGGTATTGGGGAGGGGACCTGTACCTGGTGATGCCCATTGAGTCTGGGTGACGGAATCACCTCCTTTTCCACCATAGGCTGGATGAAGAGGGGGTCAGGCAGTCTTGTCCGCCTCCATTCCCTGAGGTGCTTTGGGAGAAGGGATGCCATGATCTTCTTGGCCTTACAAAGGAGAGATCGAAAGATAGCAGGTTTAAATAAACTGACAAGGGTAGGTGGGTCGGGTGAAGGCCCTCGTCTTCCGAGAGATCTGAATCTCTTGCCGGGCATTCCTCCTCTCTGAAAACTGACTGTTGACTGGACGTGCCAGGTAACTCATGCGATGAAGAAGCCGAGAGCTCACCATCCCTGCATCTGGAACCAGAAGAAGAAGCAGACCTGCATGGCGTAGAATGGTTAGAAGACCTATGTTTAAGTCCTGCTGCTATGCCTCGTTTGATGGCCTCAGCTATAATATCAGCCATGCCAGGTGAGTAAGAACAGCGGCAGTGGGTTGGGGGAGAAATGACTTCTGGGAAGAGGGGCTCTTCATCAGGACTGATGCTCCTGCCACCCTCAGATTCATCCCCATTGCTGGCCAGATCTCCTGTACCCCTGGCTTCCTCAGGTTGGATAATGGATGCAGCAGAGGAGAGATTGTCCTCCGAATCAGAAGATAGGTCAGGAGGAGGACTAGGATGAACAGGCCTCTGGACCTGAAACAGATGGGATTCCGAGTTCTTGGTCTTGGCCCTGGCCTTTTTAGGAGGAGCCTGGGTGGTACTGTCATTCTCCTGAGATGATGGATTGGTTGTGCTCCTGTGACTAGACCTGGGGGTCTTGGAAGGGGGCTCAGTGGGGAAAGCTTCCAGGGCAGGCCTGTGCCTGTGGATCCCTGATGAAGGGGACTCGGTGATGGGAGCAGGGGCCAAGGTGTTTGGAGGCACTTGTGGCTCAGGGGCAGGAGAGGAGGCCATGGCCTGTACTCACGGCTCGTTGAAGGAGAAGGAGACAAAATGGCCACCGGAGCTTCTTTGCACCAAAACAAACTCGCCACTGAGGCTACAGAGTCTATGGGCCGGGCGTCACGAGGTAGCCGAGGCTGCGGGATCAATGAGGGCTTTGGAGGCCCTGCGGAGAGGCTGTGGAGACGAGGGTGGCAGCAGCGGTGGTCTAGCGGTGACGGGAGCGCTGAGGAGCGGCGGCGGCATGCAGTGGCGGTTCTTCCCAACGGCAGCAGCGCCTTCTGGTGGCATTGGCGGCAAAGGAGAGCCAGCAGAGGCGGCAGCACTGAGCGGAGCCTCCAACGGCCAGTGCTAGGTAGCGCTGCATCTAAGAAGCCTCTGAAACCCGCAGGCAAAGTCAGGAGGCAGAAGCCTCGAAGAAGCCCTGACGATTCTCTTCAAGAAGCCCAGGGGCTAATTGAGAGCCCTGGCTCCGAGAGCCTTGGCCTTGGCCAAGCCGATCTGTTCTCCTTTAGTAATTTAGAGATGAAATTTTTGGAGAAGAAGCCAATTAAAATTAATTAGAGTATCCAATTGTGAAATTTAACTAAAAAGTTGAGGAGAGAGCAATTAGCACAGCCAGTTCTGATCGAACTGAGTCTAAAAAAGACATCACTTTGGTAGACTCACTTCTATTGGTTACTGACTGAGTTAACCCATGCATGACCGCTGTCTCCACCAACTTTAGAGAATGGGCATGAGCACTTTTTTCAATACTATTGTAACTTTGAATGGTCACTAAACGAACTGTTGTAAGTCAAGGACTTATCTGTATTGCTGAATGGTAACTCCTGACAGATTTAAGCAATTGGATCTGTAATTAAGGTCTCTGGGAGTTGTAGTTTGCCCCATCAAGAGGGCAAGGGTATCCCACTCTTGTTTTCCCCCTATTCAATTTAGTGAAGTTTCCATAAGAATCATGGAACTGAAGGCTCACTGGTGGGTGAGCATATTCCATATGAATGACCTTACCAGATTTCTTTGAGAGCTGTATTATCCTGAAGAGCATCAGCTAAGCTCCTAGCTCCTCGAACTGTAATCTGGTTCTGGATAAGCCTGGGGATGAAGAGAGGAGGGATAAAACAGACTGAAGTCAAATATTTTGCACTGGACAAACTCTTGTTATCTATCCTACTTTGCAGCATCCTGCCTGTCATGCATTTGGCCAGAGCTTGGTGCACCTGATGCAGAAAATCAACCCACTTCTTGACAAGTGAAACTGGTGGCCAGCCAGGAATTAATGGTTTCTGATATCCATCTGCATGGCTGGCCTGTTTGGAATCAGACAATCTTGCCACAGAAGGGAACCAAGAGGCTCCAAGCCTCTTCAATTTAAAGCTTCTTTCAGGGTTACTGAACTTAATTGTACTATTAACTTTATGACTCCTCTGTGTTCACAGCACAGCAGATGTCTGAGGGATTATACTGGCTGATTCCACACAACTGCTTGAAAGACCATTCGCTGGCCATATTGTGCTGTCTGTAAGCCACTTCAGCAAATGCCTCCAAAGACAACTCTGGGGAGTTATCAATCACTGTAAAGACTTCAGCCCTCCTTTTTTTGTTCAATTAAAAAATGAGCAAAATTCCTTCTGTTGAAGCCACATACTTCCAAAGCAGGAGCTACATTTCATGCCAAGGATAGATTGGACAAAAGCAAGTGAGGGGCATAACACAAACCAAAAGCAAGTGGAGCCCACCTTATCTCTATTTCTGATTCTTATTTCTCCTTCCATGATACCTCTTCCACAGTGGTGAAATTCAATTTTTTTTACTATCGGTTCTGTGGGCGTGTTTTGGTGGGAGTGGCAGGGGAAGGATACTGCAAAATCTCCATTCCCACCCCATTCCAGGGAAAGTTACTGCAAAATCCCCATTCCCTCCCCACTCCTGGGGGAAAGATATTGCAATATTTCCATTCCCACTCCACTCTGGGGCCAGCCAGAGGTAGTATTTCCTGGTTCTCCGAACTACTCAAAATTTCTGCTAGCAGTTCTCCAGAACCTGTCAGAACCTGCTGAATTTCACCACTGCTCTTCCCCCTTTTTCTTCCCAATGTAACATCCTCTAGATGTAAACAAGGATGAAACTTCCTGGAGTCAAGATTGACGCCTAGTGAAGTCATTTGCTTTTGTCTTCTTGTCGCATGTTGTACTTTTAGTTTATTGTATCCTAATAAACTTTATAAAGCTATGCAAACAGTTGATAAAGGCAACTAGGTTGCTGTTCCGAAAATGCAGTCTAAATATTGTACAGTACACAAGAAGAAGGAACTCAACAATTGTGTTAACATATAACAATCTTAAAGACCATCAAATATTCTTTCCTATTTTGCTTCTGCTGAAGAAAGAATTTACTGTTTGGTGTTGTTTTTCTGTGTTTGTCATATGTTAGTTTTTCTTCATTTTCTCATTTGTAATGTGCCCTGATATCCACTGGGATAGGGTGTATTACAAATAATAAATACAGAAATATATAACATTAAATAGATACCTCAGTCAAAATAATTCAAATAACCAACTATGGATCTTTCTTTACAGAATTATTACAGAATTTGTAATAGTTCTTAAAATATGGTTTACTGCCCCCAGCCATGACTAAGAATGTGTCATTCACAAACCAGTGTAACTCACCACAGATGGCCCAATCTCTTGTTAACCTTTACCATTTCAGCAAAACTCTCAGCTGCTTCATCATCCAACTCATTTTTTGTTAGCCTAGTCAAGAACACAAAAGGGTTTCAGTCATGTGAATGAATGGTAGTTAGCAGTTAAAAACATTGCCATTCTTGTTCTAGTTGCTAATTTTGATGCAGTATTATCAAAAATCCTGGCAAGCCAGAATGGATTTAAAGAAAACTCTTTTCAGTCTAATCTGTCTGTCTGCCAAGCACCATACAATTTCTGTTGTGCATACTGCATTACATTATAGCCTCTGGCAGCATAACTAGATGATAGAGTTTCATTTTGTTCACCATTTGGTTGAGAAAGTAAGAGGTCACTCAGACTAGAAAACCAACATACTCCCTCCTTATTCAAAGTCATTTCTATGTGTCCTGAAAACTTTTTGTTTTTGTCACTGTGGTTATTATATACAACTATGTAAATCACCCAAAGAAGTTTAGGGGAATGCCTGGGATAAAAATGGGAATGAAAGGGTCTGAGAACTTTTAGTAAACAACAGCAAGTCCAGTTAGCTTTTCCTCAATTACCCTGTAGATATATTCCAATAATGTGATGTGGCATTCCCAATATTCCCCCCCAGAAATTTCAGAAAAGCATTACAAATACTGTATAACTGAGGGTCTTATTAGCAGTCCTAAAACATGATCTTATTTCTGTCCATAGACCAGAAAAAAAGAAAGAAAACTTCTAAATACAGGAACCACTTTCAATTATTCATGGGACGTGAATATTGAGAACATATAAGACCAATAACAAAAAAATGCACTATATTTTCACTTCAAAAACAATCCTCCTTGAAGTTCTAGCCAGTTGACCATCCTAATCTACAACAGGACTCCATTTTGCCTCTCATGATTCTGCTCTTGCTTTCATTTCTGATGGACCCTCAATATACCACTATTGACACATTATTCAGATGAATGAGGAACATCTATATACCCACCTACGGTACCTAATGATTGCAGCTGCATCATGGAAAGATATATTCTGTCTCAGTTCTATTCATTTCTTGTTCATATTGTTCAAGCCAATAGCACTGTAGCCATTGTTCCCCAGAGTTTTGCAACAGATTCTGGGCACCATTTAGGATATCTTTAAATGCCACCTGCCCCTTTTGTTAATTCCAGGATTTGCTGTTCTACAGATAAGTGTTGTTTATTATACTGGTCACAATCAGCTATGTATTGTTAGAACTCCAATAGAATAAGAGTGGAATGATTTGTTTTTTATTTAATTACTGACATATCAGACTTAAGTGTTTGATACTTCTGCTCTCCAGATGATCATAAGCAGAATTAATGTGCCAACCTCATCCTTTCCAAATAGATCAGAGTATAACTACCTCCAACAACTCTGACTTGAAGAATTTTCAATCCTACCACAATACTATAACCCAACACCAACTATGATCTTCCAATATATGCAGCATCTCAAGGATGTAGTACAGTACAGTATGATATAGTAGAAGACAGTACATTAGACTGTTTCCACAACTATCAATAAAAGTTAATAGGTCTTATATAGAAATAGCCAAGAAAACCTTATGGATCATAACTCCCTCAGTTTGCTGTTGGTCGTATTGGCTCAGGACTGATCTGAGTAAAAACATCTAGCAGTAGCGATCAGAAATTGTTCTCTTTCGGTTTGGGTGCACAACTGAAATCACTTGGCATAACAAAAAGTATCAATTATTTTAAGATATTTTATACTAACTGCTTCAATGATACTTTTTGGAGAAGATGCTTCTTTCTGCCCCAAGTTCTTTGTTACTAGGAATGGATTTTTAAAGGAAAGAATCCTGTTTCCTTTATTGTCATTTTTAAAGATCCCACCAACTTTTATTTCACGCATATTTGCTTGTTTTAACAAGCCTAAGTTCAGTTGCCTTATCAGCTGCCAGTGTCTTCCTCTTTTTAGTACAATGATTTCTCTCTCTCTTTGGATTCCAGGTTTATGTAGAAAGGTTTTTATTTCAAGATTTGGGAATACTGGCTCTACTCTTCCAATACCCATTGTTTACTCTCTTCAAACTGGGAAACCTTAGATTATCCCTTCCAAATGACCACATTATCATGCATTTCTAACTGAGAGTGCCTGTACTGGGTGTTACAACAGAAGGCCTGAAATCAGGAACTCCTACTTCATGGCTGCTTTGGGGGTAGGGATTAAGGTGCTGACCTACAAACCAGGACACTATAAATTCTAGACCTGTCTCAGGCATGAAAACCATCTGACAGGGTGATTTGGGACCAGTCCCTCTTTCTCAACCCAACCCAGCTGACTCGGTGGTTATTGTGGGGAAAATAAGAGGAGGAAGGGATATTAGGTATGCTCACTGTCTTGAGTTGTGTGTAAAAGTAATAAAGGCATGATTTTAAAAATCTGTGGAGATGGACAGAGATGATGGCAAACTGGGGCATGACCTGTTTCTTCCTAGTTTGAAATTATCAAAATGTTCAGATTAACACATGATTAGGGCATGTTAACTATTAATCGGTCACTCTCTTTCATGCTTTTCCTTTCGCAAACTGCCAGCTTCATAGGTGTTAAGTAATTAAGCTCCCCGTTAAAAGAGCGAGTATGCAGAGAAGCGTAATGAGTGTGATATGGAATAATATGCACAAACCAGCATACAGAGACACTGAATAGTATAAAAATATAGTAGTTTACTATGTAGAAATATAGAGGTATTCAGAGTCCGGTTAACAGTCCAAGTCATACACAGTTCAGTCATTCAGTTATCAATATTGTAAGTTTAACCCACAAAGTAGCTAAACAGTAGCAAACCACAATACCTCAAAATACACCTGACCAGCTTCTAGCAAAACAGAGAGAGAGAGAACTAACAACCATTCTGGCTTCCTCTTATGGCTGCTTGAGGTAATTAACCAATTAATCTCTTAAGCATTTAAAGTAACAGTAACATAATCATAGCTTATATACATTGCCAAGCCAAGGCTAGGGTTACATCCCTAACAATAGGTTGTTCAGAGTCAGCCTATGCATCAATTTACCTTAGTGGAACCTCAGCTTTTCCAGTTCTTTCTGAAATCAAACATGCCAGAAAGACATTTGACAATGCTGAGATTTTTAATCCCCCTCCTCAGAAGGTTAGGATGCTATAAAGCAGATTTATTCCACCACTTTTGCAAAAAGATGTTCAAAATTCTGTAATGTTTATTCTCATCTTCAAGTTCCTTACCAAAATATATTTACACCATTGTTGTGTTTCATCGCTTCTGCGAGACTTTTACCTCCTTCTGTAGTGATGCTGTTAAAGGCAAGGCTGTGAAGCAAACAATGGAGAAAGAGTTTTAAAAATCCAGAAAGTAGTACCACCCAAGCAGCAATAACTATTTTGATTAGGTTTTAAATCATACTTTTAACAAATTAATTAACTGTAAAATTCTGCAGATGCTTTCTTTTTTTGTCAAATAATTTTTTATTTTTTTATTCTTTTATTCTCTTACATACCATTTTAAGTATACATTCACATAATTGTTATTCTTCTTTACATTTATCATTCTTATACATTTATTATTTCATTTAATAAGTTATAATGTACAGTTTGGATTGCTTTATTTATCATCCCTTCCTTCTTTTGTAACACCTCCTTGTTTTCCCTTTCTTTTCTCCCTCCCTCCTCTTTCTTCCTTCCTCCTCTCCTTCCCCTTCCTTCTTCCCTTCCCTTTCTCCTACTCCTGCTCTTCTTCTTCCCCTTCCTACCCTCTCTCCTTCTCTTTCTCTCCCTTCCATCCTCCTCTCCTTACCTCTTTCTTCTTTCCCCCTTCTTCGTTTCATTCCCTCCTCCTCTCTCCCTTTCTTTTTCTATTATTGTTGGTGTATAGTTCAAAACTCAGTTTATGTTTCCTTGGCATGATATTTTGCCAACCCAAATATAATTTAGAATCATTTCTTATTCCCTTACCTTCGCTAGTCTACCCTAATTATGTTCCCCCTCCCTTTATATCTCACTCTTGAATATATACTTATATATTTAATATTTTCTTTTCTGTTTTCCCCTTCTTCTCCCGACCTTTTTCATTTAATAGTGTATCATTTGGATAGTTTATCTTCTCCCTATTGTCTTTTCTAGCTTGCTTTCTCTAGCCAATCATAAAATCTTCCCCATGTCTCGAAGTACTCCGATTCCTCTTTATCCTTTATTTTCATTGTCAACCTATTCATCTCTGCACAATCTAATATCTTTTTGTTATCTCTTCATCTGTTGGTAGCTTATTTAATTTCCAATTGTGGGCAAATACAATTCTCACTGCTGTAGTTACATGTATAATCAAATAAATATCCTCTTTCTTGAATTTCTCTGGAATAATACCTAGTAAAAATATCTCTGGTCTAAATTCTATTTCTTGTCATAACATTTTCTTTAACCATACTCTTATTTTAGTCCAATATTTATTTGCTTCTGCACATGTCCACTACATATGATATGAATCTATTGCTTGTTGATATTTCCAACATTTCGTTGACTTGTCTTTAAACATCTTCGCTAGTTTTCCCGGTGACATGTACCATCTGTAAAACGTTTTGTATAAGTTTTCTTTCTAGGCTGTTGACATGGTTAATTTATAATTCCTTTCTCATAGTTGTTGCCACTTTTCTAGTTCAATCATATGGCCCAAGTTCTTTGCCTAAGTTAACATTGTATCTTTAACCACTTCTTCTTTTAGCATAGTTCTTAATAGGTAGCTATATAGTTCCTTGATTATTCTTTCTTCCATTCCCATAGTATTTATCCAACTCCAAACTTCTTAAGTTAAAACCATATCCCCTGTTATCTTTTTCATATCTTGATTGTATTTGCAATTGTGAAAAACAACCTATATCAATCCCTTGTTTTTCTAGTTCTTGTTTTAGTTTTAGTTCCCCTCTTTGTGTTAAGATATCTTTGTATCTAATAATATTTTTCATACTACTAATATTTGGATATGTCAATGCTTCCATTGTTGAAAGCCACATTGGTATTTCTAAATAATGTTTCCCTTTAACTCTTTCCTATATTGTTAATAATCCATTCCTTACATAACGTCTTTGAAAATAGCCATGTTTCCTACTTTTATCATACCACAAAAAGACCATAACCTACTACTAGATAAAGTAGAAGAATGTGGGTTAGACAGCATCACCACCAGATGGATTGGTAACTGGCTGACCAACCGCACTCAACGTGTAGTTCTCAATGGAACTGCATCTACATGGAGGGAAGTATGCAGTGGAGTACCCCAAGGCTCTGTTTTAGGCCCAGTACTCTTCAACATCTTCATCAATGATTTGGATGAGGGAATAAATGGGGAACTCATCAAATTTGCAGATGATACCAAGCTGGCAGGAATAGCCAACACTCCAGAAGATAGGCTTAAGATACAGAAGGATCTTGACAAACTTGAACATTGGGCACTATCTAATAAAATGAAATTCAATGGTGAAAAGAGTAAGGTTCTACATTTAGGCAACAAAAACGGAATGCACAGGTACAGTATAGGTGATACCTTACTCAGTAGTAGTAACTGTGAAAGGGATCTTGGAGTCCTAGTGGACAACCATTTAAATATGAGCCAGCAGTGTGCAGCAGCTGCCAAAAAAGCCAACAGAGTTCTAGGCTGCATCAACAGAGGGATAGAATCAAGATCACGTGAAGTGTTAATACCACTTTATAATGCCTTGGTAAGGCCACACTTGGAATACTGCATTCAGTTCTGGTCGCCACGATGTAGAAAAGATGTGGAGACTCTAGAAAGAGTGCAGAGAAGAGCAACAAAGATGATTAGGGGACTGGAGACTAAAACATATGAAGAACAGTTGCAGGAACTGGGTATGTTTAGCTTAAGAGAAAGAAGGACTAGGGGAGACATGATAGCATTATTCCAATATCTCAGAGGTTGCCACAAAGAAGAGGGAGTCAAACTATTCTCCAAAGCACCTGAGGGTAGAACAAGAAGCAATGGGTGGAAACTAATCAAGGAGAGAAGCAACTTAGAACTGAGGAGAAATTTCCTGACAGTGAGAACAATTAATCAGTGGAACAGCTTGCCTCCAGAAGTTGTGAATGCCCCAACACTGGAAGTCTTTAAGAAGATGTTGGATAGCTATTTGTCTGAAACGGTATAGGGTTTCCTGCCTAGGCAGGGGGTTGGACTAGAAGACCTCCAAGGTCCCTTCCAACTCTACTATTGTATTGTATTGTATTGTATTGTATTGTAAAAAAGCATGCCAACCCAATTGCAAAGCATGACCCTCTAATGTCAATAATCTTGTATTTCTCAATAAAATCCATTATTTCATCCAAACTAATCCCGCTGCTTGATAGTATAAGTATAAATCTTTATTGTGGTCAAAGACCAGCAATACACATTACTTTTTACAATATGTTAAAAATATTGACATTAAAATATATTTAAAAAGTATTGACATTAAAAGTGGATAACATACATATTCTCAAATTGTTTGGACCATTCCCTGGTTTACCTGGGTGAAAAGCCGATAAGTATGGGAGTAAATACAATGGTCCAGAAATTGTTAGAGATATGTCCATATAATTGGTACAAGATGACAACTATACTTCTGTAACCAATTTTTTTCTTGTGGACATTGCAGCAACACAGAATTTTGCCACTGTATACGTGGTAGTCGGGTTTGTGTCCTGGAGGAGAAAGTCTACATAAAAAATTCTGCCCTCCCTGGAAATCTCTCTAATAAGGGGAGAATATAAGCAGACCTACAAACTCTATATAGCTCAGAGTGTAATAGAACATATGAGATATCTTCCACTTCTCCTTTACCACATATACAAACCCGTTCTGCTATTGGTGTTCTCTTATACCTGCCCTGGAGGAGTGCTGAAGGAAGAATGTTAAATCTGGCTCTGAAGAAAGCTATTCTTTGTTTTGGGAAGATCAAGTCATTTAGATATCTTGCCGATTCCACACTCCCTGTTTGATTCTGTCCCTACTGTGGAGAGGTAACCTATTTAGTTCTTCTTGGAACTCCATGTCCTTCATTCTATTGATTACTACTTGCTTTGCTTGATCAAGCCTAGGGACATTAAGAATAACAGTGAGAGCCTATAAGAGCCCAGCTTGTGATCAATTGCCTGTTTCCAGGGGGAGGGGAAATTGTCAGTCAACACTAGTGGGGACAGTCCCTCTGGAAAGAAATGCATTGTAAACCAATGAATGATCATGAGTGCTCAGAAGGCTTTAGGGAAGCCTCTTGAAGGTCCCTGAAGCCTTTGGAGAGCTTAAAATGACCCTCCGAGCAAACTGGAAGTGACTTCCGGTTTGCTCAGAGGGTTGTTTTGACTGCTTTGGAGGCTTCAGGGAAGCCTCCTGAAGGTCCCTGAAGCCTCCGGAGGGCTTCCGGGGGGCGGGGGAGGCTGTTTTCGCCCTCCCCATGCTCCTATAAAGCCTCTGGAGCCTGGGGAGGGTGAAAAAAGCATGCAAAAATGGGGGCACGCCTGTAGTGTGCGCATGCGCACTGGGGGGTTCATGCATTGCATTATGGGTGCAGCACGCCTGCACTCGACCCTCCTGTGCTCCCCCCACTTAAGGCACGCAAGCCAAAAAAGGTTCGCCATTGCTGGTTTAGGTGTTTGGCATACAGTTTACTAATAACACTCAGAAGACTAATGGGTCTATAATTGCCTGGGTCATTTCTATTACCTTTTTAATAAATTGGTATGATAATTGCTACTCTCCAATCTCTTGGTATATGGCCTGTTTTATCTATAAATGTAAACAGAGATACTAAAAGTGGAGCCCACCAACTGGCATTCTTTTTGATTATTTCTGGCAGGACATTATCAGCACCGGGTGCCTTATTAGCCTTTAGAGCTCCGATCAACCGGGATATCTCTTATGGTGTAGCAGGGGGCCAGTAAGGAGTTTGGTCCAAATTAGTTTGGCTCTCCTTGGTTACATAGTCAGGGTCTGTATAAAGCTCCCTAAAATATTCTTTCCAGGCATGAATTAGTACCTAATTAGTTAGAAATAGGGAAGGTTTCCCCAATCCTCTGGTGATGTAACAAAAAAGAGATGCATTTTTTGTCCTGACTGACGTAATTAGTCTATGCCAAGACTCCTTCAGAGCTGCACTTTTCTTTTCTTTTAGAAGGGTCTTATATTGTGCTTTCAACTGCTTTAAGTAGTGAGTGTGATCCTCAAAAGGGGCGTTTTTACTTTTCCTGTACTCCTTATTATATAACATTTTTAGTTGCACGCAATCTCTATTGAACCATTTCTTATTCTTTGAGACCAGCCTTTTGGAGTGAGCTAGTGTTCTGTTAACCGATTTCAAATTTCAAATTAAAGTTTCAAACCTCTCTAAGTAAGATCCTCCAAACTTCTACTACTCCTTAGTAGAGATGTATGTAGCTCTATGGTTTCTGGAACTAACATCCATTTAGTAACTTCCTTAGCATTTTTATCATTCCATTTAATTTTTACCTGGGTATTTTGACTCTCTAATCTTGGTAGGTAGACTGTGCCTGCCTTTAGAGATTTCTGGTGTAATGTGAGAGGATTATTGCATCATGATCGCTTTCCAGTCGCAAGTCTACCTTCATTTTCTGTAAGAACTTCAGGTGGTCATATGCTATTATCCAGTAATCAACTGTAGTTTTTCTTCCTGATCTCCAATAATATTCTGCTGGGTAGTTGCCCTATGTGGACCCATTAAGGATACAAAGATCCAAATGTACAGTCATCTATCTTACACACAAACCTGCCCAATTTGCTTTAAGGTCTTTAAATTGTCTGGAATGCAGGGGTTCTCCTGTTACATTCTCATCATAGTGGATCTTAAATTGACTAAATAATGCTTGGTCATTTGGTCCCATTCTAGCGTTTAAGTCTCCCCACCTATAATTATTGCTGCTTTGGGGTAATTATCTGAGCAGCCAAGAATAAAATCTTCTATGCTGTTCCAAAACTTATTGATCACATTATTCTTATTAAGTGGAGGAATATACAGTAGATATTAAAAAGCAAAATCTCCACGTGTTTAAATAAGAATAATGTAGTTACAACCCATGGCTGGAAAGGTAGCAGTGATACACATTTAAATTGCAAGGATGTATTAACTAATGTCACAATACCCACTTTAGCTCTCCCCACCACCTTGCTTGGGACAGCCGGGATTGAGTTAACCCAATAACCATCTAACTGTATCTCTGTGGAGGCTCAGGTTTCATATAAGCTGCAGTTCCGCCCCATAATTCTTTTTTCTAGTGCCTTCTTACATTTTTCTGGGATTTTGGTTATTCTAGTTTTCTCTAAATATTGTCTTATTTTCCCTTGTGGAACCCTCTCATGTTGATACATTGACTTATCAGCCTTCTTTCTCTTTCCTTTTTCATTTTGTTAAGCCAGCCAACGTCCTGGTTTATTTGTATTTTCAAAAAAGTTTTGTTTTGCCAATTTTATTTTATTTGCCAAGTCCTCATTTTCTATCAGGTTCAATTTATGTTTTTTCAGTTCCATCATATTTTTTACTTTTTTATTTTGTGGGTTTTCTGCAGCTCCATCTCCAAACTTTGTACTCTGAATCCAACTTCTTTTGAACTTGTCTGTTCTGTATATTCTTTTTCCCTAAATATGTCATTGCAAGACCTCTGATATATGCTTTACAAGTGTCTCATATGTTCTGTAATGATGTGTCTTTCTTTCTATTTTCCTGGAACAAATATGTCAATTCTTTTTCCATATATTGCTGGAAACTTTTTTCTTTCAATATTCTTGAATTTAAAGTCCATCTCCCCTTTTTCCTCTGTCCCTTCAAAGTCATTGTTATTGGATTATGATCTGCCCATGTGCTTATATCTACGTCTATCTTAATTGTTTTGAGTGTTAGCTCTGTTGACATCCACATCATATAATTATTGACCATGGCAAATGTCTGTTTGAGTAGAATGTATCTTTTCTTTCTTTCGGGTGTCTTATTCTTCAAACATCTTGCAAATTTAATTCTTCTACCATTGTGAAAAATGTTATGGGTAGGATTTTTCTTGGCTTCTTGTTCATCTTTGTAGATTTATAATCTATTCCATTATTTACAATTGCATTAAAGTATCCTAATATACATATATCTTCATAGTCATATTCTATTATCTTTTTGTGTAGTTTTCCAAAGAATTCTGCTTGTTTGTCATTTGGGGCATATTTTGCCACTAATAATATCTTTCTCATATTCATCATTATTTCCACCATCAGTGTTCTCCCCTCCTCATCTTCAAAATTTTTATTTGATTGTATTGTCTTATATAAATTACCTAGTTTTGCCTGTTCCAAAAATTTCATGTGTTGCTTTCTAATATGTACTTCCTGTAAGCATGAATGAATGAATGAATGAATATTTATTTCTTAGCCGCACCCTCTCCCGAAGGACTCGGGGCGGCGTACAATAAAACATATAAAATACATATCTGGACAAAACATACATATAACATAGAATGTTATAATGTCCAATTTCAATTTCTCTAATTTGTTGAATGTTCTTTTTGTTATATTAATGGAGAGGTTTAGTTAATCTAGTCGCTTTTAGCTCCCTCTGCTCCTTTGTCTCTTTGGCCCTTGCTCCTTCTCTTAGCGCTTTCTCTTTCTGTTCTTTCTCCATCTCCCTTTGATCTTTCTCCTTAACTTCCTGGTATTTAGCTCCTCCCTCTTCGCTTATCACCATTCCCTCCTGTGCTACTATATGTTGTTCATAAAATAATTCTGCTTTCTCTATTGTATCTAGGCTGTATCTTTGTTCGTGCTAGTTTACCAAAATCCCTTCTGGAACAAGCCATCTAAAACTCTTTTTTGATCAGACTCTTAGTCAGAATGACCATTGTCTTACCTGAAGGGTCCTTTACAGGGCGCTGCAAGGGAGAGTCCAATGAAGGGTTAAACACAGCCAATCTGCCCAGAACTGAATTGAAAACTTTAAGCCACGCCTCTGGTGCTGACTATCCTCAGATTTATTCAATGAAGACGTGGAACAGTTGCGCGCTGAAAATCCAACTGGAAGTCTAATATGGAACAAGTCAAAAATAGTCCAAACAACAATAACAGAAACAACAAAACAACACTGTGACTTCACAAACACCAGCGGAGAAAAGACCCCAGGGCGGGGTGGACTCTCCCTTGCAGCGCCCTGAAAAGGACCCTTCAGGTAAGACAATGGTCATTTTCCAGGGCGCTGCTCTGGAGAGTCCAATGAAGGGACATGCCCAAGCTAACTGTCACTAGGGCGGGAAGGCTCAGCCATCAGGGTCGCTCCGCTGGTATGGATGTCCTGAAGAACACGCCTCCCAAAGGCCCCCTCCGACGATGCAAAAGTGTCCAGTTTGTAATTTCAGACAAATGGAGACAGAGAAGTCCAGGTGGCCGCCTTGCAGATCTCTTCTATCGGTGCCTGAGTAGACCAGGCAGCTGTGGTGGCGGCGCTTCTAGTCGAATGTGCTGTGATATTGCGAGGCACAGGAACGGACTTTAAAACGTGGGCAAGGGCAATGCAGGCTCGCAGCCATCCACCGATGGTAGATGAAGAGACCTTCTTGCCTTGAGAAGCTGGTTGAAAAGAGACGAATAGAGATTCGGATCTCCGAAAACTGGCCATGTGCTTGATGTATCTGCGAATAGTCCTGCGCACATCCAGCATGTGCCAGCGTTTTTCCCTCGGGTGCCGAGGATGCGGACAAAAATCCGAAAGGACCACCTCCTGTGCCCGATGGAACCAGGAATTGACCTTCGGAATAAAGGAAGGATCCAGCCTCAGGATTACTCTGTCATTACGAATGAGACACAAGTCCTCTCTGACTGACAAGGCAGCCAGTTCCGATATGCGTCGAGCAGAGGTGATAGCGACCAGAAAGACCGTCTTGAATGTGAGGTGTCTGAGACTGGCCATCTTAAGTGGCTCAAACGGGGAACCGATGAGGGACCGCAACACTACATTGAGATCCCAAGACGGGTATCTGTGGACCACTGGGGGTCTCAGGTTGGTCGCTCCCCTGAGAAAACTGCGGATGGTCGGATTCCGGCCAAGAGATGCGTAGCCCTCAACTGAGAGTTGAGGTTGACAGGGCTGCCGCCTGACGCCTCAGAGTGTTAGGTGCCAGGCCCTTGTCCAAACCTTCCTGCAGGAAGTCCAGGATGACAGGAACCGAAGCAGAGGGCGCAGACGTACCATGAGCAGTGCACCAACTGGCGAAGGATTTCCAAGTGGCATCGTAGATGCGCGTCGTGGACTGCCGTCGTGACGCTTGGATGGTGCCAATCACCTTGTCTGACAACTTGCCTCTGCTCAGGAGATCCCTCTCAAGTGCCAGACGGCCAGCTGAAGCCACTGGGGCTCTGGATGTTGAAGGGCCCCCTGGCTGAGAGAGATGTCCTGTGGAGGAATCCGCCACGGTGGTGTGATTGAGAGACTCACCAAGTCTGCAAACCAGGTTCTCCTGGGCCAGTACGGTGCTACCAGCAGCACCTCCGCCTCCTCTGATAGGATCTTCCTGATGACTCTGGGAAGAAGAGGTAGCGGGGGGAAGGCGTAAAGCAGACCTTTCGGTCATGGGCCGTGCAGCGCGTTGACTCCTTCCGCCCTCGGGTCGTGGAACCTTGTGAAGAACCGCGGAAGATGCGCGTTGGCCGTGGTGGCAAACAGGTCCACCAGCGGAAGACCGAACCTCTGGGACAGTTGCTGGAACAGCAGCGGATGTAGACGCCACTCCGAGTGGTCGACTGTGGATCTGCTCAGCCAGTCCGCCTGGGTGTTGCTCGTGCCTGAGATGTGCTCCGCCTGAAGAGAGAGAAGACACCTCTCTGCCCATCGACCCAAGAGCTCCGCCTCCTTCATCAGGGATCTGGAGCGCGTTCCCCCGTCGATTGATGTGCGCCTTGGTGGCAACATTGTCTGTCATGATGTGCACGTGGTGGCCCTGAACGGTGCTCTGGAAGCGCTTGAGCGCAAGCCTGACTGCCCTCAGCTCCAGCCAGTTGATGCTGTGAGTGGCTTCGGAAGGTGACCACCTGCCCTGTGCGAGCTGGTTGTCGCAGTGGGCCCCCCAACCGAACAGGCTGGCATCCGTTGTGATGGTGAGCCTGACTGGCTCCTTGAATGGCGACCCCTTTAACAGGGCCGGAGACAACCACCACTGTAGAGAGCGACGTACCTCTGCCGGAACTGGAATCAGTCTTGTTGAGCTGCTTTCGTTTGTTCTTTGATATGGAAGCAGGAGCCACTGAAGGGGACGGGAGTGAAGTCTCTCCCAAGGCACGATTGACAGGCACGAGATCATCTTGCCGAGGAGCTGTGAGAGCTGAACCACCTTGACTAGTCATGACTGCTACACCTGAACGACCATCTCCCGAAGGCTGGCCACCCTTTCCGGGGACAGGGATACCGTGCACGAGGTAGTGTCGATGACGGCCCCTAGATGTTGCAGTCTGGTCGTGGGAATGAGATGACTTTTTTCCAGGTTGATGCTGAACCCGTGGTCCCGGAGCGCCTGAATGGTGTGTTCTAGGTCGCTGACAGCTTGTTGATGCAATGATGACAGAATGAGAACATCGTCCAGGTAACAGTGGAGTCTGACCGGACGTGACCATAGAAAGGTCGCCACGGCTGCGAGAACCTTTGTGAATGTCCTGGGTGCCGATGACAGGCCGAATGGCAAGGCCCGGTACTAGTAATGAAGGCCCGCGTAAGAGAACCTCAGGAACTTGCAGTGGGCTTTGCGGATAGGGACGTGGAGGTAGGCCTCTTTGAGGTCTATGGACGTTAGTATATCGCCTGGTCTGATGCACCCCAAGATGGACTGGAGGGACTGCATCTTGAACCTGCGATATGTCACGTGGTAATTGAACCTTTTTAGATCTAATATCCCCCTCCACCCTCCTGAGTTTTTGGGGACCAGAAACAGGATGGAGTAAAACCCTCTTCCCTCCTGGCCTGCTGGGACAGGCTTTATGGCCCTGATCTCCTTGAGGTGCCTTATCTCCTGTTCCATGAGGGATCTTTTGACTAAGCCTGAGGGAACTGGACACCGGATGAAGTGGCGGGAAGGGGGGGGACCAGAATTCCAGAGTGAGACCTATGCGGACCGTTTGAAGAACCCACTGGTCCGACGTGGTCTGCTCCCATTTGGCGTGAAACAACTGCAGCCGCCCTCCTATGGGAGCTGACCTGTGATGGTCATTTATACCTCCTAAAGGGTCAGGAGCCGGAGCCCCCCCGAAATGGCCGCTTGGAGAAAGGCTGCTGGCGACCTCTGTCTCAAAAGGACTGACGGTCCTGGGACCGCTCACCCTGCTGGGGATACGCCCGATGATAGGGGACGGAGCTGGTGGAGGGCTCATTGCTCCGAAAGGCCTGCCTCCTGTAAGAGCCAGGACCCTTACGATCAGGCTTCTTGGCGACTGATGGCATCACTTTCTTTTTGTCCTTGTTTTCCACAAGGACTGGATCAAGGACCTCACCAAACAGCTTGTCCCCTTTAAAGGGGGCAGTAACAAGCTTCCATTTGGAGCGCATATCCACATTCCAGTGCCTAAGCCACAGGAGGCGCCTGGAAGTAACATTAGACGCCAGGGCACGCGAGGCAAACTTAGCAGCAGTCAGAGTGGCATCAGCAGTGTACTCTGTGGCTGCCATGATCTTATTGATATCCTGCCTCACTTTAACGTCCTTGGCAGGTATCTTCCTCAACAACTGTCTCAGCCACAGGAGAGCAGCCCTGGAGAAAAAGGAGGCAGAAGCGGAGGACTTAATAGCCCATGCAGCTGCCTGATGAGTCTTGTGACAAGCAGTTTTGGTTCTCTTGTCCTCAGCCTTGAGCCCCTCCAACAGGTCAGGAGGGAGCACAGAAGAGGAGGTAAGAGCCGCTACAGGGGGATCGATAGGAGGGAGCTTGAGCAGATCCTCCAGGCTGGCATCCACCGTGTATAGCCTCTTGTCATTGCTGCTGGGGGTAGCCATGGTAGCTGGCTGCGCCCACTGTCTTTGAACTAAATTTAGGAACATCTTGGGCACGGAATCTCCTGGACCGAAATAGGTTCCTCAAAGAGATCCCCAGATAGATCATCAGGGTCTACAGCCTCTTGAGCTGGGGGAGTGGACCCCATGTGAGTTGAGATCTTAGCCTTATCTAAAATGGTTTTGAAGTTATCCAATTTAAATAGGCCTGAAAAGGCCGACTTTTTGGCGGGGCCTGCCTCATCCCCAGAGAATTCAGCTTCCTGCCTAGGAAGAATATCCTCTTCCTCCTCCCAGTCTGACTCATCGGAGGCCACTGAAGAATGCAGGGACGGGGGTGGAAGGCTAGGAGTCATCTCTCTGGGATCCTCCTGGGGCTGCAAATGGTGGGTCTTGCGAGTGCACTTGCCACCCCTTCGCATGCCTGCCTCAATGCCCTGGGAAATGGCCCTGTTAATTACTTCCTGCATTTCAGTGGATAAGTTAGGCCCTTGATCCTCAATGGGGCGAACCCCTTGAGTGGGCCCGGAGATCGGCTGTTGAGGGGCTAAGGGCCCCATTGGAGCTGGTCCCTCCTCCATATCAGAGGGACAGACAAAGAGATCAGCCTGATCAGCCATGGAATGGCCTGGAGAAGTTGCCATGGCCAAGGAGCCCGTGGGGGAGAATTCCTGGCCTTCCTCTTCACTATCAGAAATGGGGCCTCCCTGGGCTGGAGGAATTTCCCTGGAGGGCTCTCCAGGAGACACCGAAAGGGAAGATTGGGCCTGCTGTTGGGCTTTGGAAAACTGTTTTTCTAAGGCCTTCTGGCGCCTTAATGCATCTTTGTCTAGGCCTGAGCCCTGTTTGGGACCATGCCTGGAGTAAGGTTTACTCCCTCTAAAGGCCTCCCTGGCAGCTTTCCCGGCCTGTCTTACAGGGGCTCTGGAAGAGACACCCTCAGAAGTCTCAGGGGCCTGATCTGCCATGGTAACAATCACTGGATAGGACGGTAGGGGGATGGGAAAACCACCACTCACCACCTCCAGAAAGCCCACCGCAGCACGATGCTCCTGAGGAGACAGAAAAAAAACTGCAAGGCCTGAAGTAAACTTTGGAAATTTTGGCGTGAGCAGAATTCGCTCCCAGCGCCTGCAGGAGAGTAAGGGAGGCGACCCAGCAGGCCACGATCCCACGCCGCTATCACTTGCTTGGATTGGGGCCCAGGTTGCCGGTCACACCGGCCAAGTCTGACTCCACGCGGCTCCTGCAAAGAGTCAGGCACCAGGCAGCTGCGGCAAACTTTTACACGAGGAAACGGAAGGTTGCGCAATCCAAAATGGCGGCCGGAACTCACCGCTGCTTTGCGCGCCAAATTTGAAGAGGGAACAAGCCAAAATGGCTGCCCTGGAAGCCCGCGCCGCAATTTGACTTGCTAGAAGCACAAATGGCAACAGCGGGCTTCCAGCGGGAATCGGCCCCCAGTAGGGGTGCCCCAACAGCGCTGGCATCGGCACTCCGACCCACGCGCTTCCCCCAACAGCTGCCTGCGGCTTCGAGGAGCCAGAGCAAAGCCCCGGACACCAGGAGAGCCGAAAGGGTGAGAAATTCCAATTAAAGAGGGGGAAAAAAACTTAATTTAAACTCACCAGCCTGCTCTAAAAGCCTCCTTAATTACTTAAGTGTTAAGAAATTTTCTTCCTCTGGAGAGTCCAAGGAATCAATCTTAGAACTGGAGAAAATTTTAAGCGCGTCCACTGGGCTAGCTGAATTGAAAAAATCTGAGGATAGTCAGCACCAGAGGTGTGGCTTAAAGTTTTCAATTCAGTTCTGGGCAGATTGGCTGTGTTTAACCCTTCATTGGACTCTCCAGAGCAGCGCCCTGGAAAAAATGGTATTCCTTTCTTATTTCTCTGACCTTCCTTGGGACTTGCTTCAATACCACTATATTTCTAGACTTGTATTTTATTGTGGTACTTCTTGCTGCTTGCAATATTTCATTTTTAGAGGGTTTCTTTTTTTTGACAAATCTTACATGTACCTCTCTGGGCAAGTTGTTTCTCATTGCATATCTTTTTTTTTTAAACAAAGTTTTATTGGTTTTTTTATATTTTACAAAGGGGAAAGGTAAGGGAAAAGTTACAAATTTTGGCAGCTGCGAAATACAGTAGATGCACCCTCCCTCCAAACTCATAGTATACATTTGCATAAAATTCAATATTAAGTAATAACATGTAGTCAGTGTGGTAAATTCAATTGGTAATTTCGATCAGTTTATATCAGATGACTTTTCTTACTCATTTGTGTGATCTGAGCTTTCTTGTTGTCGCCCCATCTCCCCCCGCTGGCAGAGCTCCGGCCCCTCCCGTGTCTTGTATGTCTGTTGAAGAATCATCTGGTTTTTCTAGGAGCAGTTTATTTTTCTCCATAAAGGCCTGTGCCTCTATGGGTGTATTAATCCTAACTCTTGTCTCCTCCCAGAATATTAACATACCTTCAGGCATCAACCATCTAAACCACACCCTCTTCTGGTATAATTTATTCGCCAATTGCGAATATTGTTTTCTTTTTTCCCTCACTTTCTTGGGGATCTGTTTCAGGATGGTTATCTCCTTATCTTTATATGTCAAGGCTTGCCCCCTTTGTGCATTCAGGATTTCATCTCTTGTACTTTTCCTAAGAAATTTAATGTGTACCTCCCTGGGAACATTGTGTGTTCTAGCATAAGCTGTGTTTACTCTATAAGCCAGGTCTATTTCCCACCCCATCTGTTGTTTCTCCTTCTGAATATACTCAGCCAAAATGTTTATCATGATGTCCCTTATGTTTTCATCATCTGTCTCCATCACGTTTTGGAATCTAAGATAAAAAGACATTCTCTCAAACTCTATTTTCATTTGTTGGGTGTCAAGTTCTTTGTTTCCCTTCTGCACACCCTCTATCCCCCCCCCCTCATCTCAGCCGCCCCTTCCTCCAAAAGATCCAGTCTCTGTGAGTTCTTATTAATTTTATCCTGGTTCTCTTTAATTTCTTCTTTCATCTCCTTCAGTTGTCTCTTTATTTCCTCTTGTCCCTGTAGAATTTGTTGAAACATTTGATGAAACTCCAGGTCCGTAGATTTAGGTTGCTTGAAGGCTGTTAACGTTGATTGTGTGCTAGGACTGGAGGTTGCAGATGTTGGGGCAGAGGCAGCAAAGCCTGACTTTCCAGGAGGTGGTCTTTTAGATGCCATTGTTTATGAAGTAAAGAGTCCAGTCAGTATAAAAAAGGATCAGTCAGAAGAGTAGAACAGCCAAGAGAGTCCAGGAGACAGAGAGTCCAGGCAGAGGGGGATTTTCTAATCACCCTGGCAGTTGAGCAAAAGTTTTTAACTCCAAGGAGTTCAAAGGCAAACAATCAACAAGAGAGTTATCCAGGTAACACGGAGACAAAGACCGGAAGCCTGAAGTTTGGAAGGTGGAGTCAAGTTTCACATTTCATAAAGACAACGGAAGTGTGCCATCTTGCCCTGCCAGCTTCGGGTTTCGAGGCAACAAATAAAGTTTTCAAAGTTCAAAAATCCCAAAGCTTCCAGATCTCATTATTTATAGGTTTAAGTCCGAAAATCCACTTAGCTAGGGTGTGGCATCTTTGGTTTGGCTCTCCCCCTCCTCCTTCCCTTGGGGCTGAGAGCACACTTGTTTCCAGCCGCTTGTCCGAGGGGCGGGAAATCCCTCTCCCTTCCAGCCGCGCCTCTCCAAATCAAACCGAAAAAAAAGTTTGCACAACTGACGAGTTTTAAAATTAGTAATGGGGATGAAGGGAGTCTACACCTCACCGCTCCGCCACCGCATCCTTCAGTTTTCTTTTTCTCCGCACAGCCTCTCAGCGAAGACGCCCACGCGTCCTCCGATCTGCTCCCCGGTGCCTTGGGCGAGGCGGGGGACCTCCCGCCGGCCGCCGCCGATCCAGGGATCCTCTGCGGTGCCGCCCCTCCGGCAGGACGCCTCTGCGGGGCGTCCTGTGCCCCCCAAGAAGTGGGGAAGCCCACCGGGGAGCCGGAGCGAGCAACAAGTTGCCCGTCGCCTTCAGCCGCCAGAACCGGAAGTTCCCTCATTGCATATCTTATATATACTCTAAAGGTTTTCATCCATTCTGCCTAGGATATATTCCTTACTCATTTCTGTAGCCACTGAGAGAATTTCTGCGATCTTCTCTGCTAAATTCTCTCATTTCTCCTCTTCTATGTTCTGGAGTCTTAGATAGAATTCGGATCTTTCCATCTCCCACAAAACACTGACTCCATCTTGCTTTTCATCAATTGCTGTCAGCCTATAATCCATCTCCTCCACTTTTTTCTGTTATCTGCTTTTCTTCCACCTTCTGCAGTCTCTGCTCATTTTTCCCCATCATTTCCTTGACTTATTCCACTTTGCCCACTTTCTCTTCTACTCTGTTTATATGCTCCTTGATATCCACATGTATGTCTTGCAACATACTTTTTAGCTCCAAAATAGCTTTGTCTTGTTGTGTTCCTATGCCTGCTGCTTTCTGTGTCATTGAACTGGGCGGGGTGGCTGTTGCAGAAACATATGATGTTATTTTCTTCATCTCGGTATTTTGTTCTGACATTATTGCATTTAAGTTGTAATCAACTTTTGTAATCCAAAAAATAGATTAGTAGATTAATTGTAATCCTGGAGTTGCTCACACCACCCCAAGCACCGGCCTCCAATAAACCGGCCCCTATTCTTGGGCTCCATCTTCAGGTTCTTGCTACCTTAATCCATTTGCTTTATAATAACCACGTGAAGTAAAAAAAAGAGAAAAAAAAAGAAACAAGGAGAGAAAAAATAAACACATAAAAGAATATTGGTCAAAAAGCACTCATCCACCCAAGGAGATTAAAAAACAGGAGAAAAAACCCACAAAATTAATTCCACAATGGTAATCTACACCTCTTTGCAAGAGGTAAAAAAAGGAGATTAAAAAAAGAAAGAAAAAGATAAAAATTGAGTAGATAGAAAATGACCCAAAGTAACCAAATGAAAAAAAAGGAACCTTTAGTATGAATTGTCTGGGTTATCCAAGTTTCTCAGCCCTGCCCTCATAGGAAAAAGGGGGAAAGATACACTATCAGGAAGAGATTCTCAGAAATCCATTATAATGTAGCCAGGGAAGGCAAGGCAACAGCTGGTCTTATTTCTTTCTTCTAAAAGATTCACTTCATTATTATCCACAATGGTTCAAGGTCAACTCTTCTACCGGGCACAATTTACTACTAGACAGCAATGCAGACAATTAATTCAACATATTTTCTTTTAAGTTCCTGGCTTCGAAAGCAAATCTCAGCGATTCTCGAAAGTTACCAAGAAAATCAAAGGCATAGAGTGAAAGTTAAATACTGAGAGCTTCTGATTTGCTTTCTAATATCCTTAAGCAGTTCTCAAGATCTATCACTTCCTTTCTTCTATCTATCATCTCCTTCTGTTTGCTGCTGGCCCGAGGGAGGGAGAGCTTTGTAATGTCCCCTACCTCCCCTTTTTCTGTCACTCTCTCTTTCAAAAGCTTTAAACAGTGGTTAAAAAGTTAAGTTACCGGAATGTTGCATTTTCAAGCACTCTTATAATCTCACACAGATGTTCATCATGCTGATTTCCGTGCTGTCTGGCCTTCCTGCTGCGGTAGCTCACGTGGCTACTTTTCTTGCTTTGAGTCCAAAGGCAAATGCAGGCATTTTAGGGGAATTGCGTGTTCCCCAATCACACCTACTTGTGCCCCCCCTTCACTGTCCCCCCAGGACAGCTATGGTAGGGTTAAAAATAACCCTCCCTTGATACAGCAGGAATCTGACGGTTCTTCAGAGAGCCCTCTGGAGAACACGTCCTGTTGCTGGGATTCAGGCCACACCCACCCTGCAGATACTTTCTTAGGCATTACGGGTATCTTAATACAGAAGAAGAAACTGGAAAGATTTCCTGAGTTCTATCTATACTGCAAATAGATCCTGGTGATGATTAATTAGCTTTTGGCAGAACAAATAATTAGCTGTAGACAACTAATTAAAAAAAGTCTCCCATATTTTCACAATATTTTGAACATAGCATTTCAAGCTGCATTAATGAAAAAATGCATGACTGCAAGGCAAGCATGGGAGTAAAGTGAAAGGGCAAGCTATTTGGAAAATATGAAAAGGAATGCAGATCCCAAGTCCCTCAACCTGTGTTTCCTGAACTCTCCAGGAACTATAATCATATATACATTTCTATGCATTTGATACGAGTTCAAAGAGAGGTCAGTGGCCCTGCTGCCTCCAAAGGCTGCAATAACAAATTCAGGGAAAACATTTATTTTTCTCCCAAGTTTGGAGCAGTGTTTCTTTATGTAAGCTGGCTAGGAAATTCTGGGAGTTGAAGTTCACACAACTTCAAGAAAAACACTAATTTAGAATATTTAAGATTAGGTTTCAGTTAGAAGCAGGACCAAAGGTCCGATATAGATATCACAAGACTGTTACTCTTGAGGCAAGCAAAGAAATCTAATTAGATCTTTCTTTAAAACAAAACAATTGGGAAGATGAGAAGTCAAAACTGCTTACTGGTATCGTTCTGCAGCTGACTGAGAAACCAAAAGAAATGGAAGTTCTTAGACTAGATGTTCCATTGTCACTGAGAGCAGCTACTACACTTGGGAAAATAAGTGTCCTAATGAAATTCATTAACCAATTTCCCATGTCATACTTTTAATTGCCACTATAAACCATCTTAGAGCTTTGGAAAAATAAAAACCACTCAAAGTCTTTGAATAGCTGTGAAAAAAAGAGACTAAAATAAACAAACTACATTAATTATGAAGCAAATAAAGAACAGTCTACTAATGTTTACTAATTGAACATTTACCCCAAATCACATCTGTTTTCCTCCTGGACACCAAGCACAAAAGTTTTAAGGGCGGGCGGGTGGTGGAATTCCCAAGTTTAAAAATCATCAGGGTTCTGGAAACAACAATTTAGAACATTTTCTTTCCTTCCATATTTCTTTGTATGCTATTTCCTCATAGGGCTGTAGGTGATTTACACTACATAAATAGTTTTTTAAATATTCATAAAATTGAAATAGAACAATTCATTAAAAACAGAGCTATTTGCTATTACTAACACAATAAAATGCTACTATTACTGGGCTGTACAGGGAGCATAAATTTTACCACAAGACCATTGTCAAGCAAATAAAGGAATAAGTTAAAGAATGGATGTTTCTTCAAGTCATGTCAAAGAACTTTTGCCTAAAATTTATCCTTTTTTAAAAAAAGAATGGAAGGTGAAAGTAAGTACTGATATGGGATGAAGGTCTGTTGTTCAAAAAACATTTCGCTTGGTAGAAATAAACCTTGGGATCCTCATACTCTGGTAGCAAGTGATTGAAAATAAGATAATTTAGTATCTCTTCTTCAGAACTAATAATATGATTCATTTCTTTGTAATAATAGCAAATATTTGATTGTGATATGAAGAAAAACAAATGGAAGCTCATTGATTTTTCTTTTTTCATATACATGAACCAAGTAAAGCATGGTTCTCTGACATTTTGGCTTACCTGGGCTGCACTGAGTGAAAAGGAATTGTCTTAGGGTTGCATATAATATATATAATATATTTAATCTATATAAATAACAAACTTCCTTTATTTTTTAATATTTGTATTATCTTGTGGAGCCACATAATTAACTGTCCAGGGAGGCATGTGGACATGCGTGAAGTAAAGAAAGAATAAGGAAGAAAGAAGTCAATAGGAGTTCTTTCTTCAACACAGCCCATTGGCTGAATAATTTTTTGTGGAACCTAGGAAAAAAATGTTTTCTGCTTACAGAATGTACATCATTAATAAGGAGAGCATGACTCTTCCTAAAAGCTATTTAGTGAGTGATACGACTAAATAGATTTTCAGAATCTAGATTCAGTTCTTTTCCTGTCAAGCTATCTTACGTACTACCTAGGAATTCTGAAAGTTGTAGTTTCAATACATCTATAGAGGACAGGATTGCAGAAGGTGTCATGAAGAAGCAGGCCTGCACCAATTACTGGGATTTATTCTTAGTAAGGAATAGAAGCAATGGTAGTTTAGGATATTCTATTGGAGTGACACATTGGGTGTGTCCTGGGACAATCAGATCTTGGCTGCAAAAATCTGGATAACAATGATGACAGCAAATATGGTATCTATGCTGTCATCTTATCTTAGTCAATAAGTATTGAAATTGGATATCATAATCTGTTGCTCTACCCAACTCTGATATCCTAGAAAAATGCATAGGTTCCTCTGGGGGACGTTCCCCGGCTTCAATAAGACCAATTTTATTTTTATATTTTTCCATATGAAATCCCTCCTGCTTTGAGTGCATTTCTATCACTGAGCTTTTTTAAAAAAAATATGCACAACTACTGCCATTTATCCAAAAGAAATCCAGTAAAGTTTGCCATCTTGTGGAGGAATTAGAAATGCCTATATTTCTTATTTAAACCAGATGATGTTTGAAAGATTGAAAAAAAAGTGATGGACATCCCCACCACCTCTTTTTCTTTTAAAAAAAGAAATTTCTTAAAAAGTCTCCTTGTTAAATTTTGAAGGGATGTCAATACTTATTTTATTTTTAATGGATTTTTGTACAGTCAAATATAAACTGCCAGTATCATTTTCTAACTGTCACACCGCATTTTAAAACATCACTTAAATTTGATGTTTTAAATGATTGATGCTCTATTTTATCCTTTAAAATCCATTGCCAAATGTTTATCTGTTCCTCTAGTTCTTTTTCAAAAAAGGTCATATCTTCTTTTGAACTGATTGCTCTTTACTTACAATAGGATGGTCGATCTACTGGGGTCTCAGAACTGTATTTACATGTGAAGGGGAGGATCACAGAGTGTGACTATATAGTCCATGTTTTGGGCTATCATATCTGGGGTTGCAAAAATCTAAATTACTTGATGGCTGAAAAGAGATATTCTATCTAGCCAAGCTTTGATTTTTTCCCCAATGCTATAACTGCGTAAGTAAGGCCCTGGCAAAGGTATTGTTGGGAATTTTAAAAATGGCATTGTGATGCTCTGGATAGGATGAAGGAGAAAAGAGAGGTAATGTTGACAGTGACACCAGAATATTGAGGTTCTGCACAAAAGGGTAATAATGCTGGTTCTGCAAAGCTCATTGAACAATTCTGAATCTAGAGGGCCTTTTGGGTGGCATGTGGCATGAATATCAGTTTACTCATAAAGATTTTACCTGATATTGGTTAAGGTGGGGTGATTTTTCAGTGCCTCTGCAAAGGCCTTTGCTCCTTCATCCCCAATCTTGTTACCCCACATTCTGCCAAAGAGAAAAAGACCAGGTACATTAAAGAATATTACCATCATGGGTTTTTTAGAAATATTTTTTAATCCTACCTTTATAATTTTTATAAATAACTCAACCCAGCAAGCATACTTAATACTCCTTTCTATTCTTACTTTTTCCCCACAATAGCAAGTCTTTGAGGCAAATTAAGCTGCAGCGAAGTGACTGGCCAAAGTTACCCAGCTTGCTTGCATGCATAAGGCAGGACTAGAACTCAGATCTCCTAATTTTTACTTTAGTACATTCCAATAAGCTGTCAGAATCACACTATCCCTAGGGTTCTTTTTTTAAAAAAGGAACTGGACTTTCTGTTCAGAAAGCACTTTGGGACAACCAGGTCCTGGATGACTGAGAATCTCCACAGACAGAATCACACTAGTAGAGAATTCAGGAAGTTGAAGTCCTCACACATGGAAGGTGCTTAGGATGGCAATAGCAGGTTCAGGCTTAACATTATATGTGTATTAGGTCAATTGTGCCTTTTTCAATAATCCATAGGTAAGATATAGTAAGCAGCCCTTGACTTACAACCATTTATTTAATAACAGTGTGAATTCATGGCAATCTCTGAAAAAGTTAGTTACAAATTGGTTTACAATCTGTTGCAATATCCTGTAATCATGATTTGTAATGTTTTTTGCTGGTTTCTGACAAACACCTTTGCATAACTGGATTTGCACTAGCAACTGCATGACTTGAATTATAACTACATGATTCTTATGACTGTTACAAAAATGCAGTAAAATCAGTTCCAGTCAAAGATGATTCACTTTATGTGGCAGTGGCTTACAATGGAAATTCTGGACTTAAATTGTGGCCATAAATCAAGGCATTCCCATGCATGTGGTTTAACATTATGAATAAAATAATTTATACTCATTCGTTTGGAAAACAAATTTGCAAGTAGATAAAAAGCTAACAATGGGATTAGAAATGAGATTTAATAAAGCTAGACTTCTTAGCAACATAAATGTTAAAATGAAGTTACAGATTGTCTTTGTTTAACAACGACTTGTTTTTAGCGATGGGTCAAATTTACAATGGTGCTGAATGACCAGACCTCATACACAGTGATCATGACTGTGGGTTATTGCAGTGTCCCACAGTCATGATCACTACTTGTGAGTTTCCCTGCCAGTTTCTTGCAAACAAAATCAATGGGGAAGTCAGCTGGAAATAGGAAGTCATGGTCATGTGAGGTCCTCATTTAGTGATCCATGTGGTCCTTGCTTAAAAACCACAACTGGACTCCTGGAAGTGTTGCCACTAGACAGGAAGGTTACATAGTTTTTTGGTTTATGACCATATCACTTAATGGCAGTTTCTGGTTCCCATTAGCCTCATTAAATGAAGACTACATTTCTTTAAAAATGCCATACTTACCCAATTTCATACATAGTTTTACTTTTCTTGATGGCGTAAGCAAGACTTCTCCCTCCCTCGCTTGTTATCTTGTTTGCTCCTATCCTGTAAAGAAATTATTTTCCTTGAAATCAAATCAACAAACATTTTTATTTCAATTCTGTTTTAGATATCTAACATTGTTTTGGAAAAAACTGGTCTTTTCACCATGGCTCAGTTAGCCTTATGCCCCATTCCTACTTCTTCTCCTTCTTGTGCCATATCTGTCATGCCTGGACCTCGTTTTGCGTTCAATTTTTTCCTGGAGGATTAAGTGAAGTATGCCATATTTCCCTGGGTGTCGCATTGCTTGTCCAAAATATTCTAACTTTTGCTTTTTAATGACTGATGATTCCCTTTGCTTTTCCCATTCCTACATCAGCATATAATTTGATAATCTCAGTTGCAAACAGTGGTGGGTTTGGCCGTACCAGTAGTAGCCGGGAGAAATGGCCACCGTACCGATACGGTGGCTCATTTGGCCCACCCGCGTTCCATGGCCATTTAATAACACGACCGGCCCATTGCACAAGTGTGTGCAGCGTTCAGTGCTTGCACAACCTCCAACGGCCAGCTGTGTGTCACAGGGTCGTGGTGTGTGCAGGTGTGTGCAGGCGCACGCAGCGCACATGCCCATCTAGGATGCCCAGCTCCGTGTGCAGCGTACTGGCTGCGCCGGGGTCCGGAACCCACCACTGGTTCCAATCCTTATCCTGCCTTTATTACCTGTGTTCTGGCTTGCTGCTCCATGGTGGTGTTCTGCTTTCAGATATGTAGAGGTTTTAAGCCACCCAGCTTTGCTGCCCTCTTCTTTCTAACTGACATAAGCTTGCAGATACTTGTCAATTATATCTTTGCTGTGACTGGCAGATGGAGAAGACATGCCTAAACCAGTTTAGGCTGTTTTTGCTACTTTACAGTTATAATTAATCACAGTTTCACATTTGCCACACTCTAAATCACAGGTGTCAAACTTGCCGCATCATGTTATTGTCATGTGACATTTTTCCTCTTTGCGGAGCTGGGGTGGAAGTGGCCTTTGTGGGTTGCATCCAGCCTGCGGGTCACCAGTTTGACACTCCTGCTTTAGGTAATGGCTAATTTTTAAAAAGTGGAAACTTCCAACATTCTTCAGAGAAGAAGCCAGCAAACTAGTCTGCTCTGATATCATTCAACCAAGATTTAGCACTGCATCTAAACACAACTATTTGCCTTTTACTAGTACACTATGCTTTTAGTTCATACTGTGTACTCTTTCTGCTCTTTTATGAATTTTTTTAAGTACTGTATTTTTCAGAGTGTAAGATGCACTCTTCACCCCCCTAAAAGAGGCTGAAAATTTGGAGTCTTATACTCTGAATGTAGCTTTTGGAAGCTTTTTTTCACCCCTAATGAGGTGCTAATGAGTGAAATGTTAGCACCTCATTAGGGCTGAAAAAAAGCTTTGAATATTTTTATTGCAGCATACTCACACCTTTGTATACCGATACATCTAAGTGAGGCTTGGAAGAGTAAAGACAAACAAAATGGAGTCTGTGCTTCAAAAACAATTTCTCAAGGAATAGAAAATCTACTTCTCTCCAATGCCACACATTCTTTTGCAAATTGTGGCTATCTTCTTTGAATTTTCTCATTTAAGTATTCCCTTCAACTTTTCTGAGGAGCAGATAATTTGCTAGTATTACTGCTCCAAGTTTCCACATTAAAAATAGCATCGATCGTGCTGGTTGGTGATGTCAGATAAAGTTTAGATAGGAAAGTGTACTTTTTGCCCTCAATGATTATTTGTAATGATTGTAAGTGATTATTAATCAGTGTGGCCTCACTTGGAATGCATAGTCCAGGGAATAAAAAGTGTGTGCCCTCAAAACCAGCAAATTTATATGCTGAAGCTGACCAGACTAAGGACGCTAGCCAGATGAATACCTGGTAGGCAAAAAAAAATTCCTATTTCCTCCCCCAAAACTAAGATGCATCTTATACTCCAAAAACATGGTACTTTTAATTGATTCATTAAAACTAAACAGATATGCACAGTGCACAAACCATGTGCAAATTGAATCTTGGAAATTTTTGTTGGGAGAATATGTAAATTACTTTGTAATCTACTTACAAATTAAAATGTAATCAAATGGGCAGGAGAGATTACTCTTCCTTCTAAAACAAGGCAATTAAAATATTGAACAGGGTATTTCATTCTTTGCACACACACACACACACACACACACACAATCCACTCACTCATCACAAAATTTCCAGAACTGTAAAATCTACAAACTTGAAATTTGCCACGTATGTTCCTCTTGGCTTCTAGGTGCTTACTAAGAAAGGATTTTTCGAAATGACCATCAGATCATTAGTATTTCTTATACAGTATTTATATATATAGATAGATTAACACGCTCTGATGCTAAGGAGTTAGACATTCTATTCCCCCACAGTTCTGAAAAGAACTGTGTTCCAACTGCCAATTGCCTCACATTCTGTTACCTCAGTTCAAACTGGCAGATGTTCCACTCCTTCACTCAAGAGCGATCTGGGGTTCCTTACAGTATTAAATGTTGGTACCCCACCAAAATGTCTACGCCTTCCACCTATAAAACTGCATCCAAACTCAAGAAGGCAGGGGAAATATTCCCTTATGAGTTTCAATCATCGACCACCACTGAGCCAACGGTTTATGAACCAATTTTTCCTGCATATTGTCCCATCCCCAAGTCACTTCTTACACTGATCTCCTCAGTTCAGATTAATCTGTTCCTCTTACTGTAACACCAATTAAAGGGAAAAGAAGGAAAAAATGCCACCAGCACCCCTGGATTTTTGGTCTATGTAGCCAGGCTAATAACTTGCATAGCATAGACTTTCAATTCCTCCGTCAGATGAATTGCTCAGGACCTCCCTGTAAACAAAATTCCTGGTTTTATTCTCTGGCTGGAGGATGGCCAGGCTATCAGGTGAACTGATTCTGGAGCATATCACATACAACTGGCCATGGGAGAAACAGTCACTCCTCAGATGCATATCAGCCACTTTCAAAGTCTGTCCCTATGCCTTATTGATGGTGATGGCATAGCACATTTTAACAGGAAATTGTAGATGTTTGAACTTGAAGTGGTAGTCTGATGGGATCAGAGGAATTTGGGGGGATGAAAACGGTTTCTCCCTGATTGACACCTGTGAAAACCGTGGCTTCGATTACATGTTTGTACGGTCTTCACCTGAAGCCTGATGCCTTTGCACAGTTTCGGAGGGCTTAGATTGTGTAACAGCAGGTTTGGAGCCCCAACCTTGAGGTAGAGGACATGAGGTAGTAATCATGGAGGGTTGAGAGTGTGCAAGAACTCCACAGGGTAATGTACAGCATCCTCAACCTAACTGCCCATTAATTTTCAAGCTTTAAATGTCAATTTATCAAGCCTGATCACATAGCTTCGTAGCAAAGCACTATCCAGCTAGTGTGCTTATATGGAAAAAGTTTCTAAAGCTGATGAATCCTAGCCAAAGTTACAATATTAAAATAATTTTGGGAAACATTCATATGCAAAGAATATTCTTAAATTCAAATACAGATAGTCAGTGAAACAACACCATCATTGAGCCTGCTCATTATGATTATAAGTTGTGGTCATTAAGCAAGCTGCCAAGGTGCTTGCCTCACTTACTGACCACAGTCTCTGCTCTCCCCATCGCAGTCACTCAGTAACCATGCAGATTGTTAAGCAGAGGATAAGTTTCCTTATGAGTGTGGAGGCCCTGGGAGATCTAGTGCAGGCCCAGACTTGTATTGCAGCACCTCTCTAGCTCACAGATGACCAGGGCATCTCCCATTCTCATGGACCCTGTGCTCTGCTTCCTGCCAAATTGGGTCTCCATAGACTTTGGGTACCATATCCTCCTCCCTACCCCATTCCTGTTGCAGATTGGTCATTTATCTTTTTGGTATATCCTTGGGAAGAAACCACTCCATCGCAAGGCCTTCCTACATAATGGTCCCATTGGAAGTGACCCTTATTTTGAAAGCATTCACAATGAATGATACACACTCAGCTTCTTTATACAGTGGTGGTCATATGGTGTCATCCCAGAAGTAGGCACCATTTTGCAGAGCAAGACATATGGAATCACTACAGTATCCCTGCTGTTGTTCATAAGGGTGGGCCAATTGCTAAGAGGCTGAATTTTGTTCACATGACTGCAGAGGCACTGTAGAGACTATTGACTTTGGGTAAGGGTTATAAGTCCCTTTGTTCAGTGTCACTGTAATTGAATAGTTGTTGAACAATCATTATACACACACACACACTCACTCTACAAGCCACCAAACCAAACAGAGGAAATAGATGAATTTTTTGCTATCAGCTAGCTAATGAGTAAGGAAACAAATCATAATGGTAATAGGGAACTTTAACTACCCTGACATCAACTGAAAGACAAATTCTGCATGTGGGAGATTAAACAGTTTCCTGACAAGCTTAGCTGATCACTTTGTCAACCAAAAAGTATAGGAAAGACCTAGAAGGTCAGTCTTACAAACATGATGAAATGATAGAGGGGGTTGAAGTTGCAGGAACTTGGGGGGAGAGTAATCATGTCATACTGGAATTCAACATAATGCAGGCACAAGTAATTGAACAAAGTCAAATACTATCTTAGACTTCAACAAACTAAGAGTTTAGGAAGGATTCCATGGATGGAAATCCTAAAAGAGAAAACAACTCAAGATGCTTGGAAAACTCTGAAAAATGATATTATAAAAGCCCAATTTAACACAATATCCCAGAGACAGACAAACAAGAAACCCCAGATGAAGCCAGAATGGTTGCATAAAGAACACTCTGACAAACTGAGAGAAAAAAAGGACAAGTATAAAAAATGGAAAGTGGAACATATAACTAAAACAGAATACCAACAAATAGACCGAATGTACAAGGACGAAGTCAGGAAAGTTAAGACTAAGAATTAACTAAGACTTGCAACAAATGCCAAAATTAAGAGTTTCTGTCAACATGTAAAATCAAGACAAAACTCAAGGAAATGACTGTTTCACTATTAGAAGATGACAAAGTAGTGACAGATAGCAGGGAGAAAGCAGAACTGATTAATTCATTCTTTGTATCTGTCATCCCACAATAGGAAAAAATAGTCCAATCTACCAACAACAGCACCATAGGAAACAGACCAGGAATGCAAGTCAAAACAGGCAAGAAAGTGGTAAGAGAACACTTATCCACTTTAGATGAGTTCAAATTGCCAGGTGCATTACTGAGTTCTGAAGAAGCTGGCAAACATTATCTTGGAACCACTGAACATAATCTTTCAGACCTCCTAGAGAACAAGGGAACTACCAAAGAACTGAAAAAGACCTCATGTGGTTGCAATCTATAAAAAGGGAGAAAATATATTCCAGAAACTAGACAAATCAGCTTGATATCAATACCTTGGAAGATCCTGGAAAAGATAATCAATGCATTTGTGGGCATCTTGAAATGAACAAGATAATTAACAGAAGCCAACATTGGTTTGTCAAAAACAGATTATGCCAGATAAACCTTATTGCCTTCTTTGGCAAAATGGTTAAATTCGTGGATAGGGGAAACAGTGTGGACTATTTATTTAGATTTCAGTAAGGCATTTGACAATGTAGCCCATAGCCTACTTTTTTGTAAGACAGAACAATATGGGACAGTACAATTGTGGAGGAGTTAATAAGAGAACTAATCATATTTGCAGAAGATACCAAGCTAGGGGAATATAATATTTTAGATTTGGATAGAAATACAGAAGGACCTTGACAGAGGTTTCTTTTCAACAAAATGAAATTCAGTGTTGAGAAAAATAGGGTCCTGCACTTCAGCAGGAAAAATCAAATGCATAGCTTTAGAATTGCTCAACAGTAGTAACTATGAGAGGGATCTAGGTGTCCTAATATAGCACCACTTAAGTTAGAACCAGCAATGTCCTGCAGCTGCAAAAAAAGCTAATACAATTCTAGATTACATCAACAGAAGAATAGTTTCAAGATCATGTGAAGTGATAATGCCACTTTATATGCATTATTGAGACTACATTTGGAATACTCCATCCATTTCTAGTTACCATGATACAAAAAAAGAGATTGAGACCCCAGAAAAAGTGCAGACAAGAACAACAAAGATAATATGGAAATCTGGTGGCTAAACCATATGAGAATGATTGTGGGAACTAGGTATGTTTAGTCTAATGAAGAGATGACTAGAAGTGATATGATAGCAATCTTCCAATACTTTAGGGGTTTCATATAGAAGAGGGAGGATGGAAAATCATTAAAGAAAACCAACCTAGAACTAAAGAAAAATTTCTGACAATGAGAACAATTAATCAGTGAAATGGCTGACTTCCGGAAGTTGTGTATGCTCCATCACAGGAGGTTTTCAAGAAGAGACTGGAGAATAATTTGTATAGAATGGTTTAAGATTTCCTGCCATTGGATAGAAGCTTGGACTAGAAGATCTCAAAACTCACTTCCAACCTTATTATTCTATGTTCTATCTATTCTATTATCTGTCAGACAATCTATACATTTTTCACCCATCCAAGAAAGGGACTGAGTTACTTGGCATTAAATTCACAGATTTTCTGGATAAACATTTAAACTGAACAGCACGCATGTAGAATAATTAATTGATACAGAACATTTCTGTCCCCAGCAATCTAAAATTCATAGGGTTATCAGTGCATGTAACATAGATGTTTGTGCGGGTAAGATTATCACTCCTGCTGTCAAGCAAAACCAAGCATTTAATAGTGAGTGCCATATCATGTGCATGAATCATACAAGTGGCAAGAAAATAGGGACAGTCAGGCATAACACAGGTTATGTAGACAGTAAACACAGGGTCAATCAAAATGGACTCAAATGTCTATACAGCAATGCACAGAGTATGAGGAATAAACAGGGTGAATTAGAAATTCAAGTAAATGAGGGCAGATACGATATTGTTGCCATTACAAAACTTGGTGGGATGAAACCCACAAATGGAACATATAGCTAGAAGGATTTAAATTATTTAAAAGAAATAGACCAAATAAAAGAGGAGGTGGAGTTGCATTCTATATAAGAAATAACTACATCTCTACAGAAATAGAGCACAACAATAATGAGAACTATCTTGAATGCATTTGGGTCAATATTAAAGATTGGGGAGTAAATGACATTGCCATAGGTCTATACTACAGGCCACACAACCAAGCAGAGGAATTAGATGAACTTTTTGCTAATCAACTAACTAAGGTATGTGGGAAGCACACCACAATAGTAATGGGGGAATGTATTGATAGAAATAGACTCAGAAACAGAATTAGTTAAAGATTGTATGATAAAATGGGCACAAAATTTTGAAGAACCAATAATGATGGAAACATGGGAAGAGATTTGGGTAAGAAATGTAAAATTTACACAAGCTCAGAACTTGAGAGACAATTTCTACAAGATGTTGTACAGATGGCATTTAGATCCAAAAAGGCTAGCCTGTATGTATCCGAATCTACAATCTAAATGTTGGAGATGTGACTGTGTTGGTGCCATGTACTACCATATTTGGTGGACTTGTAAAAAAGTTAAAGCATTTTAGATAAAAATATGGAGGATTATTCAAAATATTTTGAAAAAGAAGATAAAGTTCACAGCCCAGTTTTTGTTAGGCATAGTTTCAGACTGTACTGTCATAGAGACTAATCTGATCTTGAACCTAACGATGGCAGCAAGATTGTTGGTGGCGCAATACTGGAAGAAGGAAGAGTTGCCCACTATCCAAGAATGGACGTTAAAAGTAGTAAACTTAGCAGAGATGGTCAAAATTTCAGCGTATCTGAAGGATCACTCCGATGAGAAGTACAAGCTGGACTGGAGAAGATGGATTGACTATATTCAAAACAAATACCGGACTAAAAAAATTCAGTTAGCTTATGAATGAAGGCATAAAGAATGTTACAATTTATTCAAAGTTAGTTTAATAAAGTTAAAGCACAAGAATTAGTAACATGTTAAAATTAGTTAGCTTATGTTAGCGTATGGTTGTTAAATGTTTATACCCTGTATTTTGCTCTGGGAGGTCAGGGGGAGGGAGGGTGGGAAGAGGGAAGGGTAAGGGGAGTGGTAATTGTAAATTTTATTTTAAAAATTTAATACAAAAAATAGTAATGGGGGATTTTAACTACCCTGACGTCAACTGGGAAACAAACTTTGCACCAAGAAGAAGATCCAACAGGTTCCTAACAAACCTGGCAGACAACTTTGTTTCCCGAAAAGTAGAGAAGGGAACAAGGGGATCAGCCATATTAGACTTAATTCTCACTATCAGAGAGGAAATGATAGAAGGTGTTGAAGCCACAGGAACCCTGGGGGCAAGTGACCATGCAATATTGGAATTCAACATTATGCAAACACAAATAGTAGAACAAAGTCAAGCTAGAGTCTTGGACTTTAAGAGAGCTAATTTCAATAAACTTAGAGAGAGCTTGGGAAGAATTCCATGGATGAGAATCCTCAAGGGGAAAACAACTCAAGAAGCTTGGGAAATTTTGAAAAATGAGATTACAAAAGCCCAGTCTAGCACAATACCAATGAAGAAGAAAAATAACAGCTCCCAAAAGAAACCAGCAAGGCTGCATTAAGAACTCTCTGACAAATAGAAAGACAAAAAAGATAAGTATAAAAAGTGGAAAGATGGGGACATAACTAATCAGCAAATAGCCTGAGCCTGTATAGATGAAGTGAGGAAAGCTAAGGCTCACAATGAAGAAAGGCTTGCCACAAAAGTAAAACAAAAACAAAAAAAGCTTCCAACATGTTAAAAACAAGAAAAAGGTTAAGGAAACAATTGGTCCATTGCTAGGAGAAAGTGGCAAGAAGGTGACAAGCAACAGGGAGAAAGCAGAACTATTTAACTCATTTTTTTGCATCTGTCTTTACACAAAGGGATAAAACAGTCCAATCTATCAAAAACAGCCCACCAAAATCAGATTAGGAACCCAAGTTGAAATAGGGAAGAAAATGATAAGTGAGTACCTGTCTACCCTAGACGAGTTCAAATCACCAGGACCGGATGGATTACACCCCAGGGTTCTGAAGGAACTGGCAGACGAGATCTCAGAACCACTGAACTATATCTTTCAGAGATCCTGGAGCACCGGGGAACTGCCAGAGGACTGGAAAAGAGCTGATGTGGTTTCCATCTTCAAAAAAGGAAAACTATAGACCTATCAGCCTGATCTCAATACCAGGAAAGGTTCTGGAAAAGATAATCAAGCAACGAATTAGCGAACACCTAGAAGTAAACAAAGTAATAGCCAAAAGCCAAAATGGGTTTGTCAAAAATAGATCATGCCAGACTAATCTTATTGTACTCTTTGACAAAGTAACAAAATTAGTGGACCAGAGGAATGCCGTCAATATAGTTTACTTGGACTTCAGTAAGGCATTTGATAAGGTAGATCATAATCTACTACTAGATAAAGTAGAAGAATGTGGGTTAGACAGCACCCCCACCAGATGGATTCATAACTGGCTGACCAACCGCACTCAACGTGTAGTCCTCTACATGGAGGGAAGTAAGCAGTGGAGTACCCCAAGGCTCTGTTTTAGGCCCAGTACTCTTCAACATCTTCATCAATGATTTGGATGAGGGAATAAACGGGGAACTCATCAAATTTGCAGATGACACCAAGCTGGCAGGAATAGCCAACACTCCAGAAGACAGGCTTAAGATACAGAAAGATCTTGACAAACGTGAACATTGCACACTATCTAATAAAATGAAATTCAGTGGTGAAAAGAGTAAGGTTCTACATTTAGGCAAGAAAAATGAAATGCATAGGTACAATATAGGTGGTACCTTGCTCAATCGTAATAACTGTGAGAGGGATCTTGGAATCCTAGTGGACAACCATTTAAATATGAGCCAGCAGTGTGCAGCAGCTGCCAAAAAAGCCAACACAGTTCTAGGTTGCATAAACAGAGGGATAGAATCAAGATCACGTGAAGTGTTAATACCACTTTATAATGCCTTGGTAAGGCCACACTTGGAATACTGCATTCAGTTTTGGTCGCCACGATGTAGAAAAGATGTGGAGACTCTAGAAAGAATGCAGAGAAGAGCAACAAAGATGATTAGGGGACTGGAGACTAAAACATATGAAGAACAGTTGCAGGAACTGGGTATGTCTAGTTTAATGAAAAGAAGGACTAGGTGAGACATGATAGCAGTGTTCCAATATCTCAGGGGTTGCCACAAAGAAGAGGGAGTCAAACTATTCTCCAAGGCACCTGAGGGTAGAACAAGAAGCAATGGGTGGAAACTGATCAAGAAGAGAAGCAACTTGGAACTGAGCAGAAATTTCCTGACAGAACAATTAAACAGTGGAACAGCTTGGCTTCAGAAGTTGTGAATGCCCCAACACTGGAAGTATTTAAGAAGATGTTGGATAGCCATCTATCTGAAACGGTGTAGGGTTTCCTGCCTAGGCAGGGGGTTGGACTAGAAGACCTCCAAGGTCCCTTCCAACTCTGCTATTGTATTGTATTGTATTGTATTGTATTAAGAGTCCATTTTTGAAGGCTTGATCACTTGAGAGCTAGGATGGTATAGGTATGGGAGAGATACTTACTTAACATAGATGAGGCTTGGACATTCCTCAATGAGTCTTGCCACATATTTTGCTCCAATATCAGTAATCTGGTTGTTGTATAAGCTTCGGAAGGAATAATAGCAGTTAGAGTATTAACTAATTAAGTTAATTACATCAAATACATATTTTTTTTAAAAGTACAAATACATTTTCCCAATTATAACCTAATTGAGATTTCCTTTGCACAGGAATCAATAAAAATTAAAAAACCAGTTCCATATAGTTTTGGACCTCTTAAAATTTGTTACGATATGTTGCTCATTCAGTAATTTTTGACGCATATACTGCTTTTTCAATTGATCTTAGAATAAAAGGCATTACATTCAAGGCAGTTTCTTCTAAGGGGACAAGTATAAGTTTACTGTTCTATTAAAACAGAAATTAACAGATAGAAGGTACTTAGCTATTTAGCTCTCATCAGAGAGTGGCTAACAAATCTTAGTGGCTAACAAATCTGCCTAATATGTAACACAGCCCAGGTTCAAATCCCAGTAAGGGTATGGCTAGCTGATGAGAGCTAAATAGCGTGAAATAGATCTATACTAGTCTCCCTTTATTTATTTATCAGCACAAATACAACACAAATATAAAAAGGCAACATTAAAAATAAAAATATGGTTTTCTCCCTGGATGGTCCTCTGTAATGAGCCGAACGACATAAAGGGGGAGTAGTGAGCTCCCGCCCATATTTGGGCATAGCAGGGGTTGTAACACAAATACATACCTATTTCCCTGGATCAGCTGATAAGGAGGAGAGCCTGTGGCTTAGTGGCTAACAAATCTGCCTAATATGTAACACAGCCCAGGTTCAAATCCCAGTAAGGATATGGCTAGCTGATGAGAGCTAAATAGCTTGAAATAGATCTATACTAGTCTCCCTTTATTTATTTATCAGCACAAATACAACACAAACATAAAAAGGCAACATTAAAAATAAAAATATGGTTTTCTCCCTGGATGGTCCTCTGTAATGAGCCGAAGGACAGAAAAGGGGAGTAGTGAGCTCCCTCCCATATTTGGGCATACCAGGGGTTGTAACACAAATATGTATGTATGTATGTGTGTGTGTGTGTATGTGTATGTATGTATATGTATATGTATATATGTATGTATGTATGTATGTATGTATGTATGTATGTATGTATGTATGTATGTTAGCCACTACACCACAGATTTGTTAGCCACTACACCACAGGCTCTCCTCCTTTATCAGCTAAGCCAGGGAAATAGGTATGTATTTGTGTTACAACCCCTGGTATGCCCAAATATGTATGCCCAAATTTATTTATCAGCACAAATACAACATATATATATATATACAACAAATACAACATATATATATATACAACAAATACAACATTTGTTGTATATATATATATGTTGTATTTGTGCTGATAAATAAATTTGGGCATACATATTTGGGCATACCAGGGGTTGTAACACAAATACATACCTATTTCCCTGGCTTAGCTGATAAAGGAGGAGAGCCTGTGGTGTAGTGGCTAACAAATCTGCCTAATATGTAACACATCCCAGGTTCAAATCCCAGTAAGGGTATGGCTAGCTGATGAGAGCTAAATAGCTTGAAATGGATCCATATTAGTCTCCCTTTATTTATTTATCAGCACAAATACAACACAAATATAAAAAGGCAACATTAAAGATAAAAATATGGGTTTCTGCCTGGATGGTTTTCTGTGATGAGCCGAAGGACAGAAAGAGGGAGGAGTGAGCTCCCTCCCATATTTGGGCATAGCAGGGGTTGTAACACAAATACATACCTATTTCCCTGGCTCAGCTGATGAGGAGGAGAGCCTGTGGCTTAGTGGCTAACAAATCTGCCTAATATGTAACACAGCCCAGGTTCAAATCCCAGTAAGGATATGGCTAGCTGATGAGAGCTAAATAGCTTGAAATAGATCTATACTAGTCTCCCTTTATTTATTTATCAGCACAAATACAACACAAATATAAAAAGGCAACATTAAAAATAAAAATATGGTTTTCTCCCTGGATGGTCCTCTGTAATGAGCCGAAGGACAGAAAAGGGGACTAGTGAGCTCCCTCCCATATTTGGGCATACCAGGGGTTGTAACACATACACACACACACACACACACACACACACACACACACATATATATATAATATATATATATATATATATATATATATATATATATATATATATATATATATATATATATATATATATATATATATATATAGTTTTCCTAGTGCTCTCCAACTCATCTCTGTTATTCTGTTATTTCATGATGTTGCATTAAATATAAAAATTCTAAAGGCAGGATATAACTAACTAACTAACTAACTAACTAACTATGTATTGATAGCAATCAAGTAATGGATCAAATGATCTGGCAATGATCTAGATGTGGAAGTCATTACTCTTTCACATTACTCCCCTTGATAATTGAAACACGCCTTCACACAATGAATTTCTGAGCTCGTCCTTTGTACATACCCCAAATAAGACACAATTTTGAATTTGGACAGCTCCTCGTAAAGCACTCTCACACCTTGATCTGTGATCTGGTTCACGCTCACCCTAAAGTAAAAGAAAGATGTGATAAAGTAGCTGGTTCACAGCACCATATATATTGAAGTATGAGCCTTTTAATTCAAAGAAGCATCAGCATTCTTTGTAATACCATCAATGTTTGAAAACAGAACAAAATGGCCTCTTTCTTTTCTCCTTCACTAACTGAAGCAATTTATCCATAAATAAGTAAAACAATCTCTAAAAGAAACTCATTATAATTCCTACAAGTAATATTTTAGGGATTCCTAGAATTACTCAAAGGACAATTTTATCAGCACTGTGTAGATGAGAGGGTGAAAAAAGGAAGAATGAAGAGTCTGTCCTCGATTCTTTCAAGGAGAAATAGCTTCTTTCCTTATATCAGTTCCTATTATATCATTGTGTTACTGTACCTGAGTACTGCCAGATGGCTAAAGCAAGGCTGCAGCTGCTTGATCCCATAATCATTGATGTTGTTATTGTCCAGATCAAGGGCCAGGTGTTTCTGGAAATGATGCATAACAAAGGAGATGGCACTGCAATCAGCGGAGTAGGCATTGCAGTAAGTCAGTTTGATGTAGTTGGCACGCATGCATTTGGCAACCCCTTTACCAACTTTCTCACTCTGTGTCTCATAGATGCATCTCAGCATCCAAACAAAGTTTGGCATTACTTGAACCTGTTTGTATTCTTTCAGCGTTGACCGAGAGAGACCCTTCAGGTGAGACTTCATGCTTTCAAAAAAATAGGCAAGAAGAATCCTCCTTTTTTTCTTGACTGTACTCAGAGGAATCAGATGCCTCAAGAGTTTCTGCCTTGCCTTAGAAAGCAACCCACACAAGAAGAGATTAGTAAAATGAAAGTGCTCTTTATTTCGGAAAGGATCCCCTCCTGTTGGGTGGTAATTTTTTAACCAGGAAAGAGGCAAGCAGGAAGACAGAGTTCTGTCTTGCATGGAGCATTCAGCAAAGAACTGCAACAAATCCCTGGCCCCCACTTTCTCATCTGTTACCAGATAAAAAGCTGCGAAAAATGACTGCAAGGTCAAATGCAGGAATTCATAGCAAGATTGGTCTACAGTACCTTCATAATTAGGAACTGTCCTGAGAAATCCTAAATGTAAATCCTGCTCAAGGAGGTCACTAAGGACTTCCTCTTGCTCAAAGACAAAGAGAGATTTCTGCATTCCTATGTAGGCTATTTTACTCAGTGCAAACAATTTATCTTTATTGGACCTGTATGTTTCTTCTTGGCTTCTGTTGTTCTTCTTTAGCAAATTTGTCTTTTGAATGCGATTAAGGTGGACTTCAGTCATGAGCAAGAATATGTCCGTTAGAGTGACAGTGAAGTCTGGGAGCTCATGGCTATCAAATGCAGAGTGGAAATGTTCAAAGCATTTGAACATAATCCAGCAAAATAATGGCACCAAACACAAACTGCTTAGATTTGGGTTGGCTTCCAGTTGGTTCAAAACCAAAGTCTGACATCCTTCATCTTTGAAGAATATTTTAGTATAATCTTTCAGGTTACTACTGGAAAACCCTCGGAGATGTACTTTCTTCCGGACAATGTTTTTATCAATTTCTGTCCCTGTCCTGGCTGTCAGAATTTTTCTAGAACCCTTCAAAAGTTTTCCACTGAGGAGGCCCACCAGAAGAGCAAGTGGGTGAATAGATTCAGTGGGAGAGCAGATTTCAGGAATACTACTGAGATCAAAATCAGAATGAATTTCATCAAATCCATCAAATGTAAACAAGACAGTATGAGGAAATTTTACAATGAAGTTGAAAACCTCCTCTTGATCCTGATCTGGGAAACAATTATACTTGAAGAGAAGATCCTTTAAACAAAACGCTTCTTCTTGCTTGAAGCAGCTGAACATTCGGCATCGGAAACGAAAGAAGAATTTGGCCCCTACGTCAAAGGCATTTTTGGACCAGAGATTTTGCATCTTTTGCAGTAACATGGACTTTCCAATTCCAGCATCCCCAAAAATATAGATGGTCTCTCCATTTTCATTGATCAGCCCAGAACTATCAAGAAGTAGATCTTCTAAAGCATCCACATTACTGAGTTTCTCATTTTTATGATTCAGAAACTCCATAATATTGGCAGAATATATTTCTTCAAGCAACATGTCTTCCTTTTGGGCATATGACATGACAAACTTTGTTTCTCGGCCCAATTCATCTTTAAGTTTCTGCTGGTATCTGCTGACTAAAGATAAAGCTGAGTATTATTAAATGAATTTTAATGCAGTTCACCTAACAGAAAGCTTTTTAGGAGCCATTAAAAATATACTACTAATAGATGATGTGATTTATTTAAATTGTGCTCTACTCTTTCATATTTCTCTGGAATATGTGAGAATTTTCAAAGCAGCTATTGACTTTCTTAAGGGACTGACATCTACTCAAAAAGTAACAGTAAAATATACATACACTCATAAACACCAAGTATTTGGTTCATAAACTTTACACATATAGACTTCCTCCACAAAGATATATTGCTGTAAATGTATGCCAGGAAATTGATGTCCCCCTCAATACACAAAGTGTAATTTCACATGCATGACATAGTCACACATTATATGTCCTAAAGGCACATTAATTTTATGGTCCTCTTTTTAAAGATTTGATAAATTATTTTTGAAAGACTATATTATTGCATATGTGCAATTGCATATGTATATGTGTTTGTGCACAATTATTGATTGATTGCAATATTTAGATTTGCTTTTATTAGTGTTATTCGATTTTGTCACAGCATTCTAAAGTTTTCTCTTTGGTTAACAATTCTTTTGATATTTTATGAAGCTGTATTAGGTTTAAACATCATTTCCCTAAGATTAGCATATTTCCAACTTGCAAATTGTCACAGGATTACTTTACTCTGTCTGAACCCAATTGCAATAATAAATAATATTAAAATATCTATTATATAAAATTATATACATTTTTCACTTACTTTGCCCAGTGGGGAAAGTAAGTCTCCCAAATGTAATGGTTATAATGCCTATTATTTTGTTTAGTGACAAGTAGTTACAAGGAATTCAATACAATTAGTCCTTGACTTACAACAGTCATTTAGTGACTATTCAAAGTTATAATGGCACTGAAAAAAAGTGATTTATTACCATTTTTCACACTTATAATCATTGCAGCAATCTGATAGTCATACAATCAAAATTCAAATGCTTGGAAACTGATTCATATTTATGACTGTTGCAGTGTCCCAGGATCATGTGAACACCTTTTGTGACCTTCTGATCGACTTAACAACCACTCCGCTCCTGATTTGTTTTCAACTCCATTGTTGTTCATCCTCTCTAAATCACTAAGCTCACATTTTTAATATGATCCATATTTATTCAGCCACTCATTTCTAAACCTATATTTTGTTTCTTTTACTTCTTAAGAACCCATTTTTACCACACTCCACTCATTTTTATTTTTCTCTTTACACATCCAACTCTCATTCCCATGTAACAAGTTAAGCAGGGCATACTTTTGTATGCTGCCATTTTACATTTCCTTCAATATACTTTATCACAATAAAACGCATTGCAATTCGCTGCTTTTATACCAACATCTATACTTGCAGTCTGATAATAAAACTTCTCCATCCATTTCCTCATTCTAAGAAAATACCTATCTGCATTTCTGTATAACCTCCAATTGTTTACTACATTTTCCAGTGAAGCATAGAACCTTCATCTACGATAATTAATTTTCAAATCCATATCTTTATTTAACCAAACAGTCTATTGATCATTAACTTCAAATCATTTGTGTTCTCAGCCAATGACATGGCTGTAATAGCATACATAGTAAATATTCATCAAAATCTCACCTAGCGTTCTTTGTATAAACTGATTAAAGGGCTATCACTTGCCTCACTCTTTTTTCAGTTTGAACCATTCACTAAGGATTCAATTTATTCCCACATAGGCTTTATTCCATTCTTGTAATGGGCTGTGGGAATAAATTTGAGGAACAGAAGGTAGAGACGCTGCCAAGACAATGCTCAATCCACAGCAGGAATGTAATTTGAAAAAGCATCTCCAACTTGATCCTCCCTAGTTCTCTTTAGAATAAAGGCAGGGAACACCCATTTAAGGTTGTAAGATTCTGTTTCTATGATAAATAATATAATAAAACTGTGACCCTAACACTAAAAGTAACTTTAGTATTCTCAATCTTAGTAGTTAAGATTTCTCTTATCTGACCATTGTCATTGCTGTATCTCTTCCTCCTATTCCTCCTTATTTTTCTCTCTATTCCAAGGAGCTTCCCCTTTCCAGGCATTAACTTATTACTGTTAAAACGCTTTTTCTTATATATATTGTACTTTCCCTTTCCTTTTCTTTCATGTCCATTTTTGCCTAAGATCCACTCCTGACATGTTGACAAATTGTCATTCAGATTCTCATCAACTTAATATTGTCAGCCTTTCAATATAAATAATCAAATCCATTATGTTTAAAGATTTATATATTTAATTCAACAAATTAAAATAATAGGACTTGTTTGACGAACGTCTGAACAGGCTTATACGTAAATTGAAACAGATTATTAATTTCATTTTAATTCTTGGATGATCCAATCATTCTCTCCTCTCATTCCTATCTAGTGTAATATACTTTTATTTTGGATTGCCTATTTTCATAAGATTACACATTTTCTTTCAAAACTCCTTAAAATTACATATTTATTCATCTAGGTAGTTCTCAACTTGCAACCACAATTGAGCCCAAAACTTGTTCCTAAACAATTATGTCATTAAGTGAATTGTGCTCTAATTTACTTTAGTTTTTGTCACAATTGATGTGATGATGATGATAACAACAACAACAACAACAATAGGAGAGAACATTGATGAAGTCATTGGGAGAACATTGGTGAAGTCAACATCAGACGAGGAATCTTCCAAGGGGATTCACTTTCACCACTACTGTTCAACATTGCATTAATTCCACTGACAATAATCCTACGAAACCCAAAACTGGAATACCAAACCTCAAGCCAAGATAAACCATCTACTATACATGAATGACTTTAAAATGTATGAGAAAAGCCCCACTGAACTTAAATCAATACTCAACACAGTTCAATTGTTCAGCAGTGACATCAAAATGAACTTTGGGCTTGAAAAATGTGCTGTATTATCCATGTATCGAGGAAAAAAAGAAAAAAACAGAAGGAATGGAACTGGGAAATGGAAATATAGTGAAAGTTTTAGCAAAGGATGATGGTTACAAGTACCTAGGCATATAGGAAGCAGATAACATCTTGAATGGAAAAGTCAAAGAGTCAACGCAAAAGGAATACATCGGGAGGGTCCGCAAAATACTAAAATCAAAGCTGAATGCTGGAAACATAATTAAAGTCATTAATACATGGGCAGTTCCAGTGATACGCTACTCAGCTAGAATCATCAACTGGACTTTGGTTTAACTGGAAAATCTGGACTGGAAAACACACAAACTTTTGAATATGTACCATGCTTTACATCCATGAAGTGACATTCACACGTTTTACCTGCCAAGAAAAATAGGGGGCAGGGGGCTATTGCAAATCCATCACACTGTAGAAGAAGAAAAACAAAGTTTGAATGATTGTGTGAACCAACGTACAGAAAAATTGCTGCAGGCTGTGAAAACAGAGAACAGCATAAAAACAACAGAAACAAAGGCAGAATATAAGGAAAAACAGCTGAAGGACAGATTAAATAGATGGAAAACCAAAGTTTTGCATGCACAGCACTTGGAAAACATTGAAGCAAAATGTGATGACAACTTGACATGGATATGGCTTAAGATGGGAACCATCAAGAAAGAAACAGAAGGTTTAATACTGGCTGCTCAAGAACAAACACTTCAAACGAATGTCATGAAAACAAAGATACAAAAATCTACTGACAACCCAAACTGCCGACTTTGCAATAACAAAGTCGAAACTGTTTCACATTTAATATGTGAATGCAGCGAAATCGCACAAACTGATTACAAAGCTAGACATGACCGAGTTGCTAAATTAATCCACTGGTCATTATGTAAAAAATATGATTTACCTGTATCCAGAAAGTCATGGGAAAGTCATAAAGTGGAAAAAGCTATTAAAAATGAGAAGGTGAAGATCTTGTAGGACTTTCGAATACAAACGGATCGTCATTTGGAGCACAACACGCCAGATATCACGGATGTAGAGGGCCGAAGTGTACAATTTATTGATATCACTGTTCCTGGAGATGTCAGAGTCGAAGAAAAAGAACTGGAAAAAATAATGAAATATCGCGACCTGGCCATCGAAACTACACGGCTGTGGATGGAGCATGTTACAGTGATACCCATTGTCATCGGGGCACTTGGCACCATATCCAAGAATTTTACAAGGTACATCAACAAATTGCAGCTTCCTGCAATAACACCAGCAGAACTGCAAATAACTGCACTACTCGGAATCTCTTATATTTTAAGAAGGTACTTGGTTGATACCTAGGACGCTGGCAGCAAACCTTATCAACTATTAGCACCAGTCACTGATATTTGTAATGCATTTTTGAATGTTCAGTTGGCTGAGTTTCATGTTGAATGAATAAAGTATATAATAATAATAATAATAATAATAATAATAATAATAATAATAATAACAACAACAACAACAACAACAACTCCGCCGTTGCCGTTGCCAAACTCTGCCGTTGCCAGTCCCAAGCCCAGATGAGAAAGGAGGAGGGTTGGGGTCAGGTTGGCAACCTGGCCCCATAAAAAAAAAACGCCAACCCATATACCACATCGATCGTCACGCAGGTTAACAAGGGTCACGGCGGATGTTGAGGTCCCTGGACATCCGTCGACAAGTGGGCTACAAGTGGACCAGCCAACAAAACGACAAAAATATAGTGCAGATTAAAACCGTGCCATAATGGCGTGTTACTACAACTCACAGCCTGGAAAAAGAGGTTATTTAAAGCGAATGTATGAATTATGGAAACAACAATATCCAGATTCAAATATTAGTAAACAACGACTTGCAGATCAAAGGCGATTTATTACACGGAATAAAGTGTTTAGTGAAGTTGAACTTGAGGAAATTCAGGCAAATTGCAAAACTAACAAAACAACATCACAAGCAGAAATAACTGATACTCAAGACACACCTAAAGACATTGTAGTAGAACTCCCAGAAGAAGCTGTCAGGGAGGAAATAACAACACTATCACCAGAACCAGTTATCACTGAACCAACTGATGAACTAACTCAAAAACAAAAAGAATTGAAGGACAAGATCATGGAGCATTTTCTGTTTAATAAGGAACGGCAACGTTTACCATCATTAAAAACTGTGCCTAAGAAAATTTTGGCCCCCATCATGAAAATGGTTAATGCAGTGCTTTCAACAATTGAATCGGGATCCATCTTGGAAACGAACCAGTTAATGTACAGCGCAGCTGCAATAGTCACTAATGAACTAGGCATTAAAATCAAAGCACCTAGTTACACAACGGAAAAAGCATCAAAGCCAAAGCGGAAAATCCGATTAGAACAAAAAGTCAAAAAATTAAGGGCAGATGCTAGCAACTTGAAGAACATGCGTGAGCAACGGCTTAAAAACAACAAAATTATAGATCAGCTAATCAGAAGTTATAGATTGGATACAAGAAACATCAATGAAACTGTAGAGATTGTAAAACAGCAGATAACAGCAACAGCTAGGAAAATTGAAAGATATGAGGCACGAATCATCCAGTATAAACAAAATCAGCAATTTTGATCAGACCAATGGCGTTTTTATCAAAGTCTTAATGTGAATGGTGACACCAAAAGTCAAAAACCAGAAAAGCAGGCCATAGTTGAATTCTGGAAAGAATTGTGCGAAAATGCAAAGGACTACAATGAGGAAGCAAAATGGATACATGACTTTGAGAAAAGCATTGGCAACAAACAAATGCAAGTATTAGAAATAATAACTGAGATGGTCATAAATAATAATAAATAATAACTGAGATGGTCAAAAATCGAGTAAAAAAAGTAAAGAATTGGACATCACCTGGAAAGGACCAATTACATGGTTTCTGGCTCAAATATCTGACCAGTTTACATGCAATATTGGCCAGGCAACTGAATGAGATTTTACAAAATGGCCAAATTGATGAATGGTTGACAACTGGAAAAACATACTTGATTCAGAAAGATGCAACTAAAGGAACAATACCTGAAAACTACAGACCAATAACATGCTTGCCAACAACCTTCAAATTACTCATCTGTACGCTCATCTGTACGCTGATGATACTCAGCTGTACATTTCCACCCCGAACCAACCCAACGAGGCCGTCGAAGTGATGTCCCGGTGTGTGGAAGCCGTACGGGTCTGGATGGATGACAACCGACTCAAACTCAACCCCTCCAAGACGGAGTGGCTGTGGGTACCGGCTCCCCGGTTCAGCCAATTAATCCCATCATTGGCCATTGGGGGCATTCAACTCGCCCCCGTGGAGCGGGCACACAATTTGGGCGTCCTCCTGGATGCCCGGCTGTCCATGGATGACCATGTGACAGCAGTGGCAAGGGGGGCGTTCCACCAGGTCCGCCTGGTGCGCCAATTGCGCCCCCTACTGGACCGGGATGCCTTACGCACAGTCACTCATGCACTGGTGACGTCTCGCTTGGACTACTGTAACGCTCTCTACATGGGGCTTCCCTTGAAATGCACCCAGAGGCTACAGTTTGTCCAGAACGCAGCCGCGCGGGTAATTATGGGGAGTACTAGGTACTCCCATGTGACACCGTTCCTGCGCGAGCTGCACTGGCTTCCTGTGGTCTATCGGGTGCGTTTCAAGGTTTTGATAACGATCTTTAAAGCGCTCCATGGCTCAGGACCTAGTTACTTGCGGGATCGTATTCTGCCCCATACATCCCTGCGTCCAATCCGCTCGCACAGAGAGGGTCTCCTCCAGGTGCCGTCCACCAGACAGTGTCGAGGGGCGGCGCCTAGGAGTAGAGCCTTCTCTGTGGCGGGCCCAGCCCTGTGGAATGACCTCCCTCCGGATATTAGGAATACCTCTGACCTCCGCTCCTTCCGTGTAAAGCTCAAGACCCACCTATTCCAAGTAGCTGGCCTGGCTCAACTATGATCTAACTGTATCGCTCCTGACAGGTTTTTTATTTGGGTAATTTAATTGTATTCATTTATTTAGGGGTTTTTAAACATTGTGATTTTAATTGTTTTTATTCATCAGCCCACCTCCTCCTTGTACACGTCTTGGTATACGTCTTTGTTATATGTATGTCTTGTCTAGATATGTATTTTATGTGTTTTATTGTACGCCGCCCCGAGTCCTTCGGGAGAGGGTGCGGCTAAGAAATAAATATTTATTATTATTATTATTATCACAGGCATTATTGCAGATAACATTATGGATTATTTGGAAACAAACAACATCTTGCCAGTAGAGCAGAAAGGCAACAAAAGAAGGAGCAGGGGCACAAAAGATCAGCTCCTAATTGATAAAATGATATTAGAAAATTGTAAGAACAGAAAAACGAACTTGAATATGGTCTGGATTGATTACAAAAAGGCATTCGACTCATTGCCACATAATTGGATCATAAAATGCTTAGAAACAACTGGCATTAGCAAAAATATTACATCCTTTACTGAAAAGGCGATGAAACAATGGAGAACCGAGTTGGCAGTAGGGAATGAGAACTACAGGATGGTTAATATCAAGCGAGGAATTTTCCAGGGTGATTCACTTTCACCTCTTCTCTTCATCATCGCAATGATCCCACTATCAGTAATCTTTAAAAAAATGAAATTAGGCTGCCAAACAGCCAAAGAAGCCAAAAAAATTTCGCATTTATTATATATGGATGATTTGAAACTCTATGGAAAGTCAGAAATAGAAATCCAATCATTGACAAACACAGTCCGAGTATTCAGCACCGATATTTCAACGCAGTTTGGCATGGAAAAATGTGCCACTGTATCCATAAAAAGGGGCAAAATCACTACATATGAGGGAATTGAAATGCCCAATGGCCAACTAATTAAATGCAATGAAAATGAAGCCTACAAATACTTAGGCATTCTGCAGTTGGATAACATCAAGCATGGAGAAGTAAAAACTATTGTCAGGGGAGAGTACACCAACAGAGTTAGGAAAATTTTGAAATCTAAATTGAATGGTGGAAATACAATCAAGGCCATAAACACCTGGGCAATACCAGTTATAAGATACACAGCTGGTATAGTTAACTGGACACAAGCTGATTTGGACATTTTGGACCGAAAAACCAGGAAACGAGTGACAATGCACTACAGTCTACATCCACATGGTGATATTGATAGACATACCTATCCCGAAAATCAGGTGGCAGAGGATTATTACAAGTGAAGCAAATAGTTGAAGAAGAAAAACATGCACTGGCTGATTATTTAAAAGAAAGTCAAGAACATCTATTAATCGAAGTAAAGAACAAAAATCTATTAAAGGCCCAACAGACGAAACAAGAATACAGAAAAAATGTGATAAAATTAAGAACAGAGAGTTGGCAGAACAAAGCATTGCATGGCCAATTTCTGGAAAACATAAAAGATAAAGTGGACAGTGAAAAAACTTGGTTATGGTTAACCGCAGGTACATTAAAGAAAGAAACAGAGTCACTAATCCTGGCTGCGCAAGAACAAGCTACCCGCACAAATGCCATTAAGGCCAAAATCGAAAAATCCTCTGATGATGCCAAATGCAGACTTTGCAAAGAGGCTGATGAAACTGTTGACCACATACTCAGCTGCTGTAAAAAAATCACGCAGACTGACTATAAAATGCAGCACAATTCAGTGGCACAAATGATCCACTGGAATTTGTGCAAAAATTATAATATTAAAACAGCAACAAACTGGTGGGAACATAAGCCTGAAAAAGTTGTCGAGGGTCAGATGGTCAAGATCTTGTGCGATTTTCGCATACAAAAGGATAAAATACTGGCACATAATACACCAGACATCACACTGGTTGAGAAAAATAAGGTTACAATCATAGACATTGAAATACCAGGTGATACCAGGGTCACCAAGAAGGAATATGAAAAAATCGCAAAATACCAGGACTTAAAAATTGAAATTCAACGATTATGGCACAAACCAGCAGTGGTAATTCCAGTGGTAATCGGCACACTGGGTGCTATTACAAAAGCACTGGAATTACATTTAAAACAGTTAAAAATTGACTAAATCACCATCAGTCAAATGCAAAAGGCCGCACTGCTTAGATCCGCACACGTTACGAAAATACGTTATGACGTCCTAGGCCCCTGGGTGGGGCCCGACTAGTAATCAATGCCAAATTCGGCGAAACAACTGGCCACTGTGATATAATTCTGTTGAAATAATAATAATAATAATAATAATAACAACAACAACAACAACCCCTCCAAGGAGCTTTACCTTGTCGTGGTGGAGGGGCTTCTGTGCTCTTATGATCCTAAGGGCTATGCTGAACAGGTGCAACCATATCAGAAAGGTCTCAGGTGAAGGGCCAGACAAAATTTGCTCCACAACCCATTCAAATATGGTGAATACAAAAAAAAAATGAAATTTATGCCGGCTGAACCGTCACCCGGATTAACAAAGGTTCCGTTGGATGCTATGGCTCCTGGGCATTCTGCGCAAAATGAGCTACAGGGCTCAGCTCCCTCTGCTAGGCAACCAGGGCATGGAGCTGACAAGCTACTGGAAGAAAAAGCGAAAAAGCGAAAAATCTGGACTAGGGAAGAAAACATCTCTATTATCAAAGTTTACTATCAGTCTGAGCCAGCAAAATGTGGATTTCAAAAACGAATGTATCAGATATCGAAGATGAACCACATGGATTGTGATATCAGTGAACAAAGGCTAATGGACCAACGACGTGTAATTCTGAGCCACAATTTTTTCACTACAGCAGAATTAATAGGAATCTAAGAGAAAGCAACTAATGGTATGAGTATACCAACAAAGAAGAGTAACATCAAGAATGATCTGCAAACTGAGACTTCCGGTTCCGGCGGCTGACGGCAACGGGCAAGTCGTTTGCCCACTCCGGCTCCCCGGTGGGCTTCCCCACTTCTTGGGGGGCACAGGACGCCCCGGAGAGGCGTCCTGCCGGAGGAGCAGTTTTGCGGGGGCTGGTGGGGGCCCCCCCGCTTCGCTCTATGCATTGGGGAGCAGTTTCGGAGGGCGCTTCGCGTCTTCGCAACAGGCTGATCGGAGTATGAAAAAATAGAAGGAAGCAGCGGCGGTGTGATGAGGCGCTACCCCCCTTCATTCCCTTTCTTGACTTGAAGGACCTTTCAGCATTTTAAAACCTTAACTTTCGGATTACTTTGGAGGCGCGGCTGGAGGGAGGGGGATTTCCCCCCCCCTTGGACAAGCGGCTTGGAACAATTCTGCTCTCAGCCCCAGGGGAAGGAGGAGGGGGGAGAGCCAACCAATGCAGCCTCACCCTTGCTAAAGTGACTTTTCATTGAATCTAACTCCATAACTTATTGATGATCTGAGGACTTTGGGAACTTTTAAAACTTTGTTATGCCTCTGAGCCCAAAGCTGGCAGGGCAAGATGGTACACTTCCGTTGTCTTCATGAATTGTGAAACCTGACTCCACCTTTAAAATTCAGGCTTCCGGTCTTTGTCTCCGTGCCACCCAGAAGAACCTCTTGTGGATTGTTATTGAACTCTCTGGGGGGAAAACTTTTCTCTATTGCCAGACTGACTAAAGAAATTCTCTTCTGCTTGGATCTTCTGCCTCCTGGACTCATCTGGCTGCTCTGCTTCTCCAGTTGTCCATTCTCCATACTGACTGAACTCTTTATTTTACAAACTATGTCTCCTAAAAGACCACCCCCTGGAAAACCTGGCTTTGCTACCTCTGCCCCGACATCTGCAACATCCAGTCCTGCCACACAATCAAAGATTACAGACCTGATGCAACCTAAGAGTACACAAATGGATTTGCAACAAATGCTTCAGCAACTTATACAGGGCCAGGAGGAAATTAAGAAACAATTAAAGGAAATGAAAGAAGAAATTAAAGAGAACCAAGTTCAAATCTATAACAACTCACAGAGACTGGACCTTGTGGAGGGTGGGGTGGCGGAGGTGAGGGGGGGGGTAGAAGCGGTGCAGAAGGGAAACAAAGAACTTGATACCCAGCAAATGAAAACAGAATTTGAGAGAATGTCCTTTTATCTTAGATTTCAAAATGTCATAGAGGCAGATGGGGAAAATATAAGGGACATTATGACAAACATTTTGGCTGAATATATACACAAAGAAAAACAACAGATGGAATGGGAGATAGATCTGGTTTACAGAGTGAACTCAGCTTATGCTAGAACACACAATGTACCCAGGGAGGTCCATATTAAATTTCTTAGAAAAAGCACAAGAGACGAAATTCTGGGTGTGCAAAGGGGGCAGGCACTGACATACCGCGATAGGGAAATAACCATCTTGAAGCAGATTCCCCAAGAAAATTAGGGAAAAAAGGAAAAATTATTCACAATTGGCGAATAAATTATACCAGAAGGGGGTGTGGTTTAGATGGTTGATGCCTGAAGGTATGCTGATATTCTGGGAGGAGACAAGAATTAGAATTAACACACCCATAGAGGCACAGGCCTTTATGGAAAAAAACAAAACACACCTAGAAAAAACAGAAGATCCTACAACGGATATGCAAGACACGGGAGGGGCCGGAGCTCTGCCAGCGGGGGGAGAAGGGGCAATACCAAGAAAGCTCAGATCACAAAAATGAATAAGAAAATCTCATTGTTATAAACTGACCGAAAGTAGTAATGGAATTATATGTGGATTATATACTACAATGTATAAACTGATTGAAAATACCAATAGAATTAATATGCTGATTATATATGACTATGTATTAATGTTTTACACTCAGATGTATACTATGAGTTTGGAGGGAGGGGGCGCCTGCCACACTTTGCAACTGCCAAAATTTGTATACCTTTCCATTTACCTTTTCCCTTATAAATGTTAAAAAAACCAATAAAATTAAAAAAAAAGAATGATCTGCAAACTGAAAAGCAAACTGAGAAAGAAAGGGAGGAAGAGGATGCTGAAATGGATGAAGATAAAGAGCAAGGAAACACTAAAGAACAAACACCAACAGATATTGCTCAATTAGCTGAGAAAAGAAAGCATCAAATGGAAGATACTGAAAGAACACGTTTACCAAAGCTGAACCAAGTGAACCGGAAAGAATTGAGAAATGAACTAAAAAAGGTCAATGAGGCTGTGCAAACCATTCAAACCACTACATTAGCTAAAACAAACCAGCTGATGTATGCAGCAGCCTTCATACCCACCAAAGAATTAGGTTTGAAAATTCAAAAGAACCAAAGAAGCAAGAAGGGGAAGCTTAAGTGGAAAATTAGGTTGGAATCGAAGATCAAAAAATTTAGTGGAGACTTGAGCAACTTGAAGAACCTAAGGCAAGGGCAGCTAAAGAACAAGCAGGTCAAAAGCAGCCTGGAAGTAAGATATGATTTGAGAACAAGGAGATTGCGGTAGTAATTGAAGAGCTGAAGCAGAGGGTTGTTGCCGTTGCTGAAAAGATTAAAAGGTATGAAAACCGAGTTAACTCAGTTCAAGGAAAACTCACAGTTCAGAGCAAATCAGCACCAGTTTTATAAAAGATTAGAAAGTGGAGATGGAGTAACAACAAATGAAAAGCCCAATAAAGAGAAAGCTCTGAAATTCTGGAAGAATTTCTGGGAAGCCAACAAGAACCACAACAGAAATGCAACATGGATCAAAGAAATTGAGGATTCTATCAAAGTGCCTAAAATGGAAGATGTGAAAATAACAAAAGAAATGGTGCAAAGACAGTCAAGAAAAGTGAAGAACTGGAGTGCACCTGGACCAGATGAGTTACATGGCCTCTGGTTAAAGGCACTTACAAGTGTGCACAAAGATTGGCAGCCCAAATGAACCAGATCTTAAAAACACCTGAAAATGATGAATGGATGACAACTGGAAGGACATTTTTGATCCAAAAAGATAAAGAAAAAGGAAAGGACCCTGGAAACTATAGGCCAATCACCTGTTTGCTAACAACATACAAGTTCCTTACTGGTATCATTGCAAACCAAATTTACGGATACTTGGAAAGAAATGACTTGCTTCCTGTAGAACAGAAAGGATGCTGCAAAAATTCAAGAGGAACAAAGGACCAACTGCTGATTGACAAGCTAATCCTAAAGAATTCAAAGAAAAGATGAACCAACCTGTTCATGGCTTGGATAGACTATAAGAAAGGATTTGCTTCAGTTCCCCATAGCTGGATCAAGAAAAGCCTGAAAATCTTTGGCATCAGCAGCAACATACAAAAATTCATGGAAACTTCAATGAACCTCTGGAAAATGAAGCTTATAGCTAATGAAGAAGAACTGGGTGAAGTTGAAATTAAACGAGGCATTTTCCAGGGTGATTCTCTTTCACCCCTACTTTTTATACTCTCAATGACACCACTGACAATCATTTTGAAGAAGATGAACTGTGGATACGAACTTGCAAAGAAAGGACTGAAAATCTTGCACTTGGTGTACATGGATGATTTAAAGCTGTTTGGTAAAACAAAAGCTGAACTAAGTTTATTAGTTGAAAGCACAAAAGAATTTAGCCAAGACATTGGTATGCAGTTTGGAATTGACAAATGTGCAACAATGGCAACCAAAGCAGGCAAGGTCATAGAAGATGATGGAATAGAACTTGAGAATGAAGAAATGATAAAGGCAGTAAAACCAGAAGAAGGCTGCAAGTACTTGGGGATTTTAGAGGCCTCTGACTTAATGCATAATAAAGTCAAGGAATTAACTTCAGCCAAGTACATTCGACGAATTCGCAAGATTTTAAAGTCCAAATTGAATGGAGGAAACATCATAAAAGCCATAAATACCTGGGCTATACCTGTGATTCGATACTCTGCAGGAATAATTGACTGGACCCAGTTGGAGTTGGACAATTTGGACAGAAAAACAAGGAAGCTTATGACAATGAATCATGCTTTGCACCCTAAAAGTGATGTTGACCAATTGTATCTACCAAGAGCAGAGAGTGGTCGAGGACTTCTACAAGTAAAACAGACTGTGGAAGAAGAAAAACACAGCTTGAATGATTACATCCAGAAAAGTGAAGAACCAATGATTAAGGAAGTAAATAAAGAAGGCCTTTTAAAGACAACTAAGTCAAAAGCTGAATATAAGAAAGAAGTAACTGAGAAGCGAACTGAAAATTGGAAAAACAAAGCTATGCATAGCCAATACTTGAAAAGTATTGAAGGCAAAGCTGACCAAAAGCTAACTTGGAACTGGTTAAGATCAGGAGCATTGAAAAAAGAAACAGAAGGCTTTATTTTGGCAGCTCAGGAACAAGCCTTAGCCACAAACTACAGAAGATCATTCACTGGAAATTGTGCCAAAAGTTTGGATTTGAGTACAGCAAAAACCACTGGGACTATCAGGTTGAGAAGGTTTTAGAGAATGAGAAAGACAAAATCTTGTAGGACTTCAGAATCCAGACTGACAGGCACTTGGCCCACAACACACCTGACTTAACAATAGTTGAAAAGAAAAAAGTATGGTTCATTGACATTGCAATACCTGGAGATGCACGAATTGAAGATAAACAGCAAGAAAAAAATCACAAAATACCAGGACTTGCAAATTGAGGTTGAGCGACTGTGGAAAAAGAAATCGTGTGTTGTCCCAATTGTAATTGGAGCCCTTGGAGCAATACCTAAAGGACTACCTCGCTATTTGGAAATTTTAAATTTATCAGATTTGAACATTCTGATTCTACAAAAAACTGCCCTACTTGGAACAACTTATATTCTTCGACGTTACCTTAACAGTTCCTAGGTCCTTGGTTAGGACTCGAGCTGTTGAGCTACCAACCAGCCCCAAAGGCTGTGAATCTCACCAAAGATTAACCATGTAATAATAATAGCAGCCTTTATTGTCATTGTACATCATGTATACAACGAAATTGGTTTAGCCTCTACTGGTGCAATCCATAACAGAAAATACAAGACAGCATGAATAGTATAGAGAATAATCCTTATACAAGTAATTGTGGGGGGTGGGGAAACTAGTCATGTTTCCATATGTACGTGGAGTGATTGTGATTGTGTTTAGGAGTCTGACAGCCCATGGGTAAGAGCTGTTTTTAAACCTGTTTGTCTGCCTGGCTATACTTTGATGTCTTCTGTCCAATGATAAAAGTGAAAAGAGATACTGGTCAGGGTGTGAATCATCCCTAAGTATCTTCCTTACTCTGCTGAAACAGTAAGACCTGCCAATGTCATCCAGTGGTGTTAGAGGGCAACCTTTCTTGTGATGAATTGATCACTCTCTGTAGTGCCTTCCTGTTTGCAGCTGTTAAACCAGCTACCATACTACAGTATGTGAGGACACTTTCTACCATGGACCGATAGAAAGAAGTCATCAGCCGTTGTTCCACCTGATTTTTCTACAGGACTCTAAAGAAAAGAAGTCTCTGTTGAACCTTACTAATCACCAGAGACGTGTTGTTTTTCCAGGTGAGATCTTGACTCCCAAGAATTTAAAAGAGGAAACCCTCTCCACACAGCCCCCCTTGATATACAGTGGGGCAGGTTCCTCTCTGTGCTTCTGGAATCTAGCACCATCTCTTTTGTCTTGCTAGTATTTAGATGTAGGTTGTCTTAATGCCTGTCCTCAAGTTTGCCCTGGCCTCATTGTATTCATCTTTGTTACCTGCCTTGAAGGTGGAGTTTCAGGCTCTCAGAAGTGATTGTACCTCTGCTGACATCCAGGGTTTACGATTACTGTAAAAATTCTAATACGCTTATTCACTGTTACATCGTCTATGCGTGTTTTAATGTATGAGAGTACAATGTCAGTGAATTCATGCAGCTCCAAATGTTCACATATACTCCACTTAGTAGTCTCAAAGCAGTCCTGCAACTGGCAGGAGCAGTTGTTAAGTGAATCATGAAGATTCCAAGTCAATCTTGCTTCCCTTATTTGACTTTGCTTGTCCAAAGCCAGCTGTGAGGATTACAAACAGTGGTCACATGATCCCAGGAAAGTACAACTGACCTAAATACATGCCAGTTGCTGAATGCCAGAATTTAGATCATGTGATCATGGGGATGCTACAACAGTGGTAAATGTGAAAAACAATCATAAGTCATTTTTGTCAGTTCTGTTACAACTTTAAAATGGTCACTAAACAAATGGTTGTAAGTTGAGATCTACCTGTATATCTTCGCTTTTTAACTACTCTTGGCTTTATCCTGATAGTTTTCTATGTTATATTATCACAATCATCACCACCATCAACATCCTTATGCTTTGGTTTCTATATTGAAAAAGCTAATTTTAAAAATTAAAAGAAAAAAGAGCAAACTTTCCTAACTGGATGTCTTACCTGGGTCAGTATTTTCCACAGGTTTGCTACAAATGACTTCTGATGGGTGGAAGCCAATCTCCTCCAACCAAGGATGTAAATCATAGTAAGCATCACCAGCTTGTTGCAGGACATACAGGCAATACTCTGCAACTTCCTCACCTTTACTCTGGGCTAGATCCAGAATTTTACGGACCTTAAGGAAAGATCAGATAAAGTCTCAAGCATATTTAGGCTATATGTAACTATTCACTGAACCACCATCATACATGGTGCAATTGCTTGGTGTTACAAATGGCTATAACACAGAACTAATTTACATTCATTCTACATAAATGTTAATATAATTACAATTAATAAAATTACAATTAATGTGATTGCTCTCTGTGTATTTAACAATCTCCTAACAATATCCAATACAATCTGGTGATAAGTTTGAAGTTACATTAAGACAAATGAGACACCTAATCCAGGAAATACAAGTGATGTACCCCAATGTCTGGAGGAATACTATTTTATTACATACACAAGTGTATTTATAATGGGTCATGAAAGTCTTCATGTGTTCACTATTATCTATAGAAGCTTCCATGTGATCTGGAATATGATGATTGAAAAAGTTTCTAGAATCAAAGGAAGCTTCCATATTTCATTTGAAGAATTCAAATTGTACTTGTCCATAGAAGTGCAGAATTCAGAAAGGGAGAAGTTGGCAACCAGCCCAATCTGTTAATTTCTATATATTTTATGTCCTTAAGCAAGTAACAATACAAAGGGCTATGTAAAATAAACAAACTCTTTTACTGAACATTAATAGGATATAACTAATCTACTATCAAGGGAGGAAAAGACCTCTATCATGCTAACATTGACAATATAAATGCATTGTCACAAAAACAAAAGAAATCTGAAGCCATGAGAATCCATAGCAAAAGATTCCTGTGTATCAGTTTCTTGATAGATAACAGAAAAAGTTTTGAAGCTTCAAATGCTGCTTAACTGGTTCATCAAGCAGATCAAGCAGAACCTTCTGGAAATGAATAGTCATTAACTGCAGAAACAGCTTAAAGATCATCAGACTCTGAAGGAACTAATTCCAAAAGGTGAGGGGAAAGCATTTAAAAGGACACTTGGTGTCTATACACCAATTAATCACTGGAAAATAGAACACAATATAAAGAATTTGGAATTGGAATAGATGGAGAAGGAAGAGATCCATAGCATTGGGCTAGTATTGAAAATAGAAACCACAAAACTAAAACCAATACACAAAAGTATATTTTAGACATACTATCAAGAATCTGAAAAATTAGAATTCCCTGAATTCCCTAAGAGAATTGTAAATATGTTTGTACAATTGGCTGAAGCGATTGTGGGGGGACCTCTTACAGTAAAGAACTGTTTTACGTGTGGAGGAACAAACATGGGAGAACCACAATACAATGGTAGAGAAGTGGAACAATGAAACTTTAAAATTTACAAAAGGTAAGGAGGGGACTTGGATTTGACAATGAATTTAGTAGGAAAAGTGTGTTATGAGCAAAGAAGGAAACAGAAAGGTAGCAGTAGGAGATATTATTTGCCTAACTGTATGGAATAACAACAATTGGTGGGGAGGAAGTAGGACTATGAAAGAAGAGGAAATACTAAGTCAAATAACTGAAATGGCTTAAATCCTGAAAGTGATACCCTGGAATGGTATGTATTGGATATGTGGAAAGTATGCCATACTTACCTTAGGGTGATATGGATCTCGTGTATTAGGAATAATAAAATGAAGCTTTTTCCTCTTCCTCATTGAACAAAAACAACTGCTGGGATTAACTGTATGTGATGATTTATTAAGCAGAAATTGAGAAAAAAGATATGTACAACCTAGTGATATACAGATTGGAGAATAGAAAGATGATGAATGGCCTCCAAAGAAGATAATCAATTATTATGGACCTGCCACATGGGCAGAAGATGGTACCTTAGGTGCCAGAGAACCAATATATATTTTAAATAGTGTAATTCGATTACAAGCAGTGCTCGAAGTATTAATTAATGACATGGTAAGTATCTTAAAACATTTAGCTAAGGAGAGTGTAAAGTTTCAGATTTATATTATGCAGAATAGATTGGCTTTAGATTATTTACTAGCTAAAGAAGGAGGTATATGTGGAAAAAATTTATTTGAGTAATTATAATAGATGAGAGTGGGAATTGTTGAAATAGATGAGAGTGGGAAAGTAGTAAAGGAAATTACAGACTGAATGATAAAGCTCCATTTGGTTTGTTCCAACCCAAACCTAGGAAGGGCTAACTTTAAAAGGGGTAAATGATTGGTTTGGTGAGTGGTTTACAAACTGGAAAGACTTAGCAACAATTGCAATATTAGGATTCCTAGCTATCCTGTTTTTACCATTCTTGATTCCTCTCATATAAATGTTAATAAAAAAGGACTATAAGCAGTATGACCTTAATAACTACATCAATAACAAATGGAAAGAAAGATCTATGCTAATAATGAAAGTGGGGAAGCAGGGGGTGAAGATGGAGAACTCTGAATATAAAAACTTGCTTTCATATGAACCTAAGGGGAAGTAGGACATTATGAATGATTGTAGGTATAAAAAATTGCAGGTAGAAAAGAGTAAGTTACTAAGAAGAGAAAAAGTGAGGATTGAAAGAAAGGATATTAAGTTACTCTTTTATAAAATGTTAAAAGATTGCCTTTGTATTCTTTTTACAACGTTAAATGTATAAGCCATTATATTCTTGCCTAAAATGTGTAATACATTATTGTGTTTTTACTAACTACAAAATGTGTTAAGTAAACAGGACAAGATAAATCTTTATTATTCCAAGTCGTTTACAGGCACCTATGTACAAGGTAGATAGGAAGCCATCTGCTCAGACAAAAGGCATCTGAAATACCAATAGAACATGGAATGATGAAAGAAACGATGTAAATGAATGAGCAGGAAGGGGGAAGTTTCTTAGGAGTAGCGTCTATTAAAATGTATTATTTGAATGTTATTCTTTGCTCTCTTTGTACTCGATCCACTTGGGAGGAGACTTGGAGGCCGCCTTTGCAAATGCTTTTTATATTTCTGTAAATAAATCTTTTTGAACATGAACCAGACTTGTCTCTGTGTTGTGAGGATTTGATAATTGGGTTTTTATCGCACGCTCTAGCCAGCTTGCTCACTTGCCTATATGAAAGATTGTGAGTAAAAACATGGTTTATAGAGTGCACTAAACCATGATTTATTATTAAACTACACTTAAGCCAAAGACTGAAATAACATGTATACTGTACCTTGTCTGCTTGTGTAGAAAACTGTGCAGCAATCTCTGCATCTTCTATAGAGAAATAGTCATTCTTAATCAAGTTGTCAATCAAACACTGCGTGTTGCGGATTCGATTGACTAGCAATTCTCTGTGGACTTTCAGTGAGCTTACGAAGGACAGTGAATCTCCTCCTGCTGTAGCTTTGTGGGTAATTTTTGTTTTATCAGTTAGCTGCTCTGCCATTATAGTAAGAGGTTGTGCTTTCCAAACTCATACTTGGGCAGCTGCATACGTTAAGGGCTGATTTCAACAGGACAATCAATGCCTCACTTTGGTGGATCTGCAAAGATAACAGTGTATTATAAGATTCAGCTTTTAAAAACATTAGAGTCTTTTTTCCAACCCACTTTAACATTTTATACTTGAGTGTTAGACAGAAGGTTCCATAAAATCCAATTTCATAAGAAAAAACATGAATGAACCCGATTAGTGCATGTGTTTTACTTTGTCTTCCTGTTTTATTTTGCTTTCCATCTGTATAAATTTTAACTGGTATGTTCTTAGGGCTTTAGTGCTTTTATTTCAGCTGTTGGACTACGTTGCAAATCCTTGGTTGTAAATAAAATGTTTGATGTTATAGATTAAGGCTGAAGAATCAATGGTCATCTTGCTAGAGGTATGTCCACCTCTAAAACAGTTCTACTTAAATCAATTCTGATTTGTCTCACTGTTTTCAGTGGTACCATTATCCTAATTATGATTAAATCTAGATTGGTCAACTGAAAGCAAACTATTCATACTTATTTGGAAGTAAGGCTACTAACACTGTACAATGACTAATTTAAACTAGAATTAATTTACAAAATAGCCATAATAGCTGGCTTTACAAGTGTATGGCTTAATCTTTCAGTGAGAAATAAACCACATTTTCTTAAGCCACAGTGGTTGAACTGATACAACATGGAAAGCCAAAACCAAAAAAATGTTCCAGTTGCTTTATATTGGTTTACATTGTAAGAGACTGATCAAGAAATTTAAAATACTCACTTTTTAATTTTATGAGCATAGGACAAGTAAACTATTTTTATTTTATAACAACTTTCACTTCTTCTTGTCAGAAAAAGATTCTGGTCATTTTAGAAAAATCTATCAGATTTTACTCACCCTGCTTCCACTTAGCTAACCCTTTTTCAGAAGAGAGGAGGAAGAAAAAAAGGGGAACAAAAACAACTATTGTGGCAATAACCATGTTGCACTTATTTAGGGAGGGAGTTCATTCAAGCAATATCTCTCACTATATCTTATTAGTAAATGCGTAAAAAAATCTAAGGGGGAAAACATCTCAAAAATAGGGATCTTGCATTATAGTACAATGGGCACATTCAGAGTATTTAATTATTTAATCACAGGTAGTTCTTGGCTTCCAACCAGTCACTTGGCAAACTTTTGACATTATGGGGTCTTCCCTGGGGTTACTTACAATCTGTATTCAAAATTCTAATGTTTGCCCTCCCTCAATCACATGGTCACACTTATGGATGACTGCAATGCCCTGCAGTCACACAGTCAGCTACCATCACATGATCATGATTTTCAATGTTTCCTGCCAGCTTCCCATAAGCAACATTTCTGAGGAATCCAGTAGAAAGTTGCTTGTGCTTTTTTGGCTGCCCATGGTCATTCATTATATAGTTACTGAATTTCCAATCTTTTCCCCATTTTATTTTTATAGCAAGCATGTGACATAGGTAGAGTTGAAAGACAATCCCTGCTCCTAGTAGAGTTTTAGAGTAAGTATCTGCATCTCTGAATATATTATCACATCTAGTTAACAATCTGATTAGTACAGTCTACTGGCTCTCCTAGATTCATTCTTCCACTTAATTGTGAGGTGGGGGGGGGGCTTTAGTTAGAAAAGCTCTAATAGACCAACTCCTGGATTTTAAAATGTAACATTAAGAAAAAGTTTACAAATCCAGACTGCTAAACAAATCATAGGCTCCTAACTTTTAGAAATTCAGTATTTCCATTCCATTATTAAAGTTGGGGCTAAATCCTTCCATACTTTTGACAACTCAAATGGAAGCTTGCTTAAAACGATATGGTCATCATCTTTGGCCTAGCATCCATCATGTACCAACCCATACCAGCTGGAAATCCTGAGAGTTGTCATTCTTACATTTACATAGCAATAGCAGAAAGAAGGTTGTTTCCAATTCTCATTTAATCTTATTTTTCCATTGCTGATATTTTGATACACAGAGATGGATAAGAAGAAAATAAAATATTTTTTATTACAAGGTGCCAGTTCTCTTGAAAAACTTTTCTATACTGAAAGCTCTCAAATAAAATTATTTAGCAGTGAGAAGAGGTTGTATGAACTGTGTCTTTGTGATGAGTTGAATTCTTTCAAGTCAGACACAGTCCCACAGTTGCACCTCAAGAAAATTAAACTAGTTAAGACTAATTTGGGTTTCCCCTTAACTCAAAGCTTAAAACCCATTCCATATATACCCTAGCAGCTTAGCCAATAAGAAATTCTACTTAGCCTTTTGCTCATCTTATGCTGAACTGCTTAATCACAAATTATAGCTTAGCTTTAAGACGTTTGTTCTAGAAAATAGGCAACTGACAGAAATGCAAAAGTTAACAACTGTGATAGCTGTTGTGATGTGAAATCATTGTTAATCTGAGAGACACAGTCATTAATCCAAACTCAGTCTGACAACTTCATGACTAAATAGGGTTTCACTCTGGATCTGTCTTGTCCAATTGTGTAACTACTGCTTTAGGCCTATGGCATGCAACTGAACCCTTCTGGTATCTTGCGTTTTATCTTCAAGCAGCCCCAGTTACCACAAGTAATGTCAGGGGATTGTTAATATTGTAGCCTCAAGTATCTGCTAAATACTATACTGCCTATCCCTGAAGTACATTAGGTTAATTCTGGTTTCTTCTATATTAGTGTCTCTGACCTGCCTTCTCCCCTTCTTAAACCCTCATCTTGCATTCACAGCTCCTTCAGCACAATTGTGTAATACTTTGCAGCAACAGCTTGTAATTTTTAGTCACTTGGTAGATAATCCACCACCACTTGTGTGGTGGGTAGGAAGTCACTCACCAAATTCAAGTATCAGTCCATGGCTGTGCGACTATCATTCCATGTTAGGAATTAAAGTTAAAAACTGGTTCTGCCACTGGAATTGATGATGCTAGGGAGTTCCCTTCTATCTCCTTGAAGTGTTACAGAATTTGACTTCCTATCTTATTATCAGCAATAAGTCTACTTCACAGTGCTGGCTCCTGATCACACACCTTGCTACTGCCTGCATCTGACAGTAGTTTCAACCCAATACATTTTCCGAGGTCTCATTTAGGGAAGACTGGCACAGGCTTCTAAGTATTACTCTTATTTATACCCCACCCTTTGATCAAAACTCACAAGATTTTAAAGCACTGCAGCTTGTTAGCATCTGATGTCAGGTGAAACTTAGCCAATGTTCTGCAACCTGATTTAAATAAACTTTCTGAGAAAAGAAAACAGAGCACTGCTGGTTTTGGGAAAGGCTGTTTTCCTCTCCCTTTTTATTATCAGCTGCTCTCAGAAAAGGCTTTTCAAAAAAGGCTTTTTTTAATTGGATCTTCCTTGCCTCCTTGCTCATGTTTATTGATAGCTTGTAAGTTGACATTTTTCTCCACTAATATAGTTTATTCCTCTTTCCATGAAGGATTCACATTTCTTTCCTGCCAGGCGTTTCAAAGAAGGAATCGCACTTTCGGTTTTAACCGCCAATCTTCCCTTTTACAACTACCCAAGAGACAGAACAGATTCCCTCACTGTCAAGACTCTGAAACCGTCAACAATGTCATCGGTTTGAACTTTTAAGGCACAAACATTTACTCGTGCGCTTCTCCAGTGCCAGTTACCAATTCGAACGGCAACTCTTCCCAAGACGCTCAGAACTATTCAAGGATCTGCAGAAAAGAGCTTAAGCGGTGCCGAAAAGAGCATTGATCTCTCCTTTTCCGAGTTGCATTTGGTCTGTTTGTAAGATGCTTAATGCAGCCCTCGTTGCCTCGCCTCGCCCAGTGAACAGCGCAACTACAATGAAGCGAAAGTCATTTGTGCCCTACTCACACTTCTTTGCCGGGCCTCAGCTCCAAATTCCTATGTCTCCGCAACCCCAGGGGCCTTTTTTCCTGTTCCCCGTCTGTTTTCATACGTTCTGTACACTCCCGCCCCCACCAACCTCGGGGCGCACTTCAAGCATACCTGCACGCGGATAGACAGGGCTGGAAAAAGAAAAAATAACAGAGGCGGGGCGAGGGTAGGGGCTCATTAATCGTGCTTCCTGCGGGTGCGGCGGGAACTTGAGCGTCAAAGGAGGGGAAACTCCACGCCCTGCCTTTCCTCACTCGAAACCCCCGCCCCCGAGATCCCTGCCAGGACAGCCCTCCGATTCCTCCCAATTGGCGTCGGTCAGCCTCGCTTTGCCCTCTGCAGGACTGGAAGGAAGCCGGCAGAGGCCCTCGCACCCAAACTTTTATGAATTTCACTTCATAGTATAGTTCTTGTTCTTAAAACCAGCAGGGCTGCCTAAAACAAATAGCCTGTGTGTCTCTATAAAATTTAAACTTTACCTGTAGGTCATAGGATCACAATATGTAGCTTTCAGGACTTCTTAGCACAACTAATACTTGGGCCTAGATTTAACGGAAGCTTAGGTTAACAGTCTCTTACAAGACCGTATTTTGCCTTATTTCCTTTTGCTCTTTGCAAAACTAGGATGGGTCCCTTCTGAGACAAAAGCCATGTCCTCCCTCCTGTGGTCTGAGGCATCTTTTACAAACCATTGTCCAGTCTGGCTCTTCATCCTATCTTCCAAAGTCAAGTCAGAATATCATTATAGGCTGTTTGTTCTTTGAACACCTCCACTAAGTTTTGAAAGGCTCACTGATCAAGGTGAGGGCATTTTTTTTTTACAAAGATCCACATTGTTGGACACTCATACAAAAAACAGTAGAAAACCTCCTGCAACTGTTAATCTATTAAAAAGATACTTTTGATCCATCTTTTTAGGTACTTCAGCTGTACAATATATACTTACAAGTCTCTTCTCACTATTCTAAATCCCAGAATTATTGTCCAACATATATATATATATATATATATATATATATATATATATATATATATATATATATATATATATATATATATATATATATATATATATATATATATATATATATATATATATATATATATATATATATATATATATATATATATATATATATATATATATATATATATATATATATATATATATATATATATATATATATATATATATATATATATATATATATATATATATATATATATATATATATATATATATATATATATATCTTCAAGCGTGGGCTTAAAATGGGAACGGAGCTGCCGTCTTTCTGTAAGTCTTGGTGGGAGGGGATGGGGTGCTGGCTTTGTTTCAGTAAGTGGAATGATTGGTTGTGTGGTTGTATCATGATTGGTAGATTGCTGCTGATTGGTGCAGGCTGTATGTGCATTGTTGTTTTGTATTGTAACGGCTTGGGTGGTGGGTGGTGTTCGTTTGTTGGCTAGGGCTGGTTTCCAGATGTTTGGTAGGCGGGAGGTATCATCACGTTTGTTCATGCTGTGGGGGTGTTTCTCTATTTCGATGGCTTCCATGATTATTCTCTTGTGGAGGTGTTCTGTTTTGGAGATTAACCTGGCTCCTTCAAAGTTGATTTTATGTCCTGTAGCTTTAAGGTGCTGGAAAAGGGAAGAAGTTTTTTCTTTTTTTCTTACTGCGTTTTTGTATTCTGTGATGCGTGCATTTATTCTCCTGTTTGTTTGTCCTATGTATATTGCTGGGCAGATTTTCCATGCAAATATATATATTTACAAGGCAAGAAACAATTCCCAGAAAAAGGAATCGTGATTAAATCAGCTTTTTAGAAAGTTTGATGACTGGAGGCTGGGATAAAACTATCACAGCAAAGTTAACATACCGTACATTTGGTCCTTGCTTAACAACCCTAATTGTTAAGATTGGGATGGCATTTCCATTGCTAAGTGGTCATTAAATGAAACATTTGACAGCTGATCTTTGCAATGGGAGATAGGAAAATTGGGTGAGTTGAAGCACTATCGGAGGCAAGGACCACGAGCTCCACAGCCCTGCTCCAAGCTTTCCCCATCAGAGAGATCCAAAAGGAGCCATAGCCACCCTGTAGGGGTGATGAAGTAAAGGGGGGTGCCTTGCAGGTCGAGGAGAGCTGTATCTCTCTTCCCTGACTTGAAAATCCCTATCAGGCATGACTCCTTCAATATCCAAGAAAGAGAAAAAAACATCAACTCCATTTGACTAGAGATAAAGTACTTTTAGTAGATATGAATTGAAAGCAGCAAAAGGGAAATCAAGATCTGAGCCAAAAAGGCACGAACATGTACATATCAAACATTTACCCAGCATCCTCCCCCCAACCCAATGTCCAATCTGCAACTCCCTAAGGTGTCATGTGGGGTGCATCTTCAAAAAGCCTCATCTAGTTGGTATGCAAGACGGTTGGCCTTGACCAAGTCCAAACATAGGCCACCAGCATGCGTTGAAGATGGTAAGAACAAAACTCCCTTCTTCATACTCCTGCAGCACCAGTAATTCCCCCTTCCAAATATCTCAGGCCCCCTCCCTCCCCGTTTCTATGGCAGCCAATAGCAAGCAAGGAAAGTAGAGGCTGACATTCCCCCTCATCCAAAAATGAGAGCAGCGGCAATCAACATGTCCACCATGAAACTGGGGGCAGCCAGAACACCTAAGAAAGTGCAAGAGCAAAGAAAGCAGGGAACAGAGACTGTGTTGCTGGGTGAGATTATTCTTTTTTCTTTAGAAATTACCCCCAAGGATTTAAAAAAATCCTAGAGAAGAGACTGTAAAAATATAACTGGTTAGGTGGAAGAAAATATTTTTAAAGAGATCTATGCTGAAAAGTAAGTTGAGATCGCCATCTACTGATGAAAGGAAAAGTGACTCCTAGACTCCTGGAAATTTACAGAGGAGAAAATACTTGATATTTGGTGGCTGTGATTTCTACCTATTTATTGCCTTATGCTTACTGAAGCAGAAATAAGAAAGACATTTTATAAAAGAGATGCTGTGAAGCTAGAATAAAAGACTAAAACCACAGAGTAGACTTTAGAAACTTGGAAAATATCTTGGACTATCAGAGTATTGAGTAAATGCTGGAATTGGCCCATTTAAACAATTGACCTAGTTTTGAAAGAAATGGAGATTGAATGAAAAATATCTGCTGGAAAAAAGGCAGTATGGAAATTTGACAGGAGAACCTCATTTAATAAGCCATACTTCTAGGGTTTTGGATTCTCTGAATTTGATTAAAGTTATATTGTTTAATCTACTCATCACTATTATGACTGGAGTTGAAGGAACAGCTGTGGAAATGAGAGTATTTCTTAATGAGATGACCTTGGTGTTCCAAAATATTATGAATTCAGTCGATGGTTTAGATCAGAAAATGGAAAACGTTTTGCAAAGAACAAGGAACGAAGACTAAACTGCCCATGAACTGGCGGAAGCAACAGAAAGATTGGATGAAATGGATCATTTAAGCCAACAAATGGAACATCAACAGGGAAAAATATGGATCAGAAAAATCAGCAAATTAAGTAACAGTTTGATGAAGAGGACCACCAGATAAATGATAAACAAGAGGAGTGGAAAGAACAGATGGTTTGGCCACATCAACAAATAAATCAAGGACTGGAGCAAAAAAAAGGGTTGACAAATTGGCTGAAAAAGGCAGAAAGTTTGAAGAAAATAAAACAGACAAATCAACAATCCAAGAGACAGGAAGATACCTTTGTTAAGAAGATTGGGATATGGGCAGATAACTGGGGGAATTGACAGCACAAGATTGTACTGGGAGAAATGTTTAGATTGAACAAAAAAGAGATAGAAGAAGATAGAGTTAAAGATGAGGAGTGTGGGAGGCAAATTAAAAAATGGATAAGAATTGAAGTACTAAAGAGAAGAGATGGTGGATAGAAAGAATTGACCTTTAAATATTAAAGTAGCCTGATTGTAAGCTGAAAGAAGCAGAAATAAAATTAGATAGGAAAAATATTAGACTATAAATTGTTTATAGAATGAATAAAAATAATAGAAAGAAGTTTTTAGATGTTAGGCATTTTTCTTTTGTGTACATTTAAATAATATAAGGAGGATCAAATTTGTTTATATATAATAGAAAAATGTTTAGATTCAACAATAGAGATATAGATGAAGAAACAAAGATGAAGAGTTAGGCATTTTTTGTTTATGTATGTTTGAATAATATAACGAGGATTACCTAAATTTGATAAATGTGATAGAGATCACTAATACTGTTATTGTGAATTGGATTAATATGAAAAAAATGGATAAGAATTCAAGCAAAAAAGAGAAGAGGTGACGTTAGACAGTCTCCTTTTATGTATGATTAAATAATATGATTAAATAAATTTTATAAATGCAATAGATTAACAATGTGTTCTGACCCCCCTCCGCGTCCAACAAAGCGCTCCGAGACAAGGACTCTGCAAGATGATTTATAAACACACAGACTAAACCTTGGCAGCAATCCAGTACAGACAAGACCTTGGCAGCAATCCAGCCTGCCGAGATAGGGCTCAGACTTGATAGCATCTCCAGCTCTAGTAAATATGTTGATTCCTGCAAACAGTTTGCGCAAAGTCATTTCTTTTTATACAGTCTTGAGAGGAGCCTAATTGCAACCACCTGGGTCCAATTATCTCCTGTAACTGCGTAGCTGTTCTTTACGTCTATTAGCTCTCCGTTGCCGGGCATCCAGAACCACCTCCTTTGTCTCCTCCCCACTGCTCCAATGCATGACGTCAGGAGCACACTCGCTTTGGCTTTCACCACTGCTCCATGCCTCAGGTGCCTCCTGGTGGCCAACCAGCCTCTCTGATCCCTGCTCGGAGTCAGAACCCTGTCCAGGGTCCTCCACATCTTCCAGAGCCGAGTCATAAGGCCTCACTGTCGGAGTCTGGTTGCAGCTCCAACGGCTCCTGCTGGGTCACAATGTTAGCATGAATTGTATGAATATGAATGATACCTAGTCAAATTTGCTCATATATAATAGAAAAATGTTTAGATTGAACAAGAAAGACAATCTAAATACAATCTAAAGACAATCTTGATGGAGATAGAGATAAAAATGAGGAGTTGGGCATTTCTTGCTTATGTATGTTTAAACAATATAATGAGGATTACTTAAATTTGAGAAATGTGATAGAGTTTACTAATACTGTTATTGTGAATTGAATTAATATGAATGATACTCAGAACCAACTATGTTCACACGTAATGTGGATGTATATTTTAAAAAATAAAAATATATTATAAATAAATAAATAAATGTGGGTGGGCTGCCAAATGCCCAAATTTTGATTACATGATGATAGGAGTGCTACAATCAGTGACGTGCGGTGAGGTTTATGGCTGGTGAGGCAGCAATTTTTTTAGACTTCAACTCCCAGAATTCAACTCCCAGAATTCCACAGCCAGGCATGCTCAGTTCTGATTTAAAGCGACAGCATTTGTTTTCCTTCTTTCTTTTTCTTCTCCCTTCCCCTCCTTCCTTCCTCTCCCCTCTCTCAAACACACACACACACAAACACACACACAGAAGTTGGATTGTAGTGTTTAATTCCATGTAGCTGATTTACAATGCAAAGGAGGAGTTATTTTTGCCCTGTCCAAGCTTTTCTCTTGCATTTTCTTTGATAAAAGGGACGGTAAGATGGTCTTTGGGTTACCTCTTTGAATGAGAGAATCCGTTGTAGTCAGAACGTTCAAATGTAATAAAATGATCTTCCTGTCTCGATCTGTTTCATTGGAAAAGATGCCCACCTGAGGAAAGAGCCTTTCACGTCTCTGAAAGCCAGCCCGGGGTAGGATCCCTCCAGGATGGGCGCAAGTTTGGCTTCCAGAGCGGGCAGTGCAGGCGCCGATGGGCTCCTCCGGGCTCCCACCTTCCCAAAGCGCGTCCCTTTTTTTGCGGAAAGCAAAAGAATGGAGAAGAAACAGGGAAGCTTCGGGTGTGAAATGAGGCCACGTTCACCGGCAAAGGGTAAAACTCTCTTCCACGGCCTCAGGGGAGGGGAGCCGGGCCCTCAGCACCCGAGCCCTCCGGTCGGAGTCAACCAAGGCTGGTCCAGCTTGGGAGAGGCCAGCCACACCGTGAAGAGTCTGGCCCGGCCTCCCTGCCGCCCTCCGCCCCAGGATTCAGCCACGGTACCACCTGCCAGAGCTGCCTGGCATCTGGGGCGTGTTTGTTGTGTGAGAGCAGTGCAGGTGGGATGCGGATGGAGTGAAGGAAGCCTCTCCCCCCCCCCACTTCCCACACCCCAAAGAACAAAGGGAACCTCTGCCGCCGCCCGGGCAACCTGGCCAGCCTCTCTCACGGCGGCTCTCTGGGGCCGAGCTTGGGAGTCCCTGGAGGAGCTGGCGCAAGCGCCACAGGCTGGACTGGAACTGGAGGCGATGCCCCTCCAGCCGGGTAAGGTGGGCTGCCCTCCCTGCCTCTCCTATTCCCTTCCCTCTCTCACTCAAACAAACTCTCTCTCAAACACACACACACACACACACACACTCACACACACAGCTTCTCGGAAGAAGCCCCGCCCAAACGAGCACCCTCTACTAGGAGGCAGGAAAACTGGGTGCCTCCCCTACGTCAGGAATTTTTAGGCTTTTAACCCTTGCTTAACTTAAGGGTTAAAACCCTAAAAATTCCTGACTTAGGAGCGGCACGCAGTTTTCCTGCCTCATAGTAGAGGGCGTTTTTTAGAGGCTTTTTAAAATAGTTAAGCAGTCATCCATGGTGAGGCAAGCTCAGGCAGCAACTAGCTCAGTCTGACCTCAGCTCTCACCTTTTTCCCTTTACATGTTTTTTTCTTTTCATGATGACAGTGGTGTGCCTCCCCTGCCTCCCCTGACTGCACGTCATTGGCTACAATGGCCATAACAAGGATGGTCATAACAAGCATTTGTTCAGTGCTATTTTAACTTTGGTTTCTGAACTAAGAGTTGTTAAACAAGGGCTACTTGTAATATCCAATCCACCTGTAAACTGGATTGAACTGGTGCAGAAACTTTCAGATTGAAGCACAATTTGGAAATCATTTCCAGTCTCAATTTATTGCAGAAATACAGAAACAGAAAAACATAAAGGTAAACAATAATCAAGGATCATCTTATACCTTGGTACGTGGTGTATATAATATCCTCCAGTTATTTTGACATTAACTATATCAGGGATGTCAAACTTGCATCATCATGGAGTCATCACACGATGTATCATGACTTTTCCCCTTCACTAAATGGCATGGGCATAGCTAGCGCATGATGCATCTGGCCTGCAGGCTGCAGTTTTGACATCTCTGAACCATATCTAGGCTATTGTAATATAAGATAAATAGACACACAAGATGCCAACACAGTAAAAGCAAGTTATACTAAAATTGATCTTCATTATTTTGTTTCCCTGATGCATTGAGAGCAGCTTCAATTTCCTCCAACACTGGTACATATCCTGCATAGTTGTTAGTCTCTATAGAATTTAATTTCTTTTGATAATCCACTGGCAATTCATTCTGTTTTGCACCCATACAGATGACCTATAAGGACAAAAATAGAAAGGTTCCACCATTAGATTTATGTTACTTAGACAAATAAATGGAATAAGGGTGAAGAAATAAATTATAGCTGATTGAAACAAACCTCACTTTAAATAGTGGGCAAGAGCCAGCTGGTTGCATTCATTAGCTCCATCAAGAAGTCAATATAAATCATTCTTGGTATTGATATAAGTTGAGCAACACAGATACAAAAGCACTTACAGTCCATTGCATAACATCTACTGAATTTCAAATTTAAAAAGTATTTAAAAAATAATAAAATTCCAATTTCACGAGATAACCACTTATTTATTGTTATTACAACCACTTATTCTCTAAAACAGGGGTGTCAAACTCAATTTCACTGAGGGCCACATCACAGTTGTGTCTGAATTCAGAGGACCAAGGAGCATGACCAGGGATAGGCGCAGTCATGATGGGTATGTTGGGGACACCTGTGGCGGCCAAGTGCTAAGGCATGACTTCCCTGAGACCATATCTGTTAGATAGGCACAAAAGGCGAGCGGAGACGTGAGGCGATTCAACAGACTTTTATTAACACAGACAAAGTATTTTCAGGAGAGAAGCGCGCTGGGCTAGTCTGACAGCTATTTATGTGAAGCTGTCAGACGAGCCAGCCAATCCACACACCGGATTTTCCCCGCTCTCAGCCAGGTCGCGTCTTATCCAATCAGACGCGACCTGGCTGTTGCTACCGCAGATGCTGGCTGTCAGGGGGAAATCCCTGACGTCATCTGCGAGGATATAACACCCCTTCCCCCCCCCAGTGAGTGCGCATGTGCGGACGTCGCACAGACGTACTCACGCAAATAGGCTGGGCGGCGCCGGACCCGCCCAGAGCGCCTCAGTACAGCAGAAGACGCCGAAGGAGAAGGAGGTGCCCGTGGTAGCTCCTCCTGTGAGGGAGTGACGCTCCTAGCGCCATCTTGTGGGCCTACCTTGGGAGGTGAACTACAAGTATCAGGTAGGCAGGGCCGAGGGGGCGCGGCCGTAGGCGGGCTTGAGCAGGGAACAACAGGGTAGGCCTGGCCTGACTCGGGGAAGGCCAAAGGGAAACAGGGAGGAGTTTGCCAAATGGGCGGAACAGCCCCAACACTGGACAGCCGGGAGGCGGCGTCCATAACTGGAACGGCCCAGGGCAGCTGGACTGGGTCAACCGGTTCTGGTGGAAGGGCACCAGGAAGCGATGCGTCGGTGGGCTCTGATGGAGCGACGACGACGGCCGACCCTGCAGGGTTGTTGTCGTTGTTGGACGGTAGGCGGCGCCTCAATTGATCCAGGTGGCGCCGCCATTCGGTCCCATCATGTAGCTGGACCCTGTAAGAACAGGGGCCGGTTATGGAGGTGACTGTGGCAGGCACCCACCTGACAGCCCCTGAGAAGGCCTGAGCCCACACTAAATCTCCCACTGCGAAAACACGGGAAGGGGGCCCCAGGTTGCCAGGCTGTTCCTTTGAATAGAGCGGGTGCAGCCTATCCAAAGCGGTCCACAGGCGCCGGCCCATCGGCAGCTCGGCTGGAGACTTCCCGGACAGGGGGCAAGGAGTGGCATGCTGTACCAAAAGGTAAGCAGCCACCCTTGATTGCCAGTCCGCCCCATCCATCCTGCCCAACGCCTCCTTGGCCGAGCGGACCGCCCGTTCCGCCCGGCCATTACTAGCAGGATGGTATGGGGTGACCGGGGCATGGCGGATGCCCTGAGAGGCCAGGAACAACTGGAAAGCGGTGGACGCGAATTGCGGCCCGTTTTCAGAGACAACGACGTCCGGCAAGCCGTGGGTGGCGAAAAGCCTAGTCAGTTCTCTGACCGTGGCCTCGGCTGTGGTGGACCTCATGAGAATGAGCTCCAGCCAGCGCGAATAGGCGTCCACCACTATCATGAAGACCTGGCCTCTGAAAGGGCCCGCAAAATCAACGTGTAGGCGGGACCAAGGCCCACGGGGCAGTTCCCATTCCCGCGGTGTGGCCGCCGGTGGCGCTGGTTGGGAAAGTTGGCAGGGGGAGCAGCCGGCCACCCAAGCGGCTATCTCGTCGTCCATGCGGGGCCACCACACATAGCTGCGCGCCAGGCCTTTCATGCGCACTATGCCTGGGTGGCCCTCATGAAGGCGAGACAGCACCTGGTTGCGCAGGCTGGGTGGAATGACCACCCTGTCACCCCACAGGAGGCACCCACTGTGGAGTGACAGCTCCAGCTGCCTGGCCTTGAAAGGGCGAAGGTGCACAGGCACCAGCCCTTCAGGCCAGCCCCTCTGGACCCAAAGCATGACCTGGGACAGGTCAGGGTCAGCCCTAGATTTTGCGGCCACATCTCCGGAAGAGAGTGGCAGAGCCAAATCTGCTATGGCCAAAACCGACAGGCAGGGCACTGTCGGAGGGTCAGAAACGGGAAGGGGGCAGCGGCTTAGGGCATCGGCGTGCCCTATGTGCTTGCCCGGACGGTAGAGCAGAATGTAGCTGTAAGCAGCTAGGAACTCTGTCCACCTAGTCATGCGAGGTGAAAGGATGGGAGGGGTCGGCTTGTTACCAGCCAAAAGCCCAAGGAGTGGCTTATGGTCGGTGAACAAAGTAAAATGCCGCCCATATAGGTAATCGTGAAACCTCTTAATCCCTGACACTGCAGCCAGAGCCTCCTTGTCAATCTGGCTGTAGTTGCGTTCCGCAGATGTCAGTGTCCGGGAATAAAAGGCAATGGGGCCTCCGAGCCATTGGGCAGCACATGGCTCAGGACCGCCCCCAAACCCACGGGGGAGGCGTCACAGGCAAGAGTCAAAGGCAGCTTGTCCGAATATTGGACGAGGACTGCCTCTGACGTCAGCATGTCTTTGACAGCCGCGAACGCATGCGCTTTGCGGCTGCCCCAGCGCCAGGCTGCTGATCGGTCGAGTAACCGATGCAGCGGCTCGGCTAGTGACGCCTTATGTGGTAAAAATGGCGCGTAAAAATTTAGTAAGCCAAGGAACGCCTGCAGCTCCGTCTTGGAGGCAGGCGTGGGGGCGTTCCTGATGGCTGCTACTTTAGAGGGGGTGGGGTGAATTCCCTGGGCATCAATGGTGAAGCCCAGGAAATCCACCCGCGGCACAGCAAATGAACATTTGCTGCGCTTCAATTTTAAGCCCGCGCCCCTGAAACGTTCGAGGACCTTCTCAAGTATTTCGATGAGGCCTGATCGGCTGCCAGCTGCGATCAGAACGTCATCGAAATACAGAACCACGCCAGGGAGCCCATGGAGCAGATGCTCCATAAGGCTCTGGAAGATCCCCGGGGCAACGGAAACGCCGAATTGCAAGCGGCGGCAGCGGAAAGCTCCTCGGTGGGTGACGATGGTCTGTGCAGCCGCCGCCTCGTCATCCACCGGGAGCTGCTGGTAGGCCTGCGCCATATCCAGTTTCGCAAAGATGCAGCCTTGTCCTAAAGAGTGGAGCAAGTGCTGCACTAGCGGAACTGGATAGGGGTTCGCCTGGAGGGCAAGGTTAATGGTGGATTTAAAGTCCGCGCAGAGGCGAATAGAACCATCCGCCTTGACCGGGATGACCAAAGGGGTCTCCCACTTGGAGTAATCCACAGGCTCCAAGACTCCCTGCGCGATGAGCTTGTCCAGCTCCGCATCAACCTTGGCCCTCAAGGCGAAAGGCACCCTACGGGCCTTCAGCCTAATGGGGGCAACCTGGGGATCTAGATTGAGGGAGATGGGAGTTCCTTTATAAGCCCCCAGCTGCCCATCAAAAACGTCAGAAAACCTTGTCAGTACGTCGGCCACGTCGGGAGGCGTGGCCACTACTTGCCGTACCCCGTGCACTGACAAACCTAGTGCCGGGAACCAGTCCAGGCCCAGGAGGGCTGGCAAAGGTTTCTCTACAACCAAAAGGGGGAGGCACCCCGCAAAGTCCCCATACTCCACCCGCACCAGGTGACAACCCAGGGTAGGAATCATAGTCCCCTGGTAGTCCCGAAGGGTTGCGTCTGGGGAGGAGAGTTGGGTCTTGGGAATGCCTGGGCAGAGGCGAGAGAACTCTGCCCACGATAGGAGTGATTGGGATGACCCCGAGTCCACTTCCATGGTGCAGGGGGAGCCTTCAATTAGGAGCGACGCCTTGATGTGATCCGCACCTGCACCAGTGTGGAAGGCCGACTCCACAGGGCTGGCGTGCTGGTCAGCTTCCACGGCATAGCAGCCTCCGCGGGATGGCTGCGGCTGCTGTCGTCCGGATCAGGTCGCATGTCTCGGCTTAGCGGCTGCTGTAGTCGAAGAGTCGTCTCGGCGCTGAGGCAAGGGAAACTGAGCTCTGCAGACCTGGGCCAGATGCCCCTTTTTGAGGCAGCGGTGACACACGGTGGCCTTGAAGGGGCAACCTGAGCGATCGTTGTTGCCTCCGCAGCCCAGGCAGGCGGTCGTGGCTTCTCGGGCTCGCTGAGGGGCGCATCTTCGGGCCGACTGGCAGATGCGGGCCACTGCTCCTTCCTCAGATAGTCGGCCGGTAGAGGAACCAGCTCGTCCACTAGACAAGTGCGGCCGGGCGGAGGCGGCAGGTTGAACATCTCCGCCATCGACTTGTCAGATAGTTCAGCCGCCCTCGCTTGTTCAATGGCCCCGGTGAGCGTGATGTCCGCTTGGGACAGAAGCCGCCGGCGAAGGCGTAAGTCTTTGACGCCGCTGACAAATTGTTCAGTGAGGTTGCGGTCCAGATCTGCGAACTCACACCTCATTGCCGCTGTGCGAAGCGACTGGAGGAACTGGCTCACAGATTCCTCCGGCTTCTGCACACAGCGTCTGAAGGCATAATGCCTCGCTACCCAGGATGGGGTCGGGGCATAGTGGCGCTGTAGGCACTCCGTCAGAGTGGCCCAGTCCAGTGAGTGGACCGGTTGCGGAGCTGCAAGGGAGCGAGCGGTGCTGAACATCGGCGTGCCGCAACAGCTCAGGAAAAAACTACATTTTTCGTCGTCCGGCACATCGCGTCTGCCGTTGGCGATCAGGTAGCACTCGAAGCGCTCCAGGAACGCTTCCCAGGTTTCGCCGTCGCAGCCGAAGGGGACGAACGTTGGCATCGCCGACATGGTCTCCTCAGAATTTCGGACAGTTAGGCAGTAACGAAAAAAAAAAAAAGAATCGCTGGGTAGGTTGTGCCGAGGTGGTAACGTGCGGTGGGTCAGCGGCAGCCGGATCCCACCCTCGTCGCCAGTGTTAGATAGGCACAAAAGGCGAGCGGAGACGTGAGGCGATTCAACAGACTTTTATTAACACAGACAACTGTCAAAGTATTTACAGGAGAGAAGCGCGCTGGGCTAGTCTGACAGCTATTTATGTGAAGCTGTCAGACGAGCCAGCCAATCCGCACACCGGATTTTCCCCGCTCTCAGCCAGGTCGCGTCTTATCCAATCAGACGCGACCTGGCTGTTGCTACCGCAGATGCCGGCTGTCAGGGGGAAATCCCTGACGTCATCTGCGAGGATATAACAATATCTCACTATCATTATAATCTCATCCCTTCCTCCTTCCCTCTTTCCTTCCTCCCCTCTTTGTTCTCCTTTTTTCTTCCTTCCCCTCTTTCCTTATTTTTCCTTCCTCGTTCTTTTTCCATCTTTCCTTCTTTTTCTTTGTCTCTCCTCTTTCCTCCCTCATTTCCTGTTTCTTCTTGGATACTCAAATGCAAAAGGGGAAACATTTCTCCTTTTGTTTTTAGTTTGTTTTGATAGCTCTCTGCCAGCAAAAACGAAGCCCATATCCTATTTTCGGCTGTGACGACCTCCTGCAGCACTTTGCCAATGAAAACTGCGCTCCTAGAGGCACTGCAGGCCAGACCTTTGCTGTTTCCAGGCCGGTCCCATGGGCTGGATCTAAGCACTCCATGGGCCGGATCTGCCCCCCCCCCGGGTCTTGAGTATGGTATTGCTGCTCTAAAAGGTCAAGATAGTATAAATGATCACTTCTTCACATTAGCAAAAATCTGATGAGGCCAGCAGTTTCATCAAAAGATGAGTGGCTCAAAAGATAAGTGGCAAGTCAGAATTTAATGATGAATTCCACAAGGATCATGCCAGGGGACTCCTAGGCAAACCTTAAGTGTGGCATTCATTAGCTGCCTTCATGTACATATTTGGCAACAGCTCTGTAATATATCTTAAGCCTTTTTTTAAAAAAGCTTTGTCTGATTTTAAAGGAGGACAGTGGGTGGCAAGGGACTCAAGTAACTGAAAATTTAGGTGTATACTCTGGGGGGGGGGGAAACCCAGACATATTATAAGCTTGGTAAGAAAATCCTTGCTGATGTGGAAGAACATAAATGATTTCTATTTTATATACTTCACAGTTCAGTAGCTGAATGATGGGAAAAAGGACAAATTGCTACAGAGATAAAATTGTGGTTAAATATTAGAATGTAAAAGAATGTTTCTGTTGGTCCAATACTATGGGAAGCACATATAGACTCATGCATGTTTCAGGATAAGAGAACAGCCTCTGTTAGCATAATGTAGAAAGAGTCAAAATGCAAGGATCAGGACATAAATGTCTTGGCATGAAGCTAATCTGTAATTACCACATTGGAGCTTGCCATTAATTGCCAATAAAACTATTCCAGACATGCAGTAACATTAAATTTCATAGCAGGTTATACAACCTGAACTGTTTACATTACAACACACAAATATAAATGTTGGCAGATTATCTCTACAAATATTTGGACAAGGCCTCTTTGTCATCATTTCTCTGGGTAAAAAAAACAGCAGTAGAGAAAAATATAAAAGATTGATTTTTCTTCAACTTTTGCTTTGCAGATCAGAATCTGGGAAAACCCAACATTTCCATTCCATTCCCCAGTATAGGCTGGAAGGAATTTCAGGGTCGACTTATTTGAAAATATAAATGAAGAGTTCTCAACCATTACTTTCATTTCTTACTACCACACATATACAGGTAATCCTTGACTTACAACTACAATTGAGCTCAAAATATCTGCTGCTAAGCAAAAGATTTGTTACGTGGATTTTGCCCTATTTTACAACTTTTCTTATCAGTTAAGTGAATCACTGCAGTGGTTAAGTTATTAAGTGAATCTGGCTTCCCTATTGATTTTGCTTATCAGAAGGTCACAAAAGGTAATCACATGACCCCAGGACACTGCAACTGTCATAAATATCATATAAACAGTTGCCAAGTGTCTGCATTTTGATCACATGACTTTAGTGTGGGTGTCGGCGACCTGCGGCTCCAGAGCCGCATGTAACTCTTTGACCCCTCTCCTGCGACTCCCTGCCAACCCAGTCGTGCAGCCTGTTCTCTGCCCCGAAAAGATGCAAGCCTCCCCGCAGAGCCTAACATTTTCTCTGCACTGCCTGCAACTGGCTGCTTTTTTGCGATTCCACTCCTTTACAGACAGCTCAGCACCAGCCGTGGTCCCCTTCATGTAGGCTCAGGAAGGAGGGGAATGGGGAAGAGCAGCCACTGCCACCGGATGCAGGGAGGGAAGAGTTCTGGCTCTCCTGTGCAGTGCAGCCGGCTACACACCTGAGTGTGCAGTGGTGGCAGTGGGATGAGTTGCTGTTGCCACCGCCACCATAATCCAAGCCCAGGAGGGCATCCTGCTTGTGTGCATGAGAGAGAGGGGGGAGAAGAGAGGGAGAGAGAGAGAGAGAGAGAGATGAGAGAGAGAAAAGGGGAGAGAAAGAGAGAAAGAAATGAGAAAATGACGGAGGGAGAGAATAAGCGGGAAGAAAAAAGAAACAAATGAGACAGAAGGGAAAGAGGGAGAGAGAATGAGAGAGAGATGGAGGGAGAGAATAAGAGAGAGAAAAGTGGGAAACAAAACAGAGGGAGAAGGGGAGAGAAAGAGAGAGGGGGAGAGGAAAAGGAGAGAAAAGCAGCAATTAGAGGGAGGGAGGGGGAAAGATCCATTTCCCACAGAAAATACCAGGAGCCACAAAACCTGGGTAGGCATGGCTGGGTGTGTGTGTGTGTCATGTGGTTGGGGGGAGTGACGTTGAGTTGGCAACCCAGGTGTTTTCTTTTCTGTGGGAAACCGGACTCTGAGTGTTTAAGGTTGCAGACCCCTGGTATGTGATATTAGTGAAGTAAAACTGAGGTGAAGATAGTTTGGAAGTCTTGGTGAAGACTATGACGACTTGAAGGAGCTCAATTTACATCTTAGCTAGAAGGAATTCAGGAATTCCTAAAAGAAAACATTTAGGAATTCCTAAAAGTATTAATATTATTTTAGTACCAATGTCGGTTCTAGATCAGGCATGTCCAACTCATGGGCCAAATGCAGGCCCATAAGATAAAAAAATATTAAAAATAATAAAGGAAGTGTATTATTATATAGATTGGCTATTACATATTTCATAGCCAAACAATTCCTATTCACTCAATGTGGCCCAGGCAAACCAAAAAGTTGAAAAACTATGCTCTAGGTGGAATCATATTGCCCCTGAAGGAGCAGTGCTGTTACCTTGGGTTTGTTTTGGACATACTGGTCTTGGTAGATTTGCAGATATATGCCATGGCTAAGGAAGTTTTTGTCTCTATATTCACTTAGGCCTTAACGGTACAAAGAAGCCTTAGTTGTGGTATCTCATAAACTTTATTATCATGTGTCATGACTTCATGACTGGACTTTGTTTAAAGTACTGATTATTACCTTTAGAACATATGGTAGAGACCAGGTAAAATGAGAAGCCATTGCACTCAATAATTTGTCTGCCCTATAAGATTGGACTTGTTTAAGTTATTGTTAGAGATTGTCCTGAACAATAGTAAAGCTGGTCCTTCACTTGTGACATTCTAGAAAGTCCTAGGCACTTCTTAGTTAGGCATTAGATAGATAGTCACTAGGAAGCCATTTTTAGCCATGTTACTTTGGTCTAACAATCCTGAGTTTATATGGATTGCTTATTTTATGTATAATTATGTAGGCAATCAATTTTGGGCAGTTGGGTATTTTATAAATAAATTAGTAAAAGTTAGTGTTCCTCTCTGATCAGTTTCAGGTTCCAGTTCTAATTTCAGGTAGTAGTTTAAGAACACAATAGACTATATTTGTTCTATCATACTACTGATAAGTACAACCTGAAAATCCAGGTACTCGCGTATTAGTTGAAGACCTTAGAAACCTCCAAAGATTCTTACCAAGCTGCCATCTTATTATATGCATGACTTATAATAGTGAATATAATTAATATGTTCACTTTTCATGAATTGAGAACAAAATGAAATAGTCTTAGTGGACAATGATTAAATATGAACCAGTAGGGTGTTACAGCTGCCAAAAAAACCAATGCAGTCTGGCTGCATTAACAAAGGGGTAGAAGCAAGATCACATGAAGTGTTAGTATTACTTTATAATTACTTAGTAAAACCAAACAGACAAACCACAACAAACACCATAAAAATATCTTCCATTACAAATTGTAAAAAGTGTGTCAATTGGTTACAAAGAGCTTTTGTGCAACCCTTCCACAGTCATCGCCTACAATTCATATTGTTATATATTTTAAATCAAATATATTTATATATATATTACTATCATCATACCTCAATCTTCATAAGACTATAATTGTTTTAACGTCCCTTTATATAAAATATTCCAAAATTTAAAGCAAAACCACATGATGGCATTCCATTATCTATTTTCAATATCATCCAGCAACATTACATCTTTATAACACTTTCTAAATAAAAATTAATTATGTTTAATAACAAAGTTTCTAAACCTCCTTTCTTAATCACTGTTTACAATTTATATCCAATTTCTCTTTCATCATGTCAATACAAATATTACATTATTATCATTATCAATCATTTATTTAACAATATCCATCATCATTTTATTTTTTTTATTTTTATTTTTGGTCTTAGTTTAACTAAATGATCACCGTTAGAATTTATTCCAACGTTCCTCTTATCAAACCAATACATATGTGTACATTGTTATCATTATCAATTATTTATCTAACTATATCCATTATCACTTCATTTTTAATATAATGCTCTTTAACTAAATTTGACTAATATTTTGTTATTAGTTTTCATATCTCAACCTATGTCTTTCCAGTAATAGTGCAGTCTTATGTCTTTTGCCATTTGTGGAATTAGTCTTCTGGTTATTTCCTTAATCAAATTTGTGTGAACTTCTCTTAGCAACTTATTGCTTTTTACAAATCTTGTAAAATCTTGAAACTCTCCATCAGCTTCCTTAATCAGCTTATCTTTGGTTATCAGTAGTGCTTTTGTCAAAGTTTCTCTCCTTGAATCCATCAATTCTTCTCTTTTTCCGTCTTCTATACCTTGAAATCTGGGGTAGAGCTCCTTTCCATCTATCTTCCCTTTCCATGTTCCACTCTTTCCATCTCCAACCATACTCAGTTCTCTGTCAATATCCACAATTATCTTGCCTCTTTGTTCATTTTTCCCTTGGGTTTTTAGGACTCTAACTTCCACTTTTTCCATTTGCTGCATATCTTCAATTTTTCAATCGAATTTTACTGCATTACAATCTATATTTTCCAATCTCTTCTCAATTCTGTCTGTTGTTTCTAATAATTTTTGAATTTCAAATATAATCTGTTGTAATGTTATGGTTTCTTTTTGGCGTTGTGCCATTCTTCCAACTAGTAAACACTGCCACTCTAGTTTCAAAACAAGGTTTTGTTTTCACTTCTCTCCAGCTGCCAAAGAAGCATCCAAAGAGCACCTGTATAAACAACCCATGCTCTTCTCATCTCTTCTGTAAACACGCTGAAGCCTTTGAAGTACAAAATCAAAATAATCAAAGAGAAAAAAGAGAAAGCAATATTTCCAGGACTCAATGTCCAACCTCCAAATGGCAGTGTAACTTCTTTTCCCTCTGATGTTACTACCCTCTTTATATTCCTTTTATATCTTCTTTATATTCCAGGCTTAAAAGAAGCAAAATTCTTAAATGGAGCAAAATAAAGAGAAAAAACCCATCCAAACCAATATTGTAAAAATAAAGAAAAAGATTTAATCTATAGGTAAAAAAAAGAAATAGAAGAAAAACCAATACTTTCACTTCAAAAAGTAGGAAATATTTGCAAAACTTCCATCCATAAAAAAAGGATATCACACTGTCCAATATAGCTTAATTTCGCCACTTATTTTCTTTTCTTTGCAAGTTTAATTTAGTTTTAATTTTTTTTGGGGGGGGGCAGTCTCTTTTATAACAATAAAATTTCCTCACCAGATGGACACACTTTCTCTTTCCGCTTTCCTCCCATTGCAGAACTGTCCCAACTACAGCAGCTTTTGGCAGCGCTTTTGTCGCCGGCAAGAAGAGATTCTCTTGGATCAATCAGGGACTTTGCAATCAAAAAGATGTACTCTTCTCTGTCACCGTCTCTTCGGGACGGTTTAGGTCCAAAAGGACTGTCCAGCGGCAAAAAAAATTGACTGCAATCTCGGAGCTCCAAGATCGCATGTCGTACCGTTGCAATGTCAGCTCCTGTCCCAAGTCAACAAGATTCTTTTAAAAAATTCTGGAGGATCAATAAAAAGTACAAAGCTTCAGAAAATCCCTCCATTACAACCATGGCTACAATAAAGGGATGCAATTTTTGAAAAGCCATTAGACCAACATAATGCAAGATGCATGATGAGTCCATATGTCTGATCAATATTGCCAGTTTTCAGAGATGAAAAGTAATAAGTTTGGCTAGACCACTGTACCAGCAATAAACTCCAGTGTAACATGCAAACAGAAACACCTTATTTCAATGCAGCAAATATTTCATAGTTATGTGCCAACGAGAGAAAAAGAGAAAGATAGGGGCTTAAGAGAATCTATAGTAAACATGAAGAAGTCTTTTATAATTTATTCTGAGTAAAAGTCCTACACAGTAGAAAATTCAGCTATGGTGCCAAAGTAAACTGTATTGCAAAGCTTTATTGCTTGCAGTAAAATTTATTATTGATCAATATGCCCAGCTATGCACATATAATTATTAATATACACTTGATAATTATCTCATAAATCAAATATATTCACATATTTGTTAACTGTAACAGTGTTGAAATTAGTTTTATCTTTTACATGAAACCAATTACTTTTTTCTTAGGTTCCTTCTATTACCTTAAATTATACATGTTCCAGAATAGATAATGAACTTTCAGTGGGAAATGAATCCTTAGTGCATAGAATTGCAAAAGGCAATATGGTACCTTCTTATATTGTGGAGAAGGAAGATCAAGGACATAGTCATTCATCTGATAACTACGACATTTAACTATTTTCCCATCCTGAATCCGAACTGTTACTTCAATTGGAATATAAATGCCATTTTCTACTCCTTCTTGTCTGAAACGGAGAAAGAAATGCAACAGCAAGTAAATAATTAAAGTAAGAGCAAATATATATATATCCCCTGGAAACAGCTATTTATTCGGCAAATAATTAAGTAACATCCCTTTGTAAGTAATTTAAAAGATTACTCTTTTCAATCATTCTTGAAACTCAATATGCAAACAGTGTCCAATTTTGGATAGTTAAGGCTGCATCCAGAAAATTGTTATCTCAACTGCTAAATGAAATCCTAGTACTACATGTACATGAAAAAACAAAAGAAACACAACATCTTCAATACAGTTTTTTTTTAGAATTGTTCCTTAGAATCCTGTGACATAATAGTCCACTAAAACCCTAGCTTTTGTTCAAATGGATCAGCACTATCTTTGTGTGGTCTATGTGGGTCTACAACATAGTTAGCCCACTAGATTCTCCCCATTTTGTACTACAACTCCCAGAAGTTACAACATCAAGCCAACTGCAGAATTGTGGAAGTTATAACCAACCTGGCATTTTCTCCTTCTAGAAGCTTGCAAAGTTTGCATACAACCCAATTCCAGTTAAGACAAAAAGTTCACATAAATTAATTTCAAAATGTCACAAGGCAGTATTAATTAAATACCAACTTGATCAAAGGACAGCAATATTTTCTTCTGTCATTTTCTGTTATTTGTAGTCCATCCAACCATACCTCCTAGCATGCTTTCAAAATGAATTAAATAAAGTTTAGAACTGAGAAGATCCACATGCAGTTCTACCACTACCATTACTACTCTGCCACAGAAAGTCATCAGATGAAATGGAATTATTCTTCAAAGTGAATAGAAAAGAAGAGAACTCATTATAAAATGTATGGGATACAGCCAAAGCATATGTTAGGGAGTTAGCTATAACCTATACAGTAAGGAAAAACAACAAGAAGAAACAAGATCAACAGACACTAGAATAAGAGTATATAAAAGACTTACAAAGCTGACTTACAAAAAGAACCACAGAAAAGAAATTTAAAAATTCAAATGGAAACAATAAAACATAAATTAAACTTAATAGAAAAAGAACAGGCACAACAAATTAAAAGAATGAAACAAAGCTTTTTTTAAAAATGCTAATAAATCAGGAAGATGGTTAGCCTATACCAGTGGTGGGCAACCTTTTTTTTCAACTGAGCCAAATCTCGCCAAAACCACGATTGAAATTTATTTGGAGAGCCGCATTTTTAAAATGTCTCTCTCTCCCTCCCTCCCTCTCTGTCTCCCTCTGTCATTTTCTCTGGGTGTCTATCTGTCTGTCTCTCTCTCTGTATCTCTGTCTCTCTCTCCTCCTTCCCCCATCTCTGTCACTCTCTGTGTGTGTGTCTGTCTCTGTCTCTCCCTCTGTCTCTCTCCCCTCCCTTCCTCTCTCTCTGTCACTCTGTGTATGTGGGTGTGTCTGTCTCTCACTCATTCACTTAATCACTCACTCTGTGTGTGTCTCTCTCTCTGTCTGTCTATCTTTCTCTCCCTCCCTCCCACTCTCTCTCTCTCTCTCTCTCTCTCTCTGTGTGTGTCTGTCAGTCTCTCTCTGATTCCCTCCCTCACTCCCTCTCTCTGTTCCTCTCTCTGTCTGTCTGTCTCACTCACACACACACACACACTATGGTCAACAAGGTGACCACAGTGTGTGTGTGTGTGTGAGTGAGACAGACAGACAGAGAGAGGAACAGAGAGAGGAAGTGAGAGAGGGAATCAGAGAGAGACTGACAGAGACGAATCAGAGACGTACTTTTAACTACCTGGCAGCGGCGTTTTGCCTTGGGGGGCTCCTCAGAACTTCCCAAGACTTTGGAGGGAAGTTTACAGCCCTCCCTCGGAACGGCGGAACGCTTCGGAGGGAAGCTTCTGCAAAGGCGAGTGACAACAAGTCTCCCAGACTTTAATTTGCCGAGCTGTGCGCACGTGCCTGTTTTCCACGGCGTGGAGCAGCGGCGAGATTCTGCGTGGCGAGCGATGATTCCAGGGGCCATCCGGGAAGATGAGGAACGTGAGGGGGGACCCTGCCCCCCCACTGATGGCCCCCGGAATCATCGCTCGCCGCCCAGAATCTCGCCGCTGCTCCACGCCGTGGAAAACAGGCGCGCGCGTACAGCTCGGCAAATTACAGCCTGGGAGACTTGTCATGCCCGGGCTTTTGCAGAAGCTTCCCTCCAAAGCCCGAGAGGAGGGAGGGAAGCGGGCGCCCAGCACACAGAAGAGTCGCATTAAAATGTGCAAAGAGCCGCATTTGGCTCGCGAGCCGCGGCTTGCTGACCACTGGCCTATACCATATTTAAGACGCAGTGGAGTATAAGATGTACCCTAATTTTGGGGAAGAAAAACATGAAAAAAGTTTCTGCTTCTGCCTTGGTATTAATCAGTATTAATCTGGCTAGCGTCCTTGCAGCAAACAGCAAACAGCTTCAGCAGCCTGATTCAGCAGGAGCTGCTGATTGAACAGCCAATCAGCTGTTGCAGGCTGCAGGAGTTGAACACATTGCTGCCTGTGTGCCTCACATGTTCGGGCGGTTAAAGATGGCAGGGATCCTCACTTCCACTCAGCGTGGGGTGGGGGATGATTTTCATGGGGGCAGAAGAGGGACTTGGCTTCTCAAAAAGGCTGGCCCAGCGCTGGTGGAGCTTGGGATTGTGAAAGCCCTCTTGGAGGGACACCTGCTGAGGGGGCCCAGACCCTTTGCAGGGCTCTAGCATGACACTTGCTCTCCCCACTAGACCCCTGTGAAGGACAGCATCAAAGGCAGCATGGTGGACCATTTCTCGCCACACAGCCTTGGCTGGGCTCCATAGCATCGTTTCCTCCTGCACTCTCTCTCTCAGCCTCGCTTTGCAAAATTGGTTCCACCCTCCTGTAAAAGGGCATTTAACAATGTGTTGGTTAACATCACCTCCCACAGCCATTTCCTCCTCCCCTTAAATCCTCTCTCCTATGCATGAGCCAAATTTTTGTGGCGTAAAACTGAAAACAGGTGCTCTTGTGAGGTGGCGCAGAAACTCCTTGGAAGATGCGAAGACAAGCTTGGTGTTTCCTCCCTCCCAACCCCCTTCCTCCCTCCCCCCCTTTTCCCCAGCCTGCCTGCAATCTTAGCTCACAGCTTCTTGGCTTTTCTTTGTTTTTCTTCCACCCGCCCCGTTCCATGAGCTGGAGCACCGAGGAGGTATGGCAGAAACCCGTGAAAGTGAAAAGTAAAAAAGCAAAACAAACAGAGAATTCCAGCCAGTAGAGGTTTGGCAGCAGAGATGCTGAGGAACAGGAGGGTGCAAAATCGAAGGAAAGAGAGGAGGAGCCGAAGTCGTGGCTACTGAGTGGTCCAAACGGACCTAAACCGTCCCGCAGAAATGGTGAACAGGAAGAATACGAAACATTTTTTTCACTGATTATCCTGGCTTGGCACCTTAAGGTCTCACAGCTTGTTTATAGAGAGTGATAAGAAGAAAAGCACACAGAGATGACTTCCGGTCCCCAAAGACAACGGACGTTCATGTCCACTGCTCGTCTTCTCGGTGGGCTCCCTTTAAGCTTAGGGGGAACACAGGACCTAATAGGGCGGCTTGTTGGGACCCCCTGGATCGGCGGCGGCCACAGGGGGGTCTCCAGCTTTGCCCCAGGAGCCGGGGAGCGTGGGGGGTGCGCAACAGCGCGCCTTCACCGAGCGGAGCCTGGAAGGAAGCTTCCCTCAATCTCCTTTTTAACTACTTAATTGATGAACAGCAGCCTTTCTTAAACTGTGGTTTCAATCTTTTGAAGTGTTAAGACTGGAGGGGGGGTTTCACCCCCCCCCTCGGAAAAGCGGCAATGGGAAAATCCCTCTCTCTCAGAAGAGGGAGAGTTAAAAGTTACTTTCTCTTCCTTTAAGCAATGGGAGGATGATCTCTTGCTACAATTGCAAAGGAGGATTGCTGAGTTGATTCTTTTAAACTATTTTATGGAAACTTTGGACGTTGCTTTCTGATCTCCTGTGAAGGCGGAGCCAAGATGGCCAACTTCCTCCTTCTTGCACTTATGAATGAAGTTTCCCTTTTGAAAGAATTTCTGGCTTGGTACTATATCACACCCTAGAGATCTCCAGGAACCTCTCCTTGCACGTATCTCCCTTGGATTTGGAACACTTGATTTATATCACCTGGCTTGGAGCTGTATAGAGACCAACGCTCTCCTCAGGACTTGCTTGCCTTATGACTTCTCCCAGTTGCGTCTTTCCACAGACACCTTTCTTTGTGCAGACTTATAGCTATCTCTGAACTTAGTATGGGTCCTAGAAAATTACCGCCTGGTAAGCCATCTTCGGCCCCAACATCTTCTACGTCCAGCCCGGTCATCCAAAAGACACCATTGGCTTCATTTTTACCACCTAAAGCGACTGAAGAGAGCTCAAAGGAACTATCTGTTGATCAAATGTTTCAAACTATTATAAAGGGACAGGACGAACTGAAAAAACAACTGGCAGATTTAAGTGATTAGCTCAGAGAAACGCAACAACAAACAACACAAAATAAACAAAGAATAGGTGTGCTAGAGGAGGGCACGACTGGGCTGAGGGAAGAGGTTAAGACAATCCAGAAGGGGAATGTAGAATTTGAAAATCATATGATAAAGGTGGAATTTGAGAGAATGTCTTTTTTTCTTAGATTTCAAAACTTGCCAGAAACAGAGAATGAAGATCTCAAGGAGATCATGACCACAATCTTAGCAGAATATATTAAAAGAGATAAACAACAGCTATGGTGGGATATTGATTTGATCTATAGAATTAACTCAGCATACGCTAGAGCACACAACGTGCCAAGGGAAATACATGTTAAATTTCTAAGAAAGACTACAAGAGATAAGGTCTTAGGAGCTCAAAGGATGGGACCACTAAAATATAAAGACAAAGAAATAACCATTCTTAAACAGATTCCAAAGAAAGTAAGAGATAAGAGAAAGAAATATTCCTCTTTAGCAAAGAAATTATATAATAATGGAATCTGGTTTAGATGGTTATTGCCAGAAGGAATGCTGATTTTCAGGGAGGGCAGAAGAATTAGAATCAACACAGTTGTGGAGGCGGAGGCCTTTATTAAGAAACACAGTGCCCTCCTAGATGAAACAGGGGACAGTACACAAGATATGAAGGAGGGAGGGGCCGCGGCTGCAACACCCAGAAGACTCAGGTCACAAAAATGAGTTGAAACATTATTGCAATTGTTGTTATAATGTAATTCTTGGAAGTGATACAAAAGATGATTGAATATATTGATGATTGAATGTAAAAAGAAAAAGCTGCCAATGTTTATTCAAATTTTGATGGTTTTTTTCTTCTTTTTTGTAAAAGTTGTGAGATTTGGGGGGATTTCTACCTCCCGCATGATGTAGCTGTCAAAATTTTCTATACCCATTTACCCCTTTCCTTAAAACATTTATAAAAACCAATAAAAATTTTACATTAAAAAAAGAAGAAAAGCACACAGATGTTCCTTTGAAGTATAATTTTAACCAGAGAAAGGTGAAATGTTATTGTGATGCTTAATCCTGTTAAACCTTCTAAGCTAGAGCAGCAGTGTTTGTTAGTTGGAGATAATGACACAATTTCAACAGCAGAAAGAAGTTTTAAGTCTGCAAAAGATACTCTCAGAAATACAGAAATTATGAGATATACGTGGAGGATAGAGAAGAAGTTGGAGGTTTTAGTGCATCTAATAGCAAAATATGATGAAGAAGTTGAAGATGCTAGTCAAATGGAAAAAGTGGCAGTTAAAATCCTAAAAATCGAAGAGGAAAATTAATATAAAGAAATTAAAATTGCTGATATTTATGGTGATTGGTTTGTCTCTGAAAAGGGAAAGACTGGAATACTGAAAGAGCAATTAAATGGAGGGGAAATCTACCCCAGATGGCAAGATATAGAAGAAGAGAAAACAAAAGAATTTATGGATTTAAAGAGAGAAATTTTATTAGCAATATCATTGATAACACTACCGACAATCAAAGATAAGCTGATTAAGGAAACAGAAGAAGGGCATCGAAATTACATGAGACATGTTATAAGCAAAGAGTTGCTAAAAGGAGTCCATACAAAGTTGATTAAGGAGATGATTAGAGGACTGACACCACAAATGGCAGAAGATATGAGACTGTTTTGCTACTGGAAAGATACAGGTTGATAGATGGAAGAGTATAATTTAAAACTAGCTAAACTTAGTGAAATTTAGTGACAATAGATATAGTTAAATAAATAATTGATAATAATGTATATAATGTGTAGCATTATGATAAGTAATAACTCGATTGTCAGGCCTGTAGTTATATTCTTTTTAGGATCTTTGGCCTGCCACACTTTCTTATAATTTCCTACGTGTTTTAGTAGTGTAGTAGTTGGGAGGGGGGAATAGAAAGGAGTAGGATTGTAAAAGGTATTGTTGACATTCTTTTGTAGAAGCCAAGGTCATATTTTGTCTCCGCACCTCGACACCTGACCGGAACCAGAGGGGTGTAGATGCCAGCGTGGAAGATGATGATTGGAACATGTGATGGATTTGTGGGTGTGGGGATAGATCATGAACTTTCAACTGGGTGGATTTCCAGGATGTACATCAGAGTTGGAATTTTTCCATAGAGGTGCTAAATTTCCTGTAGAATAAATTGGACCTTTAAGGATGTTTTGCCTTGGACAATGATTTATTTCTGCATGGTATTTAGAACCCTAACATCGATATGAATATTGAATGGTACCCATGAAAGGAAGATTAGAAACCACTTTGGATTATATATAAAAGTTAACAAAAAAAGAATTAAGTTAGATTCAGTTAAATATTGATTATTAGGGGGGGAAATGATATAATGCAGGATAGTCAAATAAAGGAGGGATAATGATAATATGTATGGGTACAACATAAGGAAATGGGATGTAAATTGTAAACAGTGACTTGGAAAGAAGGATTAGAAAACTTTGTTATTAAATATTATGGATGGTTAACTAGAATAGGACATAAGGATTTAGTGTCATTGGATGATTTTAGAAATAGTAAATGAAATGCCAGTATGTAGTTATGTATTAAATCTTGGTATATTTTATGATGAAGGATGTTTAAACAATTATAGTCAAATGAAAATGGAGGTATGATGACAGTAACGTATAAATATCTGAGTTAAAATACTTGAGTTAATATGAATTATGCTTGATGACTGTGGAAGAGATGCACGAAAGTCTTTTGTAACCAACTGATACACTTTCTGCAGTATGTAAAGAAGGAAGATTTTATGTGTTTTATGAAAATAAAAAAATAAAAAAACTTTTATTAAAAAAAATTGAGAGGAAGAAAGTAGCAGTTTTCCACCCAAAGGGGCTCCTTTTCCCCACCCCTTTCCCTGGGTTTGTGGGGGGAATATCTAGTCTCTAACGCTGACAGGTGCTCCTTCGAGCTCACTGCGAGCTCTCTCGCCCCCTTCATTTCTCCCCCCTGCTTTCATGAGGATTGTGGCGCCAATGGGAAGCTGATCATGCTTTGAAACTTAGGAGAGGAAGAGGGAGACAGGTGGCAGTGCAGCAATCTCAGCTGCCTGGAACTGCCCAAGAAGGGGCAGGTAAAGCAGGTACTGCATGGGAGGTGTAAGGCAAGGCAGTTTGCTGCTCGGCCTCCCTCTTCTCCAGACGATCCAGATGCAGGGCAGTTGGCTTCTGCTCCTGGCTTGGGAGACAGATCTGGCCAGGAGGAAAGAGAAGGTTGAGAAGGAGGAGGAGGGTATGCTCTTTTTCCTCCCTATTCCAAAAATGGGGCATGCAGAATCAGCCTCAAACCGAGGTAGTAAAAGCGCAGGGGCTTGCTGGGAATGGGAGATGGATCTGGCCAGGAGGAACACATGCCCTATTTTTGCAATCGGGGAGGAAAAAGAGTGTTTCAGCCAGCAGGAATTGCAGATCCGTCTCCTAGGCCAGGACCAGAAGCCAACCGGCCTCCACCTGGTTGTCTAGAGAAGGGGCAGCCAGAGTGGTGAGCTGCCTTGTCTCAGCACTTGCTTCACCTGCCCCTTCTCCAGATGACCCAGGCTACATTCGGAGTATAAGACGCATCCAGATTTTCACCCTCTTTTGGGGGGGGAAAGGTGCATCTTATACACTGAAAAATATGGTAAGTTGAAAAAGGAAAAAGAGAAGAAATTGATAAATAAATTGCAAGGTGAGAAGGGAGACCTACAATATCATAATGAGAGTAAAAAGAAAATAATTCAGGAGTTTTACAGAAAATTATATGTTCAAAAAAAAGTGTCAGAGGAAAAAATATTGCAATATTTGGGAAAAGCAGAATTACCAAAGATACATGAAATGGTGGAAACTACCATATTTTTCAGAGTATAATACACACCGGAATATAAGACGCACCAGAGTATAAGATGCACCAAGGTTTTGAAGAGGCAAATTTAAAATAAAAGAGTTTTTGCACTCTGCAAACCTCCCAAAAATGGCCCATTTTTCGTGAAAACTGGCTTGTTTTCTTTTTTTAAAAGGCATGAATAGCCCTTAGCCCTTGTAAAGTGCTCGGGGGGGGGGGGGAAACGAGCAAAAAATGGCCCGTTTTTCACAAAAAATGGGCCCGTTTTTTGAAAAAAAAGGCATGGATAGCCTTTAGAAAGCTTATAGAGTGCTCCTGGCCCTTTTTTTGCTCATTTATGCCCCGCCCCCAGCTCACAGGAGCTCTCTGAGAGCCTCCTCAAAGCTATGCACAGCCATTTTGGTGAAGGGGCAGGGTTTCAGGAGGCAAAAAATGCTGTATTCAGTGTATAAGATGCACCCAGATTTTCAGCCTCTTTTTTGAGGGAAAAAGATGCGTCTTAAACTCTGAAAATACGGTATGTATTTTAAAGAAGAAAAAAAAAGGTAGAAATAATTTTTTTAAAAAAGATGACAACTTCCTGATTCTGTTAAGTTCACAACAGTAGCTGTGCAGATGAAATTGGAGGCAGAATTATTATGGATATCATGTGGAAATCTGAGAAGAATGGTGGGATATAAACAAACCAAAGCGTAGATTATTTTTCAAAATACATGGCAAACACTAGGAGTCCAAGTTCAATTTTACTGGTAAATTTGTAATAGGTATTTCATTTTGATACCAATAGAGGTAGTCCTCAACTTACAACCACAATTGAAGCCAAAATCAATGTTCCTAAGTGAAACGTTTGTCCCATTTTGACCTTTCTTGCTATAGTTGCTAAATGAATCAACTGCAGCTGTTAAGTTAGCAATATGGTTGTAAAGTGAATCTGGCTTCCCCATTGACTTTGCTTGTCAGAAGGTCACAAAAGGGGATCTCGGGACCCTGAGACACTGCAATTGTCATAAATATGAGTCAGTTGCCAAACGTCTGAATTCTGATCACATGACCGTGGGGATGCTGCAATGGTCTAAGCATGAAAATGGTCCTAAACTGCTTTTTCAGTGGTGTTGTAACTTCAAACAGTCACTAAATGAACTTTTATAAGTTGAGGACTATGATACCTGTACTGGGAACCTCTATAATTAAAGGATTTTTTTTTAGTTTGGACAAATCTTGAGAAGTAAACAACAAAAATCCAGAATAAGATTTTAACAATATAAACTGTGCATACATTGATAGACAAGGAAAGAACTGTATGTAACACACCTATCCAGAGAATATAAATCACTAGTATTCATTTTCCATATTATCCCCCATACTTCTTCACCAGGGCTATAGACAATAGTAGCTGTACCTCCTTTCCACTGAAGACTTGGTTTCCCTTGATGAGAGCCAAAAGCAAGTTTATAATCCTGTGAATTAAAACAGGAAGGTCAGTAATATCCAGTTTTAAGTTTCTTGCTTTCCTATAATATAGTGAATGAAACATTTAGAAAAACAAAAGAAGCACATACCTGATTAAAATTCCATTTACAGAAAATTTTAATTAGAAATGAGATCAGGAATAAAACAGCCACAATGAGCCACATTTCTATTGTTGGAAATAGACTTGAAAGGTGTTTTGAATACTTGCAACAACAAACAACTAATTGGGCAATTAACTGGCTTTGAAACATTAGGGATAAATATTGCTAAACTTTTTCTCCCTGTAAAAATAATCAAAGAAACAAACTCAACAGAGACTGAAGTAAACATTCAACATACATCCCTTGTATTATATAGTTACAACTTTAAGTATTACTAACTTACTTACTAATATTTGTTTCTACTAGGAAAGGAGTCAAAGATAGTACAAACCAGTAATTGTGCTATGGTAAGGAAAACCACAGAAGAGTTTCTTAACATTATTCTTTCCCGCAACAAGTTACTACCATAGGCAAAATAGAGGAAATGTTCACTTCCACAGTTTTGCAGTTCCAAATCTCCACCAGTTCCAGTACGGTTGATAAAGGCTTCCATCTTTTTAAACTGAACCAAAGAAAATATTAGACATTTACTCTATACAAATTAATCAATCATAGAAATATGGAATATCAATGAATTTTCTTACATTTGAACCTGCAAATAATACATCTATTTTCTCCACCTTTCGATAGTTGTTTGTAAAGCCTATAATCATTAGTCTGAGAACTATGAGATATTGTCAGCACTGTTCCCTCTAAGCTGCGCAGCTGCGTGGCCGCGCAGGTGGCAAGAAAACACTGTGCAGCAGTTTCCAACTGCCGCGCAGTGATTTCTACTGTCACAGGCGCCGGAGGTCCTTTGCAGACGGCTAGAACTGGCCGCCCGCAAAGGACCTCCCCGGACTTGTTTTGATGAGCGGGGGGGGGGGGCGACTGAGTTCAGCAAAGCAAGCCCAGGGAGGTCCTTTGTTGCCGGCCAATCCTAGCTGCTTGCGCCCGGGGCTGCAGCTAAAGTAAACCCCCAAAGCCCCTGCCGCTACCGGAATATCTGCTGCCGCCTCCTCCTCCTCTAACAGCACCACCACATTTGCTGCCCGACGCTGCGGCCAAGCTGAAAGCCGCCAAAGCTCCCGCCAGTGCCCCCGCCCATTGCAGCAGCGCCTCCCCCTCCGTTCGGAGCACCTGAGCTGGGCCCCGCGTTACCCCTGCCCCCTCCTCCTCTGCTGTGCTTTTGAGGAGCCATGAGGCCGCGGGAGCCAGTAGGAAGGTGGCGGAGGGGGGCGGGAGCAGGGGGGAAAAGGCCTCATGGCTTCTCAAAAGCACGGCGGAGGAGGAGAAGGCGGCAGGGGTAACGCGGTGCCCAGCTCAGTTGCTGCGAGTGGAGGGGGACACGCCGCCGCCGCTGCCACGGGCGGGGGCGCCAGCGGGAGCTTTGCCGGCTTCACCTCAGCCGCAGTGCCGGGCAGCAAATGTGGTGGTGTTGTTGGAGGAGGAGGCAGCTGTTATTCTGGTGGCGGCAGGGGCTCGTCGGCATCTTCAGCAGCAGCCCTGCCCCCTGTGAAAAAAACCAAAGATGGAGCAGATCCACGCAGATGACGTTGCCGCAACATGACTGGAGATGGAATTCTGGGAGTTGAAGTCCACAAGTCTTCAAGCTGTCAGGTTTGAAGACCAGTGCGTTTTTTTTTCTAAAGGGTTAGTGGTGCCAGGATCTTGCAACTTGACAGCTTTAAGACTTGCATGCTTCAATGCCAGAGTTCCTGAGCCAACATGACTGGAGGAGGAATTCTGGGAGTTGAAGTCCACAAGTCTTCAAGCTGTCAGGTTTGAAGACCCCTTGGGGTTTTTTTCCCTAAAGAGTTAGGGATGCAAGGATCTTGTAACTTGACAGCTTTAAGACAATGCCAGAGTTTCTGACCCAACATTTTGGTTGCTAAGCAAGAGCGTTGTTAAGTGATACTATATAACACTTTTAATTAAGCGGGTACCTTGAAGAAACATAACTTTTGAGTTTCAAATAATACTGATTTCGTTGTTGTCTTAGGTGACACCTGTGAAAAAAATTCAGGTGCTGCTCAGGCATGAAAATGTGCTGCTCAAACACTATACTTTTCTGCTCACACTGAAAAAAATTAGAGGGAACATTGATTGTCAGCCCTCTAAGTTAGATCAAATATGGAATCCGTAGGCACCCAAGAAACCATCACTTCAAGGTACTACAGACACCTTGAAGCAATTCTTCCTTAACAGCTGTATGATATCTGTGACAGGAAACCAAGCATTTGCCCTCCCCATAACATCATTCAGGAAATAGCTCTTGGCCTAGATATTGTTTACAGTTTTTGCTGGAATTGAAATTATTTCTCTGGATGTGTGCATTGGATAGTAATCAAAACCAGAGACTAATGAGTAACTTGTAAGAAGAAAACATTACCTAATATTACTCTGTTCAGCCAGCATACAAACCTGTGATTTGTTCAACAATGATTTCTTTCTAAAAACTAAAGAAACTATTTAATAGTTTAGTATGCTTTATGAACTTTAGAAAGTCTGCCTCTTCAGTAAAAAGTCCTGAAGGCTGCAAAATATGACAAATTTCTCCCTAAATAAGATGTAACATACAATTCCAAACAACTCCATTTATATCCTGGCAATGAGACAGCTTTTTAAAAGTAGTACAAATCTTTTTCTACTGAGGTATAGCTATACTCATCCTAGGATATGTGGTCAGTTTATTAACTTGTGATATTATACTGTAATGTTTCAGGATGAAATTTAGCCCAACAAAGAATGAATTCTGTTTGGCTATGCATTTCTAAACCCAGTAACCAATTCATATCAAAGTACTAGTTCAGCTAGCTCAACTGCTAATATGACAAAGACACATCCAGAAACGTTCCTACAGGCTGCACAACAAATACAATGAAAACAAGAGTTATCTAAAGGGCAGGCCGGAAGAGGAGAGCTATGCTCCTCTGGATGCTTCTAGCTCAAGCTTCCAGTCAAGAAGCCTAAAGGTGAGGAAGTCTGGAGTCTGTATTTCACTTAACACATGTATTCCTTACCACAGATCATGTGAGCCAAAAAACAGCTAGATGGAAAGCCTCCTTCCTTTTGATTCATCAGGGCTTCCTCTATGGCACAAGCATCACTAACTACCCATGAGGTCCTCAAACAGCCCTGAATACCCACCTTTTTCCAGCTTTAGAGTGCAACTGTGCTGCCCAAGCAGTATATAGTGTAGGAATTAAGAGCTGTCTCCTTTAAGAAATTATCTTCTGGGAAATGTAGATGGAGATTGCCTTCTGGGAAATGTAGACAGAGATTGCCTTATGGGAAATGTAGTTCCATGACACGTGAGCACATCTGTGTTTCTGATTAGCCAACTCCACCAGGAAGCAATGAGTGTGCCTCCTCTCTCCACATGGGAGCAAAATCATCATCTTTTTACACCACGTGATGGGACAGATTATGGAAAGACAGACTTATCTTAAACTTGATCTGAATAAGATTCCTAAGCATGGAGTTAACTAGATTGCCCGAGCAGGACTAGAGCGCTCGAGGCAGAACTTGCATCCCAAACTCCCAAACTCCATTTGCATTTAACTGAGAAAAGCTGCCGGGATTTCCCCCACCCCTTCTTGGGGCAAAGAGGAATATCCCGTTTCAGTGAGAAAGACTGATTAACTCTCCCGAGAAGAAGGACTTTGTTGTGATTAAGAAAATGTGCTAAAGGGGTGCCAAGAGTTGCATGAGAAAAGCAGTCTCTACAACATAGCCCACTCAATTTGCTCTGAAAAGTCTGTTTTCGTTTGTGTAAGAATGCTTACAGGCTAGACTCTTTGTTTCTCCTCTGATATACTGGAAAAGCAGATTATGCAATGTTAGTAAAGCGTGTTTGCATCCTGATCTCGCAAAATAAGAGAACTGTTTGAGTGTAACAAATCTAAAAGTTTGATTCCTTTTCTTTGCAAACGTAAGAAACTCCATCGAAGCTTAACTGAAATTGCCTCATGGAAAGGTTTACATGGAAGCAGAATTTGTATAATAGAAGCAGCTCCTCTAGCCTGGCTAGGTCAATTTGCATATGAAAAGCCAGGCGCAGGCAATAGGACATTTGCTTTGGAATGCTAAAGAAGCAAGGCCACAAATTCTAACCAGCAGAAAGTCACTACTTAGATGTTTCACTTACTTATGTTTGACAACTAACTGTAAAAGGCAAATCCCTTTAACAGTACAAAGCTAACACAGCCCAAATAGGAACGGAATGAGGAACCCCAAGCTGGGAGTCAGCTTTATAAACCTCAAAGAAAGGAAAAGGACCTAAAGCCAGTTACTCCAAACATTAGTTGCACACAGCGCCCTTTGGTGGCTAACCTGCAAACTACAAGCCTATATCAAGCTTGTCACACGCAGCACCCTAGTGGCCAAAAGGTGAAATGAACTCAAAATTCATAATACTTTCAGGAAATTTCCTGTGCTAATCCTAGTCATGGAATCTTTTCTAGCCATGGCAGACGGATCAGAAATGCTGAACCCCACACCTAGCCCCGACACAAACTCAGAATTGGTTGTCAAAAACTCAGAATTGGATGTCCAACTCTCAGAAAAGGCAGAGGCATCTCAGACAGCCTATGACAGCAATGGCAAACCTTTTTTGGCTCGCGTGCCATAAGTGGGGGGAGCGCAGGGGGGTCATGTGGGCGTGCTGCACCCATAATGAAATGCGCGACCCCCCCAGTGTGCATGCGCACACTACAGGCGCGACCCCCCATTTTTTGCATGCTTTTTTTGCCCTCCCCAGGCTCCAGAGGCTTTATAGGAACCTGGAGAGGGCAAAAACAGCCCCCCGCCCCCCGGAAGCCCTCCGGAGGCTTCAGGGATCTTCAAGAGGCTTCCCTGAAGCCTCAGGAGCAGTCAAAACGAACCTTCGAGCAAACCAGAAGTCCGTTCCAGAACTTCTGGTTTGCCTGTTGGGCTGGTTTTTTGCACTCCGGAGGCTTCAGGGAAGCTCATGAAGCCTCTGAAGGGCCTCGGGGGGGGGGGGCAAGGGAGGCTCTTTTCGCCCTTCCCAGGCTCCTATAAAGCCTCTGGAGCTTGGGGAGGGCGAAAAATGGCTTTTAAAAAGAGTGAACTCAGCTGGCCAGTGCGCGCATGTGCGCTTGCCAGCTGATGGGGCAGCACCTCGCATGCCCTGACAAATGGCTCCGCATGCCACCTGTGGCACGCATGCCATAGGTTCGCCATCACTGGCCTATGACTTGAAGCAGCATAGAAAGCCTACTCAGACTAAGTGGCTGAACCTTTTGGAGGATTTGGAAAGGCTTTATCAATGGCACAAGAATTCCTGGAAGACATTGCAGCGACTCTGCGACAAACCCAAAGAAGGGTTACACCCCCCCAAACACCTCCATTCAATGACGATGACATGGATGAGCTCCTCATGCAATGGACAGTTTATGAAGGCTGCCTCAACGACATCCAGTCACAACTAAATGACAAAAAACTCCAGAAGACCATGCTGCACCTCCAGGAGTTAAAGAAAGACATAATAGGCAATTTCAAAATAGCAAAGACATTATCCAAGCCATTCTTAATAAGAAGACTACACTGGATGAGAAGGCCACATCCGAAGTGTCCCATTGTTTGCATGCACCATCTCAGCGGTCACATGTTGATTCCTCTCATGCTTCTAACAAAGCATCCTCATCTAGTCCCAAGGGGACACCTGTAGAGAAGGCCACATCTGAAATGTCTCAATGTTCGCATATACAATCCCAATGGTCACATGCAGCTCTAAAGCCTCATCCCTTTACCCAAAGCCAACCCGATCTTGAGCGGGCACCAGCATCTTACAGCAATCTTCTTGTCACAGCCAGATGTCATGGATATCTAGAGCAGAGCATCTAGCCACCCGAACTGCAGAAGAGTGAGTCGAAGCTGCAGTGGTCACTGCAACTCTGGATGTAGCAAAAAGAGTGCAATTGCAAAAGGAAGAATTGGCAACTGCGGTGGCAGCTACAGCTCTACGTGAGGCCAAAGCTGAGGCCAGCCTCGAGTTTCTTCAGCGTGAAGAGGAGACTATGGGAAGGACAGCATGGGCAAAAGCTCTACAGGGGGAGACTAACTGCATCTCCCTCAGCTTCAATCCTATAAAGTTGGAAGAGAAGAGCCTGGGCAAACACATCAAAGCCTGTGTAGATGACCAACATGAGCTACAACAGAGACAATCATCAGACCTACAAGCTAGTGAGACAGCTAACATCGTACAATCAGGGTCACTAGACCCCTCCCTTGGAATTGGAGAGCCTACCCTAACTAACCCAGACACACCAAATCTAAAATAAAAGCCTCTCCCATCAGTGAAGAGATCCAGCAAAAAATCATCCCCAGAGAGAAATCATCCAGATGTCCCAAGCTCTATGACCTTCCCAAGATTCACAAAGAAGGAACACCACTCAGACCCATAGTCAGCTCCATAGGCTCACCTCTACAGAATCTTGCCAAATTTCTTGCCAAACAACTTCAGCCCTACACAGAATCCATCACCTCACACGTACAAAATTCACTCCACTTCATAGAAACAATAAAGAAACATAACCTACAACCCAGTGACCTACTCATGAGCTTCGATGTCATATCCCTCTTCACCCAAGTGCCTATTAAAGAAGCCTTGACAGCTATCCAAAACAAATACAACCCCCCTAAGCACATCCTAGATCTGACTAACCACTGCCTAACCAACACATACTTCATCCACAATGGACAAAGATACAAACAGATAGAAGAAGCACCTATGGGATGACCCCTCTCACCCGTCATTACAAACCTATACATGGAACATTTTGAAACCAACGCCTTAGATAAATCTGAACACAAACCCAAACTCTGGCTTAGATATGTAGATGATACTTTTATAATTTGGCCACACAGGAAGGAAAAACTGGACAACTTCCTCACACATCTCAACAGCCTACACCCCAAAATACAATTTATTATGGAAATGGAAGCTAACAACCAACTTCCCTTTGTGGACATCCTAATCTACAAAAAACCCAATGGCTCCCTAAGACACACCATCTACCAGAAAAAAAAAACCACCAACCGCTACTTAAACACACAATCTCATCAACACCCTGCACAGATCAACTCCGTAGCCAAGACACTCATCTCCAGAACCAAATGCCTAGCCGATAAATACCACCTGAAAACTGAATTACACATTCTCACAAACGTATTAATTTCCAACGGATTCCAAAGAAACACAATTACCAACCTAATCCAAAAGGAGACACCCCCCAAGAACCGAGACACAGAACAGGACAATGGCATCGCCCTCCTCCCTTACATCAAAGGGACCACAGATAAAATCAGCAAAATACCCCACAAACACAATATCAAGACAGCCTTCGGCACTGACCAAAAAATATCCAACATTTTAAGAAACCCCAAAGACAAGATCCAGCTAGAAAACCAAGGGGTCTATGAAATACCATGCAAAATCTGCCCAGCCACATACATTGGACAAACTAATAGGAGAATAAATGCATGCATCGCAGAACACAAGAACGCAGTCAGAAAAGAAGAAAAAACTTCCTCCCTTTTCCAGCACCTTAAAGCAACAGGACATGAAATTGACTTTGAAGGAACCAAATCAATCTCCAAAACTGAACAGTTCAACAAGAGAATAATTATGGAAGCCATCAAAATAGAGAAACACCTGCACAACATGAATAAACGTGATAATGCCTCCCACCTACCAGACATCTGGAAACTAGCCCTAATCAACAAACGAGTCCCAGCCACGAAAACCGACACTGGACCCAGAACAACACAGGACGCCACCACCAATCACCCTCACCAGACTCAAACCCAAACCCATCCCATAGGCGAAATTCAACCACTATCCAGAAGCCAAACCATGGCAGCATCACCAACTGCTGCACCCCCCTCCGACCCCCACACAAAGCAAACTGACACACGCCATGAACACATGGCCAGCCCGGGATGTTACATCATAGCCATCTGCTCAGGACATTACATCACAGAACTCAGAAGTTACAACGCAAAAGCTCAGGATGTTACAATGCAGCCAACCTCCCAGGATGTTGCAGCACAGCGCTCAGGATATCACTATACTAGAGCTCAGGATGTCATCACAAAGCCCATTATCCAGGTCGTTACAACACAAAAGACTAATGGGCACACAGCTAGTACCTCAGCCACACAGGATGTTACGAAACAGCCGACTAATCTGCATACATCAACTCCATCAACTAATCAAGATGTAACAACACAGCCAACCATCCCGCTTACAGCAGCAAAGCCAGCACTCCACACACACACACCAATATTTATAGAAAGATGGCAGCTCCAAACACGCTTTGCTCGCACAAACACGAAGCCAAAGGCATCAGCCTGAAGATGGTGAGTGGGACCTCATCAAAACGTCGCCAAAATACTCTCAATCTTACATGGGAAAAGACCCAAATACGCCAAGACCTGCATACCTGTACCCGTGAAAATCTCAATCTTACACGGGAAAAGACCCGAATACAACAAGACCAGCATATATCCATATATATATATATATGGATTTTTATATTTATAACTCATTTTTAATCTATTTTAAATCTATACCGGACTTTTACAAAAGCACATATACTATGGCTACCATTTGTTTTAGATACATTTTAACACTATTACAAGCCAGGATTTTTAACAATGGGGAAAAGGAGAAAGAGACAGCACTCTGCAGCAGAGAATTCATCCAAGACATTGACGCAGCAGAAATTGGAAGATTATACTGCAATCTGTTACAGTAAGTAACTCATCTGCAGTCACCTTATCAGATAAATTTAATTTATGTGACTCATTGGAATGGGACTTACAAACGGAACTTGAAAGCAAACAGCATGTAGTGATTCTTTACCTTCTCATGTTTTTTTCTTCTTCCTTGTACATTTTACTCTTACTCTTCATTCCATATCCTATTCCTGATGACAGAGCCATGTTCTGCTTGCATTAACTCTATAATAAGTCTATCTTTTGCACATCTCAAAGAAATGATATAGCTATTAACACGACTCACAAGTAGTGGGATTCTGAATTTACTGCAATATTTTAAAATTTTTAAAAGAAAGGACAATGTTTGGAAAATTTTCCTGCTTCTTGTAAATATGCAGGTCTTTATATTTGCTATCTCTACATTTTGATTGTAGTGTGTGTTGTATCTCAGGTGTCCATCAGTGCAGTAACAGAGTTCTCATTGGTCAAGACGCACTGAGCTTGCTGGCGGGAGAATTACGAGTTCTAATTGGTTGCCGGTTTGACAGCTGCCTTATAAAAAGCTGTCAAAGCGGAGTTGTTCAGTTCTGTTCCTTCTGAGTTGTAATAAACACTTCTGGTTGACTTGCCTCTCGCCTCAGCCTGTGATTCCCTGTTCTGGAATACACAAAACTAACGACGAAGGTGGGATCCTAATTTTCCTCAGTTCCGCAGCTATCGATAGAATTCCAGCCTCAGAATGGCAACTATGCCTACTTTTGCGCCATTTAGCGCAGATAGAGAATCGTGGGAGGCCTTCGTAGAATGGTTTGAATGCTTCCTAATGGCTAATGAACTGGCTGAAATAAATAGTGATAGAAAGAAAGGGTATTTCTTTAGTGCCTGGGGCCAGAAATGTTTGGGACAGCGCGAGCCCTGTCAGCATCAATGTCAGTCAATATAGTGCCATGGGAGCTGCTCTTGACTAAATTTAAAAATCACTACGCTCCGGCCCTGTTAAAGATCACCAGAAGACATGCTTCTGGACAGTGTCTCCAACAAGAGGGAGAATCGATAAGCCAGTATATGGCCACACTTCGTAGAGAAGCGATCAATTGTGAGTTCTCTGTGTTAGATGATGTGCTTCTGGAGCAATTTGTGTGTGGAGTTAGGGACTTGCAACTACAACGAAGGTTGTTGGCTCGTTCTAAAATCTCTCTCCAGATAGCGGTCGATGAGGCTAAAGCTGCCGAAATGGCCGAGAGATTGACAGTCCAAATTCAGCGCTACTTGGCGGCAGCTTCTTCGGGACTGAAATTGGCTGCTGTCAACCAACAGGAAAGCCCTGAGGGAGAGGTAGATGAGGACTGTGAGGGAATCAACCGCCTCAAGACAAGACCCGCCAAATGGCAGCAGGAAGGTTGCCTCAGTTGCAGAGGCAACCACTACAGATCGAATTGCCATTTTAAATCAGCCATTTGTAGATGCTGCGGCAGGAAGGGCCATTTGGCCAGCGTATGCCACTCTACCACACCCGCACCCAGCCAGGCTGGGGACAGCTATGGGGGAAAGAAGACCGCTAGGCAACCCGGGAGGCCCAAAATGTCCTGTTCCACTATAGATGACGACCCACCACAACAAGCATGGGATATGCGATCCACAGGAGAGAGTGCCTCTAAAGGAAAAAAAAATTCCTCACAGTGCTAATTGAGGGATCCCCATGCAAAATGGAGATCGATACTGGGTCGGCCAAATCGATCATCTCCTGGCAAACCCTGAAACACATAATGCCTAATCTTTCTAAAGACTCTCTTTCTCATTGCAGTTGCCGTCTCCGAGATTATCAGGGGAACTCTTTTCCGGTGCTGAACAAGATGTCGATATTGGTCGAGTGCCTAGGGTTTAAAGGCCATTTGCCGCTCATCATAGTTGCCAATCCACTGGCTACCCTGTTGGGTATTGATTGGTTTGAGCCCCTGGGCCTGACTGTTGCCAGCATTCATACATCTATCGTTTCTGATGACTTTGAAGACCTAGCTAAAGAATTCACGGATGTCTTTGATGGGACATTGGGTAATTATAAGGGCACCCCTATTATGCTCAATTTAGACCCACAGGTTTCCCCAATCAGGTTGAAAGCACGGAAAGTGCCATTTGCACTCAGGGCAAAAGTTGAGGCTGAATTGGATAAGTTGATCAGCCAAGGGATCCTAGAACCCGTTGGTCATTCACAGTGGGAGACACCCATTGTCACCCCTGTGAAGGCCGACGGGTCCATTAGGATCTGCATGGATTATAAAAATACTTTGAATAAAGCCTTGCAGTCCAATCCATATCCTGTTCCAGTGGTGCAACACTTATTGCACTCTCTGGGACAGGGACGGATCTTTCCTAAATTGGACATGGTGCAAGCTTATCAACAGCTACCTGTTGATGAAGGCACGGCCAATGCCCAAACGATTGTGACACACAATGGGGCCTTCCGATGCCGCAGGCTTCAGAGGCTTGACGGAGTGGTCCCGTATTTTGATGATATCTTACTGGCTGCAAAGGACGGGGCAGACCTCATCCACAAATTATATGCTGTTTTACAGCGGTTTAGGAATGCCGGGCTATGTTTTAAAAAGAGTAAATGCCAACTGGGAGTGCCCTCAGTAGAGTTCTTAGGGTTTCTAATTGATGCTGAGTGGATCCACCCTACCAAGTCCAAGGTGGACGCCATCCACAATGCCCCTACCCCTAAATCAAAGAGTGAACTCCAAGCATTCTTAGGCGTGCTTAATTTTTATTCGGTTTTCCTCCCACATAAGGCATCAGTGGCGGAGCCTCTCCACTGACTACTTGATGGGTCGGCGGTGTGGCATTGGGGCGCTAGGGAAGCAAAGGCTTTCGCAGCAGTAAAGGGCCTTCTCACATCATCGGCATTCCTCATACAGTATAACGAACAACTGCTCTTGACCGTCACTTGTGATGCGTCGCCATATGGTGTTGCCGCTGTCCTAGCCAATAGATTACCTAATGGACATGAGGCACCTATTGCCTAATTCTCGCGCACCTTATCGACGACTGAATATAATTATGGTCAAGTCCATAAGGAGGCACTGGCAGCTGTGGCTGGGGTCAAAAGATTCCACGATTACTTGTATGGCCACCGGTTCCTATTGGTCACAGACTATAAGCCCCTATTGGGTATTCTGGCCGGCGACTGACAGACCATGCAGATACTCTCACCGCGCATGTTGCACTGGTCAGAGTTCCTAGCTTCTTATTCATATCGTCTGGAGCATTGGCCTGGAAAGAGCCTGGGACATGCTGACATGTTAAGTTGATGCCTGCTGCCAATCCCAGTGCAGGATCCCGCTCCCACATCCACTGTTCTAGCCATGGAGGACATTAACTTACCACTTACGGCTACTGATATTGCAGCATGCTCTCGCACTGACAAAATACTGTCCCTAGTCCTTGACTATGTGCACAGAGGATGTCCTACAGATTCCATAACACAGGACTTCCTACCCTATTATCGCAGGCGGATGGAATTGTCGGCGCTTAAAGGGTGCTTGCTATGGGGCAACCGGGTTGTGGTGCCAGGAACCCTGCGGACCCAAATATTGAGGAGATTACATGAGGGTCACCCGGGCATAGTACATATGTAAACACTGGCCCGCAGTGCATTCTGGTGGCCACGAATGGATGAGGCCATTCAGGCATGGGTTGGCCAGTGTCCAACGTGTCAAATTTCCCACTCCACCCCACCAATAGCCGAGGCTAGGGAATGGGATGTCACTGCATTAATTGGTTTGCTTAGCTGTGCTGAAATTTATTGAGCATGCTCCAGTTCTTATCTGACAAATGATTTAGTATGCATGCTCATTCACATTCCAACTTAACTTTCTCTTCTGATCTTCTGTTCACCTGTGAAGGACACAAGCACATAACTCTGCAGAGATGTAATTAATTGAGTTAGCAAAGTTTTGTATTTTTATTTTCTTTTATATTAAAATGTTTTTATTAGATCTTGCTTCAGGTTTTATTTTTGCTTGTCTTCAGAAGTATGCTGCTAGGAGAAGCCACAGTCCACGCTTCGTTAATTCAGGGTGGAACTCTCCCCTTGACATGGGAGACCCCACCATGCCGATGGCTCAGGTTACATCTGGATTTTGCTGGTCCAATCCAGGGCGCTATGATTTTAGCAGCAGTAGATGCTTTTTCCAAATGGGTTGAGGTTGTGCCCATGGGCTCTACCACGGCGGATGCTATGATTAGGGCACTACAGAAGTTGTTTGCATGCTATAGGTTGCCAGACATTGTGGTCACTGATAATGGATCACAATGGACGGCTGCCACATTTTAGCCTCCCTGGGTATTCGGCAGGCGCTGATGGCCCTGTTCCATCCAGCTAGCAATGGTCGAGCGGAATGAGCAGTCCGCTCGGCCAAGGAAGAGTTGGGAATGATGGGGGTAGGTAATTTACAGGACAAAATATCGCACTATTTGTTATTGCAACATACAACCCCTTGTCCTTTGACTAACGAAACACCAGCAGAGCTTCTGATGGGCAGGAGACTCCACACAACTCTGGATCACATACATCCCAATTATGTCACCAGTCAAGGACCTCTTAGAGTGTACAATATAGGGGGGTTTGCTATTGGGGACTGGTTGTTCACCCAAAACTTTGCAGGAACATCAAAATGGGTGCCAGGGGAAATAATGGAAATAACAGGACCCTGCTCTCACAGAGTCCTACTGAGAGATGGTCGGGTATGGCAGGGGCATATAGATCAACTGCGCTGTCGAGAGGCATCAATGGGCCTGGCTGCCGCTGAACACCCAGACTCCATTGAATTGGCACCCGCAGGCCCTACCGCCACAGACCACCATGGAAGCAACGAATCTCGGCACTTTACATCCTCCGCGGAGCATTGTGCAGGTGCTGTACACACCATGCATAAAGTATCTGTAAGGAGCACGGGCAGGCGGGTGGCCTCCAAAGCACCATACAGGAATGGTATCCGGTGCTCCAGGCAGGATCCAATACGCCCGTACTGGGGCGTCCCGCCTGCAACCCACCACTGGGCCTCGGATTTAACTCTGCACTTAGATTGGGTTCACATACCATACCAACTCATTGCTTTCTTAGACATACTGGTACATTACTAAATAAACAATTGACCCAGTATATCTAGTGTATTTTGAATGATAAATCAGAATTTATAGTCACAATGAATGGGTTCTCCAATACTTTTGACAAATTAAGCACCTTCTGTTTAGAGCAATATCTGAACTCAAATAATGAATACCTGAAAAAAGTTGAATTGTGCATTCCTGAAATGTTGTTCAGGGCCCATAGCACAGGCATTTAACACCATAAAGATGTGACTCCCAATTGAAAAGGAAGATGTGAACACTATATATAAAATATTAGATTATGTGCAGAATTCCATTGCTGAATTTTACCAGTATTAGGCTAAATGGTACTAGAAAATTGCTCCAATAAGAGAGTGATTGTCAATTTGGGATCAATTGTATTTAAGTATTTTCCAGTTGACAATTACAGTAACTTTCTTCTAGTATGAAGCTTGGTTTTAAGAACAATTTATTTCTCCAAGCTGACAGTGCTATGGTCACTTAAATCTTTTTGAAGTTTCAACCAGTAACCCTAACCCTAATCTTTCTAGGTTCTTCATCATTAACAAGATGCTAAGTAGTGTGACAATTGCCAAGAAAATTGCCAGTAGGCAGGTTCATAACTGGTGAATAGCGATGGTATGCCTATCATAGAAGATATAGAAATGACTGTGGGTTTTCTATTTTTGACATTGGTAAGAAATGTTTTGCTCTTGATGTTCTTGCTTTTAGGCAATTGAAATATGAGAACCTCTAGCTTGGCATGATAGCCAACAGTTTAGCATATCTGGTGGAAGAGCCACCTCTTTGGCTGGGTTAAACTGTCCTCAGATTCCTGCTCCGTCTTCTTGTATATATTTAAGTCTAAACACTGGGGTGATGAAGTGAAAATTATTATTCACTTTCTTTAAGCTAAATATAAAATTCCCCTGAAATGTAGCTTTGTAAACTTATTCATCCATAAAAGGGAAACTGTGTGGTGGATTGTAGGTCAAACGGAAAATGTTCATTTCTAACAGAATATACTAGGCCAGTGATGGCAAACCTTTTTTGGCTCACGTGCCAAAAGTGGGCGAGCGCATTGGGGGTCGTGCACTGGCGTGCCACACCCATAATGCAATGCGTGATTCCCCTGCGTGCATGCACGCATGACCAGCACTCCCCCCCATTTTTTTGCATGCTTTTTTGCCTCCCCTGGAGCCCTTCAGAGCTTCCCTGAAGCCTCCAGAGCGCAAAAACATGGCCCTATGGGCAAACTGGAAGTTTGGGAACAGACTTCCGGTTTGCTCGTAGGGCAGATTTTAGCCCTCCGGAGCCTTCAGGGCCCTTCCAGAGGCTTCCCTGAAGGCTCTGGAGGGCAAAAACGACCCTACAAGCAAACCGGAAGTTACTTCTGCTTTGTCCGTAAGTCCTCCGGTGCCTTCAGGGACCTTCAGGAGGCTTCTCTGAAGGGTCCGGAGGATGAAAAATGATTCTACAAGCAAACAGGAAGTCACTTCCTGTTTGTCTGTAGGGCCGTTTTTAGTCCTCCAGAGCCTTCAGGAATCTTCAGGAGGCTTCCCTGAAGGCTCCAGAGGATGAAAAACGGCTCTACAGACAAAGTGGAAGTGACTTCCGGTTTGCTTGTAGGGTCGTTTTTTGCCTTCCAGAGCCTTCCGGGAAGCCTCTGGAAGGCCCCTGAAGGCTCCAAAAGGCTAAAACTGGCCCTATGGGCAAACCAGAAGTCCATTTCTGAACTTCTGGTTTGCCCCTAGGGCTGTTTTTAGTGCTCTGGAGGCTTCAGGGAAGCTCCTGAAGCCTCCAGAGGGCCTCCAGGGGGGCAGGGGGGGCTGTTTTCGCCCTCCCCAGGCTCCTATAAAGCCTCTGGAGCCTGGGGAGAGCGAAAAATGGCCTAAAAAAGGCTGATGCCAGCTGGCTAGCGTGCACATGTGCACTGGCCAGCTGAAAGGGCAACTCCTTGCGTGCCCTGACAAATGGCTCCGTGTGCCACCTGTGGCACGCATGCTATAGGTTCGCTATCCCGGTACTAGACATTACTATAATTAAATGAACAAATAAAGGCATGTTACTCTGCTCCTGAAGAAACTGAATCTGTTTACAAAGTATGTTCCATAATTGCTTTTTCTTTAAGAATACAGAGAAATATCCTTTTTTTTTGGCACTCAGAAAGCCATTCAGTATTTCCTATTTGTGACTGCTTGCTCAGTTCAGCATTCAGGTTAATTTCTTCACATGTTAAAACATAACATTTCTTTGCATGTTAAAAAATGTACTTGCATGTATACCAAACATTTCTCTCTCTCTAAATTTCATTTTTTGTTTTAGAAACCTGCTTCCTCAAAGATGTTTACAGTGTGGTAAAAAATGTCATCTTAAAAATAAGCAAAGTTATTTCAGTCAAAGCCATATACTCATCTTTATGTTTTGATCATACTCTGTGATACCTTTTTACATTCTGCAGTTTACTTTGATTCAGTTCTGTGAATGCAAATACCCCACTTACCGTTGCTTTAACCACTTAGATCAGGGATGTCAAACTTGATTTCATTGAGGGCCACATCAGGGTTGCGTTTGACCTCAAGGGGACAGAGAGGGCCTGGCCAGGATGGGTATGGCCAGCTTGACATCAGTTGTGTTGGGTGCGCCTATTCTGCCAGCAAAAATGGGCTCCTGAGCTCAGTTTTTGGCTGTGATGGTTTCTTGCAACCCTCTGCCAGCAAAAACGGAGCTTGGAGGGCCTTTTGTGGCCCTCCCAAGCTCTATTTTTGCTGGCAGAGTCATTGCAGGCCAGTCCTTTGATGTTTCAAGGGCATCTCCGCAGGCCAGATCTAAGCACCCTGCAGTCTGGATCAGGCCTCTGGGCCTTGAGTTTGACACTCCTGGCTTAGATGAAAAAGAGTGTTCGTTAAAGATGAGTGTGAAGCACCTATAATTTTTATTTATTAAATGTATATGAAATTTATATGCTGCCCATCTTGCTATTGCCGATGAAGAAATGAATAAAGGATATTCATGATCCAGAGTCAGAAGATGGATGCAAGATTGGATTGGAGGGCAAGTTAATCAATCAACTGGATTAAAATGTGACAATACATGGTCTATTTTCAGTTCAAATGTAAAGGTTTCACCTGTAATGGCAATCTATTCTGTTTTCTATAATATTTTTAATACACAACTTTGATTTTATTTATTTCCCAGTCGTCTCTTCATTGCGGTGCAGATGGTGCAACTTTTCATGTAACTATCCACATCTTTCTTTATGCCAGACCACCAGAATTGCCTTCGGGCTAATGTAAAGTCTTTAGGAACCCAAAGTGCCAGTTTGGCATTGTGGCTCCTCTGGAGAATTAGGGTGCGTATGGATTCTGGGATGTAGAGTTTCATCCCCTTCCATGCAAGTAATCTCTTTTTGTCAAGATTTGTTGGTTGTTTTGGAACCAGGGGTCTGCTAACAGTTCAGTTTTTAGCCTCGTGATTAGGTCGCTTGCGGGTTGGTTTTGCCAGTCATGCAACCTGGTGGTCAGCTGTTTGAATAGAGGGAATTATGGCATCCACTACATGCTCCCGTTCACATTTGTACTGAGGCATGCAGGAGAGGGCATCAGCTAGAAAGTTCCTCCCCCCCCCCCTGGAATGTACTTTAACACAAAATCAAAACGGTTGAAGCATTGATCCCATTGGACTTGTTTGGGTGATAGTTTCTGGGGTCAGTCCACAGTTTGAATGGTTTCTGGCCCCCTTCAAACAGGTGTCTCCAAGTCAGCAGTGCCCATCTCACTGCAAAAGCCTCCTTTTCCCAAGCGGCTCGTGGTCTCTCTGTGTCTCTGAGCTTGCAGGAAGTATAGGCGCAGGGTTGTAAGTTTCCTTGGTTGTTTCTTTGGAGTAGCACCGCTCCCACTGCCATGTCGCTGGCATCTGCCTGGCTCACAAAGGGTTGCCCGGGGTCAGGATGCTTCAGCACTGGCTCCTTTGCAAACATTTCTTTTAGTGTTTTGAATGCCTCTTGGCAGATTAGGTCCCACTGTAGGGGTTGTCCCAGATGAGGTTTCATTCCTGGGCTCCCTGTCTTCAAGAGATCTGTTAGGAGTTTGGCAATTTTCGCAAAGGAGGGGATGAATTGCCTGTAGAAGTTCGCAAACCCTAGGAAGCTTTGTAGCTGTCTGCGGGTGTGAGGGGGTTGCCAGCCTAAAATGGCTTGTACTTTGGCTGGATCCATCTCTATTCCCTCATTTGACACTCGGTAATCCAGGTAGTCCAACCGTGCATGGTGGAATTCACATTTTGATACCTTGACGTACAGGTTGGCTGCCAGAAGTTTTTCCAGTACTTGATGGACCAGGGGTATGTGGTCGTCCATGGTCTCAGTGTAGATGAGGATGTCAACCAGGTAGATGTGGACCCTCATGTAAAGGTGCTCGTGCAGCACCTCATTTATTAACTGCATGAATACCACTGGGGGCCCCTGCAGTCCGAAATGCATCACTTTGAATTGAAAGCTCCCTAGGGGGCAGTTGAATGCTGTTTTCCACTCATCTCTCTCTCTGATATGTACTCGGTAGTATGCTTCTCTGAGGTCTACTTTGGTGAAGACTTTTCCCTTAGCCAGATGAGATAGCATGTCCTTCATGAGGGGGAGGGGGTATAGTTTGTGTACGCACACCCCATTTGTCCATCGAAAGTCCACACACAATCTTATAATTCCATCTTTTTTCTTCTTGAGCTCTGGCCTGACCCCAATACTTTCCAGGCTCTCTTGGTAAAACACACAGAGGAACCAGGATCCAGCTGTGATTGGGAGAAAGATTTCATCACTCACACACATGCAGGCATACACACATTTCCATGCTTTGCCATGCTTTAAATTAAATTTTAGAGAATTAAAATTTAGAGGTACTCACCTTCTTTCCAGGCAGCCTTTGAGCTCAAACTCAAAATCCCTTTAAAACCTAGATCCAAATGGCTAAGAACAAGATAAAGTCCACCTGCAGACTCAATGGGGTCTGTGCCAGCATGGGAGGCTTATCTGGGCCATTTCCATTGGTTAGGATAGCTTGGAGTCCCATCTGTGGGCGCCAATTGTTGAAAGAAATATCCTACTGGGTTCGGCTCCAAGTGGGGAAAAAGACACTGGAGACATGGAGGGTGCTTGGAAAGATGGTTTATTGGTGGACAGGAACACATGGCTTGAGTCCTGAACAGAAAAGATGGTCACATGCTTCAATGTTGGTGGAGAAGAAGAGAAGGGCGGAAGACAAGCTGAGTCCCAGGTTTTATGCCCTCTCTGGCCTTTGATCTTGAGCTTGTCTTCTAATTGGTTGTCAGACTCCCATGGGGCCATGCAGGGGCAACTCTCTGGGCTGTGTTTTGAATCCAGGTTTGGTTGAGTTCTCAGATGCCATGTGGTGAGTGGGTAAAGGCTAATCATGCCTTAATTCCATCCCCCTGGAGCTGAAGGGGAGAACTCTTTATTATGTAAAGGGACTGGCTTGGCCACCTTAATGGCCCATTGACAAAGAGGGTGGAGGCAGGAAGCTACATGGAGCTATTCTTGCTTTAAACATGTTTCTTCCACAGATAATAGGTGATAACTTTCCACAGTTGAAAGCTCCCTGGGAGCCACTGAAGGGATCCTTTGCCATCTCTCTCAATGCCTTTCCATCAGAAAAATTAAGTTTCCCTGATATGACTAATTTTGATCTTTTGTCAAGAACATGTGCGTTCCACTCACATGTTTTGAAGAGAAAAAAAGGAGGGATTGTGGAAAGTTTTCACCTAGCCCCCTCCCAGAAAAATGAAATATCCTAGGAAATATTGAAAAGGCAGAATATTACATTTCCCTGGATGTAAAAAGGAAGAAACATGTTTAAAGAGAGAATAGCTCTGTAAAACGGTGCCCCCCACTCCCAACCCCCCAAGTCGTCGCAGTAGGATACCATGGTCGATGGTATCAAAAGCCGCCGAGAGGTCTAATAGGACCAGGACAGAGGAGCAGCCCCTGTCCCGGGCCCGCCAGAGATCATCGACCAATGCGACCAATGCCGTCTCCATGCAGTACCCGGGCCTGAAACCCAACTGAAACGGATCCAGGTAGACAGCTTCATCCAGGTACTGGGGAAGCTGACGTGCTACCACACTCTCGACAACCTTTGCTACAAAGCGAAGGTTGGAGACCGGACGATAGTTGGCTAAAGAAGCTGGGTCCAGGGAAGGCTTCTTAAGGAGGAGCCTCACCACCGCCTCCTTCAAGGTGGTGGGAAAGAACCCCTCTCTCAATGAAGCATTGGTAATCACCTGGAGCCAGTCTCGTGTCACCTCCCGGGAAGCTGAAACTAACCAAGAGGGACACGGGTCCAGCACGCAAGTGGCAGCACTGAGTCTCCCCATAATCCTGTCCATGCCTTTGGGGGTCACAGAGTCAAACTCATCCCAGATTGTCTCCACAAGATTCATCCCTGTCGGCTCACCCGAATCTACCCAGTCAAAGTCCAAGCCTGTCCAGATCTGAGCAATTTTATCCTGCAGATACTGAACAAATTCTTCAGCCCTACCCTGCAAGGGGTCTTCCCCAGTTCCTTGGTTAAGTAAGGAGTGGGTCACCCTAAACAGGGCGGCTGGGCAGTTATCTGCGGATGCGATAAGTTGCCATTTTGCCGCTTCTATCGCGACTAAGTAGGATTTAATATGAATTCTTATTAGTGTTCGATCAGATTCGGACCGGCTGGCCCTCTAGCCACTCTCTAGGTGTCTTTTCCGGCGTTTCATCTCCTGGAACTCCTCGGTAAACCAGGGAGCCACCCGGGATCGACACCGGGTCAGAGGCCGCAAAGGCACAATGCAATACAAGGCCCCAGTGGCCACCCTATCCCAGGCTTCCACTAGGGCTTTGGTCGAGTTGTGAGCAAGGGATTCAGGAAAAGTCCCAAGCTCCATCAGGAACCTTTCGGGGTCCATCAGGTGCCTGGGGCGGAACCATCTAGTTGGTTCCGCCTCCCTGCGGCGAGGGGTAGCAGTATGAAGTCAAGCCTGATGACGATATGATCAGACCATGACAAGGGTTGAATAGAAATATCCCCTAAATCTAGATCATTCATCCACTGCCCAGAGACAAAAATCAGGTCGAGTGTGTGTCCCCCATTATGGGTGGGGTCTTGAATTAACTGAGTTAGGTCCATAGCCATCATGGAAGCCATGAACTCCTGAGCTGACTTGGATGTCTCGCCAATGGAGGGCAGATTGAAATCCCCCAGGACCATAAGCCTGGGGAAATCAACTGCCAATCCAGCTAACACATGTAGCAGCTCCGGCAGGGCCGATGAAACGCAGCAGGGAGACAGTTACATAACAAAAAGGCCGACATGAGCTCCAAGGCCCCACCTTAATGGGCCATTAAGGTGGCCAAGCCAGTCCCTTTACATAATAAAGAGTTCTCCCCTTCAGCTCCAGGGGGATGGGATTAAGGCATGATAATATTGGCCCTTTTCCCAACTCACCACATGGCATCTGAGAACTCAACCAAACTTGGATTCAAAACGCAACCTAGAGAGTTGCCCCTGCATGGCCCATGGGAGTCTGACAACCAATCAGAAGACAAGCTCAAGATCAAAGGCCAGAGAGGGCATAAAACCAGGGATTCAGCTTCTCTTCCGCCCTTCTCTTCTTCTCCACCAACATTGAAGCATGTGACCATCTTTTCTGTTCAGGACTCAAGCCATGTGTTCCTGTCCACCAATAAACCATTTTTCCAAGCAGCCTCCATGTCTCCAGTGTCTTTTTCCCCACTTGGAGCCGAACCCAGAAGGATATTTCTTTCAACAACTCTTAAGATCTTTGTATGGAATCTTGTTGGCATCTTTACTGATCTGTAAGCATACACATCTAAGGCTCAAACACCAGCTCTTTCTTTTTGTTTGGCTAATTATTGCAATTGCCGCTCACTGTCAAGCTTTCTTAATACTCTGATTATATTAGCAGAAGGCGATTGGAAGAGAAAGTTAATATATACTTAGCTGTGATTTTTGGGAAGAAACAACCGGACAAATCAGAGGCATTGTATATATTTCAATAGAGAATTGTTCGAGTAACGAAGAGGGCTGAGGGAAATGAGGGAGGACACAGTGATGTTACCAATGAAAGAATGTCACAATTTGATAGAAATCAATATAATTACATAAAAGGCAGGGAAGATCTAGAAATAGGAGAACCATCTGCTTACAAAACCTGCCAAAAATTGAATTGTGACAATTTTGTCAATTATTACAATAAAATATAATTATGCCTGAAATCCCTAAAGATTCTCCCTAAGGGGGATCTGCTTTTCTAAACAGTTGGTGTCCCCCTTCTCACCCTACCCCCAAATGCTTTTTTAGCAACTCAATAATAATTTTGCCTGAACAAAAGCCTTTGGCAAAGCCATGAAATATTGAAACACTAAGTTCACTATATGGCATTTAAGCTGCACTTTTCTGGGTGTGTTGCTCTGCATAGATTGCAAGCAAACAAAAACAACTGCTTTATAATGAAAGGGTTTTAAGGCTACAGAATCTGGGCTGCAAAAATCTAGATTCTATGGCATTTAGATAGCAGCCAGGAGAAGTATAAAATTCTCACTCTCGACTGCCATCCCCTGGTTGTTTCAATTTCTGTAATCCTGATCTTATAACCTCAAAGGGTTAAAACCAGTGGTGGGATACTGCCGGTTTAACAACCAGTTCAGTGAGCACATGCTTTCTGCGCATGCATGGTTTGCGCAGGTGCACAGTGCTTACCTTCCAAATCAACAACAGTGAGTGAAACAGCTGGGTGGGGGAGGAAATCAGTTGTGCAATTGAGATGAGCTAGAAAGCAGGAAACAAAGGACAGGATAGAGCAGGGGCGGGTGGGCAATCCCAGCTGATTGTCGGAGTGAACTGGCTTGTTCCCAGCTCATCATCAGAGCTACCGGTTCCCCTGAACTGATCAGAACCGGTAAAATCTCACCTCTGGTTAAAACTCAGCACCAGTGCTCTCTCAGGCTTCATCATCACAAATCTAAATCCTTGGTAGACCGTCTATGACCCTAATATATGTCATCTTCAGAATTATTTTATTTGCAGTCTTTGGCTGAACATCAGTCAGGTTAGAAAACCTAATACTCAGTTCAGACCTACAGCATAAAGGCCAAAGGGAGGAGAGAGGAGAGAAGCTAACCAATTTAAATATCTGGTTAGAACAATCTTATTATTTTTTAACATTATGTTGGTCAGGAAGCACGAGAGAAGGGTAGAAGGAGAGTTAAAGGGAGAAACAGGGATGGGACAGATAAAAGAGGGCTTTGATTTTGTACCTCATTTTCAAAATACATTAGAATTCCTTTACAATTTCCCTTTAGTGGTTATGCTATGAAGAACTACAGGTAGTTCTTGTTGAGCAATCATTTGTTCAATGAACATTTGAAGTTATAACAGTGCTGAACAAGTGGGGTCCATTATGATGGATCCTTGTTAATTGCAGTCATTGTAGTATTCCCACAATCATGTGATCACAACCAGATGCTTGGTATCCAGTTCACAACAGTCACAACACATTGCAGTCACATGATCACCATTTGTGATCTTTACTTCTGGCTTCCCACAAGGAAAATCAATGGGGAAGCTAGCAGAAGGTCACAAATATCAGATCTATGACTGTGGAACACTATGACAGTGGAATATTTGTCTAACAATAAAAATTAGAATATCTGCAATTGCATCATAACTTTATGACATTCACTTAGTGACAGAGTTGCCAGACCCAATTTCCATCATTAAGTGAGGATTATATCCCAACCATGTGAATGTTTATTTTCTTTGAAATTCTAATTTAGTTGCTGAGGGTAAAAAATGTCAAGATGGCTGCCCACACATATAAAAAGGGGGCAGGCCTTGTGCTTGTGACTATCATTTTAACATTTCTATACTTCTATTTCTTTCCCATTAAATGAATAAGAATTTTCTAAAAACTGCACAAAAATGACAATATTCTGAAATGACTCTGCTTAGCAAAAATGGAGGGAAGCAATTTTCAAACAATTTGTTTTCAAAGTGGAGGAATTATTCTAGATTTAATTTTAAGAAAATGTGATAAAGAAGGCTGACAAATAGCATTTTTCACTTTTGGGTGAGTAGGAGATCATGTTAAAATCAGGTCTTTTTCCTTCTGAGTTAATGTAATACATGATTTCGTGCCAGTTTCATGTAAATGTAAAAACTCTGGTACTAGCATGTCTTCAAAATCCCACCTCCCCCCAAATATTCCACAATTTTTTAATTTTCCTGACTAAAATTTTGAAAAAGGATGAATAAAAAAAAAAAGTAAAACGGTCTCAGGAATCAGAATTGAATTAATATAACTCCTTATCATCCTGTTGACAAAGCAAATATATATAGACTATTTAATCCTAATAATTTATACAATCACCATAAATCAATTTGTTAATTTTGTATACAAGTGAAATACATTTTTCATGCACAGCAAAATAAATTTATTCAACAAATATTAAGATATTTGATGAAAACTAGCTCCATGAACTCAGTTATACTTTTCAAAGAGTGTGTTCCATTCTCTAAAACAGAGGTCCCCAACCCCCGTCCATGGACCAGCACTGGCCTGAGGCATGCTAAAAATCAGCCCATGCAAACAAGTGAAGCCCCATTGATGGGATGTAGGCAGCACACAAAACCATGGCCCTCTGGTCCGCAGAAAAATTCTATGGAATAGGTCCATTTGCTGCTCTAAAATATGCTATTTCCCATCATCTCCTAAATTAGTTTGGGCAGTCAGAGATATATAGTTGGAATGGGGAATTCAGTTTTCCTCACTGAAGTAATTCACCTTTAAATAAAGTCCTTCCTGCCTATTGAAGATAGAGAGCAATCTCTGGCTCTCTGATAACAATGTGATGTAACATTAATATTGTTTTAAACGACAAAAAGGCCTGCAAATTTATATCAATTTTTTTAAAAGTGCTGAAAGTATACATTATAGCTATTGTTGAAAAACGCTACCAAATGGTGACAAGCAACTCATAAACTGCTGCTGCAAATCTGATGAAGATTTACCTTTAAATTCCACACATCTATTTTGCACTTACGTTGTTGTAATATCTTAAGTCTAAACCATGTCAAACTCACATCCTCAGAGGGTCGTCACATGATGTGATGCATCTGGCCTGCGGACCAAAGTTTAACAGCCCTGGTCTAAACCAACTAAATGATGTAATGTATCACACAAACCTAGCTATTTTAATCTGTAAATTACATAACTTCCTATGATTAAGTTAACTCGTTAATAACTAAATCATCAATTTATGGCTTAGCATGATGTAAGAAGCCAGCTAATGAGAAACATTTGTGTATTTGAGGTTTATGCATATGCATTATTGAAGTCACCTGCTGTTTTTAAGGTGCTATGGCAGCTATTTTTATTACTATGAAGAAGCTTGTTTAAAGGGTACTTAACTAACCTGGATTATCTCCTTAGGCTATATAAATCCCAATTTAAAATTCATTTCCTTCTTTTTAAATGATAACTATATCTTTAACAGAATTATCTAATGCAGTCAAGGTGAGGGTCATCATGCAATCAGAAGTGATGTTACCAGTAGAACAGTGGGAGTGCTGGAATGGAAGTATGCAAGCGGGGTGGAGAACGGGTAGGCATAAGCCATGCAGGAAATAAGTAATAACACTTATTTGCATCTGGAATGAATTCCACAGTGCATTAGATTTAAAAAATCACAACTTGCTTTACATTAACAATTCTAACAGCTTGCTTTTCCAGGATTCCCATTTTAAAGAAGTAGTGGGAAAGAGAAAAGAATAACTAGCAACAAGATGGTGGACGCAGTTCCGCCATTGGAAGACTGAAAGAACAGATTATGGATAGATCACCATGGAAAAGGTATATCTATGTAGTCTCTTAGTGCTGTAAAATGAGCTCATTGTGTGCTAGTAATAGAGGCATAAGTAAGATTGCCTACTACAAAGTTTGGATTACTACAGCATTTTTTTTCTTAAATAGTTAACAATACACTTGATGGTACATAATCAAAAATCAATCAATGTAAAGTTAATGTTGCAACTGATGCTGGATTTTTGGAAGCAGATCATCTAAAATTCCCATAGTCCAAAACTCCCAAATTAGATGTACTATTGGGTATAGTAATAGCAATAGCACTTAGACTTAAATACCACTTCACAGTGCTTTACAGCCCTCTCTAAGCGGTTTACAGAGTCAGCATATTGCTCCCAACAACTGGGTCCTCATTTTACGAACCTCGGAAGAATGGAAGGCTGAATGGACTGCCAAATTGCAGTCAGCCAGCAGTCAGAAGTCATCTGCAGTACTACATTCAAACCACCGCTCCACTGCAGATTCTGGGAAATTAATGACAATAGGCTAAGTTGCTGAATATGGGTGGGCTGAGATAAGAAAGTAAATTATGAGGTCTACTAAGGACAGGAAATACAAACAGCCACCAAGACTTATCCCTGGTCTAGTTCTTGTACTGGTACAACATAGAATCATATGATGGGCTAATGATACCGGAGAAGTAAGCTGTTAATACTTTCTCCTCGTCCATGAATATTCCTTCACATACAATATTTATGTTGATGGAGCATGACAAAAGTGGAAAAACATAGGAGTCATAGCTATATGATTATTTTCTATCCTTCTATGACCACTTTTCAATAGGCAAAAAACATTACAATTACATTTTCAAAGAACTGTGCCCCATTCTTTCAGAATTTCTGCATATTTATTCTTCATATATTTCTTCATGATACAAACATTGCCCCATCTCAGAGTACCATCATCCTCTTTGTAACTTATCAGAATTTTCTAAAACATATTTGCCTTCTTGGAGGGCTGGATTTTAGTTTTGTCACATCCAGGAAGTTTATTCTAAGTATCTCATTTCACTGTATTTTTCCCATCAGCTTCAGTACTCTTTCACCTACCCAGCTATCTTGCAAAGAGATTACTGGGCTGCCGTTTTTGTAAACAAATAGATAATTTGGAAGAAAGAAAACAGATGGGTAAAAAGAGTCCTCCCCCCCCCCAAAAAAAAAAGAAAAAAAGAAAAAAAAGATTTTTAAAGAGAAATAGTACCAGAACCAGAAAGACCTATATATGCTCAGTGGAAAGGGTCTGCTGGCATTTCATGGAATGGCTGACATTCTGCTCAGATATTATAAGTTGATGGACTATTCCATTACCACCATTACAAGATTAATAAATAGTAGTTATCATTCGGGTCTGAGTTATGCTGGAATAGCATCTAGGTAACCTGGATAAGATCATAAGCCTGGCCAATGGAGAAGTTCAGTAATTCGTCTTCCCAAAAGACTATTGAAGAACATCTATAGGATGTGGAGACAGCCTTGGGCTTTCGGCTCGGAGATACGGTTTGCAGTATCTTGAAGGACTAAAGTCCCATTTAGGTCGCGAATGCAATCTAAACTACTATTCGTTTACGCGTACAGCAAGCATTCCCCATAGCTAAGATTCAGCGACCTGTTTTCGGTAGGATAATAAAGGGCGAAGAAGGAAAGTGGCTCTGCTCGGGAGTGCAAGGTGCGCTCATCTTTCCCTACAGCAGATTTCGACCCACAATGTCCCCCTTGTTTGGTAGTAAAAGGCAGAGAACCGGTGGATCTCCTGATGCCCGGCTCTTATTGACAGCGAGGAGGGGGATTGTGGGTCGAGGTCTCTCATTTTTTCTTTCCAGATCAGGAGGCGCTAGGGCCCTTCCCCAGCGCCGATCTCTGTGCTCCGTAAAAGAGCAGAGGGAGGGGCCGATAGCAGATCCAGGCGAATTTACAGCAGGGAACCCGCGGAGGAGCCGGCGAATTGGCTGCCTCTCACTGCGCAAGTGACATTTTCGTCATGTTGGTCCTGTCTCCGATCCTTGCCCACCTCCTGTTTAGCTCGATGAGTCCCTGGCCTGTTTTGAGCGATCTTACTTTGCCCCCCACCGCTCAAGATATAAGACAGATCCAGTGAAGCCTCCCGTATCCTGGCCAGCAGTAACAGTGTCCTGGCGGCTGCTCCTGAGAAAAGTAAGGGACTGGTTTTTTTGTGAGCAATCAGGTGTGTATGTGTGTGTGTGAGAGAGAGACATTCGCTATTAAAGATTAGCAGAGGGAGGGAGCCGCTGCGTTTCTGTGCAGATGGTCTGATTTGGAAGGACTGAAAGAGAGAATGTAGGATGCTGTACATCCAGGGCAGTCTTCCCCAACACGCACCTTCTATATGTGTTAAGAAAAGATTGTCGTCATTACCAATAGTGTACTGGGCATTGTAATCTCTATACAGAAAGGGGAAGTTAGATTAGATTTTACGGAGCTTCAGAGAATATTCTACTAGGTCTCTCTCTTTCTCTCTCTCTCTCTTCCCTCCTCTCCCTCCCTCCCTCCCTCTTCACACACAAATGTATATACATTTGTGGGCAAAAAAAATTAATAACGAAAAGTGAAAAACACAGGAAGGCATATCTATATGGCCTGTGTCTGCCCAGAGGTTTGTAAGATTCATAGACCTGGGGAAAACCCCTTCAGTAATTGATGAATTGTCCTTAAATCTAGATCTAAAAGATTTGAAGAATGTTCAGACAGAGATTCAGCCAAAATAATAAAAGCTTAATAAGTTTAGACACACCAGGCATATTTTTTTAAAGAGAAAATTTTGGTCAATATAAGCAATATGTTGCTTAACCATCTGAAACATTTTTTAAAGATGAAAATTTCTGTTTTTAGCCTTGACTTAAAGATTGCCATTCTTTAAATGCTTCTCCACGATGAATGTTAGAATTATGCTTAGAGATAACATGGGTGATGACTAAGTATATTTTAGGTTAGATTTTGACTTAACTTTCATATGCAGGCTTTGTCCTGATAAACTAACTACTTAAGAGCTTCCTGGCCTACTATAATACCCATACCATCAAAGAGGTTATTCAATCTCCAATGGCTCATTAATGACAGCAATCAATGCTAGATCTTAATCCCAGACTACATAAAAGCAACTACAAATCCGTTTTATGATTCCTTTATACACGTATATTCTCCACTTGTCTCCTTCTCTTTCTTTTTCATCAAAACATGGAACATAGAGATCTTTTTATGTCACTTAACTGCTTGTGCACTTATATAGAGAATTCCCATGATACACACTTCCTGTTTCTGAGGCAGACATGCTTGAGGCAGACATGCTCATCACACATTCCTATATACGTTTTTTATTTCATCTAAACCAGGGGTGTCCAAACTTGGGAACTTTAAGACTTGTGGACTTCAACTCCCAGAATTCCCCAGCCAGCTTAAAGTTCCCAAGTTTGGACACCCCTGATCTAAACAGTTCCTATAATATGGAACATGGAATTTATTCACCTGCATGTTCTAACACACACTTTTGCTTTTACTTTCTCAAAACATGTCATCTTGCATGAATAAATAGAAATCCCTTTGTGTATATCTTTTGTGTTCCTCCTCTCTTAAGCACTCATTTATCATCCCTTTTCTACTATAGCTTTCTACATTTGTTGCCCTATATTTTAAAAGGAGGGAATAAACTATCACATCTTATACTTGAATTTTTATGCTCACTGACAAAAAGTTTTTGTAGGAAGCATTGTGCTTGTTTTAAAGTTATCTGAGAACAGATGATAGCAGCAACATGTAACCTTGGATTACAATTTTGGAAGATAGATGGAGGACTTTTTTTGTTCCCAGTGAAGCCCCTTGCTTTGCTAGGTCCCACATTCCTTGTTGTGTCTACATATGCTAGGTAAGTGGAATGAACTTTACCATTCAGATGCACAAGGAGGGAATCCTCCTTCCAAATTAAAAGGATTGAAAAGATTTTCCCCTGCTAGGCCATTTCCCCCTGCTCCCCAAGAGTTACCATTTTTATGTCTTTTCTCTGCTGTCTCCTACCTGTAATCTGAAATGCAGCAATTTTCTATTCTAAGACATGTTCAGACCAAGTCTCTGTAATTCCTGCTTCACCCGTTTGCAAAATTCATTTATTAATGCCTCTCTTCTCTACTTCCCAGCTTTTCCAAAGTCCCTCCTTCTATTGGTTGTTGCTAATCTTATTTATAGGTATCAAATTGTTTTGACATCAAAACAACTTGCATTTCTTCTTTTTAAAAACAAAAAGGTATATTCCTTTTTGTTAAAAAAAATGTTGAACAAACATTTCTTCTGCTATGTAGCTTGAACAAAAAGAGATGTCTTGTGTGTTGTTTAACTAGCTCTATGAACAAACAAGTTAGTACTAATGATAGAGGGGCCTCTTTGATCCAGTTCATCCAATGCAACTTATGTTTCTTTAAACAGACGTATTTAACACATTTGTTGAGCTCATGGTGCAATACAAGTAAGCTAATTTAATAGGGGATGACATTTTTCAATTTCATAAAATCCGGGAAATAAATATTTTCCTATGTAGCTAGTCACTTGAAATTGAATTAAGAGTTTAGAGCTGGTTGTACTATCTTTGCTTAATCTTATATTCCTCTATGATATTAATACTGAAATATAAAAGGCTTGAAATTTTAGCTATTTTTAAAACAACTATTGTTTTTATGGAGACAGATGGTTAATAATATTAATAATATAGCCAGAATATTGCTACTTCTTTTATGTAGTCTTGTAATCTCTTATAGAAAACACCTCTTCAATTTTTTTATGTGTTTATCAGGAATGATGGGTAAAGAATTTTTCATGTGAGATCTCATAAACTGGAGACGTGGTTTAGTAAAGAGGATACCAGCCCTCAGTTGTTTTTACAGCTTGACCATGTTAATTATTTGTAGCTGAAAGTGGCCTCTTTTCTGTTTAAAAAGACTCTTTTTCTGGACCTGTGAGTCTTGAAACAAAGAATTATAACCAAAATAATATTTGAAAGCGCTAGTACATTGATATATTCATAATCTTAAGGAGAAATGTAAAAAGTTTAGTTATCAATATTCAGCATTTTAGCTATGAAATTACTCTCACATATACGTATGTGACTTTCTATTTTATTATTTGTTTTTCCTATCATTAATAAAATATTATATAAGTTCTAGAATAAGATACATAAATATTTTTATAGAATGAATTAATAGTTGAATATATTTGGTAGCTAGATTTGTCTGGTATTGGATCACTTTCTCAGTTTAAGACTATTACATCTGCCTAACCTTGCTTAAGCCTTGAACTAATCAGGGTCTCTCCTACTTAATACTGAGAGAAGTTCTTTCTTTCAGAACTGTGGTCTAGATTGAGAAGCTGAAAAAAATATTGTAGAAGGTAGAAATGGCAAACCATTTCTGTTTTTGCTCAGGAATGTTACATAAATGCATCCAGGAGTCATATTGGTTTTGAAGAAGACTGTACTGATTAAATAGTTTTCCATAGTTTTTACCTACTTCTTGCCCAGAAGCCTAGTTTACGTAACATATGTGAATGCTAATGTAGGAGCTGTGGTAGCTTGATGGTTAGAATGCAGCATTGTAAGATAACTATATCCATAGCCAGGAGTTCAGTCCTGTCTGGTTTAAGCTTAACTCAGCCTTCCATCCTTGCAAGGTCAAGAAAAATGAGAATCCGGATTGTTGGGGCAATATCTTTATTCAAATATGTTTCCGTGATAAAGAGGCTCACAAAGACATCAATCTGTTTTGGGTACAATCTATCCAGTCAAGGTAACAATCCCAGAAAGGAAGAACAGTCTCAAAGAAAAGTTTACTAATCCAACAACAGTGCAATCAAAACACATCATCCCAATAGGCTATGTTCAAGGAGTACATATTACACAGATATAATGTCAAGGCTCCAATTAACGAACCTAAGCAAATCAGAATTCTGAGACTTGGCTCCTTCTTGAAGGTCTTTACTGAGTACACCAGATTGACAGTTTCAATGGAAAACTAATTCTAAAACTTTCCTGCGGTTTCAGTATAATTAAACTAGGAAATAACCCAATCCCCAAGTGTCACAGGTCACACTGATCAAGTGGGTTAATTGGTGGGGTCTTCAGGCACTCCTTCCTCAACCTTATCTGTTGCCAGTAGAGATGACATGGTTCTCATGAGAAAGCTCTTTGTTGTTTCTAGTAATGCATTCCAACCTCCTTCCCACCTTTCTCCTGTGTGGCAACTCAGGAACAGAAGGATGGCTATGGCCAATTCAGTTCAAAGTTGACAGTCAATTCTCCCCCCTACCATGTTTTCCCCAAAATAAGATCCACCCTGAAAACAAGCCCTAGCCTGATTTTTAGAGGTGGGCCTAATATAAGCCCTATCCTAAAATAAGCTGGGGGATGGCGTGGCCCCCCCGGACCCTTGGCACAGTGTAGATACCTGTAAATTTAAGCACGGAGGCAAGGTGGGGGGTAAGATAGATGATCTGGATGTGCTGCCGGCTGCCTGGCATGGAGGAGGCTCGCCGGAGGCATAGGGGAGGGAGGAGGTGATTCCAATGCCCCCATGTGGGCGCCTGCTTCGTGCAGCGGTGAACAAGCCAAGAGATAATGGGATTGAGTGGGTGACATATTGGGATTGTCTGCCTCCTCCCACCCCCTGTGCCTCTGCCTCCTCCTGGCTCTGCCACACAATTTTTGCCCAGAGGGAGAAGAAGCTTCACCTGCTTGCAAATGGGATGCTCCATTTCAAAGCGTCCCATTTGCAAGCAGATATAGCTTTGAGTCACCCTCATTTCTCCATCAGAACAGAGTGTTTTGCCTGGCTGTCCCAGCGCCAGAAGATGTGAGCTGGTGGCTACGTGGGCTCCTGCTGCACATGGCTGGTGGTGCTGCTGCCACTAGGCAGTTATCAGGGTGTGGAGCCACAGGAGTCCTGAGGTAAGCTGGTGTGCATGTCGGCCGGCTTCCCCCCCCCCCAACTTACAGCGTTGGCACTCAAAAAAATTAAGACACCTGCCAAAATAAGCTCCAGTGCTTATTTTGGGGGCCAAAAGACAATAAGATTGGGTCTTATTTTCAGGGAAACACTAGTTAGTGAGGAATATCTGGAAAATACCAAATGTAGACAGATTAATTTTTCCTTAGCCACCCCTGCCACTACCTGGCTATTCTTTTGGATTCTGGAGATTTTTCCCATGGAATTTTCTGATCAGCCTGTCTGCTCTTATGTTTTGACTCTTCACCCAAATGCTTCTGAAAAGGGAAAGCCCTTCCACTGTACTAAGTACTGTAACCTCCCCTTGTACAGCCTAGAATCCAGGATTCTTTTTACTTCGTAATGGGTCTCTCCATGTACTGCAATGGGACCTGGGGTTTCCTGAGCTACTGGCCTTAGCTTCGAACCTATCACTGGCTTCAAAAAACTACTGTGGAAGAGCAGATGTATTTTCCCCAACAGGCATGGGCGTTTCAGCTCCACCATGACTGAGTTAATAATTTTTACAATGGGAAAAGGTCCTATAACATAGGACACAGCTTTTACATGGCAGGTATTTGAAGAAGGGGTAAACTTTCTCTCCTATGTAAAAAGTCTTTGAGGGAGGGAATGCCTTTTGTCTATCTGCTCCTTTTGCGTGTCTTAATGACTTTGGTGAGTGCCCATTTTACATTCCCACAAGCCTGCTGCAGTGAGTCTATCCATTTAGTCAGGCTTATTGAAGAAGGGGGCTCCTGAGAGAACTCGGGCATTGGGACAAACTCCACCCCTGTGGCCACCTTGAAAGGCATGAAACCCATGCTGCTATGTACAGTTGTTGTATGCCACCTCAGCAAATGGTAATAGGTCAGCTCAATTGGTTTGCTTGCATGTGAAATAGTGCAACACACCATGCAGCGTCCTGCCACAAGTGGCAGCGTGGGCATGAAGAACCTTATAGTATCCTGCCATGAGTGGTGGCACCGGTGCGATGAGTCTCACCGTGTCCCGTTGCAAGCAGTGGCATACCATATGCATAATTGGCTCACATTCTTTTCTACCTTCTCAGAAGGGAAACAAGACTGAAAGGAAGTACAGTCAAGTGGAAATGGTTGGAGTGTATTTAGAGGAATATAGCCGAAAGGAAAAGGATAGCTGATAGTAGCTTTTTAAAACATTACTTCCTCAAAAAAAATCCTCCAGAAATTAAAACTGTTTTAATCAGCTGAAAAACAGCTCAGAGACAGCTTTACAACTTGGAGACAAGCTTGCACGGGCTGCACAACAAGCCATGTGGCATCTGGCTGTGAGTGGCCACAGAAGAAGTTGGGCAGTAGCATGACAGGTGTTGGGGCATGGGAGGCCTGGCTGCAGAGGTCCTAAGGTAAGCAGGTAAGACATCCCCCGAAAATAAGACCTGCTGCTTATTTTTGGGGCCAAAAGAAAATAAGACCGGGTCTTATTTTTGGGAAGTACGGTATCCCACGATAGGCAATCCACTGATATTCTAAACCTTATTACCTAATTACTTTATTTATGATTAATTTAACCATGCTTTACTAAATCAAACCAAGGGTTTTTTTCTGGATTTTCACAATATGCTTACCCATAAATGGACAACTTGGCTTGGATTTTTACAAAATGCTAGGCTAAAATCTCATAACCTGGTATTTCATTATATTATCTGAAAACATAATGCTCTTTTAAACAATTGTTTTAAACTTGGTGGATGTTTGCCCTGCTGAAGAAGCTGTAAAAGCTAGTTAGTCTGAATTTACTGAGGCAATATAAATAATGGGAATACTGCAATTTTCCTCATTAACACAATTAGAGTAACAAGCAGAACTCCATTTCTTGTAGATTGCAACATAATACTTGAGTGTTGGTGCAATTGCAATTGCAAGTGAGAACTTGGAAGAAATTGTTAACATTTGCATTTTTATGATACAGCCCCTATTTAATCTCTATTCAAATAATGATAACCAAATATATACAAAGAGAGTCAATTGGTTGACTGGAACTCCTGATTTATTTCAGACCGGTAAAGGAATTCTGTGGAGAAAGCCATTTTCATAGATCTAGATTGGCAGGGTCATAGTCCTAAATCTTACTCATTGAATCGAACAAAAGGCATTTCTGGAGGTGGGAGAGCTTCCATAATTCCATGCTATGGGAAAAAGCAGGGATTCCTTCTCAATTTTACAAAAGGGACAATTCTAGCCAGGCTGCTTCACAAATCTGAGATTCAAATCCATTCTCAGGATATGTCCTGGGATAAACATAGCAATCTTTTCTGCTCCTTTTCTCTTTAGCACGTTCTCTTGACATATATGTCAAGAGATCCATACACTTGGAGGTATTTGGAGGCATGGAATATAGCTATATCATAGAATCTAGTGCATCAAAGGAATCTGAAAACTTGTAATCTTATTACAAATAATTGGTAAAAAGAATTTAGCTTATGATTATTATGTCATATATAAAATGCAAACTATTGATGATGATGATAATAATAATAAAGCTGGATCGTGCAATTCATGAATATAGCAGAAGAAAAGAGAAATAACTGTCACAAAACACACAGACCTGAAAATAGAAGTAGAATGACTATGGGAAAAGAAAACAAAAGAAAACAAAGATAGGTCCTTATATAATTCCAAAATTTCTGGAACACCATCATCATCAATCAATTGTAAAAGGCAGCTTAACCTGGAACAGTTTATATCCTGTAACACTATTGAACATTCACATCTACCAATCCCAGGTGCTTGGAAGGACTTGATAGGTGCATTAAAATGCAAATCTAATCTACGCATCAGACAACCAACACTAATAATATGCAATTATCATATGATTCTTTTTCATTCTTGCCATATCCATGCAAAATGTATTCACATATATGAATAAGCTATTGGCAAACACACACAGCAGACAAGACTGTCACAGTATCTTGAATTGCTTAGAGGTGGCATTTTAAAAATAATAGTTTCTAGAGCGCATCCATTTGGGGAAAGCTTCTGTGGACATTAACCATGATGTTGGTTCACTTACTTGCCTATGCCCATCATTCAATGACATGCATGTTATCATCTAGGTTTTAATTTAGATATAATCTGAAATTCTCTTTATAGTGTGTAAAAAAGTTGTAGATCAGACAAATCAAAATTACAACATCTACTTGTTAAATTTTTGCTCAACAAGACAGAAGTTTTGTAGTGAAAAAAGGGGGGAAAAGAAGGCAATTCCCAGCAGATAACAATATATCTGTTATACTGTATATGCAATAAAATATATCTATTATACAACTAATTCAGTCTTTCCAGCTAAGGCCTTTCAGATGTCCAAGGAATTTTAGAAGTTGTCATCTTATCTATACAAATAAAACCATTCAAGACGGAGGAGAGCTGACGTTGCGATGGCACGACATGCAATATTGGTGCTCCGAGATCGCAGACGAATTTCTGCCACTGGACGGTCCATTTGTACCTAAACCGTCCTGCAGAGATGGTGATTGAGAAGGGCACCTCCTGCTGATCTCAGGGATACCGCAAAGTCCCTGAAAGATTCAGAATAGCCCTTTTTTTTCCAGCAACAGAAACACAGCTAATGAAGCTGCTGATGTTGGGACAGCTCCGGAATGGGAAGAAAGCGGAAAGAGAAAGTGTGTCGAATTGGTGAGGAAATTTTATTATTAGAGGAAGAGACTATCCAAGAAAAAAAATTAAGTTAAGATTGAAGACAGAAAATTGTAGGTGGTGAGATTGATCTGCATTGAACTTAGTGTGTTATCCAGTTTCTAATTTTTTTTTCACGGATGGAACTTTTGCAGGGGCTCCCTATTTTTTAAACTGAATGGATTAATTCTTTCTTCTTTTTTTTCCACTTTTGCTTATACCTATGGAGTAAAATTCTCTTTTTTATATAATGCTTGATTTGATTGGTTTGATTGTTTTTGATCTCCATTTAAAAGTTTTTTCTTTCTTAAGATTGGAATATAAAAAAGATAATAAGAAGGATTATAAAGAGGGTTGTAACAAGAGGAAAAGCAGTTACACTGCCACTTAGAGGCTGGAGGCTGGATACATTGTTTTTTCTTCTTTCTCTTTGATCACTTGAGATTCAAGGTTCTTTCAGCTTGTTTACTGACAGTGATAGTAGGAAGAGCATAAGTTGTTTATACAGGTGCCTTTTGGAAGTTCTATCACTAGCTATTGGAGGGAAGACAACATTTTGACTTGAAAGATAATAAATGAACCTGTTTGAAGTTTATTAAAATAGCCTTGAACCAGTGGTGGGTGTCAAAAATTTTTGGAACCTCTTCTGTAGGTGTGGCCTGCTTTGTGGGAGTGGCTTGTTGGCCATGTGACTGAGTGGGAGTGGCTTGCCGGCCATGTGACCGGGTGGGCAGTGGCTTGCCAGCCATGTGACCAGATGGGAGTGGCTTGGCAGTCATGTGACCGGGTGGGCGTGGCCAAGATGATGTCACTGAATTCTTTGCCCCAATGGATGATCTACAAAAAGAAGATATAAAAAAGGAAATTTATTATTTTGTGCACTTACTATTTAAATAAGATTAAAATAAGTACACAAAACAATAAAAGAGCTACTTACAGAAGGTAAGTAGCTTACTACTTACTACTTGTATTTCAATGGGAATACAATACATATTTAATTTTACACATGTTAACAGCTGCTGGAATTGTGTTTGCACAACAGTGGAAAAAACAAAGATATGAAAATGAATAAATATTAGAATGTGCAGGAATGAATAAATTGACAATTAAAATCAAGAAGGCTTCGAATACTTTTTCATGTGGGATTTGTTTTATCAATTGCTAACTAATAGAAACAGCAATTAGAAATTTAAAAGTATGAAAGAAAACACCAATTATGTAAAGAAAGATCACTAAAATGTATAAGGAAATATTATTAGTACGATCATTATTAATGTGTAGATAACTGCGGAACATTACACACCCCCACACATAAACTATGACAGTGCCAGGAAAACACAAAAAAATAACAATTTCCCCCCAAAAGACTGAAGTTGAAACCAGTTTTTTCCCCTAACCCTAAGAACAGGAAAGACAAAGCCACTGGAATAAAAACGATCAAGGCTTTGTGGGAAATTATAAAGGACAGTGCCAGGAAGCTTACAGAACCAGCAACCACCTCACAATTACCTAGACAACCAGATATCACACAGAAACACGCAAAATCTGGCAAAGCTGCCTTGACCATCCTGGCCTGCCCGTAGAAAAGCAGCCACCTTGAGACACGTAAACCATGCACCAACCTGTACACTTAAAAGCAACATATTGCATCACAAATAAAACATTTACAAAAAGGAATAATATTTCTTGTAATAAACATTCTATAAACAATAAATAAATAAAAATTCCCTAAAAATAATTTTAAAAAAAGATACTCTACACACAATAAATTTAAAAAAATCATTAAACATATTCTATACATAATAAATTAAAATAAAACCATTAAAAATATTCTATACACAATAAATAAAATTTGAGATTGTGGAGATGTAATTCTGAGGCCGGTCATTGTGGAAGGTCCTGATGAGGAATTCACGATGACCACGAGGCAGGAGGCATATAAATTTAATAAATGAAGAAATAAATGCCCTGTGGTCTCGATGTTGTGCTTGCAGATGTTTTATTGTCATTGGTGTGAGATACCTAGCTGGGTCATGAAATGCCTGCAAGAAAATCACCAAGCTCAGGGAACACCAAGGATCCCGCTGTCGTCTCCCCCCCCCCACTCATCCTCCTCCTCTCAATATATCCCACACTTTCTAGCACTGATGATGATGACAATACCTGGTTTGGGTAATGAAACATCTGCAAGAAAACAAGAAAGCTCAGAGAGCACCAAGGACCACACAGTCGTCGCCCTCCTCCTCTCTGTATACCCCATTTTTTCTAGCACTGATGATGACACCTGGTTGGGTAATGAGATGCCTGCAAGAAAACCACCAAGTTCAGAGAACACCAAAGGACCCCACAGTCCTCTCCCTCCTTATCTTTTTCTTTTTTGTCCTTCTACTTCTTCTCCTCCTCCTTCCCCTTCAACCACACTCCCTTCTAGCACTGATGATGTTACCTAGTTTGGTAATGAAATGTCTGTAAGAAAACCACCAAGCTCAGAAAGCAGCAAGGATCCCACTATTCTCCACCTCCTCTTTCTCCTCCTCTTTCTCCTTTTTGTCCTACCTTTCTCCTTCTCCCCCCCAACCCCACTCCCTTTTAGCGCTGATAATGTTACCTAGTTTGGTAATGAAATGTCTGTAAGAAAACCACCAAGCCCAGAAAGCAGCAAGGATCCCACTATCCTCCACCTCCTCTTTCTCCTTCTCCTTCTCCTTTTTGTCCTATCTTTCTCCTCCTTTCCCCCCAACCCCACTCCCTTCTAGCACTGATGATGTTTCTTAGTTTGGTAATGAAATGTCTGCACCAAGCTCAGAGAGCACCCAGGACCCCTCATTACAACCTCATTACAAAATACCGCCCATCTCCCCGTGCTCAGAAAAGGAAGCATGGGTAAGTCCTTTGCTAGCAGGCAGATTTTAGGATGCCTGCCACCACCAAAGCACCTTCCTGGAGTTGCTTTTCTGAGCACAGGGAGACAGACGATAGTTTGCGCGGTGCAGCTGATGCCTAGGAGGTCCTAGGAGACCGGCCACACCGCGTAAGCTCCCGCCGCTGTCCCCACCCACGCGCCCTTGCTTTCTGGTGGCCAGGCATCTTAGGCAAGTCCGGGGACCTTACAAAGGCCTTGCGAGGTCCCCGAACTTGTCAAAGATGCCAGTCGAGCTGCATAAGCTCCCTCTGCCGTCCCCACCCCTGCGCCCATGCTTTCTGTCGGCCCTGTGGCCCTGCGCTATAAGTGAGCCCGGGATTCTTGCAAGGCCGCAAAAGTTCACCGGACTCGCTTATAGTGCAGGGCCGCGACAGCCCCCCCCCGTCCCACGCTTAGTTGCAGCTTACTTAGCTCCTCGGAGTCAGCAGGCAGCAATAGAGAGCCAAGCAGGAAAAAAGGTAAGTGGGTTTAGATAGGGTTCTTAGAGGTGGACGGCGCGATTGGTGAGGTAGCCAATCAGTGAGCGGTGGGCGGGGCTAGGATAGTGCGGACAGGCAGGGGGAGCGAGCAATGGAGCGGCTTCCGGACGGGCGGCGGTGAGCAAGCGAGCGACAGGTCCAGGGCAGGCATTCCGGAATTTACTTCCGGGTCCACCAGTGGAACCTCTTCTAACCGGTCCGATAGATTTGATGAACCGGTTCTACCAAACCGGTGTGAACTGGTAGGAATCTGCCTCTGCCTTGAACCCTATAGTGGCAGTGTCTGCAAAATTGAAAGTAGGAAAAAGAAACTCTAACATCGCAAATGATTATGTTTGAAATTCAAAATCTATTAGTTGTGACAGAGAAAATTGAAAAGAGATTGGAGAATATGGAATACAAAACAGAAAAATCTGATGGAGAAACTGAGGATGTTTACCAAATGAAGAAAGTGGAGGACAGAGTTCAAAAGATGGAAGAAAAAAATGAGCAAAGAGATAAGAAATCTGTGGATACTGACAACAAAGTGAGCGTGGTTGGTAATGGCAAGAGCGGAAGATGGAATGGGGAGATAGATGGATTGGAACTCTACCCCAGATTTCAAAGCACAGAAGAAGAAAAGAGAGAAACATTGACGGAGATAAGGAAATAAATCTTGACAGACGCATTAGTGATAACCAAAGATAAACTGATGGAAAGAACAGATGTTGGGTTTCAAGCTTTTATGAGGTACAAAAGGAATAACAAGTTGCCAAGAGAAGTTTATACAAGATTTATTAAGAAAGTAACTAGAACATTAATGCTACAAATGGCAAGAGATATAAGACCGTACTATTACTGGAAAGATACAGGTTGATGCAATGAAAATGTATAATAAAAAATTAAGCTAAATTTAGTTTACTAGTAGTATGTATAAATTGAAACGACAATAGCTATAGTTAAATAGTGATTAATAATGATAACAATACACATAGATATATTAGTTTGATAATATGAAATTTTATATAAACAATGCATGGAGAATATGACAGGAGGTTTAAAAGTTTTATCTAGAATATGTTATAAAGATGTATTGTGATTGGATGATTTTAGGATGATTTAATGGAATGTTATCATATAATCCTATTCTAGATTTTGAATATTATATATAAAAGGATGTAGAAACAATTATAGACAAATTAAGGTTGAGGTATAATAATCGTGATATACGTGAATATAGGTGAATTTAAAATATGCTATTTGATATGAAAAGCAGGTGGTGATTATGGAAGAGATGCATGGAAATACTGTAACCAACTGACACACTTTCTACAATTTGTAATGGAAGATGGCTTTTTTATTTTTATGTTTGTTTGTCTTTGTTCAAAAACAAATAAAAATTGTTTAAACAACAAAACCATTCAAGGCCTGTATTCAGTCCAGTAGACTTATCTATAGTCACCTTCCTCATCTCAAGCTAATGAACTTGGACCTCGGGTGTTAAAGTTCATTTTAAGAAACTGTTTCCTTCAAAAATTAATAATGTCATTTTTCTTCTCCTTATTTTTAGGTTTCCAAGTGCAGTACAAAATGCCAACTACTGTCACCTTAATCTTTCTGCTTTTAAGCATTGCAATTATTGTTACTATTACACTTGTTCAGATGAATCGGAAACAGATCCTTTCTCCAGGTCTAAAGGTAGGCTTAAATAATAAGCTAGGACTTTTGTAACATCTGATATTTAACTGAGATATTAATTGCTGAGGCAATAACATAATATTGAAAACAAATTACCTGAAAATGCTCAGCCCAGGGAGAAACTACAGCTAGTTTCCACACCTAGACCAGAACCGAAGTGGCACTGTGCAGATTTATGCCTGGATATTTTCTTTTTTCTAGATGTTCTCCAGATGTACTGTACTTCAACAACTGTTGTTATGCAATGCGAGGTCCGTTGTTAACAAGGCCCCCCTCATTCACGATCTAATTTTAGAGGGGGAGCCGGACCTCGCGGGAATAACGGAGACCTGGTTGGGCCACGAGGGAGGTCTTCCCCTCGTGGAAATGTGCCCACCAGGCTACCGAGCATTTCACCAGCCCCGGGCCCAGGGAAGGGGCGGCGGGGTGGCAGCAATTATTCGGGAGGACTTAGAGCCGAGGGAGTCTACTGTGCCACAGACGTCCGGATGTGAATCCCTTGTTGTGAAATGGGGGCCTGGGAGACAGTTGGGCCTGCTGATAGTATACCTGGCTCCTCGCTATACATCAGCGGCCCTGCCCGAACTCCTCGAGCTGATCGCATCGGTGGCAGTTGAGACCCCCAAACTTTTAGTGATGGGGGATTTTAACCTGCCATCGATGGGAGAAGCATCAGAGGGGGTTCGGGAGTTCATGGCTTCCATGACAGCCGTGGACCTGACTCAAATGATTCAGGGCCCAACACACGAGGGAGGACACACTCTGGACCTTGTTTTTGTCTCTGGCCAGTGGCTGAGTGATCTGGGAGGAGGGGACTTAACCATCACTCCCCTGTCATGGTCAGATCACTCACTCCTTTGTCTTGACTTCCCTGGTGCTACCTCCCGCTGTGGGGAGGCGGAACCGGAAAGTTCTAGATGGTTCCGCCCGAGGCGCCTAATGGAACCTGATAGGTTCCAGACGGAGCTTGGGCCACCTCCTGTAACCTTGACCCGCCCCCGGGTAGAGGACCTGGTGGTTGCATGGAATAATGCAACTACCGGGGCCTTGAACCGGGTGGCGCCTTTGCGGCCTCTCCGGCGGCAACGATCCACCCTAGCCCCTTGGTTTACCGAGGAGCTAAGGGTGATGAAATGCCGCAAGAGACGTCTAGAGAGTCGTTGGAGATCCTCTCGCTCCGAATTTGATCGAACACAGGCACGAGCCCATTTAAGGACGTACCTTGTGGCATTGAGAGCGGCCAAACGCCAATATTGTGCCACTCTCATTGCATCCGCGGAGAACCGCCCTGCCGCCCTGTTTCGGGTGTCCCGCTCCCTCTTGTTTCAGAGGCCGCGGGAGGCCCCCCTACAGGGCAGGGCAGAGGAATTTGGTAAATATCTGCAGGATAAAATCGCTCAAATCCGGAGAGATTGGGTTCCTGTCAGTGATCCAATGGAAACGCCCATGGCGAGTCTTGAGGAATCGATCTGGGAGGAGTTTGACTTGGTTGCCATCGAGGATTTGGACAGATTGCGTGGATGACTGCGACCCACCACATGTTTATTGGACCCGTGCCCCTCCTGGCTTGTACTGGCATCCTGGGAGGTTACACGAGACTGGCTCCTGGGCCTAGTGAATGCTTCGCTGAGCGAGGGGTCTCTCCTGGCCGCCTTGAAAGAGGCGGTGGTGAGACCCTTGCTCAAGAAGCCTTCCCTGGACCCTTTGGAGCTGGCCAATTATCGTCCTGTCTCCAACCTTCCCTTTCTGGCGAAGGTTGTAGAGAGTGTGGTGGCCTACCAGTTTCCACGACATCTGGAGGAAAATGATTATCTAGACCCGCGCCAGTCCGGCTTCCGCCCCGGTCACAGCACGGAGACGGCCTTGGTCGCGTTGGTGGATGATCTCTGGAAGGCCAGAGATAGAGGTTGTTCCTCTATCCTGGTCCTATTAGACCTCTCGGCGGCTTTTGATACCATCGACCATGGTATCCTGCTGCGCCGGCTGGAGGGGTTGGGGGTCCGGGGCACCGTTTTGCGGTGGTTCGGCTCCTACCTTTCTGACCGGACGCAGCGTGTGTTGGCAGGAGAAGAGAGGTCGACCCTACGCCCCCTTACTTGTGGGGTGCCACAGGGGTCGGTCCTCTCGCCACTCCTGTTCAACACATATATGAAGCCGCTGGGTGAGATCATCCGTGGTTTCGGGGTGGGATACCATCTGTACGCTGATGATACTCAGCTGTACTTTTCCACCCCGAACCACCCCAACGAGGCCATCGAAGTGATGTCCCGGTGTGTGGAAGCCGTACGGATCTGGATGGATGACAACCGACTCAAGCTCAACCCCTCCAAGACGGAGTGGCTGTGGGTACCAGCTCCCCGGTTCAGCCAATTAATTCCATCATTGGCCATTGGGGGCATTCAACTTGCCCCCGTGGAGCGGGCGCGCAATTTGGGCGTCCTCCTGGATGCCCGGCTGTCCATGGATGACCATGTGACAGCCGTGGCAAGGGGGGCATTCCACCAGGTTCGCCTGGTGCGCCAATTGCGCCCCCTACTGTACCGGGACGCCTTACGCACAGTCACTCATGCGCTGGTGACGTCTCACTTGGACTACTGTAACGCTCTCTACATGGGGCTTCCCTTGAAATGCACCCGGAGGCTACAGTTGGTCCAGAACGCAGCCGCGCGGGTAATTATGGGGAGTACTAGGTACTCCCATGTGACACCGTTCCTGCGCGAGCTGCACTGGCTTCCTGTGGTCTATCGGGTGCGTTTCAAGGTTTTGATAACTATCTTTAAAGCGCTCCATGGCTCAGGACCTAGTTACTTGCGGGATCGTATTCTGCCCCATACATCCCTGCGACCAATTCGCTCGCACAGAGAGGGCCTCCTCCAGGTGCCGTCCACTAGACAGTGTCGCGGGGCGGTGCCTAGGAGTAGAGCCTTCTCTGTGGCGGGCCCAGCCCTGTGGAATGACCTCCCTCCGGATATTAGGAATACCTCTGACCTCCGCTCCTTTCGTATTAAGCTTAAGACCCACCTATTCCAAGCAGCTGGCCTGGCTCAACTTTGATCTAACCATATCGCTCCTGACGGGTTTTTAACTGGGTATTTTAATTATATTTAATTATCTAGGGGTTTTTAAATACTGTATTTTAATTGTTTTTATTTATCAGCCGACCTCCTCCTTGTGTGTGTCTCGGTATATGTCTCTGTTATATGTTTGTTTTGTCCACATATTTATTTCATATGTTTCATTGTACGCCGCCCCGAGTCCTTCGGGAGAGGGTGCGGCTAAGAAATAAATTTATTATTATTATTATTATTATTATTATTATTATTATTATTATTATTATTATTATTATTATTATTATTATTATTATTATTATTATTATTATTATTAGCCAGAACTTTGTTTGCTAAAGGACAAGGATAGAAAACCTGAGGATATTTTGCTTAGATAAGGAAAAATATGCAGTGCATGGTAGGTTTTAGCTGACCAATTAAAAGGAAGCTGTCAACAATATAAAAACATTTTAACGTAAAATACCAATCAAGAAGAGTTAACCTTGTACTTTGGTAATTAAGTTAATAATTATGTAATATGTGAAGTTGGTGTTGAGAATATTTCTGGACAATTTCTATTAAAAATCCGAAGCTATTTGGTTTGGTTTGGTTTGGTTTATTTGGATTTATATGCCGCCCTTCTCCAAAAGGACTCAGGGCGGCGTACAACATTAAAAAACGCACATCTCAAAAGTTAAAAAAGATTAAATCCATTTCCAAAAAAAACAAACCGATTTTTTTAAAAAAACAATACATTTAAAATAAGTTAAAATTTAAATTAAAAGGCCATGCCAGCTTGCTGGAAAAGCCAACTTTTTAGGGCGCGTTGGAAGGACCGGAGGTCAGGGATTATGCGGAGCTCCGGGGGCAGCTCATTCCAGAGGGAAGGCACTCCCACAGAGAAGGCTCTCCCCCTGGGGGTCACCAGCCAACACTGCCTGGCCAACGGCACCCTGAGGAGGCCAACTCTATGGGATCGTACTGGACGGTGGGAGGCTACTGGTGGCAGTAGGTGGTCTCGCAGGTACCCTGGGCCTAAGCCATGGAGCGCTTTAAAGGTCATAATTAATACCTTGAATCGCACCCGGAAAACAACCGGCAACCAGTGCAGGCCGCCTAAAAGGGGTGTAACATGGGAGCACCTAGGTACCCCCATGACAACCCGCGCGGCCGCATTCTGGACCAGCTGAAGCCTCCGGGTGCTCTTCAAGGGCAGCCCCATGTAGAGAGCATTGCAGTAGTCCAGGCGAGAAAGGACGAGGGCATGAGTGACTGTGCACAGAGCATCCCGATCCAGGAAGGGGCGCAACTGACGTACCAGGCGAACCTGGTAAAAGCCCCCCCTGGTCACGGTCGTCAGGTGTTCTTCTAAACTAAGCCGCGTATCCAGGAGGACTCCCAGACTGCGAGCCTTCTCTGAGAGGGCTAAAATTTCTCCCCCTATCGTCAAAGATGGAACAAGATGTACAAATCGGGATGATGGAAACCACAGCCACTCAGTCTTGGAGGGATTGAGCTTGAGCCTGTTCCTCCCCATCCAGATCCGCACAGCCTCCAGGCATCGGGACATCACGTCGAGGGCATCATTTGGGTGGTTTGGGGTAGAGATGAAAAGTTGGGTATCATCAGCATATTGATGATACCGTACCCCAAAACCACGGATGATCTCGCCCAGCGGTTTCATGTATATGTTGAACAGGAGGGGTGAGAGAACCGACCCCTGGGGCACCCCACAAGTGACGTGCCTGGGGGTCGATCTCTTCCCTCCAGTCAACACAAACTGCGACCGATCCGACAGGTAGGAGGAGAACCACCGTAAAACGGTGCCCCCCACTCCCAACCCCCCGAGTCGTCGCAGTAGGATACCATGGTCGATGGTATCGAAAGCCGCCGAGAGGTCTAATAGGACCAGGACAGAGGAACAGCCCCTGTCCCGCGCCCGCCAGAGATCATCGACCAACGCGACCAATGCCATCTCCGTGCTGTACCCAGGCCTGAAACCGACTGAAACGAATCCAGGAATTTAGTTCCTTGTGAAAGGATGCATTTTAATTATTGTTAAATATACTGGTCTGGGGGCCTCTGAATTCAATGTACAATATTATTACTGCATAATAGTTTTTGTTCACTTGGTCACAAATGTTTTTATTGTTTCTGTGTAAGTCACAAGCATCTGAGCATGAGAGTTCCACTGTATATATTTACCCTGGATTACAAGATGGAGCTTTAGAGAACATTGTAAATCTTCAAAAGTCAGATGTATGCTGTACCCACAGAGAAAGAAAAATGAAACTCCTTTTGTGAATTCAAAGAGGCATTGCATTTGTTTCTCTTGAACAATTGTACCTGCTGTTGCATAGCAAGTTTTGACATGGAGGAATATATATATTAATATATATGACAGTCAAGCCCTGGTTTTAATTATTTTGCTGCCTAAAGGCAAAGGCAGGCTGACCCAAACATTCCATATTCAGATATTAACCTGATAGTGGCATTTTATTTATTTATTTAGAAAATTTATATTGCTGCTGACTTGCCCATGGCGACTCAAGGTGGCTTACAAGGCTATAAAAACCATATAAAATAAATAAAAATAATAAAAAGTAAAATAATGGAATAATAATTCCCACCCACCCTCCATCCTGGCGACAACACACATTCATACTAGCTATGTAATGGGCTCCATCCCACTCTGTGTTCCCCAGGCCCACTGGTAGAACTACAACCTCAAGGCCTTCCGAAAAAGTGTTAGAGTGGGGACCACTCTAATCTCTGGGAGGAGGATGTTCCAAACAGAGGGAATCACCATGGAGATGGCCCTTCTTTTGGATCCCATCAGAGGGTATCCATCAGTATCTCATTAGAGGACAGGTCCCACAATATTCCTTGCCTTCCTGCTCTAGTGGGTCAGGTAGATGTGATCAGCAAGATATGGTCCCTCAGATAATCAAACCATGAAGGGCTTTAAAGGTGACAACCAGCACCTTGAATTGCACCCAGAAGCAAATTGGTAAGCAATGCAGTTTCCATAGAAGAGGCAATATGTGTACACACTGACGTCTGCACAAAACCATGCGGGCCGCTGCATTTTGCATCAACTGGAGCTTCTGGATGCTTTTCAGGGGCAGCCCCATGTAGAGCGTGTTGCAATAGTCAAGATGAGAGGTGACTAGGACATGAGTAACCGTGAGTAGGAATTGTTGGCATTACAATGTCTACCCTCAGAACTTGCTCAGTGCACATTTGAACAAAGTTAAAGTGTAGCAGTTATGACATTAGCATGTATGATGTGGATAGAATCACCCAAGCCTTCATATGATGTGTTGATGATTTGCATGACCTGGGTTTTCTGCCTCTTTATCTCCTCTCACAGTTGCGAAAGATACTCTCTCCAACATGGTGCTCTTAAGATGCATTGGGTTTCAATATAGATGAGTGCCATGGTGGCTACAGATTTACGAGAATGAAGTACAACACACCCAGAAGGCACCTTATTGGGAAAGGCTCTGTTAATGGATCAAAACAGCATTTAAGTAATATTACTAGTATTATGGGATGGATATGGCCACGAGTCTTGGAAGAGTCAGGGGATAAGGTCATGTGATGAGAAACAAAAAGAGAGTTCCTGTTGCTGTAGAGCAGGGGTGTCAAACTCAAAGCCTGTGGGCCAGATCCGCCCCATGGGGTGCTTAAAACGGGCCTGTGGGGCCGGCTTGGAAATAGCAAAGGACCGGTCTGTGATGTCTCTAGCCAAAATGGGGCATAGGGGCCACATGCTGCTCCCCCTTGCCCAGTTTTCGACCTGGACGGCCTGCTGCAGCACTCTGTTGACCAAAGCGGGGTGCAGTGGGGTGCGCACAGCGACCCATGTCCCGTTTTAACTGGCAAAGTGCTGCAGGAGGCATCTGTCCCATCTTCCCCTGCCCGGCCCATGGAGGATCAACTACAATACTGATCTGGTTCTCGAAGGAATTCAGTATGACACCCCTTCTGTAGAGTGAGTCTGCCTGTCTGTCTATCTGTCTGTCTCTGTCTCTCTCTCTCTCTCTCTCTCTACCTTGCAATAGGCCCATACAAATACCATCACCATTTAAATAATATAAATGTAAAATATTGAGCTTCTATAAAAACTAGATGACTACTTTTCGGGATTATAATCTCTCTTTTCTCTCTACCCTCCTCAGTATGGAATAGTGCTTGATGCTGGTTCAACTCGGACAACAGTCTATGTATATGAATGGCCTGCAGAAAAAGAAAATAATACTGGAGTAGTAAGTCAAACCTTCAAGTGTAATGTGAAAGGTGAGAAAGAAATATTGAATTAATTGCATGGAGTAAAAAAAGTCACAATGATTGAACTGTCTTGATGGAACTATTACATTAATAGAAGAAATATGTACATTTTTATTTCACATGAGTTCTATGGATCTTTATCATTCTTCTTTCTTCTCTATTTCTTAAGTAAGAGGAGTCAGTCTGATAAAGAGATTACCTGCATAGTTATTGAGTTTCATAGGTAGAATATGTAGCCTGACCTGATCTGGGTTCATCAGTTTTCATCACTAACCTTTCATGTTTTGGACAAAGTAATTTCCAAATTAACCATCTTTTAAATACTGTTTGATCCGTTGCTTTTGAATTCTCCATGCGGGGATGTCTTTTATTTGAGATGGTATGTATTCTCTAATCAGATTTGTATGTTAAATGAGCTCTTCATTGGTGGATACAAACTCATAAACCTCTCTGTTCATGCAGACAATTTTAGGAATTGAAATATCCATGGCAGCATTTGATATTTTTTCCAAACTAATTTTATTATAAAAACTGTAAATATATAGGAAAAGCAGTCTCCAAATAGAATCCTATCTGAAAATTACTAGTTTTTGCTTTTATAACTAATGAAAGAACTGACAAGTCACAATTCTCAGCACTCTCAAGCATATTCTCAGTCTGACTATTTTACATGATCAGGATTCTTTTAAAGTACAGGGCCACATATTGGAATATTCCTCTTTTAGAATGGATCATCAGTCTTTCTAGGTGCTCTCTGCCTCCACCACATGTATCTTTGGATATGCTCAGAGTAAAGAGTAAAGTGAGGCATATAATCAATCAATTTTAGCAGATTAAAGGCATTCTTATCATACTCTGTTCAAACATACAGTGTTTGATCTCCTAGAATAAATTCCAAAAAAGACATTCTGCGTATTTTTTAACCTGGACAGTTTGAAATAAAGGAAAATATGTTGTGGAGAAATATTTCTAATCTGCCTTCCTTGCAATCTCAAAGATAATTTAGAAGAGTTTTATTTAAAAGTGCAATTTCCTTGCCAGGGCAAACATTAATAGTTATATAAGCAAACAAGCTAATACATACAGTACCTAATAGCTTAGTTTTCTGTACTTCATCAGACGAACATTAAAGTATTCACTTGGTTTTCAGCTGAATTTTTGACTCATGTCCCAATGAGATTTCATTATTGCAGTAATTTAAAAGTGGTGATTATAGCTTACAGTATCTATAATCTATATATAATGCAAAGTAAACTCAGAGGGTTGTTTAGTGAGAGGTGTTAATTAACTGATTGCCAGGAAAGGTGCTATCTGTACTTCTGCCTCAAATATTTGCTGATCAGGTGACTGGTGGGTAATATATCTTACCTGGATTTACAGATCTGTTGATGGCTGGTTTATTTTATTTGAGTTGCAAATATCTAATGGGACTTCTGTTTGTGTGATCTATTATATTCATATATGCCAAATGTGTAACCTGCTTTGTAATGTTCTGATGTTTTAAAGAATTTTTCACAGCAATTATCTCACAGCACACAAGACTACTGCACAGGAACACACATCAACAAAATTGAAACAAAATTGCCCTCACCAAAGCCCCCCCCCCATCAAAATTTAATTACCTCCATAATATATACATCTTATCCAAACACTGGTCCTCATAGTAATCCACAAACCGAGCAATCAAACAAAAATTTACAAGAATACTGTGCAAACCAAAAGATTACATATCTGGCAGAGTCAGAACTAATATTATATACAAATTAACAGAATTGGAAGCAGCACTATATAAAACAAACAGAATACTATTATATAAAACTATTTTAGATTTTTTTTAAATTTCAGCTTTGTAATGCTTGTCTATGAAGATTCTCAATCATCCAGGTCATGGTTGTCCTAAAAGTGTTTTTTCCCCAAAAAGCAACTAGACTTTCTTGGTTTCTTTTTTTAAACATTTTGCTTCTCATCCAAGAAGTTTTTTCAGTTCTCACTGACTAGTGAGGAATGTATAGAAGAGCTTGTAAACCTCTTCTGTTTTATTTGTTTTGTTTGTTTGCATTCTTGATTCCTGATTTCTTTTTTATTCTATTTTTAAATATACACTAAAATAAATTTTAAAAGATTAAAAATTCTAATGCATTGGTATTGGCAAATAAAAATAAATACAAGATACACAGATCATATGGCTACTATACATAGGCTACAAAATCTGAATTACCACTAATGGAAGAAGCAGATATATTGTGCTGATTTTGGCGGAACAAGCTAAATATTTTAATTATTTTTTCTAGGACCTGGAATATCCAGCTATGGCAGTAACCCTCAAGATATTGCTACACCCATCAACGAGTGTATGAATAAAGTAAAGGAGAAAATTCCTTTTTATTTGCACAAAAGCACACCTGTCTACTTGGGAGCCACAGCTGGCATGAGACTTCTGAGGTATAATAGGAAAGCTACATCACATTCTGATATGGCTCTTTTAAATAGGACTGCTACACACAATTCTTTATTCATTGTTTCAGTACAGACTGCAGCAGAGTATAATAACATTTCACAAGAACACTTTTTCCTTATCTAACTCCCATTATTATATGAGATTAATAGATAAATTAGCTGACTCTATACACCGAACAGAGATTGCGATCGTTCTTAGATAGATTGTTGGGAATGAAATTGTTGCAGATATTAAACAGAATTTTAATGGCTTTTAAAAAATCCTAGGTCTGAAATTCCTGGGTATTTCACAACATGATTAGTTTTTCTAAATAAATTTCAGTTAATGGAGACCTTGATATTTTCATTTGTATTGCTTCATTGTTATTTTGCATATGTCTGTTTTATTTCTTTAAAACCATTTACATATATATTTCTGTGGATTATGCAATATAAGTAATAATCTTTTGAGTATCCATGATTGAAATAAAATATTTTTTGTCATTAAAAAAAAAAGACAATAGTGAAGTGTTGAAATTCTGGCTTACTAAATGTTTTTTATATGGTTGTACATAATTATGCTCAATATCTACTATGATATCCAAATATGTATAATGAGGATCCACAGCATTTTCTCTTGTGAATTCATGATAACTATTCAATCTTGCTAATGGATAAGCATTTCAATATAGTATATATTCTACCTATTATTTAGAAAGCAGGACATGCATTTTTGCAACAAATTTACAAAGCAATTGCATAGTTGTCTACTCATATATAATTTGCATTCCATTTAAATAAGCAGGTATTGAAAATTACACCTGTGGGAAAGCCTCATTGATCTTTCTAAGGAAATAAGGCTAAACATGCAGCTTTAATATAGCTGCATGTATCTTGGGGCTTGTTCACACATGTATATTCATAACTCACCCATTGTAATGATGTTTGAATGATCCAGTACAAATTAATTATTAAGATACAACCTAGTTATCTTTTCAAACACAATATTTTCCAAAGAGTTTATTCATTTATTTGAAACATTAAAATAATCAGACGATATGTTCTGTATGCATATCTGAATCAGCCTTTGATGGTTTCTTTTTAATTCCAAATTTTAAAAAGTTTTAATTTTTTTTAAAAAATAGAATTTTTTTTTTTTAAAAATCATCAATTTTCTGTGTTAGTCAATTTAGTAAATTATGATCATAAAAAGCATCACCTTTCAGACACTCAGCATTTTGTCTTCTGTGAATTACTTAGGTTGCAAAATGAATCAGCAGCCAGTGAAGTCCTTCAGAGCATTCAGACTTATTTCATATCACAGCCCTTTGAATTTAGGGATGCTCAGATCATAACTGGCCAAGAGGAAGGGGTATATGGATGGATTACAGCCAACTATTTAAAAGGCAATTTCTTGGAGGTGTGTGGAATATTCTGCATGTTTATTACATTCTATTGTTTCTTGCATATCTGAAATGATATGTGCTGTGGTTAGCATAGACAAGGCAACAGGGCAGTTTCCTAAATATAATAATATAATGTATACAGATAGTCCTTGACTTACGACCACAATTGAGCACACAATTTATGTTGTTAAGTGAGACAGGTGAGTTTTACAACCTTTCTTGCCGCAGTTGTTAAGTGAATCACTGACGTTGTAAAGTTAATAACATGGTTATTAAGAGAGTCTGGCTCTCCCATTGACTCTTCTTGTCAGAAGTCGCAAAACACTCGGGGACAATGCAACTGTCATAAATATGAACCAGTTCCCAGCATCTGAATTTTGATCACATGACTATGGAGATGCTGCAATGGTCATATTTATGAAAAATTGTCATAAGTTACTTTTTTGCAGTTCCATTGTAACTTCCACCAATCACCAAACAAACTGCTGTAAATTTAAATTTGGCAGTAATGTTAGGAAAAGCTTGCCAGCCAAATTCAATTTTGAATCTTGTTTTGTTTAGTATTGATTTTCTGTATGCCAAATATAAACACCTTGTGCATTTAAAGTATTTGTTATTGTTTACAAATACATATTTGTTAGATCGGGTGATGAGAAGGCAGACACAGGCTTAACGTAACAACAGCTCTTTATTATAACAAGACAATTATGTACAATCCAGCAACTGCTTGGTCTGACATCAGCCCTTTTATAGGGAGCTGTCAGACCTCTTAGCCAATAGGATTCAACCTCTGTTCCCGCCGGAATAGAGGACCGGAGTGGAAACTCTGGTAGCTAGAGTGAATATCTAACATCCCTCCCCTCTTGGTAGGGAGGTTCCTATTGGTTACAAAGTCCCGTAGGTAGGTGGGTCTTTGTCTTACTCTACCAGACCTGTGCAGTTCATTTGGAACCGGTTCTTCAGGCAGTCGGACGGACCTGTCTGCTCTCCAGCTCCGCTCTGTGGAAACTGCTGGAACTTTTCCCAGGCCGCAGCTGGAGCTTCTTGGATTTGCTCGCTTGGAGCTTGCTGTGGGCCTGCAACAAATTCAGATAAGTTTCCCAGTACCCTCCGGTTTGAGCTGGCTGTAGAAGGAGTGAGTGTTTGCTCCTTTTGGGTAGGGCTTTGGCTGATTTGTTCAGGAGTTTCGTCTGGTGTTCTAAGATTGGAATGGGAGAGGTGACCACAGAGTTGGTCAACATACCTTCTCCAATTTCTACCATCCTCTAGCTCTAACAGATAAGAGTGAGGCCCGGTGATGCCTATCACCATGGCAGGGATCCAGAGTCCCCCCAGCATAGTTGTGGGCGTATACTGAGTCCCCTATGCTAAATTTTGAATTTTGTTTGTGGAGTCAGGGGGTGATGCGGCAGAGTAGTTTGGGTGTAGCCGGTCTAAGTGGGACCTTAGCCGGCAACCCATGAGAAGCTCAGAGGGGCTTCTCCCGGTAGTGGTACTTGACGTGATGTGTTGGATTAACAAATAGTGATCAACCCGTGTTTGCCAATCACCCGGGCCCATCCTAGCGAGGGCCTCTTTTGCAGATCGCACCATTCTCTCCGCATGACCATTGGAAGCCAGATAGAATGGCGCGACCAGGGCATGCCTGATTCCCTAACTTGGTAAGTAGGTCTCGAATTGCATGGCCGTGAATTGGGGCCTGTTGTCAGAGATCAGGACGTCGGGCAGGCCGTGCGTGGAGAATAGTCTCCGTAGCACCTTGATGACCGCCTCTGCCGTGGTGGAGGTCATCAGGGCTACCTCTAACCACTTCGAGTATGCATCCACAACTACAAGGAAAGTTTGGCCATGAACGGGGCCAGGGAAGTTAATGTGCACTATAGACCAGGGTGCTTGAGGGTGCTCCCACTCCTTAGCGGGCGCCTCTGGGGGAGCTGGTCTGGATTCCTGGCACGGAGTGCAGGTAGCCATCCATTCTTCTATCTCCCTGTCCATGTTAGGCCACCAAACGTAGCTCCTAGACAAAGACTTCATCCTGACAATTCCAGGATGCCCCACATGTAACGCTTCCAATACTGCCTTGCGCAGTTTGTTTGGAACAACCACCCGGTCCCCCCACAGTAACCAGCCTTTGATTACTGACAACTCATCACGTTTCGTAAAAAACATTTTAAATTCAGCCCCAACAGGCCCCTTGGGCCACCCCCTCCACACCCAGTTCAAGATTTGCTTGATGGTGGAGTCCTTACAGAATGATGGGCAACGTCATTGGATGAGACAGGTCCAGTGTCCAGGCAGTCAATAAGTAGGACCGGTATCTCGGGAGTGGGGTCAGCGAGCAGATCAGGTAGGGGACAGCGACTTAAAGCATCTGCGTGTCCCAACATGGAACCAGGGAAGTGGATCAGTTTGTAGGAGTAAGCAGCCAAGAAAACAGTCTACCTGGTCATGCAAGGTGGCAGCCACACCGGGGTAGGTCGGTCCCCAGCCAGTAGTCCCAACAATGGTTTGTGGTCCGTCACAAGTTCAAAATCCCGGCCGTAAAGGTACTCATGGAACCTTTTAACACCCGCTACTGCAGCCAAAGCCTCTTGGTCCATTTGGCTGTAGTTTCTTTCCGCGGAAGACAAGGTTCTCGAGTAGAAAGCAATGGGGGCTTCTGTGCCGTTGGACATGCGGTGACTAAGAACTGCGTCAACGCCAAAAGGGGACGCGCTGCAGGTTGACACCAATGGCAGGGTCTGGCTGCACTGGACCAGCAGGGAGTCGGCAGTCAGAAGGCGCTTGGCCGCAGTGAATGCGGTGGCCTCCGCTCAGCCCCAGGACCACTTGGCGTTCTTGGCCAGGAGACGATGCAATGGTTCAGCGACTGTGGCTTTCTGTTTGAGAAAGACGCTTTAGAAATTAAGGAGCCCGAGGAACGCCTGCAGCTCAGCTTGAGTGCAGGGTGTGGGAGCTTCCTGAATGGCTTTTATTTTTTGTGATGTTGGGTGAATCCCAGAGCCATCGATCATGTACCCCAGGAATTCAACCCTTTGTACATTACTTTTGCATTTTTGTTTTTTGAGCCGGAGGCCTTTTTCGCGAATTCTGGTCAAAACCATTCTTACCCATTTTAAAAGTTGTGCCTCGTTTGCCGCCGATACCAAGATGTCGTTGAAATTGGGGGCGACTCCTGGTATCCCCTGCAAAAGCCATTCCAAGACACTTTGGAACAGTCCAGGGGTGATACTAACTTCAGATTGCAGGCGGTGGCATTTGAATGCACCCCTGTGCGTCACAATGGTTTCAGCCTCCACTGTGGCGCCATCTACAGGCAACTGTTGGTATGCCTGTGCCATGTCCAATTTAGCAAAAAAAATTCCTGGGCCTAGCGAATGTAGTAAGTGCTGTACAATGGGTACAGGGTATGCGCTTTGTTGTAGCGCATTGTTAATTGTGCATTTATAGTCCGCGCAGATGCAGACTGACCGGTCAGGCTTGACCAGGGTCACTATAGAGGTCTCCCAGCGTGCATGGTCGACTGACTCTAGGATTCCCTGGCTCACGAGCTTATCAATTTCCCTATCGATTTTAGGGCGGAGAGCGAAAGGTACTCTCCTGGTAGGCGCTATGTTGGGGCCCAAGCTAAAAGAGGTTGGCGTTTCCACATACTTACCGAGGCCGGAACCGAAGACGTCCTCAAACTCCTTAAAGATGGCCTCGGCACCGTCGTCTTTCACGGAGTTGATTCCAGTCACTTCCAACCCTAGGGCTTCAAATCAATCGAGCCCCAGGAGGCTCTGCAGGGGTGCTCTGGCCACTGTCACAGGGAGCTTGGCACAGAAATCCTTGAAGCGTACCTGGAATGTGGCTTGGCCCACGATGGGAACTCAGTTCCCCTGGTAATCACGCAGGCTGATGTCTGGAGTGCGAAAGTGCTGTTTTTTTCAGGCTCGGGATGGCTTGCTTCAGAGTTGACCACAAGATGATCGTTAAAGACGATCCGGTGTCGATTTCTAGCTCGCAGAAAGCGTCCTCAATGAGGATGGTGACCTTCAGGTATTTTGGCCGCCTAGTGCAGACTTGCCCTATCGTAGTTTGATAGGTAACCTTTGGTTCTCTCTCTGGGCGCCCTTGTGGTTCCTGCCAGGCCCCTGGGTTGGGCCTCTGTTGGCGGCTTGGAGTGGTTTTCGGCTGCCAAGCAGTGGCAGGGAATTCACTCTGGCACACTTTGGCAATGTGCCCCTTCTTATCGCAATGCTGGCAGGTTGCGTCTCAGAAACGACAGGTAGACCAGGCATGGTCTCCTCTGCAGCTAGCGCAAGGCGGCAAACATGAGTTGAATTTTCACGCCAGCTTTGTGCGGCTATTGCGCATGTGGTAGCTGTCATCTTCTTTGCTGTCAGAGGGCTCTTGTTCTGCGGCCTCGTGATGGACACGTGTTTGCTTCTGCGCGGTTTGTGGCACATTATGTTGATGCTGCAAGACTTCCGTGGACTTGTCTGTGGATTCGGACGCTCTGGCCTCATCAAGTGCGATCTGCAGAGACATGTTTGATCTAGCAAGCAAACGTCTCTGCAGATTAATGTCCCGCACGCCGCAGATTATGCGATCTAATATTAAGTCGTCCAGGTCACGGAACTTGCAATAAGTCGCCGCCTTTCGCAATGCTGCCACGTATTGATTGATGGATTCGCCTTCCTTCTGATTTCTAATGTTGAATTTGTGGTGGCAAATGGTGGTCTTGTGCTTTGTCACACCGCCCATGAAACTGCTTGGAGCGGAGTTGCTCCGATAAGTTCTTTGCAGTTTCGAAGACCTCTCTGCCACAGTACCCCAAAAAGAGGTTCTTTTTTCGGGTGTCTGGGATGCCCATGAGGTCGTTTGCCTCGAGGAAGCATTCGAATCATAACATATACGATTCCCAGTGTTCGGCCACTGGGTCATACGGAGTTGGCGGGTCGTGTATGGCCATTCTTGGTTGAGGCGATTTGAATTTGCCGCTCAAAATGGTAGCTTGATGCCGCGCCAAAGCTCCGAGCTGGATCTACTTGCTGGATGTCTCATTGTTCGTTTCTTTGCCTATCTGCCTCTCAATCCCATCCTCGTCACCAGTGTTAGATCGGGTGATGAGAAGGCAGACACAGGCTTAACGTAACAACAGCTCTTTTTTTTCTGAAAGAATTGTATTGGTTTTTTAAAATTTTTGGGGAAAAGGGTAGGTGGATATACAAAAAAAATTTTTTTGGGCAGCTCCATCGTGCCAGAGGTAGGAATCTCTCCAATTCTCACAACTTTTTACAGAAAAAAACCCCAAAAGATAAAAAATAAGCAGAAACAGCATCTTATTATACATTGTATCAACCATGTGTTCAATCATCTCTTTTGCCACTTTCTAATATATCAACAATTAAAATGATATTCCAGATATATTTATTTTTGTGACCTGAGTCTTTCCGTTATTGTTCCCTCCCCCCTGACCCCAGGCAGAGCCGCAACCCCTCCCTCCTTCATGTCTTGTGTTTTGTCACCTTTTTCACTACTTCTTATATTTCCGTCCTGTAGGAGGGCACTATGTTTTTTAATGAAGGCCTCTGCCTCCACAACTGTGTTAATTCTAATTCTGTTTCCCTCCCAGAATATCAGCATTCCTTCTGGCAATAACCATCTAAACCAAATTCCCTTATTATATAATTTCTTTACAATAATACAATAATACAATAGTAGAGTTGGAAGGGACCTTGGAGGTCTTCTAGTCCAACCCCTTGCCTAGCCTGGAAACCATATACCGTTTCAGACAAATGGCTATCCAACATCTTCTTAAAGACTTCCAGTGTTGGGGCATCTTTGATAAGGCGGAATACTTCCTCCTCTTATCTCTTTTTTTTTTTTGGAATTTGATTAAGAATGGCAATTTCTTTATCTTTATATTTTAGTGGTCCCCCCCTCTGAGCCCCTAGAATCTCATCCCTCGTGGTCTTCCTAAGAAATTTAACATGTACTTCCCTTGGAACATTATGTGTTCTGGCATATGCTGAATTAATCCTATAAACCAGATCCATATCCCACCACAATTGTTCTTTATCTCTTTTAATATATTCTGCTAAAATTGTACTCATAATATCCTTAAGATCTTCATCTTCTGTCTCCGGTAGGTTCTGGAATCTGAGAAAGAAGGACATTCTTTCAAGTTCTATCTTTGCCATAAAATTTTCCAATTCTATATTCCCCTTCTGGACTGCCTTATCCTCCTCCCCCAGCCCAGCCACGCCCTCCTCTAGCACACCAATTCTCTGTTTATTTTCTGTTATTTGTTGCTGCACACTTTTAAGCTCATCTCTAAAATCTGCTACCTCCTTTTTCAACTCATTTTGTCCCTGCAAAATAGCTTGAAACATTTGAGTAACAGATAAATCTTTTGAACTCTCTCCAGTCTTTTCTTGTAAAAATGATGAAATTTTTGTCTGTTGAATCGTTGGACTGGATGCAGTGGAAGTCGGTGCCGAGGCTGCTTTGCCTGAGGGTGGTTTTCTGGGCCCCATTGTCTAAGTTCAGAAAGAGTATAAATCTTTTGCAAAAGAAATGGTGTCTGTGAAGCATGCAGCCGAGCGAGTCCGAGAAGACAGGCAAATCCAAAAGTGAAAATTAACCCACTGTCACAGTTCCAAGCCAAGAAGTCACTCAAAAAAAAAAAATCAAATAATCCAAATCCAGAAAGACCACGTAACAGGAGAGGCTCCAAGAGTTCTTCAGGGGGGATAATATAAAGCCAGACTTTCTTCAAAGGTAGTTTCAAAAGGCAGACTTCATTTATAAGTGCGAAGAAGAAGAAGGAAGCAGGCCATCTTGGCTCCTTCTCGGAATCAGGAGTAGAACATTAAAAACTTCCATAAAACTTTCAAAACAACTCAGCAATCAGCTCTTGCAATTATGATATAAATCTTTTCACATAGTTAGTTCAAGTGGCTAATTCAATTTTTTGCTCTCTATCTCCATTCCGAGATTGAGAGACAGCCCAAATGCCGCTTTGCCTGAGAGGGGTAGAAGAAAAAAAACAACCCCCCTCCAATCTTCCTACTTCAAACAGATTGAATCCACAACTTGTAAAAAAGCCACTACTCGTCAGTTAAAAGCAATTAAGGGGATTGGAGCAAATTTCTCACCTCCAGCACTTCAGCCGCTGCATGTAGTTAACTCTTTCTTTCTGGAATCCATTCAGCGAAGGTGCTGTTATGCACCCCCTATGCTCCCCAGCTCCTAAGGCGAAACTGGAGACCCCCCCATGGCTGCCGCATATCCAGGGGGTTCCAGCAAGCCGCCCTATGGCAGGTGGTCCCTCCAAGACCCCTGTGCTCCTAAAAGGAGCCCACTGGAGAACGAACAGCAGACCAACGTCCGTTGCCTTCGGAAACTGGAAGTGATCTCCAACAACAGCTCTTTATTAAAGCAAGACAAGCATGTACAATCCAGCAACTGCTTGGTCTGACAGCAGCCCTTTTATAGGGAGTTGTCAGACCTCTTTGCCAATAGGATTCAACCTCTGTTCCTGCCAGAACAGAGGACCGGAGTGGAAACTCTGGTAGCTAGAGTGGATATCTAACAATATTCATAAACATTCTGGCCAAATAATAAGAAATGAAACCCCTTTTGAAAATGTCATGGATCATTTAATCTATAAAATGATTCAAAAAGAATCCAATAATTTTTTTTGCATGTTCTGATCACATTTGCAGAACCTCCTCCTCAGTCTGTGGTCTCACTATTGTCCCATGTTTATCTGCTCTAAAGGCAAGGGGAGTGCCTTTAGAGTTGATTGATAACCACTATTCATAGTCACTGCTTAATGCTAAAAGATCAAATTGAGAAGAGAGGATAAAGTGAAATAGTAAAGCAAACACTATTTTTGTGGCTAGCTTTTATTTCCCTTTTATTATCAGCTTAACTAACAAATTTTTACGGTGGATTTTTTCTTTATACTGAGGATAGTAATATTTATAAATTTTACAATGAATTATATACTTTGTTTAATTGCATAAGCTGAGTACAACTATTACTATGTTATATTGTACAGCATTAATCTCTCTCCCTCCATTGGGTATATTTATTTTTGAAAAAGTATCAATGTTTCAGCTTTATTTCAAAATTCCATGCAAAATTTATGAATCGCCACTCAGAGCTACATTTTTATTCATATTGTAAATAAATTTATAAATAAAAATAAATAAATTCCACATTCTTACTAGTGATATCAATGTACAAAAAAATTCAAGGCTTGTAGAAAGATGTGAAATTATCAAGGATGTTGCTAGTATATTTGTCAGATCAGCTCTTTAAATGAGTAAGAAAAATATTAAAAGCACTCTTTCAATCTTCACTGTTAGTTCTTTAATATATTTGAATAATTCTGACATACTACTTAGTTATTGTCATTATAACTGAAGCTTTTTATAGAAAAAATAATAATTCATATCAAAATTAAGAAATCCAAATATCTTTCTGTGTGTGTATATATATATCTCTAGTATAACTAAGCTTATTCCTAGTGGAACTATCAAACACTAATAAAAAGAAATTTAAAAATACTGCAAGGGTAACTGAATGCAACTCCTTGAAAATTAGTTATGATTTATCAAGGTCTATTATTACTGAAGGGACCACCTCTCCTGCCCATTCCAACAGATCTAGTAAAAAGGGACATGTTATGGGTGTCGTTGATTAGGGAACTACATTTGGTAGGCCTCTACATGGTGCACCTTTTCTACAGTGGCATCCACATTGTGAAATCTCCCTGAAGCGATGTGGCTTTGTCACTGTTGAGTTTTTAGAGGTCCCTTAAGACCTGGTTATGACAGCAGGCCTTAGAACTCCAGGGACAGGTAAAAATTTAAGGCAGCTTGCTTATCATTTACCTGCTATTTCTTATTTGATTCATTTATTATAGCTGTTTTTATTGTAATTAATAGTGACAGTGTTTTTACTTATTTATTGTTTTGCTTTGTTGTAAACCAGTCAGAATCACTTTTGGGGAGATGGGCATCTATATAAATCATAGGTAAAGGTAAAGGTTCCCCTCGCACATATGTGCTAGTCATTCCCAACTCTCTATATAAATATATACATCATATTAGTATTATATATATATTATAATATATATTCATGTATATAAATCATATAAATTAATAAAAGAAATTGTGAAAGTTCATAATTCAAAGATTCAAAGCTAAGTATAATGTAGTACATTATAAGGGTTTCAAGTATAATTACTATATTTTTATTTAATTTAGATCTTCCTTTTTTAATAGAAGAACCTAATATGTTAGTATAAGAGCAAAAAGCAAGATTATAAAAAAGCAACAAAATTAAAAAAATGAGCAAAAGTCAGCAGTGTAATTTAAGGCCTTGCAAATGCAACAAAATGTGAAAAAAATTATATTACTATAACATCAACAAAACTTTTAGAGTAAATATTTTATCTTATTTCATCTTATCCAGTATGAACTTCATCTAATTGCAACTTCTAGGAATCTCAGCAATGAGAAATCAGAAGGGCATCTGTGTTGAGAAAAACCATTCATTGAAGCTGGTTATACAAAACCTGGCCAACAAAAGAATTATATCTCTATTTAAATGTTTTGGCAGCCTTTTGGCCTTCCTACTCAGCCTGCTCATTCCTTTCTTGATGGCATCTCTCAGTAGGCTAGAACGTTTTTCTCTAATTAGATAGTTTCTTGTTTCTTTGCAATTAGGAAAAATGGGTTCCTTAATTGTAATCTTTAAAGCACATTCTATCTAAAAGAATCCTACAATTAGATATTTTTCCATTTTGATTTGAGCATTATTTTCTAATATTCTCTATGTTAAGAAAGAGAAGATCAGAATCCCACATCAGATGATATTTCAACTTGATCCTTTTTATATCTAGAAAAACCTTTGGAGTGCCTGGGTCCATCCCCGTGGAGTTGAGACAATAGGTGCACTGGATCTAGGAGGGGCTTCCACTCAAATATCATTCATCCCTGAGGAAAGCGAACAAACTTTCAACAGCACACTACAGGTGCAGCTGTTTGGTTACCAATACAGTGTATATACCTACAGCTTCCAATGTTATGGGAGAGATGAAGCAGAAAAAAAACTGCTAGCTTCAATTCTGCAGGTATGACTGGGATTATGTTCATTAGGACTTAGATGTGATGGAATGTGTACCTGGAAGAGCAATGAGGGAGAGTTTTGACAACACGGCTTTCCTGTGGCCTGGATTAAGAGATTGCACAGTTCTGAACTGGATAGAGTGGGGGAAAGGTTCAGGGTAGTCACACTTTAAAATCACTCAAAAATATATTTCGTAGTTTAGAAGGTTAGAGTTTTAGTTTGGCAAGATTTTGTTCATTGGGAGTAAGCAAATAAAAATTGGACTCTATTGGGGTTTGCTATGTTGCCTCTGGGCTTCAGCATGACATTAGCTCTGGATTCCCAAAATGCTATCCAGTGTTCTAGCAAGTATAACTTCTGATACCATTAGGCTTCCTTATTCCCAGGAATGCTCTGGCCATTAAAAATAAAAAATGAATAAATAAGAGAGAGACAAAGACAGAGAAATAGAGAGAAATTTCTTGAAGAAATTGAAATGAAGCCCGAAGTAAGACTGAAGCACATGCTTTGTTTATAAATGTCTTGTAATGAATCCTTCTTGGCTTTGTCTTTTTATTTTATATGTGTTTTGATAAACTATTAGGATTCAGACAATAAATCCAGGATAAAAAATCCATGCTATCCTCAGAATTATAGAACTGTTCTGACAATGAAACATTTATATGGAAGCCTTTGCTCAGCATTCCTAAAACCAGTGAACTACAGTCCAAGCGAGTCTGTACATGTCATAGGAACTGGGGATCCAGTCTTTTGCAGGGAGGCAGTATCAACGTTATTTGATTTCAAATCTTGTAAAGATAGAGAAGACTGCTCATTCAATGGAATCTACCAGCCAAAAATTAAAGGGAATTTCGTGGTAAGTCCTGATTATTGGCTGCTTACTGCATTGCTTGTTTACTTGGCAGAGCATGAATATTATAAATATTGTTTCTAATTTTATTGTATTGTAGTTTTTATATTTAGTATTTGCTAGTGGATGAGAAGCCAAATATACATTTTTGCTCTGATAAAATAAATCTTCAAGTAAAATGTTTTTTCAATCACTAATCTGACTTTATTTATAGGCCTTTTCTGGATTTTACTACACAGTAAATGCTCTGAATTTAACTGGACAATTTTCACTGGCTGAGTTCAATTCAAGCATGTGGACTTTCTGCTCACAGGATTGGAATCAGGTCTGTGTCAATCTCTAGCTTCTGAAAAAAAAAGTACTAGCAAAAGATATTGCATATTCCTACGCAGAATCAACTTCCTTAATCCAAATGCTTAAAGAAAAAGCTACTCCAGAAAATATATTAATAATAGAGCCCTATGACAAGAGGTTCCACTCAAGCATCATACTGGTGGGAGTGATCCAGGCAAAGTTGAACAAAGGTTTAAGACTGCAATACTGTATGAAAAGAAACCTCATTGAGTATAATGAAATTCATCTGAGAAGACAGGATTTTCACATTAAAATCAACAAGGGAAACATGTGCTTACTGTTCTTAGATTGTGTTGATTTACGTAATTTGAAAAACTGAATGTTAGATAGTATAGGTAGTACTGAACCAGACTAGAACCAGAACTGAGCCCTAAATTTCTGTTGCTAAATGAGACAACTGTTAAGTGAATATTGCCCCATTTTATGACCTTTCTTGTCATAGTTAAATGAATAACTGAAATTGTTTAGTTAGTAACACAGTTGTAAAGTGAATCTGATTTTCCCATTAACTTTTGTTGCCAGAGATTGCAAAAGGTAGTCACATAATCTCAGGACACTGCAGCCATCATAAATATGAACTAGTTGCCAAGTATCCAAATTTTGATCACATGTTCATGGGGCTTCTGTAACCGTTCTATGTGAAAAACAGTCATAAGTCACTTTTTAAGTGCTGTTGTAACTTCAAGTGATCATTAAATGAATGGTTGTAAATTGAGGATACTCTGTATATCAGAGTTTTTTTCTCTGGAAAAATACATATTGAAAATTACACTGAAACAGTTACTTCCCAACACATATTATTTGCCTATTGTATTAGTATTTCTTGAGATACTTGAGTTTGCAATTAATTACTGTATTTTTTTGAGTATAAGATGCACCTTTTTCCCTCCAAAAAGAGGCTGAAAATCTGTGTGCGTCTTATACATTGAATACAACATTTTTTTGCCTCCTGAAACCCCGCTCCCTTCACCAAAATGGCCATGCAGAGCCTTTAGGATGCTTTCAGAGTGCTCCTGGGAGCTGGGGAGGGCAGAAATGAGCAAAAAATGAGCTGTTTGCCCCCCACAGGTCCCAGGAGCACTCTAAAAGCCTCCTAAAGGCTGTACATGCTCTTTTTTTGACAAAGAATGGGCCAATTTTTGCAAAAAAGAGGCAGTTTTTGCTTGTTTTTGCCCTCCCCTCCAGGAGCATTCTACAAGCCGCCTAAAGGTTATTCATGCCCTTTTTTTGTAGAAAAAAAACCAGGCCCATTTTTATGAAAAATGGGCCATTTTTGGGAGGTCTGCAGAGTGGAAAAACTTTTTTTTTAACTTGCCTCTTCAAAATCTTGCTGCATCTTATATTCCGGTGCGTTTTATACTCTGAAAAATACGGTACACCAAAGATCTCTCCACGAGATTTCAGCAAATCATTTTCTTAGATACAGTATTTTAACCATTGTAATCACAACATAAAAGTAAGAAATATATATTTTTTATAAACCTTACTTTGTTATCAATAGTCAGTTTTGTTTTTCAGTTGCCATTTATGCTCTCTAAATTTGAGGAAACATATGCAAGATCTTACTGCTTTTCAGCAAACTATATCTACCAGTTACTTGTACATGGGTATAAGTTTAATGCTGACAACTGGCCTCAGATTCATTTTCAAAAAGAAGTAAGTTAACAATCTTTTAAGATTATTTGAGAAAAACACATGTCTTGAAGAATTAAAAGATGTGGAAGGGATTCTGAGTTAGAGCCATTTTATAGCAGTTCTCTATACTTCTTAAAGCTGCCTCAGTAAAGAAATTGGCTTATTATAGTCCAATGATAAAATGTGGCCAAGTGGTATATTTGAGGGTTCATACTATTCATTCATACTATTTGACAAAACTTAAATAACTAGTCTGGATTTATCATTTAGATTTAATGCATTAAATATTTTCAGATGTTCCTGATTATAGAAAGAAACATTCACTTTAGGTCATTTATGTTTTTATCTTGCTTCATCATGCATGTCTACGGAGATTCTCAGTCATCCAGATCATGGTTGTCCAAAAGATGCTTTTTCAAGAGGCAATCGGACTTTGTTTTTATTTGAAGATGTTTTGCTTCTCATCCAAGAAGCTGCTTCAGCTCTGAAGAAGAAAAGATAATACATTAAGTGAAGGCAATACATTAAGGCAGGGGTCAGCAAACTGTGGCTCTGGAGCCGCATGTGGCTCTTTCCTCCCTCTGCTGCGGCTCCGTCACTGGTTGGCGCCACAATTTTGAGAGGCGCTTCCGGGGGGGAGAGAAGCACAGTGCGCCAGGAGAAGACTCTATGTCATAGAGTCTATGGCAAGGGGTGGGTTTTCCAGTTGTCTCCACAATTGATAGGGCTTTCGGTTATGATAGGTAAAGGAAAAAGTATGCCGCCCTAGGAGGAGACTCTGGGAGAACTGAACTTCTGGTCAGCTCCAGAATTGAACAGCGGGTTTCCGGTTAGGACCTTTGTCGCTCCTGGTGTTTTCTTTTCTGAGGGAAATGGGTCTAAATGGCTCTTTGAGTGTTTAAATTTGCTGACTCCTGCATTAAGGCAATACATTAAGGAAAGGCAATAGATTGAAATGCACACTAATTTTTCTTTGCAGCAATTCTAAGATCATTCTGATTTTACTTTTACTTTTTTACATGACAACCATTATACAGTATTTAATCACACATTAGGCTAAGCTATATTGTGATTTGCTTGGCTTTGGTTTAGTATGTTGTGTAAATCCAATAAACATGGTACCATAATTCAATAAACTCTGGTTAAATAAGCAATAGTTTAACACAATGAATGAACCAAACTAATAAGATTTGCAACACGAGGGTCTTTCTTGACATAGATTTAGCTTTGGGGAAAGTTAAATATTTGCCTTGCAACTGTCTGTATAAATGTTCCTGTTCAGTATTGTAGGAGTTATTTGTTTTTAAAATGCATGTGCTGTCCTTCAAACTGCACCAAAAAGTTTTAATTAATCTTTGGCAGAATAAAACGAAATCCCACAAAATAAAAAGACTGTAAACCAAAAGATCTTCTCAAATAATTGGACATTAATATTAGAATGTGTAATTTGCAAGATTTTTACCCCTGCTCGCTGCTATTTCTAGGTCCAAAATTAGAATAGTTTTGATTATAGTTTCCTTAATGTTAAATATACATATGTGGAGTTCTGAGTTCTTATATAATTCTTAAAGGACATATAAAGGGGAAATAATACATGAGCTGAAAGTTTATATAATTTTTGCATTCAAATATATGTACTTTTTTTTTAAAGCAGCAGAGAGTTATCTTGCTGCCAGAAAGATTTCCCTCAAGTGTGCACCCAGTTGGCAAAGATGGCACCACTTGTGCAAGATGGGTGAAAATATTTTAATGGCCCACAACTGCTTCAGCAGATGATCAGCTTCTCTGGGCTTGGAAGGGTGGGGCCTGATTAATACTTTGATCAGAAATTATAAAGAATTTCTATTTTTAGCAACAAAAAAAGAGGATAAGTATATCATTTCAGTGTTGTTTTAAAATTAAAAAGAAAAATTACAACAACATGTCCATTTAGTCACCAGGAGTTGAATTCAATGAAGAAGTATCTTTATGTAGATATAGAGCATACTTTTATTATTATTATTATTTATTATTTATTAGCGTTTATATACCGCCCCCTCTCCCGAAAGGGACTCGGGACGGTGTACAGTCCGTATCAAAAATACAACAAATTAAAACATAGTAATAACTACATAAATACGTATATGAGAGGAGGGTAAAATATGCCAAACTGTACAGCTAAATAAATAAATCGAAATGTACAAAATTTAAAATCCCAATGTCATATCAGGTTAAATTTTAAAAATATCCCTCTAAAAACCAGTAAGAATGTGTATGCCAGGAGGTAGACGTTATAAATTATGCCAGACCAGCCAGTCGGAACAGGTGTGTCTTCAGTTTCTGTCGGAAGGAGCGGAGGTCAGTAGTGGTTCTAATGTCGGGGGGGAGGTCATTCCAGAGGGTTGGGCCCATCACAGAGAAGGCCCTACTCCTCGGTGTCGCCCGTTGGCATTGCCTCGTGGACGGCACCAGGAGAAGGCCCTCCCTGTGAGAGCGAATTGGCCGCAGGGATGTATGTGGGAGGATGCGATCCCGCAGGTAGCTAGGCCCTATGCCATGGAGCGCTTTAAAGATGGTGATCAGAACCTTGAAACGCACCCGAAAGACCACAGGCAGCCAGTGCAGCTCGCGCAGGAGAGGTGTTACGTGGGAGTACCTAGTACTCCCCATGACTACCCGCGCGGCTGCGTTCTGGACTAGCTGCAGTCTTCGGGCGCGTCCCAAGGGAAGCCCCATGTAGAGAGCGTTACAGTAGTCCAGGCGAGACGTCACCAGTGCATGAGTGACTGTGCGTAGGGCATCACGGTCCAGAAGGGGACGCAATTGGCGCACCAGCCGAACCTGGTGGAACGCCCCCCTTGCCACGGCTGCCACATGATCATCCATTGACAGCCGGGCATCTAGGAGGACGCCCAAATTGCGCGCCCGTTCCACAGGGGGCAATTGCTCGCCCCCTATGGCCAGTGATGGAATCAGCTGGCTGAACCGAGGTGCCGGTAGCCACAGCCACTCGGTCTTGGAGGGGTTGAGTTTGAGTCTGTTGTCCCCCATCCAGACCCCGACAGCTTCCAAACACCGGGACATCACTTCGACAGCCTCGTTGGGGTGGCTTGGGGTTGAGATGTAGAACTGAGTATCATCAGCGTACAGATGGTACTCAACCCCAAAGCCACGGATGATCTCACCCAGCGGCTTCATATATGCGTTGAACAAAAGGGGTGAGAGGACCGACCCCTGCGGCACCCCACAAGAGAGTGGCCTCGGGGTCGACCTCTGCCCCCCAGTCAACACACATTGCATCCGGCCGGAGAGGTAGGAGCCGAACCACCGTAAAACGGTGCCTCCGACTCCCATCCCCTCCAGCCGGCGCAGTAGGATACCATGGTCGATGGTATCAAAAGCCGCTGAGAGGTCTAATAGGACCAGGATAGAGGAGCAACCTCTATCTCTGGCCCTCCAGAGATCATCAACCAACGCGACCAAGGCTGTCTCGGTGCTGTGCCCGGGTCGGAAGCCGGACTGGCGTGGGTCTAGATACACGGATTCATCGAGGCGACGTGGAAATTGCTGCGCCACCACATTCTCAACAACCTTCGCTAAAAAGGGGAGGTTGGAGACTGGACGGTAATTAGCTAGCTCCGTTGGGTCAAGTGAAGGCCTCTTGAGCAGGGGCCTCACCACCGCCTCTTTCATGGCAGTCGGTAAGGAACCCTCGCTCAATTTTGGCTTGCCTGATTTATATTGAATGAAGAGGAATTATATTGGGCGGTATATAAAATATATAGTTAATGCATATAAATCACATAATAATGTTAACAGTTTTTATGGGCCTACATTACTAGCTATGGGTCAGATTTGCCTGATATAGAAGCATTTGCTTTTTGTAATGACAAAGGTATTACATTTTAACAGCAGTAATGTGTTTCTTTTTTGTGTTTTAGGTTGATAACAGCAGCATTGCCTGGTCACTGGGCTATATGCTTAGCCTCACCAATATGATCCCAGCAGAAAGCAAAAGGATTTGGTTACCTATGAATTCTTCTCTGTTTGCTGGACTGCTACTCTTCTTCACAGCAGTGGCATTACTGTGTCTTATTTTCCTAGTGTATTCATATGTTCGGTCTCGCATGCAAAAGAACACTTGTCAAGTTGAACATGTGTTTGCTATAGAATAAAATAAGTTCAAAAAATGGACCAGAACTTTCACTAATTATGTAAAAAAAAAAAAGGGGGGGGGACATTCCAGTAATTATAAGAAACGATTGCATTATGAATATCTCAATCTATTTTAGATCTCATCTAGAACTTCGATGCAATTCAGGATTTAATTGTTAATATGCAGATATTAAAAAAAACAAGCAGTCCTAATACACAAGGGGCAAAGGACTATCAGAAGGAGATAGTTTAGTTCTTGATTTACCCAAGAACTAAATAGCCTTTACCCCTTTTGATAGGAGACAAAAAATCACCTAAAGAAAATTAGCTAGGTTTGTTTATATTTCTGATGAGGATGATTAAAGAATAATTTGAAAAATACCTTTTTAACACATTCATGAAGTGGGAATTGGTAATTCACTATAGTAATTAGTGATAAAATTAGTAATATCAAGTGCAAAAGCCTAATTTCATATACACAAAAGGAATGTGACAAGAATCAAAGTAGATGGTTATTGGGAAAATATGTTCCAATCTTTCTGGAAAAATAATTCCTACATATTTATGGGCAGGAAAGATTCACAATCAGGAAACAGCTTAAGAAATAATACAGAGCTGTGTTGTTAGTTGCAAAGTCATGTCCAACCCATCACTATCCCATTAACAACGTTCATCCAGGCCTTCCTGTCCTCTACCATCCTCTGGAGTCCATTTAAGTTCACGCCAACTGCTTCGGTGACTCCATCCAGCCACCTCATTCTCTGTCGTCCCTTTCTTCTTTTGCTCTCAATCTTTCCCAGAATTAGGCTCTTCTCCAGTGAGTCCTTCCTTCTTATTAGGTGGCCAAAGCATTTGAGTTTCATCTTCAGGATCTGGCCTTCTAAAGAGCAATCAGGGTTGATCTCCTCTTAGGACTGACCGGTTTGATTGCCTTGCAGTCAGTGGTGGGTTTCAAAAGTTTTTACTACCCATTCTGTGGTTGTGGCCTGTTTTGTGGGAGTGGCTCAGCGGTCATGTGACTGGGTAGGAGTGGCTTGGCAGTCATGTGACTGGGCACGAGTGGCTTGTCAGTCATGTGACCAGGTGGGAGTGGACAAGTTGATGTCACTGAATTCTTTGCCCCAATAAATGACCTACAAAAGGAAGATATAAAAAAAGGAAATTTATTATTTTATGCACTTACTACTTAAATAAGAATAAAATAAGTACACAAAACAATAAAAGAGCTACTTACAGAAGGAAAATGACTGTCCTTGCCTGTCTTCAATATCACTGACCACCTTGCTCCAATGAATGGCCTGCACAAAGAAGAGACACAGAAATGAACTCTTCAATTGCATACACTGCATTAGAATGAAACCAGCACACAAAACAATAAAAGAGCTGCTTACCGAAGGAAAATGACTGTCCTTGCTGATCTTCAACACCACCACCTCACCACCTTGCTCCAATAACCTGCACAAAGAAGAGACACAGAAAGAAGGTCTTTAATTGCATGCACTTATACCTTACATAAAAGTAACATAATGAAAGAGAAACACTCAAGTACTTACTTGTGTTATTGGTTTTGTGGTTGAAGATGTTTCCAAATTGTTCTTAGGCTTCCAGACTCCTCAGTTGCACTTTTCTTGGTCTTCACTCGTGGATCATTAGTTGTGATATGGTGTGCTCTGAGCCACTTTTTGACTGTAGGAATTGGGTCCCATCTGTTAACAGGCATGCCAATAACACTTATTGTCATTAGATTGCTAATGTTTGGAACAGTTTGGCGGGTTCTTTGTTCTAAACATATGAGGTTCATTTTTGAAAAACCCCTTTCCGCCTCTGCTGAACTAACAGCAATTATCCTGACAATATCTCTAGCTTTTTTGATACTGTCAGGAATTTTGTAGGTCTTTGAATCTTTGATCACATTTTCCCAAAAATCTCTAGTCGTTCAAATCAATTTGATAATTAAAAATTTCGCCAAAGTCAATCAATCCTGCCTCTACTTCTGCTCATGGAATGACTACATCTTCAATGTTCCAGTAATCCAGCTCCAAATATGTGAGAAATTGTAATTTGTTTGCGTCTGGCAATTGGCTACCTGTTTTTAGATGTTTGCAATTCATCAGCCTTTTCTTCAAAATGGTGATGATGCTTGCCAAAAGATTTTCACGAGGAAGGGCAACAAACCATTGATTTGGAACTAATGTCATGTTTTTGAAGGCTTCTGAAGCTAGCATTCCGTTAACTTTTTTTTCATATGGGCCCTTTCCCTGTCTAAGCATTTTAAATACTTTAATTGATCGCAGTACCAACTTTTCGGCCTTGATGATATCTGTGTTTCTCCCCTACAGGGCATTTGACAGAAGAGAAATATCATTTAGAATATCAATCATAAGAGCCAAATCATTCAAAAAATTTAAAATTTCAAAACAGGAAGCCATGCCTGGGAATTTTTCATTGCCCAGAAAAAACTGATGTAGCGCTGGATAAACATGCCACACAGCTATGGTTGACCTTAAACTACAGGCAGCCCATCTTGGTCCCAAAACTCTGCCCATCTTCACGATTTCAATGCTCAGTTGTTCAGAGATTTGGAAAAATTCATTCTGGCTCTTGCAGGATTTCTGGAAAGTGATGTGTATCTTGTCAAGGAATATCTTGAAGTGGTTGACATGTTTGATTTCTATTATCGCATCATTCAACACAAATTGGAGGCAGTGGTTCAAGCAGTGCCAGATTACAATGTTTGGGAAGTCTTGAGCTACTCTGGTGCCGACTCCAAATTTTCTCCCAAGCATAATGCTGACACCATCGGAGCAGAATGCTATTAAATTCTTCTGCAGATATTCAGTGGTAAACCCAACTTTATGTAAGCTTCCCATCACTGCAGAACATATGGTCTCCACATCTTGTTTCTCCAATTCCACCAGCTCAATGAAAATGGTTGCTAGGCATTCTGAATCCTCAACTTTAACAAAAACTATCAGAACTGCTTTCATTGATAGCATTGAGGCTTATTAAAAACACTTTTAGATTCTTTGCAATAATGTTGGCACACACGATGGTTTTAGTTTCGTTTGCAATGAATTCAACTATTTTCACTGTGGATCTCTGTGAATGCAAGCTTACTTCCACATCTACTCCAATCGCAGTTAGCAAATCTACTTGCCCTTCGATGGCAGAGAATAGTTTGCATCTTTGTGCTAGATGTAAACAGTAAAAAATATGTTGCTAGTATTTGGTAGATGTTTGTCAGTTGACTTATCTATGGATTTGATTAAAACATCCTACTCCTGTTGTTTACTGTTCTACAAATAAGGTGTGCTTTTAATTGAAAATATTCCTTCAATTTTTTTCTGAAAGATGATTGCTGATTCTCCTTAGTTGTCCCTGCTGCCTCAACCTCTAAATTTTTCCACTCTCTAGAAACATGAATACCTTTCTCTAATAAGAACACGTGTTTTGCACAGTACTCAGAACCTAACTTTTTGTCGGATACTGCCAGTCCATCATACTTGTCCTTGATGTTTCTGCATTGCTGCAAACCAAAGCAGTCAAGAAGTTTTGAAATTTCAGTGGAGGAGATGGACTTGCTGCTTTCTTTGACTTCAAGTGGTGGTGGTGGTGGTGGTGGTGGTGCTGCTGGTGGTGTTGCTGCTGCTGGTGTTGCTGCTTCTGGTGTTGCTGCTGGTGGTGTTGGTGACTTGTAGATCAACTGATTGCTCCTCTCTTGGTTTTTTGGAGAAGAAAGCATTTATACTCTGTTGCCTCTTCTTCATCCTGTTAAATAATACTAACTGCAAAAGAAATAAAACAATATTGGACTCGATTGTGGTTGTAAGCTGAGTGTCAGGTCTCCAAAAGATGCCCTAATTAATTTACGAGCCTCGAGACAAAGTTCAAAAGAAATCCAATCATTTATTAGGAGCAACATTTTGGTGATACCTGCCGTGGAGTCAGATCTGATTTCTGGTTTAATGGTGGGTGACCTTCACCATGTGTCTCCCCTACCCTCAGTCTGTGTCATAAATCACATCCACCAATGAAGTGCTGCAGCAGGTTGTAAACTTTCGTGCCTCACACACCTGCTGTAGAAATCTGAGATCTGACCCTGGTCGAAGATATGTGTGGAATTCTCCCTCCCTTCCTTTCAATGTCAACTTGATATTAAGCATGGAAACACTTTACAAGTTGATATTCAACTCATCTCACCTTCCAAAAGCGACAAAAACTGCGTGGAACAAAAACAATTTGAGTACAGGTATATAATTTAGAGATGCGTCCCCCCCACCCAGGCTTGCTTGGATTTTCTGCATGGAATTTTGCTATAAGGCGATCAGCCTGGATATTTCTACTTTTTACCCAAGATGCCTCTGATAAGGGGTAGCCCTTCCACTTGATTAAATACTGGAGTTATTTCCTATGCTACCTCGAATCAAGGACTCGTTGCACCTCATAATGGGTTTGGCCCCTATGATCACAGGGTCCAGGGTACTGGTCTCAGAATGGATCCAACCACCGGTTTTAAGAGGTTACTATGGAACACTGGGTGTATCTTCCCCAGCAGTCGAGGCAGTTTCAATTGCACTGTGACTGGGTTGATGATCTTTACTATGGGGAATGGTCCCATGAACTTTGCCCCCTGTTTCTTGCAAGAGAGTTTTAACCTCAAATATTTTGTGGAGAGGTAAACCTTCTCTCTCACCCAGAATGGCCGTTGGGGATCTCAGTGTTTATCTGCCTGTTTCTTATAGGTTTATGCCGCTTTAGCCAGCGCTTTTTTGACATTTTCCCAGGTTGCTTTTAGCATTGAAATCCAATCAAGATGTGTTGGTTGTTTTGGAACCAGGGGTCTGCTAGCAATTTGGTTTTGAGACTCATGATTAGGTTGGTTGCTGGTTGGTCTTGCTGGTCACAGCATTGTCATCTGGTGGTCACTTGGGCAGCTATTTAAGTAGAGGGAATGATGGCATCCACAACCTGCTCCCATTCGCATTTGTACTGGGGCATGCGGGAGAGAATGTCAGCTAGAAAGTTCCTCTCCCCTAGAATGTGCTTTAGTACAAAGTCTAAACTGTTGAAGTATTGAGTCCATCGGACTTGTTTGGGTGAGAGTTTCTGCAGGGTCCTGAGAGCCTCCAGATTTTTGTGGTCAGCCAGACTTTGAATGGTTGATGGGCCCCTTCCAACAGGTGTGTCCATGTTAGCAGTGCCCATCTCACTGTGAAAGCATCCTTTTCCCATGCGGCCCATTGTCTTCCTGTGTCTGTGAGCTTGCAGGAGGTGTAGACGCAGGGTTGTAAGTTTCCTTGGTTGTTTCTTTAGAGCAGCACCACTCCCACTGCCATGTCACTGGCATCTGCTTGGATCACAAAGGGTTGCTCAGGGTCAGGATGCTTCAGCACTGGTTCCTTTGCAAACATTTCTTTTAGTGTTTTGAATGCCTCTTGGAAGGTTAGATCCTATTGTAGAGGTTGTCCCAGGGAAGGTTTTGTTCCTGGGCTCCTTGTCTTTAAGAGGTATGTCATGGGTTTGGCAATCTTTGCAAAGGAGAGGATGAATTGCCTATAGCAGTTCGTGAACCCTAGGAAACTTTGTAGCTGTCAGCGGATGCAAGGGGGTTGCCAGCCTAGGATGGCTTGTACTTTGGCTGGGTCCATCTCTATTCCCTCATTTGACACTTAGTGTCAGGTAGTAGCCCAGGTAGTCTAGCCGTGCATGGTGGAATTCACATTTTGATAGCTTGATGTACAGGTCAAGGAGGCCAGAAGTTTTTCTAGTACCTGTCAGACCAGGGGTATGTAGTTGTCCATTGTCTCCATGTAGATGAGGATGTCAGCGAGGTAGACGAGGACCCCCTTGTAGAGGTGCTCGTGCAGCACCTCGTTTATTAACTGCATGAACACTGCTTGGGACTCCCTGCAGTCTGAAGGGCATCATTTTGAATTGGACGCTCCCTAAGGGGCAGTTGAACCCTGTTTTCTACTCCTTTCCTTCCTTGATCTGTACTCAGTAGTATGCTTCTCTGACATCTAGTTTGGTGAAGACTTTTCTCTTAGCCAGATGAGATAGCATGTCCTTCATGAGGGGGAGGGGTATAGTGTACTCACACTCCATTTATCCCTCGAAAGTCCACACACAATCTCATAGTCCCATCTTTTTTATCTTTGAGGACTGGCGCCCCAACCCATAGCTTGGCTGGCTTGACGAACCCTTGTACTAGGTATTTGTCTATGTATTTGAGCATCTCTTGCATTTCCTGGGGCGTCATGGCGTACAGTTTGGGTTTGGGTAGTTTTGCCCCGGGGATTATTTCAATGGCACAATCTGCCTCACCGGAGCGGGGGTGGGGCAGAATGTTGTACTTGATCTTGCTGAATACTTCTGTGAGATCCTGATATTCCCCCGGGATCTGTTTAGTCTCTGGGGTTTCATCGGATGTGGTTGCCAGACGTTCTGGTGGGTTCTTTAGGGGGGTTCCCTGCTTGGGTGGTGTTTCTGCTTGCTGGCATGGAAGGATTTGGGGCCCCTTTTCTATCCTTAGCCTGCAGGTGCCTGCTTGTCACTAGATGGTTGGTCCCCACTTGTCTAGCCAGGAGAGTCCCAGTATGTCTAGCCAGGAGAGTCCCAGTATGACTGCATCTGTCATTTTAGGGGCTATTATTAATCGAATTACTTCCCAGTGATCCACTAGCTCTAGTCTCACTGGTTTGGTCAGGTGGGTGGCATAGGCTCCCCCACATTAGGAACCCGTCAACCTGTTCAAAACAGGTTGGGTGAGCCAGTTTTTTTGCTCTGATCCCTAATTTCAAGACTGTGGTCAGGTTGATCAAGCATCTCTTGCAGCCTGAGTCTATTAGGGCTTGAAAATCCCCCTGGCTTCCTGTTTTTGGGGCTTGGGGCATATTGGAAAAAGGAAAGGGCAAATTGGGACCTCTGCAGCCTGGAGGCCTTCCGGGATGCATGGGTGGCCCATTTGTGGACCAATTCTAGTCGTGCCCTGGGTGGTGGCTCTGGCCTTGGCAACAAGGTTGGGGTTGTGCACGTGGATGCCGTGTGCTCCACCCCCTGCATCTGTAGCATTTCAGTGGACTTGGAGAGGGGGCTGGTTTCGGGGCCCTCTTTGTTGCTGTGGGTCCCCGTCAGCCGGGTGATTGTAGGGCTTTTTCATGTCCAGTGGCTTTCTCATGTCGTTAGCGTGGAATCTGCCATTGACTTACTACTCGGAACCACTCAGAGAGTCAGTTTGGGATGTTGCGGTAGGCAGTTACTTGGGCAATCTGCTGGTCCAGACTTGTTCTGAAAAAATACACTAACAGATGCTCTAGTAAAGGAGGTAGCCATCCAATGACTCTCCTAAATTCATGGATGTGCTCTTTGGTGGGGTGGCCCCTCTGCTTTAGGTCACCGAGCTCATCTTCCACATACAGGTCCTCCTCCACCTCCTCAAATCTGGCTTCTAGCAGTCGTAGGAAGTCATCTACACCTTGCAGTTGGGAGGCTCTCTTCTTGTGGAGGGCTGCTAGCCATTCCCTTGCTTCTACCTTTAGTCCCTCTGTAATGGTATTCACCATGGGGGATGGGTAGAGATGCCCATAGCGTTCTTGGTGGATATCAGATGAATCAAGGAACAGAGCTAGCTGATCTGAGTCCCCATCAAATTTTCCCCTGAATCGGGGCGGGTAGTTCAGCCTTGCTCCTCCCATCTCCTGTCAGCCTCTGTGTGCTTGCACTTGAGATGGCTGGCCATCTTTCTCATTTCTAGTTCAGAGAGTACTACTTCCAGCTACTTAACCCAGGAAAACAAAAACCATCAAAACGAATCGAGCTGCAGGAGCTCACAAAGCAGCACACAACTTAACATTTGAAAGCAGCCATGGAGTCACATAAAAGATGATTTGCACACTTAAAAGCAACATATTGCATCACAAATAAAACATTTCCAAAAAGCAATAACATTTCTTATTATAAACATTTTCTGAAAACAATAAATAAAAACATTCCCTAAAAACAGTTAAAAAAACATTTTCTATAAATAATAAATAAAAAACATTCCCTAAATCAATTTAAAAAACATTTTCTGAAAACAAGCATAAAATATCCTTTAAAAAAAATTAAAAGCATAAAGAAAAAAAACCCAGTTACTTACCAGCAGGCAGAATCAGCCACTCTTCGATGTGATGGATACAGGCAGCAGGCAGGCGACCAGGCAGCAGATAAGCTGGTCTGGATGGACACAGGTACAACCCAGGTAGCTAGTCCCACCTGGCATGGAGCCGAGGTGGCTTAGCCAGCCAGGCAAGGCTGGGGACTGAATGGTGGGGCAGCAAGAAAGGCCTCAGCCAAGCGCCATGTGGCTCTGCGCTTTAGGCAAGCCCAGGGATCGGCTGCAACGAAGGCCGTGCCTAGAGTGCAGAGCCGCATGGTGCCCCAGCCAGCTTCCTACCACCAGCCCCCCCCACACGCCCCACAAAGTCACCTGCCAAGTGCCATACGGTTCTGCGCTCTAGGTGAGCCCGGGGATCGGCTGCAATGAAGGCCTCATCCGACCACGGCATCGCCTAGAGTGCAAAGCTGCATGGCGCTCCAGTTAGTTTCCTGCTGCCCCCCCCCCCATGCACCCTGCAAAGTTGCAGCAGTAGGCTTGTTTACTGGAGGAGGAGCACTAGCATAGCAGGGCAGGCAAGCGAGGGTAAAGTCAATGATGATGCAATGATGCAAGAGCCAAAGCAGCAAAAGAGGTAAGTGGGCCGTCCGCGCTGTGGTATATATAGGGCTCTCAGAGGTGGGGCGTTCGGTGAGCCAGCGAGTGGCGGGCAAGTAGGCTGGCGGGGCAAGCATGGTGCAAATGGGCAGGGCAAGTGAGCAAGAAAACGGTGACCTGATGGGCCGGCCAAGGGAGCAGCAACCGGCCATGCAGGGGAAGCAAGTGGGGGGGGGGCAGGTCAGGGAAGTATCGGTATGGGGCCTCCGGAGGCCCTGGTATGCAAACGGACGTCAAATTATCGCTACCAGTACGGGCATACTGTACTGTGCCAGTCGAAACCCATCTCTGCTTGCAGTCCAAGGGACTTACAGGAGTCTTCTCCAGCACCATAGTTCAAAGGCCTCAATTCTTTGGTGCTCAGCCTTTCTTACGGTCCAACTTTTACAGCCATATGTTGCAACTGGGAAAACCATAGCCTTGACTATACGCACTTTTGTTGGCAGGGTGATGTCTCTGCTTTTTAATATGCTGTCTAGATTTGCCATAGCTTTCCTCCCCAGGGGCAAGTGTCTTTTAATTTCTTGGCTGCAGTCCCCATCTGCAGTGATCTTAGAGCCCAAGAAAATAAAATCTGTCATTACCTCCATTTCTCCCCACATCTATTTGCCAGGAATTGAGAGGGCCGGATGCCATGATCTTAGTTTTCTTAATGTTAAGTTTTAAGCTAACTTTTGCACTCTCCTTTTTCACCTGCATCAAGAGGCTTAGTTCTTCTTCACTTTATGCCATTTGAGTGGTATCATCTGCATATCTGAGGTTGTTGATATTTCTCCTGGCAATCTTAATTCCAACTTTTGGTTCATCTAGCCTTTCTCATGATATGCTCTGCATATAAGTTAAATAGGCAGGGTGACAGTATACAGCCTTGCCGGACTCCTTTCCCAATTTTGAACCTATCAGTGGTTCTGTATCCAGTTCTTACTGTTGCTTCTTGACCCGCATATAGGTTTCTCAAGAGATAAATAAGATGGTCTGGTACTACCATCTCTGTAAAAAAAATTGCCACAATTTGTTGTGATCAACACAGTCAAAGGTTTCACCTTTTAAGTTGCATTACTGAAATAAATGAACTTTTGCACAATATTCTAATTTTTCAAGCTTCACCTGTATGAAGAATGGTTGCAGGAAAAGGGTATGGCCTAGCTTCATAAAAAGCACTAGACGAGACATGATAACAGTGTTCCAATATCTGAGGCTGCCACCAAGAATAGGGAGTCAAACTATTCTCCAAGGCACCTGAGGGTAGAACAAGAAGCAATGGGTGGAAACTAATCAAGGAGAAGCAACTTAGAACAATTAATCAGTGGAAGTTTTTAAGATGATGTTGGATAACCATTTGTCTGAAGTGTTTTCCTGGCTAAACAGGGGATTGGACTAGAAGACTCCAAGTTTTATTCTATTCCATTCTATATCTAAGGGCAGGTTAAAAACGTAATCTGTCACCAAGAAAGATGTTGAAATCCAAAAATGTCTGTTTAAAAGGCAGATTGAAAGTTTTAAAAGCTTATAGTTAAAAGCCAACAGTTTGGGCTCTTTTTTCTCTCCTTCGTACGCCTACAGGAACTCCCAAACAATAAACTCGGCAAATCCAGTGACTCTGTTCACACAACACGAGATTAATTAAAAGCTCTGTGACTGCACAAATAATATTTTAAATTCGTCGAGTTTTAATCATTATTATTAAATTAGGGTACTTTGCCCAAAATACATTAACAAGCAGCAGCATATAGTTCAAATTCGAGCCGTGAACTCAGTCGAGGAGACTTAAAGTTGCCACGGATTACCCAGAAATTTATTTTACTTTATTATCGGCCCACAATCAACATGCATACACCCACGCGAACATAGTTTAAAAGATGGAGGAGGAGGAGGAGGAGGAGGAGGAGGAAGTGATACATTTTCTCAGATTTCTGCCACAGGACAACGCATGCGCAACAAACAATCGTTTGAATTCATCCAATTGATTTCATTCATTCCTTGAAGGGGGGAAAGAGCAAAAATGCGCATGCGTAATAGTACTTGCTGTTGCCAATCAACCCGGCCATTCTCCTATCCAATTGACCAATCTCTGCTATGCAGCCAGCACTTCGCCACGAATAGAACGACTGAGTCCCGCCTCTTCCTCTGGTGTACATCCGCAGTTGAGATATCTCGAGGCGTCCGGAAGCTGTTCTTTCTCTTTTTGTGAGTCGACTCGTGTGGCAGCCATCATGGTAATCGTGAGCGCATGGCCGAGGCCTTGTCCACGGCGCTTTTCTTAAGACTCGCTGAAGTCGAGGGTGGTTGTGAAGGGTTTCGGGACAGCCTTCATTTCCCCCCCACCCCTCGGCTGATTTAAGCCATGAAAGAGAGAGACGGAAAGAGCCATGGGGAGAAGGGCTTAAGAGTCTATCTTGGGCGTAATTGGAAGAGAGGGTAGCTGGCGGTTAACGAGAGACGGGGTGGGATTTTGTTACATTTTTAAATCGTTCTCTTTTGGTGGGGAAGGTGGAATACTACTCGGCTATGGTGAGAAAGTCTTCAACAGAAGTTTCTTAGTTCTTTCTGTAACTTGTAAAGGGCATCGTGTCTGCAAATTCATGACGTGTCTCCCATCACATCTAAATGGCTTTGGGCTGAGAATATATTGTACTATAATTATATTTTATTCAATTATTTCAAAGTTCAGTATAGCATGTAAAGAAGTTGCTTTCTTTGAAGGACTGTTAGATTCTGCATAATTCTATAAACTTGTCACATTTGAATAATTAAACTTTATCTGATTAAGGTGTTTAAGCGCTATGTTGAGATTGGCCGAGTTGCTTATATTTCATTTGGACCACATGCAGGAAAACTCGTTGCAGTGGTTGATATCATCGACCAAAACAGGGTAAGTTTCACTGTGTATACTATATGTCTAATAAGATTATGTATTTATCTGTGATTGATAGAAGTGATAAGGAATTGTAGTTGGGACTGATTATTCCATCTTTTAATCCACCAATAGAATAGTATACAATACTTTATTTGGCCAAGATTGATTGGACACATAAAGAATTTGTCAGCAGTGCAGAAACTCAGCACACATGTAAAACAACAGAATAATAACAATAACAGAAGATTGTAGGAGAGATGAGAAGGGTAATAATGCAGCTGTACCACATGGATAAATAGAAGACAATACTGTGGCTTTTCTTACTATATAGCTTTCTTTTCTACATAGCTGTGATCCGTTTGTTAGACAATATGGTTATGTTAAACACCCAAGAGGCTATTAGTATGTTTTCCATACTAGTTACAGAGGAGATGTTTTTCTCCGTTTATAGTTACCATAAAATTGCAAGCCTCAATCTCAACAAGCTTGTAATTTTGTGGGCTTCCTTGAGACAGCTGATGATTCAGTTTCCTAGATGAATATCTGAACAGGTTGCTTTCTGAGTAGATATTTTCAAAGGGTTAAGATACAAAAGGATCTTGACAAATTTGAACAGTGGGCACTATCTAATAAAATGAAATTCAATGGTGAAAAGAGTAGGGTTCTATATTTAGGCAAGAAAAATAAAGTGCACAGGTACAGTATAGGTGGTACCTTCCTCAATAGTAACTGTGAGGAATCTTGAAGTTCTAGTGGACAACCATTTAAATATGGACCAGCAGTGTGCAGCAGCTGCCAAAAAACCAACACAGTTCTAGGCTGCATCAACAGAGGGATAGAATCAAGATCACATGAAGTGTTAATACCACTTTATAATGCCTTGGTAAGGCACACCTGGAATACTGCATTCCGTTTTGATCACCACGATGTAGAAAAGATGTGGAGACTCTAGAAAAAGTGCAGAGAAGAGCAACAAAAATGATTAGGGGACTGGAGACTAAAACATGAAGAACGGTTGCAGGATCTAGGTATGTCTAGTTTAATGAAAAGAAGGACTGGGGGGAGTGTTCCAATATCTCAGGGTTTGCCACAAAGAAGAGGGAGTCAAACTATTTTCCAAGGTACCTGAGGGTAGAACAAGAAGCAATAGGTGGAAAAGGATCAAGGACAGAAGCAACTTGGAACTGAGGAGAAATTTCCTGACAGTTAGAACAATTAATCAGTGGAACAGCTTGCCTCCAGAAGTTGTGAAAGCTCCAACACTGGAAGTCTTTTAGAAGATGTTGGATAGCCATTTGTCTGGAACGGTATAGGGTTTCCTGCCTAGGCAGGGGGTTGGACTAGAAGACCTCCAAGGTCCCTTCCAACTCTGCTATTGTATTGTATATAATCGTAGATAGGTGTTCCTTGGTTAGTTTTTGTAACCAAATTGATTTACTCGGAACTCTTTAAAGTATAATGATTGTCTGAACTATGGATAAAAGCACATAAACCTTATAAGTAAATTTGCTTTCCTAGGTATGATTATTTTTGGCAAGTTTATTTATAAATTTAGTACTTAAGGAAATTCTTCTGTAATTTGCTAATATATAACATCCTTTTCATTTAGTTTCATTGTATTCAAAAATACCTTTAAAAAGAATATGCATTGGTTTGTGATATGAAATAGTTTGTGTAAAGTAGTATTTATACTAATGTTCTTGAGGCTCCTTTAAATATTTTTGTGGTTCTTTATAAACCTCCAGAGATAGAAATTAAAACATGTGGTATCTTATGTTACTTGTGAGTGTAAAATAAGCTGAAAATGGGGGAAGAAATCACTGATGACCTTTAACTTCTCCATTAAAACTCCTTCTTTAAAACTATGCTTTTAATAAATCTAGATTTCTTTGTAGGCTACTGAAAATATTTTTTGCATTAAACAATCTGAAAAACACATTTCTCCCTTGTTTTTTACAGGCCCTAGTTGATGGCCCTTGCAGTGGTGTCAGAAGGCAGGCTATGCCCTTCAAGTGCATGCAATTAACTGATTTTGTTCTGAAATTTCCTCACAGGTTAGTTATATGGTACTTCAATATTACTACCTCTAGATTTATATAAAAGAAATAGTTGCCTTACTGCTGGTATTACAAGAATGTTGAAGAGTTTTATTTTATCATAGTTGAAAATTTATGAGAATATGGAGGAACAGCTGTTGTATATTTATTCCCAAGAAGAACCCTTGATGTCAGCATGGGCTATTCTGTTATTTTAATTTTCTATTTAACTTAAATTGTCATAAAATGGTTGTACAAGTTGTAAAGGTATTCATTTTTTCATAATTATGCAGCTATTTTAAGGTAGTCCTTGACAGCAATTAATTTAGTGACCATTCAAAGTTAATGGCACTAAAAAAATGATTTATATGTGACTTTCACATTTATGACCATTGCAGCATTGCCATAGTCACATGATCAAAATTTGGACATTTGGCAGCTAATTCATATTAATGACAGTTGCAATATCTCAGGGTCAGATGATGTCCTTTTGTAATCTTCGGACAAGCAAAATCAATGGGAAGGCCAGATTCACTTAACAACTGTGTTACTGATTTAACAATGACAGTGATTCACTCAGCAACTGTAGCAAGAAAGGTTGTAAAATGGGGCAATATAAGTTTTGGTGAACACTCGCGACTTGAAAGGAGCTCCATTCACTTCTTAGCTAGAGTGGTTTTGTTAACAAAGAAAATATTTAGGAATTCTTAAAAGTATTAATATTACTTTAGTACCAGTGTTCTAGATCAGGCATGTCAAACACATGCAGCCCCATAAGATAAAATATTTTTAAAAATAAAAGAACAGTATTATTATATAGATTGGTTATATTACATATTTCATATACAGCCAAGACAATTCCTATTCACTCAATGTGGCCCAAGCAAACCAAAAAGTTGAACAACTATGCTCTAGATGGAATCATATTGCCCCTGAAGAAGCAGTGCTGTTACTTGGGTTTGTTCTGGACTCAATGATCTTGGTAGATCTGCAGATATAAGCCATGGCTAAGAAAGTTTTTGCCTCTATATTCACTTAGGCCTTAACAGTACAAAGAAGCTTTGGTTGTGGTATCTCATACGCTTTATTACCATGTGTCCTGACTGCATGACTGGACTCTGTTCATAGTGCTGATTATTACCTTTAGAACTTTTATGGTAGAGAGCAGGTAAAATTAGGAACAATTGCACTCAATAATTTGTCTGACCTATAAGATTGGGCTTGTTTAAGTTATTGTTAGAGATTGTCCTGAGCAATAGCTGGTCCCTTCGCTTGTGACATTCTAGAAAGTCCTAGGCACTTCTTAGTTAGGCATTAGATAGATAGTCACTAAGAAGCCATTTTTAGCCATGTTACTTTGATCTAACAATCCTGAGTTTATATGGATTGCTTATTTTATGTATAATTATGTAGGCAATCAATTTTGGACAATTGAATATTTTACAAATAAATTACTAAAAGTTAGTGTTTCTCTCCGATCAGTTTCTAATTTCAGGTAGTAGTTTAATAATACAATAGGCTATATTTGTTCTATCATGCTATTGAAATAAGTATAACCTGAAACTCCAGGTACTCGTGAGTTCAGTCTTGGATGAAGACCTTAAAAACCTCCAAAAATTCTTACCTAGCTGCCAGGTTATTATATGCATGACTTATAATAGTGAATATAATTAATATGTTCACTTTTCATGAATTGAGAACAAAATGAAATAGTCTTAGTAGACAACTGCTTAAATATGAACCAGCAGTGTGCTAACAGCTGTCAAAAAACCCAATACAGCCTGGCTGCATTACAAAGGGATAGAAGCAAGATCACATGAAGTGTTAGTATTACTTTATAATTACTTAGTAAAACCACAGGTGGAATATTGCGTTCACTTTTGGTCACCATAATACAAAAAAGATGTTGAGACTATTCAGAGAAAAGCAGCGAAGATGATTATGGGACTAGAGGCTAAAACAAGAAGGTTGCAGGAATTGGATATGTCTAATCCAATGGAGAGAAGAATTAGGGATGACATGATAGCAATCTTCCAATATCTAAGGGCTGCCACAAAGAAGAAGGGGATCAACCTATTCTCCAAAGCACCTGAAGACAGGACAAGAAGTAATGGGTGGAAACTTACCAACTTAGAAATAAGGAGAACTTTCCTGACAGTTGGAACAGTTAATCAGTGGAACAATTTGCCTCCAGAAGTTGTGGGTAGTCCATCACTGGAGGCTTTTAAGAAGAGACTGGACAGCCATTGGTTTGAAGTGGTATAGGGACTTGTACTCAAGGGGATTGGGTAAGAAGACTTCCATGCTCTCTTCAATTCTGTTGTAATTTGATATTTGTCTTCCTATTTTAGGGGGAATGTGGCTCTCTTCCTGGAAAAAAAACATTTGCATCCCTCTACTAAACTATAGCATAGCATCAATTGCAAATGCAGCATTGTATAGAATAATTTGAGCTGTCAATTATTAGTGATTGATATAGCCCCAAAGAAAAAATGTTAGGTATTTTTAAAAATAATGTTTTGTGCAAAAGGCTTTTTTTTAAAGGATTAATATGGGAAGTTACTGTTGTGATTACTGCCTTATTTTTTTCTGTATCATTCACTAAATATTATTAACAGAAAATTAGTAGTAATACATCTATCAACTGGCATAGAAAAATAAATATTTTTAAATGATCTTAATGTATGTTGATTGCAAAAACTAAAAGTAATCTTACAAATAGATTTTTTTGTTTTGTTTTAAATACAGTGCTCGTCAAAAATGTGTGCGAGTTGCCTGGGAAAAAGAAAACATTAATGAGAAATGGAAAGCCACCAGATGGGCAAAAAAAATTGAGGCTAGGGAAAAGGTATGTGTTTGAAACAATACTAATATTTTTGGGTTAAATTTTGGAAGCAGCTAAATAATGAAGTACAATTAAGAACTCTGGTTCTGCAGTATTTGTTGCGAGTTAACACTTTATGTAATCAGTTGTTCAGCAAACACCTTTTTTAATGTTTCTGCCATTTCAGGTGCAGCAGAATGTAGGACTTTGGAAAACTTTGGATTGAGATTGTCCTTTTTCCTCATACTCTGTCCTGAATTTGCAACAAAACAGGGCATTTGCTCCACATGGTTTGAGATGCTCATAGATAACAATAGGAACTTGAAATAACCTTTTTATACTTCACTCATTATCCTAGGACAAGGATGTTAAACTCACGTTGTCATGTGATGTATCAGGACATTCCCCCCCCCCTTTCGCTAAACCTGCAGGCTGTGAGTTTGACACCCCTGTCCTAGAACAACAGAAGTTGGGATAGTAGCAATAGCACTCATATATTATAGTCTTTACAGCATTCTCTGAGTACCGTACAGAGTCATCATATTGTCCCCAACAATCTGGTTCTCTCATTTTATCTATATCAGAAGGTTGACTCAACCTTGAAACTCCCATCAGGAACAAACTCCAGGGCTGTGGGCAGTTTGTCTGCAATACTGCATTCTAACTAAAGAGCTAGAATCTAGTTAGAATGCAGTACTGCAGGCTAATTCACTGCCAGAGTTCGGTTCTGAACGCTCAAGGTTGATTCAGCCTTCTGAGGTTGGTAAAATGACCCAGATTGTTGGATGCAATATTCTGACTCTGTAAACCTCTTAGAGAAGTCTGTAAAGCAGTGTGAAGCAGTATATACGTTTTAAGTACTGTTGCTAACCACTGTGCCATTAAGGCGCATCAGTGCTAAGTACTGCCTACCATTCAGACTATTGAAAAAGGGACATAAATATCAATAGTAGAAGCACAATTAATTCAGCTTTTTTGAAACAGTTTTTTTAGTTTTTGTTACACATTTTAATTCTTTTAAAAACAAAGTGTTTCCCCCTTTACATCTTCCGTTACGCATAGTTCATTTTACATCATATTCACATTTCAGTCATCTTATTTTCTTTCTATATTTTCCAGCTTAATTTTGATTTCTTAATATATAAACAATATCATTATTTGCCTCGCCAAGTTAATCAAATTTAACATCATTTCCATCTATTATTCCGTTTTACTATTGATAACATATATTCTCAAATTTAATTTTATATACCATGTTCCCCCGAAAATAAGACAGGGTCTTATTTTCTTTTGACCCCTGAAATAAGTGCTTGGCCTTATTTTTAGGGAAGTCTTATTATTTTTGAGGTGCAGGAAGTGGCTGCTGCCATGTTGCAATATTTTTGGGAAGGGCTTATTTGCAGGGAAACAAGGTAGTAAACATTTCTATCACATGACCATGGGATACTGTGACCATCATAATTGCGAACCATTTGCAGGCACCCAAACCGCAATACCATGACTGTGCTAATGGGGCAATTTGAAGGATCAACTATAAGTTTCATTCAGTCCAATTGTAATTTTGAATGGTTGCTGAATAGTCATTAACAAGGGCTACCTGTAGTGCATCAGTACCTACAGCACACAGGACAATATTACACCATCCTATTGCTTTCAGATACTGATTCTTTTACAACATTCAATATTGCCAAGTTCTATGCAGCAGCATTATCATCTGTTCCTTTGTTTTTTTTTAAAGTGACTACCTTGCCCCCTTATGCTGATCTTTACTCTTGATAAAGATGATAAAAGCTATGTATGGGATGACCAGTTGTGTTTTGCTAATGCATAAAGAATTTGGCAGTTTTTGGTAAGGCTCAGGATCTCAGACTTCTTTGTCAAAAAATCTTTCCATAGAAAGCCAAAATGACGGATTTTGATCGTTATAAAGTCATGAAAGCAAAGAAAATGGTAAGTACAATTGCTATATTGTCTTCTTGCAAAATAGTCTTAAAATAGTAAATAAAATGAATATCCAATGTCAACTCTTGATGCAGTTGGCTTTCAACTTTTAGATGTTCATTAGTAAACTTCTTTTAAAATAACAAAGTAATATGAATAGGATTCTTCAACAGTATTATAGTTCTGTTTTTTCTGCAGAACTTAATCAAAAGTTTAATAAAACTAAATACTGAAATATGACATTTTTCACTTGCTCGTAAGTAAATTATGAAAATGAAACATTGTTGTCTTATAAATAATATAAACAATTATTTTGCAGAGAAATCGGATCATCAAGCATGAAGTTAAAAAGCTTCAAAAGGCATCTTCTATCAAGAAAGCATAAATTGTCAACAAATAAAACTTCAATTAAATATGAACCTAACATGATCTATGACTTGTCTGATTATTCTTCTCGTTTCTTTCACCAAACTAACAAAACTTTAGTATTTGTAGGACTACTGTGTTTAATTGAATAATCCTTAGTGGTAGAGGGGTAGGACTGCCTCACAAAAATTGGGTCAATGTATATTTTATTTATTAAAATGATATGTCTACATTTAAAAGATACTCATCTAGAGAAGCTCAGTCATAGCAGTGGTATAAAGCATAAACACCATAAAATAAAAAGCCTGTAATAAATTATCCAAGTCAGCCAAAAAAAACCACCATCTTCAGACTCCAATTTCACCCTCATAATATTTGGGGCAAAAGCCAACTCTTTAACTCTCAGAAGATTAAGAGGGTGGAGGCCTGCTGGAACTCAAGGTGAAGGGTGTTTAACAGCTATTGGTGCTATGGAAAATCAAGCTTACTAGATCTTGCTAGATGGAAATATTTGTGAGAGAAGGCCTGGAGCATGTCTACTGTCCCCAAACGTGTTAGTTTAAAGCTTGCACAACACAGCAAAGTGCCAATTTTGCTATGTTCTGGGCAGGTTGTAATTTCTGGATGGTGTTCAAGACAGCCCCATGTAGCACATCATGATCTCATTGGGAAGTAAGTTGTGACTGAGTGAACAAAGCTCTACAGTCCTGGTATATAAGATGAATTTCTGCAACACCCCTCTTCCCACTAACAACAGCTATTACCTGCTCCCAGTTTGTACCAGTGTGAGCTGTGTGTTCCTACAAGGAGGAATAAATTATGTTGGTGTGCTCCCAAGCCAATGGCTACTGCAAGCTATCCAGATTTTCGAAGTCTATTAAAGGTGCTTTCCGTTTTGCTCTGAAGCCCTTGTATCAGCTTTGCTTCAGTTCCATGTACATAAACTTTGGAGTATCTGTTGTGGGAAGATGCTCTTTGGATTATTGCCTTTCTCACCCCCTCCCCTCAATTTTATTGCTGAAACAGAGCAAGATGTACTTCTTTACTATCTTAACAATGTGTTCTTACTAGTTGCAAAGTCGTGTCCAACCCATCGCAAACCCATGGACAAAGTTCCTCCAGGCCTTCCTGTTGTCTACCATCTGGAGTCCATTTAAGTCACACTTACTGTTTCAGTGACTCCATCCAGCCACCTCATTCTCTGTAATCCCGTTTTTCTTTTGCCTTCAATCTTTCCCAGCATTAGGCTCTTCTCCAGTCAGTCCTTCCTTCTCATTAGGTGGCCAAAGTATTTGAGTTTCATCAGAAACTCAAGAAAAAAAACCTCTCAACTCCATTGTTTGTGGAATTAAAAGTACTTTTACTGGTTATGGAAAGATAGCAGTGAAGTAAAGGTCTGAGGCAGAAAAGCACGAAATCATACATATCAAACATTTGCCTAGCCCCCTCCCTCCAACAACCCCCACCCCATTGCCCAATCTTCAACTCCCTTAGGTGTCATGTGGGTTGCATCTCCAATAAGCATCATCAGGTGAGTATGCAGGTTGGCTTTGACCAGGTCCAAACATCGGCCATCAGCATGCGCAGAAGATGAAGACAAAACTCCCTTTTTTACTAAACCTCCTGTAGCAATTATTCCCATCCCAAATACCATGCCCTCCCCCTGTTTCCATGGCAGCCGAAAGCAAGCAAGCGAAACCGAGGCTGACAGCCACTATCAAAGGACCATAGACAATTTCGGGTTTGTCAGTTTCTTAACATAATGTGTTATCCGTTCAGTCAGAGTCTGACTCTTCATGTTTCTATCAGCCAGGTGTCTTCACATCTTTCAATCTAACACTTCTTTTGAATTTTTCTATGTTCTGGCTGATAACACAATCTTGGTAGTGTCCAGTCACCATGTTCTTTAATGACCTGATTTCTTTTTAATTAACTTTAATTTTAAAGTACAGCAGAAAATGATTACAGATCTATTCAATGCAAAATAATGTAATGCTTAAGGCTATTTAATCATGATTAGATATGTATTGGCTCTGACAATTTTTGCAGTCAGTCTTTGACATGTCAACCAATATTTAATAGGGTTTTCAGTCTGAAAATTTATATTACATGCTCTAGAACACAATTGGATTTTTTTTACTTCTTTAGTGAGAAAATTACTATTTAACTCCCATCTTCATTTAGAGTATTTTAAATTTAAGAAAAATGTGTGAAATGTACATTATTTCAATTGTAACATCTGGGGACTGTTTTTTTAATTGAATTGCTGTTGTTTCTATTAAGAGTAGTTCTCAACTTATGATCATTTGTTTAACAACAGTTCAAAGTTATGATTGTCCTAAAAAAAAGTGACTTACAACCTGGCCTTGAAGTTTAAATCATTACACCACTCTCACAATCATGTTATCACAATTCAGATATTTGACAACAGTTGCAGTATCCTGCAGACATGTGATAGTGATTCTTCCAAGTCAGTTTCCAACAGACAAAGTTAATTGGAGAAGCCACATTTGCTTAACAATTGTGTGACTTGCTTGGAAAAATAGGTTGTAAAATTGGATGTGATCACATGATGCCTTACTTAATGACTATGGTGTTTAATGAATTTTTCCAGGCCTAGTTATGATTGTAATCAAGGACTACCTGCAATAGAACCAATGTCTAGTTCAACATGTGGTATTTCTAGGTATGGCTGAGCATTATTTTTTTGAAAACTTAGAATCCAGAGTAATCATTGTCACAATATCTCTCCTGGTGGATTAATGATCTGATTTTATATGAGGGAGCTTTCTAGACTAAGAGATCAGAAGGTTATTCCATGCAAGGTTTTTAAAGACAAATCTGCTGCAGTTTGTTGCCTTCAGCTCCAAAATATAGTACACTGCAAATCCTATCTGCTGCAGTTAACTTGAAAAAATCTCATTTTTGACCTAGCAAGTGCAAAAATAAGATCTCCTTAGCCGTGGGAACTCACTTCACATTGAGTATGGGTTGGTATCTTCAATTGCCCTTAAGAGAAGAAGAAATAATCATTGTGTACAACATATAATATCTTTGTTATCAAATATGTTGTCCTGAAATAGAGATTAATAGCTTTTTCTATCTGGATGCTGCCTCAATCTTTTTGTGGTTAGCCATTTCTTCATAGTCAGCAATTGAGGAATAGTTTTTGAACAGGCTTAGGCATATATACAAATAAGTTCTAACCAATAGTAGTTCTTTGGGCATGATCGCAAACATATTTTAAAATATATATTTACCATTTTCCTGGTTATGTACCATTTTTCTGTTTATGTGAGAATAAGTGAATAAGAGAAGAACCTACAAAACCCCCTCTTACACATAAATTCTAAATTATGAATATTTACTTAGGTCTGTGTAATATGAAGAAAATAGAAAATATGATCTAATATTTGCATTTTCCTGCAAGTTTGAATATATGCTTAACGTGTTATTTTTTTAAGTTTAGGGGAAAGTTTAGACATCTTTTCAGTTAGTATTTTGTGATACCTTCTTTAACAGATATTATAGTTTCCAATATTTCCTGTAATAAGAGCCTTGTAATCTGTTGGAATATCCAATTTCTTTTCAATTTCAATTTACTTCCTGGCTTCAGCACAGGGAGAAAACATTCATGTAGTTGGCCAGCAAAGGGCAAATTGATGCTGGCCCTTGAGATGAAGATTGCAAAAGAGCTGGGCAGGAATACACTTGTCATCTAGCAGAGCATTAAATGGTGATACATTTGCAGGAGACTTGTGTAAAGAGGTAGCAGGAGGCAGGGATGTGGGAGGCAATGCAAAAGTTGTGGAAGCAAAAGAAAGTGTGTGTGTGTGTGGACAGTAGCTTAATAGAGACTGAGCAGAAAGTGTAATTGGAAGAGTCAATTCTAATCAAATTTATTTTATTTATTTCTTAGATTTTTAGACCGCCCCTCTCCCAAAAAGGGACTCGGGGCGGTGTACAGTCAATACAATAAAACCAGTCATAAAATTAAATACATTTAAGCTACATTTAAGATACATTTGGAGGGGAGATAGGCTGTACTAAGAAATAAATAATTCTAATCCTAAAAACATCACAATTAAAACCCCAAACCCTAAAATAAAATAAATCCCTGGGAGGTAAAACTAAGAAAGTGCCAGGCCAGCTGATTGAAACAGGTGAGTCTTTAACTTTTGCCGGAAGGAACGGAGGTCGGTGGTAGTTCGAATGTCTGGGGGGAGGTCATTCCAGAGGGTTGGGCCCATCACAGAGAAGGATCTACTCCTAGGTGTCGCCCGCTGGCATTGCCTAGCAGACGGCACCAGGAGGAGCCCCTCCCTGTGTGAGCGGATAGGTCGCAGGGACGTATGTGGAAGGATGCGATCCTGCAGATAACTAGGTCCTCTGCCATGGAGCGCTTTAAAGATGGTGATCAATACCTTGAAACGCACCCGAAAGGCCACAGGTAGCCAGTGCAGCTCGCGCAGGAGAGGTGTTACGTGGGAGTAACGTGTACTTCCCATAATAACCCGCGCGGCTGCGTTCTGAACTAGCTGCAGTCTCCGGATGCGTCCCAAGGGAAGCCCCATGTAGAGGGCATTGCAGTAGTCCAGGCGAGACGTCACCAGCGCATGAGTGACCGTGCGCAGGGCACTCCGGTCCAGTAGGGGGCGCAATTGGCGCACCAGGCGAACCTGGTGGAACGCCCCCCTTGCCACGGCTGCCACATGGTCCTCCATTGACAGCCGGGCATCAAGGAGGACGCCCAAATTGCGCACCCGCTCCACAGGGGACAGTTGTTCGCCCCCTATGGCCAGCGATGGGGTCAGCTGGCTGAACCGAGGTGCCGGTAACCACAGCCACTCGGTCTTGGAGGGGTTGAGTTTGAGTCTGTTGTCCCCCATCCAGACCCCGACGGCATATCACAAATAGCTTGAAAAGTACCAAGGGACAAGCCAGAGACTTGGTCAGGAACAAAATGAATCAGGAGTCAAGAACTGGAATTCACAATGCACAAAATCAGATGCTGAAGTTGAATCCAGCTATGGAAGGCAGTCCCTGTGCATTTTAAATCTTTTTCCTGATTAGCATGCATAGGCGAGGCTTTCCCTACTCAGCAATTGCCAATATTGAGACATGGGGTTTGCTTGTAGAGTCAGTATCTTGTCACTTGTCTCCATGTGCTTACAGATAGTCCATGACTTATTACCATTTGTTTAATGGTGATTCAAAATTACGGCAACCTCAAAAAAAGTGACTTACAACCCATCCTTGTAGTTACAACCACTACACCATTTCCATGGCCATGTGACTGCAATTTACAATCCAGGCTGGCATTTATGATTATTGTAATGTCTTAAAGTTATATGATAACAATTTGTGATCTTCCCAGCTGGCATCTGACAAGTGGACAAGAATGGGAAGCCAAAGTCACTTAACAACCATGTGATTCACATAATGACCATATGATTTGCTTAAGAGTCAGGGCAAAAATGGTCAAAATTGGATTCAGTCATATGATGAATCACTTAATGACTGTATCCTTTAGTGGCTGAAATTTCTGCCTCAGTTGGGCTCATAAGTTAAAGACTACTTGTACCGTGATAGGATAGTAGGATTTTCAGGTGTGGGAAGTTTTGCCCTGCTTCTTGAAGCTTGACTCTTAAACTGTGACATTCAATTACTTTGCCAATTTCACTGACTGGCGAATCAAGAATATCTTCATTTAGAACTTTCACCAAACTGTTCAGAATTGCAGGGTGTCCACAGGATATTGTTTAAAAAAACCCTGAAACTCCATCAATTTTTAGGTGTATCAGTAGATGCACATTGTACTATTATCACCAGGGCCACAATGCTTCAGATGTTAAGGACACTGACTTGTCAGCTGGAAACTTAACAGCCTAGCTGCATGATGGAGTAAGATCCCATTATTTGCCCCAACTCTTGCCAAGCTAGCAGTTCAAAAGCATGCAAATGGTACCAGTTCAGTGGGAAGGTAACCATGTTCTGTGTACTTCCATATATAGTCATGCTGGCCACATGAACATGGAAATGTCTTCGGACAATGCTGGCTCTCTTGGGTAAGAAACAGAGATAAGCCCTGCCACGGAGCGAGAAATGACTGGACAGAGAAAACCTTTACCTTTATCTTGCTGTGGTCACCCCTGCAATCATCTTGAATTTTTGACAACACCTCTGCAGAACTTGAAAGTAGAATCCACAGGTTATTGCAAATCACTTGCTGAAAAGTTACCTGACACTGGGAATAATTGTCCATAGCTCCATAGCACAGCATGAGTTAACTTCATGGGGAAGTTGCACAAAAGAAATGTTTTTCTTCCACAGCTCATTAGAAAAGTCATATAAAGAAAGAAGAAAAAACCCTGATAAGTCTGAAACATTTTTGTTAAGTACTTGGAGTAATCTACAGGTAAATAGCCTTGTAAGTAGTTTTCACTCAGGTCTGCTATTACCAGCAGGAACTCATTCAAACCTGATTGGTCGGAGGCCCTGCCTGAGCCCTATAAAAGGGCTGTTGCCAGACATGGTTTTTGCTGGATTCTGAGTCACTAATAAAGAGCTGTTGTTGCTGAAGCATAAGTCTGCCTCATCCGTTCCCACGATATAACAATTTTGGAATAAAAGGTTTTGCATGGATGAATCATACAAAATATATTTAGAGAAAAATATAAAAAATATAAATCATTTGAAGGAAAAAATCAGGGCAGCTTGGCTTTATTATTCATTGGGTGTCATATGGTAACCACTGGCACAACTGGAAAATACTGTGTGGGTAGAAGGAAGGAAGAATCCAATAAAATAGGAACATATCTCAGAAGCCAGTGTCCCATAATCAATAAGGAAATTGAAGCAGATAAGAGGTACTAACAAGAAAATGATCTGAAACAAACAATAATTAAGTATTTAAATGAAAGTAAATTAAAGTTTTGGTAATGGGCCTTCAGAGCCCTGAATTTGAATGTTTTTGAAAATCTGTGGGGACATCTCAAACACAGAATGCATACAAGAAAGCGTAAGAATATTTCTGAGCTAGAAGACTTCAACAAGTAAGAATGGAAAAAATGCCTAAATGGAGAATAGAATAAGTTACATGAAGAAAAGCTATTATTTCTGTCAAAGATGCTACAAAGTTTCCATTTAAATTTGCAGTATAGATTTCAAATTGTTGGAAAATGTATATGTTTAATTTTGTTCAATGCCAATTTCTATTCATTTAGGATTTCCTTGAAACATACAGTATGACCAATTTGGGATTTCCTTGAAACATACAGTATGACCAATGCCTAAAAGTTTGCATACAGCTGTAGATGATGTCCCTCTAACCTTCTAATATCAGTTATATTTTTGATCATGAAAGTATGTACTATAACATATATATTTTACTTTCCTGTTGGGGCTCAAATCACCAGTATATAATTAAGAATAGCATAAATATCTACAAAAATGAATGAATGTTCCAGAACTAAATTAATACACAAAATAACATATACACCAAAGGGAGCCATTATATCACATGTCATATGAATGGAATGAAGCATTTTTAGAACCAAACTGACCAATTTCCTTCTGTAAAAAAATCATGAAACAATGTGACACAATAGTTTTTGTTTAATTTTAAAAACATGAGACTGCAAAACATAGGTGCCTAAATTGTTTTCCACTAACATTTGCATATGGAGGTGTCATTTTCTTAGCATTTTAAAAAGTACTCATCTTATAATCATGAGAGATATGTAGTTGTTCCTTATAAGCTTGTATTTCATACAAGCTCTGTGATTTGCTTTAACAAATGTAGAACATACAGGTCAGAACTTGGATGCCACAAGATGGTGATGTTTCTCTCTTTCAAATTCCTGACAAAACCTGTAGTTCATTTTAATTATAGAAAAATGTGCAAAGCAAATTGCTTGTAACACAGTTTATTTATACTGTGATTCAATCGTTCAATAGTTTTAACATAAAAAGTGGTACCTGTGCAATCATTTTTTATTTTCTTATTTTTCTGTTAAATATAACTTGAGGTCTGATCAGGAAAACAGTCCTGGACATTAACAAAAACATTTTTTCTGTTTCATTATTTGAGGCATTAAAATGGAGATGTTGATTTCATTTTCATGTAAAAATAATGGTTTTCTTTCCCAGGATGCAGTATTAGTTCTGAAACATAGGTAATGCTATTTGGTTTTGACATAGATGCCTTGTTGCAAAAATAACGGTATTGTTGAAAAGGAGGGATTATTTAGTAATTTTCTGTTTTCTTGCTCATTCATCTTCTAAGCAAGTAATGGCTGATAATACAGCCATCACTAGCCATACACTAGTCAATGACATCAACTCTATCAGAAAGACATTATTATCTTTCTGCTAGAGCTTTTTCAAAATCTTTTTTGGAAGACAAGATTAAAGCCAAACATGTATGGCCTGTGCCTTGTTATTAAGCTTGGCTTGGAATGGCAGCATTAGAATAGAATAGAACAGAATAGAATAGAATTCTTTATTGACCAAGTGTGATTGGACACACAAGGAATTTATCTTTGGTGCATATGCTCTCAGTGTACATAAAAGAAAAGATACAATACATTCATCAAGAATCATAAGGTACAGCACTTAATGATAGTCATAGGGTATAAATAAGCAGTCGGGAAACAATCAATATAAATATAAATCGTAAGGAAATAAGCAACACAATTACAGTCTTGCAATCATAAGTGGGAGGAGATGGGTGATAGGAACGATGAGAAGATAATAGTAATAGTAATGCAGCGTTAGTGAATGGTTTGACAGTGGTGAGGGAATTATTTGTTTAACAGTGTAATGGCGTTTGAGGAAAAACTGTTCTTGTGTTTTGTGGCTGGGAAGTTCAACTTGGAAAAAAAAGCAATACTGCTTCTATTGTAATAATGTAGAGAGATGGCATCTCCTCACCAGAAGGATTGCCTTAAGCTAGTAAAATTCTGCAGCATCTGAATTGGAAGTATATTGAATTATAATACTGTCAATCAAGACTATTTGAGTTACACAGATACAGATTATAAATAAAACTGAGTAACAGTAGGTAAACAAGTATGGCTCTATGTGCTGCTTAGAAAGATCTTAGAAGAAAGTCTTACCTGCATCTATTCTATTCTATTCTATTCTATTCTATTCTATTCTACTCTTTGCTTAAAAATGTAAAGATAGCTAAAAAGAGATACTTTTTGGGTTTAACTTGATTTGAAAACATGGATTTCTTTGTGAAACAGACTATAAATAAATATAGTAAGATAAAAAATAATTCAATTTTTTTAAAAGCATGGTGGTGTTACAAGGCGATAGAACAGTGATGGCGAACCTGTGGCACGCGGAGCCATTTGTCAGGGCACGTGAGGCGCTGGCCTGTCAGCTGGCCAGCGTGCATGCGCACGCTGGCCAGCTCAGTTCACCCTTTTTTAAAGCCATTTTTTGCCCTCCCCAGGCTCCAGAAGCTTTATAGGAGCCTGGGGAGGGCGAAAAGAGCCCCCCTCCGGAGGCCCTCCGGAAGCTTCATGAGCTTCCATGAAGCCTCCGGAGCGTAAAAGACGGCCCTAGGGGCAAACCGGAAATGACTTCTGGTTTGCTCAGAGGGTCGTTTTTAGCGCTCTGAAGGCGTCTGGGAGGCCTCCAGACGGTCCTGAAGCCTTTGGAGCGCTCAAAATGACCCTCCGAGCAAACCGGAAGTCACTTCCAGTTTGCTCGGAGGTTTGTTTTGAGCGCTCCGAAGGTGTCAGGGAAGCCTCCGGATGGTCCCTGAAGCCTTCAGAGCCCTCAAAACGACCCAATATAAATCAGTGTATTGCTATTAGATTTATATCAGTTTGTTAAACATAACAAATATGATTATTGGTATTCTATCTGTAGTAAAAGGAGTGATATTAAGAATATAGAGATTGGTCTTCCTGGGGTGACATCACATTGGAGCAGTTACAGGGGAACGAGTCTCCATTCTCCCTGTTTGATTTTTCGTGTCTGGAGGCTGTCAGCAGCAAAGCTGAGCCTTGGAGGGGACAGTGATAGAGAGGGGAGAATCCAGCAGTGACGGATTGCGAAGGGTGGAATTCCTGAAATCCGACACAGAAGAGACCAGCTGCCATGGCTTGGTCACAGCCTGGTCCGGAGATGTGACAGCCTGATTAATGGTGGAGGAAGCAAAAAGTGAGAAACGGCAGAAGTGTTAAACAAACTGAAACTCCAAGACACTTCTCCAAGTTGGTGAAATGTATGATAGAGCAATTAAGTGAGCCTCCAAAGAGGGAATGAACAGCGTCTGAGTGGTGAGGAGCAGAAAGGCTAAGAAGACGTATTACAGAATCTGGAGAGAGTGAAAGTGATTGTGGTTGCTGAGTGTAGAATTTCTACGGATTTCTGAGACTGGATCTGTGGTGATATAAATTCAGAGTTTTGTGTGGGTGGTGAAGGGATTGAGAAAGAAGGAAAGAACAGATTCCTTTTGCAATAGAAGAGACAAAGGCAGAAGAAAATGAAGAGAAAGGACAGTGATTGTGCAATTTGAGGACAGCAGTCATTTTGAAGCCAAAGAACACAGAACAGAGCAGTTGCAAGGGAGTAGAGAGATCAAGGAATAAGAACTGTGATATTCCAGTTTTAATTCCAATGTAGGACTTTGGATTGGACTCATGTATAACCAGCTTTGTACACTTCAGATATCTTTACATTATTTATGGTATTTAAATATTGTTATATTTACTACATTGATCTTTAGATCAAAGAATTTAATATTTTATAAGCTATACATTTTATATATATCTTTACTCCACATATATTTAATATAGATTCAAGCATATTTAAAACAGGATAGAATTTATAGCCTCTTTCTTTATTACTGCATCTTAGAAAATTTATCTAGCTTTAAAGCAGGAATTGTTGATTAACAGTAACCTTTAACTAATTTAATTGATTGTGCGTACCAATTTATGCATTTATGAATTTTAGTAGATTTATTATATAGATAAAAAGTGTAATAGACTATTTAACAACTTATAGATATTATAAATATTTATTTATTTCTCTCCTTTGCTCCCTCTCTCCCTTTAATATAGTTAAGTTAGAACAATCCATAATAATTAACTACAAATATAGTAATTTAAAATTGTGATTTAATATAGAACTGTCTAAATAATTGTCTATAGAAAATTGATATTAAGGATTGGATTTAATCAGTGACTTATATTATATTACTATCATTAACTATCAGATTAAAAAAAATGGGTAGGAGAAGAGACAGCGACTAGGGAATGACCTAGAGTTAAAGATTGAAATCGTATGGAATTGTAGAATAATTTTTTCCAAAAGCTAAAGATGGCAAACATATCCACAAAACTGTAAAGAAAACACTACCAATGATAGCCTCTCCAGCAGGACAGAAGTTAACAACAGACATGCCGAGCAGTGAAAAACCAGGATCTGCACCAACCCTACAAAGCCTACAAACCTCATTAAACATGATTCAGGAATTTATGATAAAAACAAAAGAATAACTAAAAATCATGAGGAAATGAAAGGTGATCTAGTGGAAGTGAAAGATGATATAAAGAAGTTGGATAATAGAATGGGGAAGATACAGGAAACAATAGCTAAAAATGAGCAGAAGATAAAACTGGTAGAAGCAAGGACAGAACAAATTGAAAAGAAATTGGAAGCAACAGAAAGAAAGAATTAGAACGATCCTCTTTCTATTTAAGATTTCAGAACATAGCAGAGACAAAAGATGCGGACCTACCAAAACTCATGAGGGATCTTCTAGCTGACCAATTGCAAATGGACAAAAGTGAACTGAGGAATAATATTGATGAAATCTACAGAGTGGATATAATTATGCACAAAGACATAGGTTGTCCTATGAAATACATATAAAATTTGCAAAAAAAGCTGTCAGAGATGAAATTTATAAAAGAACAAGGGATGAACAGCTGGTCCATAAAGGAAAAGAAGTCATAACCCTCAAACAGATACCAAAGAGAATCAGAGAGCAAAGAAGGAATTACCAATTCCTCTCCACACAACTGATAAAATATAAAATAATGCTTCGCTGATTGATACTGTAAGGCATGTTAATATCCTGACAAGAAAAGAAAATAAGGATTGACACCATAGAGAAAGCCCAGTAATTCTATGAACATTATATAGTGGGAGAATCAGACAGCAGAGAGGAGTTGGAAACCAAAACCCAAGATGAGCAGCAGACGGAGGAAAAGGGATTAGACCAAGAAGTGAGAGAGAAGACAGATACCGAACTTCAGGAAAGAGAAGGAGTGAGGTCAAGAAACCAAAGGGAAATAAAACTAAGTAGAGGAACAAAGGCGACAAACAAGTAACAGGATGGAGGAAGAAGTGAAATTAATATTGATTAATATAAATTGATTAAATTCACCTATAAAAAGAAGACAAACAATTTCTAAACTCCAAAAACAAAACATGGGCATCACATGCCTACAGGAAGTTCATATTTAAAAAGGAAATCGTAGTATCTTGGAATCTCCAAAGTTAGGGAAATTACAACTGGCCTTGGCTGATACAAAGAAAAGAGGAATTGCAGTATATATAAAGAACTGGCTAAAACCTAAAAAGGTACATGCAGATAAAGAGGGAAGAACATTATTAATTGAAGTATAAAAAAACAAAAAAGAGTACTAATTGCAGTCATGTATGCACCAAATATGAACCAGAAAAAATACTACAGTAAATTACATAAAGGGAATGCAGAACTGGAACTGGACAACGTATGTGTATTAGGGGACTTCAATGTGGTGGTAGACCCAAAGAAAGACTATAAAATGAATAATAAAAAAATTATGAAAGGAGAACACTACCAAATGCATTCTTTGAAATGGTCCAAGAATTAAATCTAAAAGATGTCTGGAGAGAAATCAACCCATAGAAGAGTCAATACACATTATTTTCAAACCCCCATAATTAATGGTCCAGGATTGACATGGTTTGGATGAATCCAAAAATGGAGAAGGATGTAGAGGTGGTAGAAATAACACCGAACATGTGGGCGGACCATAACCCATTAACAATCAAATGGAAAGGAGAGGCAAAAAAGGAAAAAGAGGTGGACCATGAATCAGAAGGTTGTGAAAGAAAAGAACTATGTTCAGTATCTGGAAAAAGAATTAGCATTTTTCATAAAGGAAAATTGGACTGAACAGACAACCATTCAAAACCTATGGGATACAACTAAAGCTTATGTGCGAGGCATTACGATAGTATATACAATAAGAAGTAACAAAGATAAAAAGAAACGATATACAGAGCTCCATGAGAAACTGGGGAAATTAAAATATAAAATGCAGAAAGAATCTCAAAACCAAGAAGTTAAAGAAGAAAAAGAAATAATTAAACATAGATTAAATTTAATTACACAAGAAGAAGTGGTCCAGAAAATTAGATCAAGTAGAACAAAATTATTTCAAAAATGCCAACAAACCGAGGAGATGGCTGGCCTATAAACTAAAAAAGAAAAAAAGAAAAGAAATTAATCCAGCAATTAAAGGATGAAGAAGGGGTGATATGCTACCAAAAAGAAGAAGAAAAAGCATATCAGTAAGATACTTTCAAACCCTATATAGCCAAGAGAAAATAGACGAGGAGGATATTAAAAGATACCTACAGAAGAGGAATCTTCCAACCTTACCAGGAACAACAAAGGAAACACTAAATGAAAGAATAATGAGGCTAAAATTAAAAAGGGCAATCCAAAAACAAAAAAATAACAAAACACTGGGTGCATAATTGCTTTGAATGTTTCTTGCACCTTCTGTATCATGAAACTTAGACTATACCATGATCAATGGTGGGTTTCAATTTTTTTTGGAACTTCTTCTGTAGGTGTGGCCTGCTTTGTGGGAGTGGCTTGCCAGCCATGTAACCAGGTGGGAATGGCTTGCCAGCCATGTGACTGGATAGGAGTGTCTTGGCAGTCATGTGACTGGGTGGGAGTGTCTTGGCAGTCATGTGACCAGCTGGGAGTGTCTTGGCAGTCATGTGACTGGATGGGAGTGACTTGGCAGTCATGTGACTGGGTGGGAGTGGCCAAGACAATGTCACTGAATTCTTTGCTCCAATGTATGAACTACAAAAAGAAGATATAAAAAGGATATTTATTATTTTGTGCAATTACTACTTAAATATGATTAAAATAAGTCCACAAAACAATAAAAGAGCTACTTACAGAAGGAAGATGACTGTCCTTGCCAGTCTTCAGTATCACTGACTCCAATGAATGGCCTGCACAAAGAAGAGAAACAGAAAGGAAGACTTTAATTGCTTGCACTACTATATTAAGGATGAACCCAGCACACAAAGCAATAAAGACAGCTACTTACAGAGGGAAGATGACTGCCTTTCCGGTCTTCTGCACCACCACCTCACCATCTTGCTCCAATGAATGGCCTGCACAAAGAGACACAGAAAGGAAGACTTTAATTGCATGCACTGCATTAGGATGAAACAAGCACACAAAATAATAGAAAAGGAAGATGACTGTCCTTTTCTGCATCTTCAACATCACCGACTGACCACCTTGCTCCAATGAATGGCCTGCACAAAGAGACACAGAAAGGAAGACTTTAATTGCTTGCACTACTATATTAAGGATGAAACAAGCACACAAAGCAATAAAGACAGCTACTTACATAGGAAAGATGATTGCCTTGCCGGTCTTCTACATCACTAAACCACACTTGCTCCAATAAATGGCCTGCACAAAGAAGAGACACAGAAAGAAAAACTTTAATTGCTTGCACTACTATATTAAGGATGAACCCAGCACACAAAGCAATTTAGACAGCTACTTACAGAGGAAGGATAATTGCCTTGCCGATCTTCTACGTCACTAAACCACATTTGCTCCAATGAATGGCCTGCACAAAGAAGAGACACAGAAAGGAAGACTTTAATTGCTTGCATTACTATATTAAGGATGAAACCAGCAGACAAAGCAATAAATAGAATAGAATAGAATAAATTTAATTTGTTAGCCGCTCCCTCTCCAAAAGGACTCGGGGCGGCGTACAATAAAAACCCATACAAATATACATATACATACAATACATATACACATACATATAAACACATACACGTACATGTACAAGGAGGAGGTAACAATCGTTAAAAGCATACAATAGTAATCATAGAATTAAAATTAACAATTAAAATACCCTCAGTTAAAATTACAAATTTAAAAAAGACTGTCAGGAGCAATGGGATAAAACTATGGTTGAGCCAGGCCAGCTAATTGGAAAAGGTGGGTTTTGAGCTTTACACGGAAGGAGCGGAGATCGGAGGTAATCCTGATGTCAAGGGGGAGGTCATTCCACAGGGCTGGGCCCATCACAGAGAAGGCTCTGCTCCTAGGCGTCGCCCCCCGACACTGTTTAGTGGACGGCACCTGGAGAAGTCCCTCTCTGTGCGAGCGGATTGGTCGCAGGGATGTATGGGGCAGGATGCGATCCCGCAGGTAACTAGGTCCTGTGCCATGGAGCGCTTTAAAGATCGTAATCAGAACCTTGAAACGCACCCGATAGACCACAGGAAGCCAGTGCAGCTCGCGCAGGAGAGGTGTTACATGGGAGTATCTAGTACACCCCATAATCACCCGCGCGGCCGCATTCTGGACCAACTGCAGTCTCCGAGTGCATCTCAAGGGAAGCCCCATGTAGAGAGCATTGCAGTAGTCCAGGTGAGACGTCACCAGCGCATGAGTGACTGTGCGTAAGGCATCCCGGTCCAATAGGGGGCGCAATTGGCGCACCAGGCGGACCTGGTGGAAGGCCCCCCTTGCCACGGCTGTTACATGGTCGTCCATGGACAGCCGGGCATCCAGGAGGACGCCCAAATTGTGCGCCCGCTCCATGGGGGCCAGTTGCACGCCCCCGATGGCCAGAGATGGAAGCAACTGGTTGAACCGGGGGGCCGGAAGCCACAGCCACTCCGTCTTGGAGGGGTTGAGTTTGAGTCGGTTGTCATCCATCCAGACCCGTATGGCTTCCAAGCACCGGGACATCATTTCAACGGCCTCGTTGGGGTGGTTCGGGGTGGAGATGTACAGCTGAGTATCATCAGCGTACAGATGATATCCCACCCCGAAACCACGAATGATCTCGCCCAGCGGCTTCATATATGTGTTGAACAGGAGTGGCGAGAGGACCGACCCCTGTGGCACCCCACAAGTGAGGGGGCTCAGGGCCGATCTCTGCTCCCCTGCCAACAAACGTTGCGTCCGGCCGGAGAGGTAGGAGCCGAACCACCGTAAAACGGTGCCCCGAACCCCCAACCCCTCCAGCCGGTGCAACAGGATACCATGGTCGATGGTATCAAAAGCCGCCGAGAGGTCTAATAGGACCAGGATAGAGGAACAACCCGTATCTCTGGCCCTCCAGAGATCATCAACCAACGTGACCAAGGCCGTCTCCGTGCTGTGCCTGGGTCGGAAGCCGGACTGGCGCGGGTCTAGATAATCATTTTCCTCCAGGTGTCGTGGAAACTGATAGGCCACCACACTCTCTACAACCTTCGCTAAAAAGGGAAGGTTGGAGACAGGACGATAATTGGCTAGCTCCGTTGGGTCCAGGGAAGGCTTCTTGAGTAAGGGCCTCACCACCGCCTCTTTCAAGGCGGCCGGCAGAGACCCCTCGCCCAATGAAGCATTCACTAGGCCCAGGAGCCAGTCGCGTGTAACCTCCCAGGATGCCAGTACAAGCCAGGAGGGGCACGGGTCCAATAAACATGTGGTAGGTCGCAGACGTCCACGTAACCTGTCCAAATCCTCGATGGCAACCGAGTCAAACTCCTCCCAGACTGGTCTCTCAAGACTCGCCTCGGACGTCTCCACTAGACCACTGAAAGGGACCCATTCCCTCCGGATTTGAGCGATTTTATCCTGCAGATATTTCCCAAATTCCTCTGCCCTGCCCTGTAAAGGGGCTTCCCGCGGCCTCTGAAACAGAAGGGAGCGGGTCACCCGAAACAGGGCGGCAGGGCGGTTCTCTGCGGATGCAATGAGAGCGGCACAATGTCGACGTCCTTAAGTGGGTTCGTACCTGTGCTCGGTCAAATTCGGAGGGGGAGGATCTCCAACGACTCTCTAGGCGTCTCTTGTGGCGTTTCATCACCCTTAGCTCCTCGGTAAACCAAGGGGCCAGGGTGGTTCGTTGCCGCAGGAGAGGCCGCAAAGGCGCCACTCGGTCTAGGGCCCCGGCAGTCGCATTATTCTATGCGGCTACCAGGTCCTCTACCCGGGGGCGGGTCAGGTCTACAGGAGGTGGCCCAAGCTCCATCTGGAACCTATTTGGTTCCATCAGGCACTTGGGGCGGAACCATCTAATATCTTCCGGCTCCGCCTCCCCGCAGTGGGGGGTAGCACCAGGGAAGTCAAGTCGGAGAAGTGAGTGATCTGACCATGACAGGGGAGTGATAGTTAAATCCCCTACTCCCAGATCACTCATCCACTGGCCAGAGACAAAAACGAGGTCCAGCGTGTGGCCTCCCTCGTGTGTAGGGCCCTGAATCAATTGAGTCAGGTCCATGGCTGTCATGGAAACCATGAACTCCCGAACCCCCTCGGACGCTTCTGCCACCGACGGCAGGTTGAAATCCCCCATCACTAAAAGACAACTACTTACAGAGGAAGGATGATTGCCTTGCTGGTCTTCTGCACCCCCACCTCACTACCTTGCTCCAATAACCTGCACAAAGAAGATACACAGAAAGGAAGACTTTAATTGCATGCACTTACACTTTACATAAGAATAACACAATGAAGGAGATACACTCAAGTACTTACTTGTGTTATTGGTTTTCTGGTTGTTGATATTTCCATATTGTTCTTAGGCTTCCAGACTCCTCAGTTGTAGCTTTCTTGGTCTTTACTCGTGGCTCATCAGCTGTCTGGTGGTGTGCTCTGAGCCATTTTTTCATTGCAGGAATTGGGTCCCATCTCTCAACAGGCATGCCAACAACACTTATCACCATCAGATTACTTATGTTTGGAACAAAATTAGGCTGGTTCTTTGTTCTGAACATATGAGGTTCATTTTTGAGAATCCCCTTTCTGCCTCTGCTGAAGTAACAGCAATTGTCCTGACAATATCGCTACCTTTTCTGATACCGTCAGGAATTTTGTATTTGTTTGGATTTTTGAGCACATTTTCCAAAAAATCTATGTAGTCGTTCAAATTAATTTTGCAATTAAAGATTTCACTAAATTCAACCAATGCTGCCTCTGTTTCTGCCCATGGAATGACTACATCTTCAATGTTCCACTAATCTGGCTCCAAATATGGGATAAAGTGTAACTTGTTTGCAGCTAGTAATTGGCTGTTTTTAGATGGTCGCAATCCATCAGCCGGCCACCCCCCAACCCCCTTTCGGCCACGTGGCGTATGCAAGACCGCGGTTTTCATGAAGGAAGGCCATGTGGCCTTCCTTCGCAAAAGCTATGGCCTCGCATACTGCAGGCTGCCACCGCCACTGCCACCCAACCCCCAACCCCCTTTTGGCCACGAGGCATACGTGAAGCCGCGGCCTTCCTTTGCGAAAGCTGCGGCCTCGTGTACCGCAGGCTGCCGCCACTGCCCACCCCTCTTTCAGCCACGAGGCATACGCGAGGCCGCGACTTTCACGAAGGAAGGCCACATATACTAAATGGAATCATACACCCAGACCAAAATGGATTTCTACTCAACAGACATATAAAAAACAATATATGAACGATAATGGACATATTAGAATGCTACAAAATACATTCAGAAAAACAAGCAGCATTGATATTTATTGATGCATAAAAAGCATTCAATAATCTGAATTGAGATTTTCTTATAAATCAATTAACTGTAATGAACTTTGAAGAGAAATTTATTGGGATGATCAGAGCAATATATTCTAGTCAGAGGGCAAAAATAATATTAAATGAAGAAACAACAGAAGGTTTCAGCATAACTAAAGGGGTAAGACAGGAATGCCCTCTATCCCCCCTGTTATTTATCCTCTCAATAGAGACATTGATGTTACAAATTAGACAGAACCAGGACATAAAGGGATTGAAAATTAGAATACAGGAATACAAAGTGCCTTTGCAGACGATCTAGCATTTATCATAGAGGAATCCCTAGCAACTGGATTAATATTATTACAAGACATAAACCAATTCGGTAAAGTGGCAGAGCTTAAAATAAATAAACAGGAATCTAAAATATTAACTAAGAATTTAATCAAAAGACAAAATGAAGAACTGGAGGAGAAACTGGGAATTTCGAGGGCCAAGAAAATTAAATATTTGGAATATGGTTATCGCCAAAATGTATTACAATAAACGAAGATAACTACAATAAATTGCTACGACAAATACAAAAAGATTTGGACAATTGGACTAAATTACAGATATCGCTAATTGGCAGAATTTCAACAATAAAAATGAATATATTACCCAAACTACTTTATCTTTTTCAAACAATACCAATTAAATTAGAGAATTATTTTTCAAACAACAACAAAAGTATCCAAATTTATTTGGTCAGGGAAAAAACTGTATTAAATACAAACTTCTACAAGATAGTAGAAACAAAGGCAGCTTTGGCCACCCAGACTTGGAGCTTTACTATCATGTGGCAGCCCTGACATGGCTCAAAGACTGGATTCAACTAAAAAATAAAAGGATTCTTATGCTAGAAGGCCATGACCTCCAACTAGGCTGGCATGGCTTCCTCTGGAAGGGAAAGAAAATCTCATTCATACTTCCAGAGACACATAGTAAGGGATGCCCTGTTGAAGGTTTGGGAAAAAATTTAAAAAACCCATTACATGAAAATCCCAATCTGGTTATCAACGATGGAGGCAATGACATATCCAAATACTATAGATCTCAGCAAAATGGTAAGCTATGCAGAACTCTTAGATGAAAAAGGAAAACTAAAATCAGTCCAAGATCTGAAAACACAAGGAATAAATATGGAATGGTGGCCCTATTTACAAATTAAAACAATATTCAAAAAGATCGGGAACAATATGGAGTACATGAGAAACTAATGAAATTGAATAAAATATTATTAGGAACGGGAGGAAAAATGATTACCAAATTATATAATTTTCTTCTAAGATATAAAATGGAGGAAGAGACAGTAAAGGAGACGATTAGCTTGGGAAGAAATTTTGGCCATAATATAGAGTTAGAAAAATGGGATAAACTATGGGAAAGAAATTATAAATTTACAATGGCAGTAGTTTACAAAGAAAACCTCTATAAAATGCTTTATAGATGGCCTTTGCCCCCAGCGAAATTGGCTAAAATGTACCCAAATTTATTCCCCAATTGTTGGAGATGTAGTCACAAGTCTGGAACATTCTACCATATGTGGTGGACGTGCCCCATCACAAAGAAATACTGATGCAAAATTTGGAAATGGAAGAAATTACGGAGCAAAAAATAGAACTAAAACCAGAAGCATTCTTATTAGGACTATTAGATCAAAAAATGGATAAACAACTTCAATACATAATATTACATATACTCATTGCAGCTAGGATTGCTTTCGCACAAAACTGGAAAAAAAGCAATACACCCGCAGATGAAACAATAATTAGAAAAGTACTCAAATGTGCAGAGATGGACAAAATGACAACAGAACTAAAAGAAAGAGAAGAATTGGATTTCTATAAAATATGGAATAGAATTTATAAGTGGCTAGAAAACAGAAGCCAAAACAGAAAATAGAGAATGTAAATATGAAGGTGATATAAATAATTAATATTATTATATTACTATTACTGTTTTTATATTATAGGACAAAGTAAAAGCAATAGGAAGGCAATGCAAAATGGAGAACTAGAAAGACTAAATATGAAAGCCAATAAAGAAGGCTGTATAATTGCTTTACAATATTATGTATGTTTTGTTTTTTGTTTTTTCTTGGTTTTTTTTTCTGTTTTTAAAGATTAAAATGTTCAATAAAAACTATTTTTAAAAAAGCCAATATGGAGATAGGCTAAAAATTAATATATTGAAATATTGAATAATTAAGGAAAGAGTATAGTACACAAAATATGTGTATTACTAATTAATTGTGTTGAATATGAAGGGTATTGTTTTATTTGTACTAAAATGTAACTCTGGTTCCACACTGTTCACACAATGATGTGTTTGTAGAAAAATAAAAATAAAAACTGTTTAAAAAAAAAAAAGAAAAATCTGGAGCTTCAAGTGATTGCTATGAATAGCAACATATCACAGGAAAATTGTGAGTGAATTCAAAACATACAATGTATGAAATTAGTGCAATTAGTGATTACCTGCATTTTGCAGTTCCAAATTGTACTTTTAAAGTGTTAATTGTGGAAAGCCCCTCCTCCTCAGAATAAAATATTCCCCAGAATATTAAAAGAGGCAGAATAGAATATTTCCCCTAAAGGAAAAGAGGAGAAAAATCACCTTAACAAAGGTAGAAAGCAGCCCCAGTCTTTCTGCTATAGGAACACAACCTCAAACAGAAGCCTGAAGAGGATAGGTTTTTGAATGGATATTCTGTACCCATTCATAAATCCAGGCCAATCTATTCATAAACAAAGGGCAGCCAGCAACTCCTAATAAGCAGCACAATAGGTAAGGAACCCAAAGATTAGCTCAGACAAACAAACACCCAGGATTTGCCTTTTGCCTGTAAAGCCAGTCATGACCCTAGAGGAATCTTGCAACAGCCATTAAAATATTAAAGGACATATTCTTGCACAGGAACAGACATCTCAATCATAAAGCCCCAAAATTGTATATAAAACCATCTACTCTCAACCTCAATTTGTCAGACACCCCAGAAACATGCTGCTCTCACTGTTGTTATTGGCCAACAAATAAACCGAGATCTCCTTTCCAAGTATATCCTGCCTCCAATTATTTATCCTGCATCTTTTCCCAGCTTGGAATAAAAACTGGACCAGATTTTACTTCCAATATTCTATTTTCAATATATATGCAACAGTGCTCAAATATAAAAAGAGCAGAGCTTTGATCTCATCATTGAGGCTGCATTCTTGATTTTTTTTTAAAAAAAACACGTCTTTATGGACACTCTTACAAAGCATATACAGCATGTGTAGCCAAATATCCATCATATGTATTGCAATTGCTTACAAAATATATGAAAGTACTGGTGATAGTAATATTTTTTAGGACACAGTATTAATATTTAAAGTTATTTGTGTTAAAAATGCATAATTACTTTGAATGTTTCTTGCACCTTCTGTATCATAAAACTTACACACTAGGCCATGATGGAGAACCTATGGCAGGTGTGCCAGAAGTGGCACACAGAGCCATCTCTCCAGGCACGCCAGCCGTCGCCAGTTATTCTTCCTGGTTCCAGTGTGCCATGCATGTCAGTCAGTTGGTCTTTGTGCACGCAGGGTGCTGGAAACCGGAATAGCAGATTCCTGGCGCACATGTGGTCTTCGCGCATACATGCATGCTAGAAACCAGAAAACCAGGTGACCAGCACTCATGCACATGCCAGAGAGCTGCTCTTCTGGTGCCCAGCACTTCCCCCACCCCACCCCCCAAGCACTGCCATTTTGACACTCGGTGCTGAAAAGGTTCACCAACACTGGACTAGGCTTTTTTTTAAAAAAAAAATGCTGTGCTTCATTAAGAAAAAAAACTCCACCAAAGTGCTCACCAAAAACCAAACTTTCATTTTTAAATGAAATCACTGTGAAGGAGTATATGAATCAATATGAATCAATATTGGCTTCTGCTTATATTATTGTATGCTGTTTGAAAATAGTTGTTTTCTATCTTAGCAAATTGTAACCTTAATACTTGACTGCAAATGTTATCTCACTGCTGTGTCTTGCTTCTATTCTTGGCTTCAAAGTTAGGGACATTCTTGAAAACATTGAAGAAACTGTTACATGGGCTGCATAGATAAAGGAACCAAACTAGGGAGTTTTCCTGGCTCATAAATCCTTAAAGCATTCTGCCGAAAAACAACTTGGCAAAGTGGGGCAGCCACCCCCTAAGATATAGGAATACTCTACAGATAAGGTAGACAGAAACAGGAACTTGAACAAAAGAACGCTTTAAAGATCACGTTGGTAACAAATCTTTGTCTCTGATTGGATAAACTTCATTTCTATCTGCCTAAAATGTATATAATACTCTGAGCCACTCTTGTTGAGTGTGGCTATTCCTTACATGCATTTGTTTGTATGCTTTGGATATAGTTTTGTCACCAGCTTTTGCTATGGCCATAAATAAAAGCTGATACTTTTTGAAAGCCTCGTCTCGAGTCTCTCTTTTTGGCATCTCAGTGGCTCGGAGGAAACTGCTGGAACCTTACAACTGGATAAAGAGCTAAAGCACCAGAGTGAAAGAATGGAAGGAAACCTCTTTATTCCAAATACAAAATCACAAAACCTGAAGACATACTGCACTTTCTCAAGAAGACTCATCATCATCATCTTCCTTTTAGCCATTGTCTATCCACTGCAGGATGAAGGTTTCCAACCAATACAGTACTGAGCTTTCTTTTACCAATTGGGCCTGCAATACATGCTGATATCGTCAATCCATCTTATTTTAAGTCTCTTTTGTGGACACTTTTTATCAAGTGGGATCCATTCTATGACTACCTTGGTCCACCTGCCATCAGTTCAGAGATGGGTTGCTCCCAGTTCGGCTCAATTCAGCTGAACCGGTAGTGGAATTCAGGCCTGGGTCGCAGAACCAGAAACAACCCAAGCCTGCCACACCCCCAAACCGGTTCCCTCACCGCCACTGAGCCATTGCCATTTTGGGTTTTAGTGAACTGTATGTACACAGTTCACTGTAAATTGTTCTGTGCATGCGCAAAGGACAATTTACATTGAATAGTGCACACACACACAAGTTGCGAACCGGTAGTAAAACCGGCAGCAACCCACTCCTGCATCAGTTCTTCTTGCTATGTGATCACCCATTTTCCATTTCAATTATTTTACTCTCTTGACAATAACATACTGTATACTTTTATTTGTTCTCTAATCCATGTGCAGGTCTTTCTGTCTTGTCTTGTAATGTCCGAACATGTGTCTTTTTATGGCTCTTTGTATCATTCATAGCTTTTGTATTGATTGTGAGATTACTGCCCATGTTTCACTGGCATATTTTAGAGCAAGGAATATATCTTAATCAAAAACTTTTATTTTCAGGCATAGTGGGATGTTGTTCTTGAAAGTTTTGCTTAGTTTGCCAAATGTCTGCCAATCACATTTAACATGCCATTCAATCTCCTTTACTGCATCACCTACCATTGAGATACATTGGCCAATGTAGTGGTCTACTATGTCTAGTTGTTCTCCAGATATAAAAAAAAATCTTTGGTGAATTTATTAGACATAACCTGGCTACATCTAGTGCATCTGATATCCCAGAATATATAAATGTCATACAATGTAGAGTTTACCATTTATCAAAGTCTAGTAACAAATCATCTATTGAATGATAACGGTAAATTTCAAATATAGCTTGTCAAATCTTGATATATCTTATCTTAAAACAATCTTACGTCTTTATGAAAACCTAGGTCAAAATTTGTTTTGTAAAATCAAAATCTATAAGTAGTGAAAACATTCAAAGTATTATTTGGCATCGTATTTACTGCCTATGCAAGTTCTGGCTTCAATGGCTTGTTATTATGGTATCTGTATTGAAATGAAGCCAATATTAGAGATAGCTGACAAGAAAGGACATTTCAAAATGTGATAAGAATGCCCTTCCTGGCATCTCCACATGAAATATAACACTATGATGATGGTTCAAATCCCTATTCATGTTTGTCAGGTAGTATTACTCAAATATTTCTCATGCTCTTCACAATTTTAAATGTCCCCATTATCTCTTTGAACATGAATTTTGCTTTGGCATAGAATACAGTTTTAATTATATTTAATTTTATATGTTTCAGTCTATCCCATGCTGCCTAGGCTATAGCTTTCATTATGTCCTCATGGGCAATTCCTGAAGAATTATGGCCATCTACTCATAAGCTAAGCCAAACTTGTGTTCAACAGGCTTTTGTATAAATCTATTTTTATTTTATTCCTTGTTTAATCTGGATTGGTTATAGAACAATATGTACAGTTGATATTGTATAAGACAACCACCACCATTCATTAAATAATATCTGGCCTTTTTTTCTATGTAAGATTTCCATCCTGCCTTTTTATATATTACTCAAGGCAATGGACAGTGAATAATCCTGTCTCTTATATTCCGCACACTAACACACTTATGGGTTGGACTGAGTTTTACTAGCCCAAAGTCACTCATTAGCTCTCATGACCAGAGGAGAAATAGAACTCACAATCTCCTGGGGTTTCTAGGCCAGACCTTAACCACAACATCAAATTGGCATTCATTTGTCCAGAAAACTTTACTTTCTATATTATTATGAAGCTATTCTCAACTTGAACAGAATTGGAGTAATACTCTGGTAGACAGATGATGAATGAATTTTATGACAAGTTGCAATAATTGTAATACAAAAATGTCACAAAATGTTCACAAAGTTTTCCTAAACAGAATGCAGTCTTCTCAACCTGGGGCTCAATCTAGGGAAGGGCAACATAATTTTTAGTTCTTTACAAATTAAATAAAATAAGTAATTTATAGACTACCTGACTTGTACACTTACCAGCTATTTGAATAGGCAAAGGAGGAACCAGACAATTGAAAAGAAGAAAGGGGAGGCGGGGATTGACGTCGCAATGACACGACATGCAATCTTGGGGCTCCAGGATTGCTGTCGATATCTCTGTTCCTGGATGGTCCTTTTGGACCTAAACTGTTCTGAAGGAACAATGATAGAGAAAAGCATGTCCTGCTGATCTCAGGGACATTGCAAAGCCCCTGATTGATCCAGGAGAAAGTTCTTTTTGCCAGCTACAAGAGAAGCAGCCAAAATGGCTGCAGAAGCTTGGGACAAGCCCCTAAAACAGAAGCAGTATAGGAGAGACAGTGTGTCAAAATGGTGAGAAAATTTTTTATTATTAGAGAAGGGAAAACCCCAAAAACTTGGAGTTTAAAATAAAATTGAAGACAGAAGAAAATAAGCAGCGAATTAACCCTGGTTTAAAAGTATCATGTTATCTTTTCTACCTTTTTTGTTTTCTATGGATGGACTTTTTACAAATGCCTTTTACTTTTAAACTGGACTGGTCTCTTTTTTTCCTTCTTCCTCTATATTTTTTCCATTTTTTGTATTCGTGGATTAAAAGTTTCTTCTCTCGTAAGGTTTGTTCAGAAGATAATTTTTAAACATTTTTTTCATCTTCGGAGTTTGGGGTTTACAGAGAGAGGCAAAAACAGATGGAAAAGATGTAACACTGCCAACTAGCCTCAGGCTAGAGGCTGAGTAATATCTGATATTACAAACCTATAGGCTTTGTTTACTGAAAGGGTCAGTGGAAAATGTTTTGTTTATACAGGTGTTCCTTTGAAGGAAAGAGAAAGCTTTGATTTGAAAAACTCCACTGAATTTGTTTGAAACCTAAAAAGTCTCGGATGTTTTGGCAGTGTTTATAACCTGGAAAATGGCACAATGTGAAGAAGAAAAGGCACTAACTTTGCAAAGAATTTTCTTAGAAATTCAAAAAGTTTTAATAATCACAGAGAGAATTGAAAAGAGATTTGAAATTATAGATCAAAATACAGAAAGTACGGGGACAGTGATGAAGTTTGAGGACAGAGCTGAAAAAATCACAGAGACATATGAAAGTGATAAGAAAATTGTTGACACTGACAACAAACTGGGAGTGGAGGGAAATGACAAGTGTGGAATATGGAAAGGAGCGATCGATGAACCGGAACTTTATTTCAGATGTCAGAACATAGATGAAGAAAGGAGACAAAATTTGGCAGAAATAATGAAAGTAATATCAGCAGAAGCACTAATGATAACAAAAGTTAAGCTGATAAAAGGAGCAGATAGAGGGTTTAGAATACTTATAAGACATGCAACGAACAACAAGTTATTAAGAGAAGTCCACATAAGACTTATCAAGAAAACACTTAGAATACAGACTTTACAAATGGCAAGAGATATTGGACTACACTATTTCTGGAAGGATACAGGATGATGAAATGAAATGTCACAATAAAATTTAGTTAAATATAGTTAAACTTTGAGTGCTATATACAACGTAATAATAGCTATAGTCAAATAAATGATTAATAATGATAACAAAGCATTTATATATACTAGATTTTATAATATGAAATTTTATACAAACTGTAAGTGAGGATTATGGAGATGATGTTGAAAAGCCTTTTTATAAAAGATAAACAATTATATATAGAATAGAATATAAAGATGTAATATCATTGGATGATTTCAGGATGATATAATGAAATGCCATAATATAAATTTACTTCAAATTTAATATGCCTTATGATGAAAGGATATAATAATAGCTAGGCTTAATGGATGTTTGTTTAATAATTATAACAATTTGAATACATGTATATTAGATTGATGATACTAATAATGGGAAAAAACATGGAATTGAAAATTATTAGAATGTTATCAATTCTAAAATAATAGAATGACTTAGAATAAGATAAAAAATAAATCTTTATTATTGGATATATTGAAGATAATATAATGAATTATTATAATATTAATGGTTATATATTTAGAATACCTTATCTAAAATGGAGAAACAATAGTGATAATCAAACAAACGAAGCATAATAACAATGTATACAAAGATATCTTGATTGACAATATGTGAATTTTGATAAAATTCAAGTGATGACTATGGAAAGGACGCAGAAAGACCTTGTAACCAATCAACACACTGTATGTAGTTGAAGAGGCTTTTATGTTATATGTGTTGTGTGTTTGTGTTTGTTTGAAAATAATAAAAAAAAAGAAAATGAGAAAGGAAGGGGAGAAGATGAGGGCACACTAACCATTTAGTTTTCTTGGCATCTGCAATCAAAATTATGGTGAAAACTGCAAGACAGAGAGGGGGAAGGGAGGGAGAGAGGGTAGGAGAGAGAGAGAGAGAGAGAGAGAGAGAGAGAGAAAGAGAAAGAGAGAGAGAGAGAGAGAGAATATCATACTTAACCCTAAATGTATATAAAATTACTTTTTAGTAGTCTAGATCTGGTTTTTTACTCAGAAGGATGTTCTAGAGACAGTTAGCTTAACTGGTTATTGTAAGATGTTGTCAATTTCAGACAGTAAGACTAATTGGAGGATACTTGAGATCACAGAAGGTGCTTGTAAGGTGGGGCCGGGGGAAGCTGCTCAGGAATACTTTGTTAGATATTCAAAAAGCTAGCAATATTTATATTTTAATTCTATGTCTACTAGACAGAGGACATGTGGACAAGAAGATTTGACTTTCAATGCTTGACTCTCAACAATTTTTGGTGGCTTACAATTAATCAGAAAAAAGCGTCAAAAGTTAAATTAATGTCTCTCCCATTAATGGGATGTATGATATCACAGAAATGTGAATTATATTATTTCTGGTGCAGGACAGAAATAGGATACACAAGGCTGGATCTGTTTTCTCCAAATTGAACAGTGGGACAATTTGCCTCCAGAACTTTTGGGTATTCTATCCATAGAGGTTTTTAAAGAAGAGGTTTTTCTGAAAAGGTATAGGGTTTCCCATTTGAGAAGGGGGTTGGATTAGAAGACATATTCCAAGGTCCTTTCTAACTGTTATTCTGTTATTCTGAGCTAAGAACCTAATCATTTCAGTGACCCAAAAATTCTGACTAGAGAACTACCTGTGCTGCAAGAGGCTCAGAATGAATGGATCCCTTTACTACACTTCATAAACTAAGGTCCTGATTTAAGACATTTTCATTCATCTTTGGCTATGTGGTTTTGTGCATGCATAATCGCAGTGTTTAGGGGGGATCCGAAAGGCAAGATGGCAGGAAGGAGAGTCATATTACATGTCTCTCCTCTTTTCCTCATGCCAGCGTGTGTGTGTGTGTGTGTGTGTGTGTGTGTGTGTGTGTGTGTGATAGGGCTTTTATTGTGAAAAGGACATCGACAATGAACAAATCTCCCCCTTACCCCTCTCCATAAGCCTGTAGGATCTGCAAACCTGGAGGACGTGAAAATTAAGTTGAGCTGGCTGCTTTAGCTCGATGTCACCAGACCTCTTTCTGGCTGTCATTAACGCACGTCTAAAATCAGTCCAGGAGAAACAAACGTTTCTTACTGCGGCCGCGCTGCGCCGTCCTAAACGGCTTAGCAACTGGTCGGCAGATATCTGGAGGGGAGGGGAAATTTGGCCTCTTTTTGGATGGGTGGGTGAATGTCAGGAAGCGTAAACTATTCGAGTTCTCTGGCGGGGTGTTATATTGGCGAGGGTGCGTGTGGTTGCAATTACTTCAAAGATAAATGTAGAAACACCAACTACTTGAATGCCTGGTGTTCTGAAAGACCAAATTGCTATTGGAAAAGAGATCGAGTGGAGTGGTAATGAATGCAAGCGAAAAGGAAGGAGATTAAAGCCCTGTCCCGGAGTTTTATATAGGATATAAAACAGGACGTGGCAAAAAGGAGTAGGCACGCCTGAACATGGTAAGCCATTGCCTTATTTTTACCAATATACTCCCAAGCATCTTTGTTGCGAAGTAATCCGACGGAGGTCAATGGAGAGAACTAATTGTGCAGTGGATTACTGCCTACTTAAATGTATCCAGATATTTAATAATAATCTATTAGAAAATCTTAACAGAAGATGCATTGATCCCTTCTTTCTGGCTATTTCTCTTGGCAGTTCCTCTGGTTACAACCACGAACATCCCATTTATTTTTTGCATTTCAGCGATGCTACCTTGAAGGATGCTATGCATTAAATTCGTTAGGTTAATTTTAAGAATGGGCCTGAAATAGCACAAAAGTTTTGCATCAGACCAGAACAAACCACCATTCCAGGATCTTCCAAACTATTTCAAGTGATCTACCATTTGACAGAACTGACATCCAGAATAGTTTGGATGTTTTGAGATTCAGATGAAAGATAATCTGAACACTATGAGTCAGGCTATGGCTGGCTTCATTACATGTGTTAACCATGGTTTGTTAAATGTTACAAGGACTGATTTAAGAACTAACACTCTACAGTATGTTGTCACTATGATTGGGTTCACACAACACACTGCTATTGTACTGTTGGAAGAAAAATCCATCTGGTTCAGTTCCAAGCTGGGAGAAAGACGCTGGAAACATGGAGGCTGATTGGAAAGAAAGG